>NC_044397.1:25590410-26215410 GCF_006542625.1 Nomascus leucogenys | reverse complement strand
CACTCTGGATCTTGGCCACGTGCATGGACCACATCATCTTGGGGTCATCTTCAATGTTCCGGGCTCCAATGTGGTGGCCGAGCTGCTTGCGGTAACCATCTTTGTATTTGTACTGAAATAAAGGTGGTCATTTCAAAAATAAAAATGAATAGAAAGGCTTAGAAGCCTCATTAATGTAAAACTTTATTATTTTAAAATTGCTAATTCTTGCAAAGAAATGAAAGAATCTGAATATCAGTTTATCTCCTCATCCTGAATTCTTATTAGACTCTACAGCACTAATCTAATGGGCAATAGTCTAATGGGAAGTCTCACAAATAGTCTAACAGCAACAGTCTAATGGGAATAGTCCAGTGGGAAGACAGGCCAAACTACATGGTCCTATGGCATGTAGACGTTACGTTTCTGAAAATAAAGGAAGCAACACTTTCCAGAAGATCATTTGGTACTGTGTATTGCTGTTTCTTCATCTTAGGCCCATGAAATCACTAACCCAGACATTTTACATATGATTTTGAGACTGCTATTCCTGAGTCCACAGATACCATTTTATCCCTCCATCCAACACACCCACACTCCTTCCCAAATCCAGCTCTGCTGGGGCACTTGACTCCCTGAAGTGGTCTGGATTATATTTCCACCCTACGAGCCCTGCTCTGTTGGAGATCAAATTTGACTGAGGTTTGTTTGGGATTCCTCAAGTGAGAAAATGGAATATATATCTACAAAAAAGCATTTTGTTGTTTGTGGTAGTAAGGGCTAACTGGATATTTTCTATTTCAGACAACACACCACACCAATCATAACAAATATTTACAGAAGTCTGAATTTTCAGCTGGGCACAGTGGCTTACACCTGTAATCCCAGCACTTTGGGAGGCCGAGGCAGGCAGATCACCTGAGGTCAGGAGTTTGAGACCAGCCTAGCCAACATGGTGAAACCCTGTCTCTACTAAAAATACAAAAAATACTAAATACTAAAAAAAAAATTAGCCAAGTGTGGTGGCTGGTGCCTGTAATCCCAGTTACTCGGGAGGCTGAGGCAGGAGAATTGCTTGAACCCAGGAGGCGGAGGTTGCAGTGAGCCAAGATCACACCATTGCACTCCAGCCTGGGCAACAAGAGTGAGACTCTGAGACTCTGTCTCAAAGAAACAAACAAACAAAAAAAAAAAAGAAGAAGAAGAAGATGTCTGAATTTTCCACCAAAGAACCCACCTCTTTCAGAGATGGCAGGAAGAGAAACTAGGTTCACCATTTTCTTGTTTTCCTCGTCTTTGTCTTTCTGTTTTCATTTTAAAAGAACTCAAAAGGAAGCATTTAAGATAATTTTCCAAAAAAAAAAACGAGTTTGCAAAAACACAGAGCAGATTTGGGGAAAGGTGGATTTTCCTAGACTTGGTTCTATCAGCTCTTTTTCTGATGTTGAACCAATACATGTAACTAAGTTATTTTTTAACACCTCTTCTGCCATTTTCTATTTTCTGTGAGACTCCATGCTCAAAATATGGAGATGAATTTCTCATAATTGTAGATATGAAAAATTATAGAATCACATCCAATTTTATACTGGATTGAAGTTTACTGGTTTAGGTTACCCCCTTCCTAGCTGGGACGTAGATACTAAAGTCTTCCGAAGCTTAAAATATGAGTTTTTTCAGATGAAAAACATTTATTTGATTTAGAAAAATAAGCCAATAAATGTGCTTAAACTGGCCCCCAAATGTTATAATAGTAATAATCCTGCCTCCCCACTTCATCCGTCCATGTAAATATCTAGGGTGTTGCTACTCACATCACTGATAATGTCCCTGGAGGCCTTGGCAGCCACGATGGGGATGGCGTCACTTCGCAAGTCATAGCCTTTCTTTTTTGCTTCTTCATTGGCAAGTTTGTATAGAGTCTATAGAAAGAAAGTCAAAGAGTTAAAGCAAAAGGTTTGACATCAACAATTCAGAGATTATTAAGTGACTTATATCCTAAAATTTAAAAAAGGATAGGAACTGGAGACAATTCAAGTTTCTGGCAATAGTGGAAAGCAAATAAATTATATTCTACCAAAAATACTACATAGCATTAGAAATAAATGGGATATATCAATGAACATTAATATATAGTGATATATTAACCTATTATATATCATTATAGATTAATATGCTATACATAGATCAATATGATATACATATCAGCATAGATTAATACAATCTAGTAATACAGATTGATGAGCAAAGCAGCAATCCAAACATCCCACTAAGTGGAAAAAAAATGGCAGAACGATGTTTAATATCTATCTATATGCATATACATATATTTTTATTCATTTTTATTACCTACAATTTGTATGACAATCATAATATTTTATAATGTTTAAAAGACAAATAAGAAAAATTAAAATATAATAAAATATAGTTAACAACTATAATCACAACTTTCTAAATTTTGGTTGTATCATATTAGTAAACCATGTGTCTATAAAATTACATTTTACTTTAAAAAAAGTCAGTAATCAATGTTGATAGAGAACACTTCTTCCTTATGCCTAAGGTTTTCTTTCTATAGACAAAGCTCAGTTATTTTAACTGTGGCCTTTTCTGTCCCTTTACTCTCTCCACTCTGGAGAGGGCAGTGATTTACTGATGTATCTAATTGGTAGGGATGGAATTAGTGGGCATGCATATTTTGGCAGAAATAATGGGCTAGTATTTTATCTGACAATCCTCTGAAATGTCTAAAATACTACTCAGTCCCACTGACTTACATTGGAAATCACCACGAACAGAAAAGACATTGTGACTTCAGTTTGCCAGTGGAATCCCATAAAATGTAATATTTAACCCAGAGATGAAAGGTTGGATGGGCGGAGTGTTAAATGAAAGAGCCACATGCACCATGACAGCTGCGGCCCAAGAATCTCCACAAAACTAAGTATAGACACCCCCACCATAATACAGCGCCACAGATTTTTGCCCCACCTCACTGTAGTTGATTTTGTTCTGCCTTGCCAACATAATCTCTGGTGTATCAGGCATTATGTGAATTTGAGTCTTGTCTTTGTCCCAGGCCTCTGTGTATAAACGCTATAAAAGAAGATAAGATGTTGATTAAAAATCATTTGAAATAGAAATGAGAA
The DNA here is from genome assembly GCF_006542625.1 of Nomascus leucogenys. Classification (NCBI taxonomy): domain Eukaryota; kingdom Metazoa; phylum Chordata; class Mammalia; order Primates; family Hylobatidae; genus Nomascus; species Nomascus leucogenys. Next base: position 26,212,282 of record NC_044397.1, on the reverse strand, counting down.
AAAGTTCATTAAAAACTGTTATTACTGACCTAATTAGGAAAAATAAGCCAGACTTGAATATAAAGTATTCTACTGGAAGTGTGAGTCTTATTACTAGTTATCAAGATTGAAACTGGGAATAATCAAAGTTATTTAGAGGATTTCAAGCATGTAATTTAAAAGGTAAATGCGACCCCATGCCTTCATAGATAATTTTGACTCCATTAGTCATTAAAGTATAAAAACATCTTCTGGCATCTTGGACAAGCTTGAGGCAGCTGGGACTCACCTTGTTCATGTTGAGAGCATTGTTCTTGGCCAGCACCTGCTCTAGAGAATCAGTCACACTGGTAAATTTCAGCTTGTCTGGAGGCTGGCGGTAGATGTTATCACTCAGTATTTCAGCAGCTCTCTTGCACTTGACCACATCCATAGACCCAATGGGGACCCAGCCAATGCCTCTCAGCCACTGGAGATCTGACTTGTAAATATTCTGAGAAGAGGAAAAAAGTCAAAAACTCTTCATCAAGACCACAATATTTAGGGTAAATATGCAAATAGAACCAGTAATAAAGTGCAATTCTGTTTTCTATTCATAGAAAACAAGCTCATTGTATAAGGCAAACTAAAAGAATTATGCTCAAAAATGACCCAGAAATATCTCCTAGCCATAATAAAAAGTTATCAAATATTTCAGGTTATTAGGAGAGGAGTGATCCCAAGTAATATCTTCTGTCAGTTTGTTCAGTGAACATTACCATAATTATAACATCCCTATGCAGGGAAGAATACCAACCCAGAGTGACAGAAACCACACACATGCCCAACAACAGGCCCTTAGTGAATCAATTTTAGGCCTAGGCAAATGGAACACTCTGAAGCCATTAAAAGCTTCACTGTTGAAGAATATTTATGACATGTGGAAATGTCATTAATACAATATGAAATTTTAAAGTAGCACATAAAACAATGTGGGTAGATAAATTACATGAATAAGAGTGGGTTTTTCTAGTGGTTGGATTGTTTTGGATTCTTATTCCCTGCGATGTATTCTTCTATATATTTCAAAATATCTGCAATGCCTTTAAAAACACAGTTAAAATATAATAGTGCTGTAGAACCCCTGAAGCCCTGAGATCTTCAACAGCTGTAACTCTGTCCAAGATTCAGGGCAATAAAATTTAGCTGCTTATTTATTAAATGAACAATTTCATTGTGCAGGGCCCCAGTCTCTTCCTCACCAAGTCCTCAGGATGGAAGTACAGACACCTATATAAAATCATATTGCCTTATTTTTCTCACTTTATTTTAATTTTTTTTTTTGGCTGAAGATTTTTATGTACCCATTAAGTATTCATAACTACTTCACAATCATAGTATTGGATCTTTGTTTGGCTCATTAGAAAGATTTCACCTGTCACAGAAACTAAATAGAAAATAAAAAAACTTGTATTTTGTAGTCTAAACAACAAAAAAAAACCTACTAGAATTAGCCTGTGCTGACTAGTTATTGCCCCACAAATAACAACAGCAAGAATGAAAACAGGACGGGTGCGGGGGCCCACACCTGTAATTCCAGCACTCTGGGATGCTGAGGGGGGCGGATCACCTGAGGTCAGGAGTTGGAGACCAGCCTGGCCAATATGGCGAAACCCCATCTCCACTAAAAATACAAAAATTAGTGGGGCAGGGCGGCAGCAGCCTGTAATTCCAGCTGCAGGGAGGCTGAAGCATGAGAATCACTTGAACCCAGGAGGCGGAGGTTGCAGTAATCAGAGATCGTGCCACTGCACTCCAGCCTGGGCGAAAAAAAAAAAAAAAAAAGAATGAAAACAATAACAGTTTATACCTCTGGAATGCTTTTTAACTTTCAAATACTTCCCACATTATAAAGGTCATGTCACAGGGTGAGGAAGGCAATCCAGAGAAGGTGCCCAACAAATAGACAGATGGTAAGCAATCTGTCAATGTTGTCGTTGTATGGGTGACATCAACCCTTTTAAACTATCTTTTCTGTGCAGGCAAAGCCTTTCTTTTTGGAAAGAATTGCAAAACACAGGGTTCTGTATGTCAAAAGCTACAGAACAGACGTGGGAGTTTTCTCAGGTAGGCTGTAAGTTTTTAGGAACAACCAATTAATGTATAATTATTACAAATTAGTTTTAGTCTCCAAAACTTGCTAGTGCTTTAATTCCTTCAAAGTCTATAAAATACATAGTGCAGGAAATGTGCCTCTCATATCTAGATTTGAGATAGTGTATCTGCTTCCAATAGGTAGTAGGCTCTGTCGTTACCATGTGGCTCCTCCATAGAGAGCCAGGCTAAGAGGAAGTGTCTGTGAAACAGTCCAGTAGTGTACAGACACAGAGACTTCTTTTATTTCATAAGAATAATATTTAGTGTTGTAGTAGGCATTAGAATTCAATAATTCTTTGTTTTGCAAAGAAGCCAAAAACAAATTCCACAGTAATTTCTTTTTAAAGTAAAAACGTTTCCTCCTTCCTTAAAAGAATAAAATGTCTCCCTCTAGTGGACCCTGAATTCTAATGTTACTTAATTCCCATTTTGTTTTTGTAAGACCAAGTTCACTTTGTAAATTTTACTTTCTTATGAAGTCTATTAATGTATTCATAATAAAGCAATAAAAGTGTATTCTGATTTAAATCTTTTTCATGGACCAATCAATCTTAACTTGAGTAAGTCAATGGATTGTATATAAAGGATAATTTTCACATAGTTTAAATTATTTCTATGCACAGCTCCATTTATAGATGCTGTACTCACATCGCTCTGGAGGTCATAGGCCTGCCGAGCGTGGATGACGTCGCTCTGGTCGGGCAGGCATGTCCACTCGTGCAGGTAGTTCTTGTAGTCCACGTCGCTGACTAAGGTCTGGCACTTCTTGGCCAACACCACCCCCAGCATGTCCACTGGGCTGCTGAACTTGGTCTTCCACTTCTCAAAGTCCTTTTTGTACTCCCTGTCACTCTGGATCTTGGCTACGTGCATGGACCACATCATCTTGGGGTCATCTTCAATGTTCCGGGCTCCAATGTGGTGGCCAAGCTGCTTGCGGTAACCATCTTTATATTTGTACTAAAATGAAAATGCACAAATCAGGTTTTTATTGTAACCCCTTAGAGGCCACGAGTCTGTGCAAAATCAACTCACTTACATCATAGTTCAACTGACTTTTGTTAATAAGCACTAACTCAAGCCAGTATCCTGGCTTTCATCCTGGAAGCCTTTATAGAGGTAGAAAAATAGATGGAATTCATGTAATTGTAGTGTAGACCCCAAATCACCTACAGCCTGGTATTAAGGGATACCTCTGAAAACAAGAAGTGCATATGTGGGGAAAAGTTCACCTGTGGAAGTCAGAGAACATTTGAACCAGGGAACCTGTAGAATTGGATTCTATACACTAAAAGCATGTCAGGAAGAGGGTGCACTTGGTGGAATGGTGGCTTTAATAAACAGTAAAATGAGGCCGGGCACGGTGGCTCATGCCTGTAATCCCAGCACTTTGGGAGGCCAAGGCGGGTGGATCACAAGGTCAGGAGACCAAGACCATTCTGGCTAACACGGTGAAACCCCGTCTCTACTAAAAATACAAAAAATCAGCCGGGCGTGGTGGCGGGTGCCTGTAGTCCCAGCTACTTGGGAGGCTGAGGCAGGAGAATGGCATGAACCCGGGAGGCGGAGCTTGCAGTGAGCCGAGATTGCACCACTGCACTCCAGCCTGGGTGACAGAGCAAGACTCCATCTCAAAAAAAAAAATAAAAATAAGAAAATAAACAGTAAAATGAGTGACTGATTCCTGCAAGGACCACCTGTAGTAGCAACAGAGGAGAATTTATTATTATTATTATTTTTACTAGATTCATGCATTCAATGGCAGTGGCAAGCTTTTGGCATCATTTTGAAAACTGATTGTACTTGTAAAACTGACATAGCAACCCAACTGGTTAGATCCTGCTCTTAATAAGGTCATGGGTTCTAGCCTCACATGTGCCAACAACGTTTTTATTATTCATGTCCAATGACTTCATTCTGGAATCTAAGCCAGTTATCCAAAATACATGCTTCTAGTCTCAAAGACAACTGACTGAGAAAGTGTAGGTGAGTCAGCAAGAGACAATATGGTACAGTGGAAAGGAATGAGATTGTTCAGAATCTCGACTCCCCCACTTACTAGGAGTTTGATTTTAGGCAAGTTGCTTAAACAATCTACAAAATGGGGACAATGATAATATCTACATCCTAGGGCAATTATGAAGAGTAAGTGAGACAATGCATGTAAAGCTCTTAGCAAAGAGTTCTCAATACTTCTTGGTTATTATTATGTCATCATTTATTATTATTGGCGTAAGTCCATTTGCTGGGAGGGTCCGACATACATAAAGTTGAGTCACTAACATAAGATTCCAATATAAAGGACAGCAAGTGGGCCTTGAATTTTAGAGCAGTCATTTGTTCCTCAAGAATCCCTGAGGCACCAGAAAAGGATGACAGTTTTACTCTGGGAGACACGCTAAATGGCTAGGAGCTATTGTTAAGAGTGTGACCTCACGCTTGTAAAACCAGCACTTTGGGAGCCTGAGGCAGGTGGATCACCTGAGGTCAGGAATTTGAGACCAGCCTGGCCAACATGGTGAAACCCCATCTCTACTAAAAATACAAAAAATTATGGGCGTGGTGGTGAGTGCATGTAATCCCAGCTACTGGGAGGCTGAGGCAGGAGAATTGCTTGACCCCGGGGGGCGGAGGTTGCAGTGAGCCGAGATCAGGCCATTGCACTCCAGCCTGGGCAGCAAGAGCAAAACTCCGTCTCAAAAAAAAAAAAAAAAAAGAGTGTAACTTTAGGTTAGTAGTCACCTCTGGTACTGATCAACTGCCTTCTTTTCATAAGGGCGAATTTCAATAGCAAGCACCACATGTGTTTTAAAATACTGTCTATTCAAATGTTACATAAAGCCAGGCCCTGAATCTCACTGGCAGAACCTAAGTTTATGAGTTATATTTTCTATACGCTTTTCTATAAGCCTGGTGATAATTCTTACATAAGCATCTCCAAGCCTGCAGCTTCACTCTAACAGTGTCCACATGAATGAATCTTTCTCTATTCTTGGTTGACCAGTTTTCACAGAAGACGCTGTGTCCTATAGGTTACAGACTCCTCTTATAAATATCAAGATTTTCATTTCCCTTAGAACTGAGGTTCTGAAAAAACCCGCACAAATATATCAGGATATATTTTCAAAGGTCCAGGAAAAGTTCTTTTCTAAGATTTAGTTCAGTGAAAATGACACATTAGATTGATCACATACTCAGAATGGAATTGACAACTCACGTCACTGATAATGTCCCTGGAGGCCTTGGCCGCCACAATGGGGATGGCATCGCTTCGCAAGTCATAGCCTTTCTTCTTTGCTTCTTCATTAGCGAGTTTGTACAGACTCTAAAGAAAATCAGATGCTGACATTTATATCTAAAAACTGACAGAGGACTAAGACAATTCACTAAGTTCTCCACAGACAGTGCCTATAATAATCTTACTTTTGAGAGTTCTAAGCCTTATGCATGTTTGCTGAAGTGAAGACTCAAAAATGAGGGTGGGTGCGGTGGCTCACACCTGTAATCCCAGCACTTTGGGAGGCGGAGGCGGGTGGATCACCTGAGGTCAGGAGTTCGAGACCAGCCTGGCCAACATGGTGAAACCCCATCTCTACTAAATATAAAAAAAATTAGCTGGGTGTGGTGGTGCATGCCTGCAATTCCAGTTACTTGGGAGACTGAGGCAGGAGAATTACTTGAACCTGGGAGGCAGAAGTTGCAGTGAGCTGAGATTGTGCCATTGCACTCCAACCTGGGCAGCAAGAGTGAAACTCCATCTCAAAAAACAAAACAAAACAAAACAAAAAGATACCCATAAAGACCAATGTACCTTTATTTTTTACTTTAAAAAATTACGTTGAATTAAGTATATATACATATTATAGGTTGTTTTAAAAATTTTTAGTTAAAACAATAAATCCAGTTCAAAAATTACAGGAAAAATTAAGCTGAAATTCATAGTTCTAGCGTGGTAAAATGTGGGTGGGAGGGAAAGGCTCAACTGTTGATCATGGCAATCAATTCAACTCACATTTATTCTGCCCTGACCCTGTGTCTCTGACTGTGTGGGGTACTTGAGAATCAAAGATGAGGTTGACACCCCTCTCAACCTAAAGGTTCCTGGGAGAACTGATGGAGAGACTGATAACCTGTGGAAGCAACTGCTGAAAAGTCAAACCACACTAATAATGAAGAGCTCCAGGAAGGAGTCATTTATTCTGAATTGAGAATCAGGGAAGTTCTTGCAGATGGGGTGACCTTTGAGTCAGCCTTTGAGCAGAGTTTCAGTAGACTAAGGTGGCATCAAGGGCAGAGGAGATCACGTGAATCAAGGCACCACTGTGGAGGGGAAGCAGAGGGGAGCTGAAGGAAGTGGGTGAGGCCACAGGGAGGAGTCGCAGGAGAGTGCTGAGAATAGCCCAGAGTTGGACTGTGAATGCCTCATTCTAAGAAGTTGGTGTTTACTTCTACAGAAAATAGGAAAGCAGCCAAAAAGTTCTCTTCTTTTTAACAAGAGAGGGGAGCACCCATGGCAGTGTCCCAGTCTGGGTGGGTGGAATAGGGGGTTGTGGGCAAAAGGGGGAAGGGCACCTGGGCCTCCTGGGACTGGCAGCCGAGTAGCCGCACTAACACATCTCGGAGCTTTTTCAGCAAAGACAGAGTTGAGAATTCCAGAAATGCCGACTGGCTAGACACAGGGGGTGCCCTTTGTTTCCTGAAATTCTTGCACATATAATGCATGGTTTCCTGTAACAGGACCCATATTATAGGTTTGGCTAATAATTCAATCCTTTCTGACTGGGGAGTAAGACTTGATGTTTTTAGTTTTTGGTGACAATTAAGAGCTAGCTATACAAGCACTAAAATTACAGTCTCATTTCCAAAATAAAATTACTTAAGATGGTGGCAATTCCACCTAAATTCTCTAAATTATGCTCTGTGTGTTGATTTATGCTGCCAAAGAAACAGTATTTTCCTTGCTGGTGGCACAAAGCCAGGTGAAATAACTAACACATCAGCTGACAGAATCTTAGATTCACAAAAATCTCCACAGGCTTATACCCACAGGCTCATACCCACAGGCTCAGTCTAAGAAGAAGAAACTACAGAGATAAATGCCAATCTTTGAACAGAGATAAATTACCAAATGCATAAATGCAGGATGGAAGAAACCTAGCTTTAGTCCACATAAGATGTCTTAGAGTTTAAGTTGGTCTCAAGTTCTGTGTGCACCAGCAGTGACAGCTGCCAATGTACCCTGGGAGCACAGGATGTAGAATAGAGGTCAAATGTCCAGAAGAGGAAATACAATAGGTAAGTGTATTCTACATCAGTCATTCCCCACTCATAGTATTTTGCTCAGTTCTGAGAGTCACATTTTACAGTGATGTCATGTGAGGAATGCCCAGGAGCTTGGGATATTGGATTTGAAGGTGAACCTGGGGTGAAGGTGGCAGGGGAGGCACCCTGGTGCTGCTCTCCATCTCTGGGGGTCGGCACAGATTTGTTCTGTGCAGCTTCAGAGGACTATGTGAGTTTACAGAGAGAAATGTTGTGACTCAATACATCAGAAGCTTTCTCATAAATTTTCCAGAACGAACGGACTGATTTATGAGATCAGCTCCTTGTCACTGGGAACCCTTAAGCAAAGGCAGGTCAAAAACCTATTTGTGGGGAGGGGTCCCTTTGCACTAGAGTTGAGGCTGGACTCTCTGCCTAGGCATCTATGATTCTGGAATGATGGCATGTGGCCCTGTGCATACTGAAAGTGAAAGGAAATGGGCTTGCTAATATTTACACTGACAGATATTTCTCTCTCTCTCTCTCTCTCTCTCTCTCTCTCTCTCTCTCTCTCTCTGTGTGTGTGTGGGTTACCTGGTGGTACTGTGGATTTTAGTTCTTGCCTTTAATCTTACACACTGAAAATCTTAAATTTGGATCCTAAACCACACTTAGGAACAATATATGGAAAATATATTTACTACAGTTATGCTTTAGCATAAAGGGGAGTTACATGTCTAGGTCAATTGCTAATTTCCTAACTTCAGAAAATAATAAAAGAAAATGGTCTACATAATCTCATGGTTACAGCTTAATTAGTTCTTGTCATTTGTATTTCCTAAATGATAACTTGTATTGCGTAAAGTTTGACATTTATGATGGTGATTGAGAAATGCAAGAGTTGTTATTCACATGAAGCATGAAAAAGATTCTTTCTAAAGCTGTCATTTGGTATTACATCATCATAGAGTAGATCAACTGAAATAAGCAGCAGTGTGCAAATGTCAAAGAATCTGCTCTCACCTCACTGTAGTTGATTTTGTTCATTCTTGCCAACATAATTTCTGGTGTGTCTGGCATTATGTGGATCTGAGTCTTGTCTTTGTCCCAGGCTTCTGTGTATAAACGCTATCAAAGAAAATACACAAATTCATCAGGAAAAAAGTTCTGTGTATAGTTAACAGGAATTTTAGGGCCACAAAAACTTTAGAAAAAAAAGAAAAGGTTATGTATCTTATACACATTGTGTGTTTTATGCACATCTTCAAGTAATAAGTTCATAATGGAATGTGTATTTATAAATGCCTTCTAATAATCTGAAATGTATGTTAACAAAAGGAAAAGGAAAATAAGCATATTTTATGCAGACTATTTTTTGATAAAATATGCTACTTTATCAAAATCATGAAACAATGACTGAATATCAAAATATACATGATATATATCAGTTATTAATAGATAGATGACAAGCTGATAGATAGACAGATAGATGCCTTTTATTGCTCAGTGCTCTTTCTTTCCTCATTAATGTTTCTTTTTTGTTGATTCACCTTTAGGAGCCCCACTTTGATTCTTAATTTTGAAGTCTCACCTTGTTCATCGTGATGGCATTATTTTTGGCCAACACTTGTTCCAGAGAGTCAGTCACACTGGTAAATTTGAATCTATCTGGAGGCTGGCGATAGATTTTATCACTCAAAATTTCAGTTGCCCTTTTGCATTTTTCCACATCCAAAGAGCCAATGGGCACCCAGCCAATGCCTCTCATCCACTGGAGATCAGACTTGTACATATTCTGTTGACACAAAGAGTCAATAAATATTTATCTCTGTATCAGCAATGCATTTTCATCTGAAGGATAAGAGATCAAGTAAAAGCACTCTCAAAATTTAGTTTGGTGGACGGGTCAGGTATCACACAATGTTCCATTTTGGTCTGAAGGGTTAAAGGATTAAGATTCCTATGGATAAAGGCATGCTATTTGCCACCTGCAGGGGCTGGTGAGCTTGTGCCATATATTGCCATTTTCTCCAAGGCGTGTTGAATAATTTCCCACGTCTGCACATTATTATGACTCTCAGTACTCACATCGCTCTGGAGGTCATAGGCCTGCCGAGCATGGATGACGTCGCTCTGGTCAGGCAGGCATGTCCACTGGTGCAGGTAATTCTTGTAATCCACGTCGCTGACTAAAGTCTGGCACTTCTTGGCCAACACCACCCCCAGCATGTCCACTGGGCTGCTGAACTTGGTCTTCCACTTCTCAAAGTCCTTCTTGTACTCCCTGTCACTCTGGATCTTGGCCACGTGCATGGACCACATCATCTTGGGGTCATCATGTATAGCTCGGGCACCAATGTGGTGGCCAAGCTGCTTACGATAGCCTTCTTTGTACTTGAACTAAAAGAAGAAAAAGACGGATAGTCATCTGTTTTAACTTTTAGTAAAAAGCAATCACTAAGCCTAACTTGCTCTATTTATTTAAAAAAAAACTTTCCCTGAATATATAAATTATATGATAGAAGTAGAAACAATTTAGAAAATATGTCATATATCATCACATATGAAATATATCTTATATAAAATATATATCATATAGATAGGCATTACTTTAATACATTCTTTAATGTTAAAGTCATTCTATTAGAATTCAGAATTTGTTTTTAAAATATTTAATTTTTAGATGTATAAATTTCAGGAGATTATGCTGCAATGATGATGACAATAAAAATGAAATTCTCCTGCATGGGTTTTGCATGCTCACTGATCCAAAATTTCATTGAGTATCTACTATGTGTCAGGCACAATTCTAGATAAGCACCGCAGATTCAATAAGAATTATCTCTGCCTGCAAAGAGTGTCTGTATATTTATACACACAGAAAAAAAAAGAAAAATTAAGATGTAATTCTGCCACTAAAATAATTTTTTATGATTTGTGTGTGAGAATATAATTAGAAGTCATACTGTATATGGGTTTGTGCCTGCTCTTTTCAGTTATCACATAAGCATTTCTATGTGTCATTGAATAGTCTTTGCACACATGACTGGTTTTTTTGTTGTTGTTTTTTGTTTTTAGAAAGCATCTCTCTCTGTTGCTCAGGTTGGAGTGCAGTGGTACAATCATGTCTCACTGCAACCTCCAACTCTTGGGCTGAAGTGATCCTCCCACCTCAGCTTCTGAGTAGCTATAGCACTACAGGCATGCGCCACCACACCTAGCTAATTTTTAAGTTTTTTGTAGAGATACTGTCTTGCTATGTTGACCAGGCTGGTCTCGAACTCCTGCCCTCAAGTGATCCTCCCGCCTTGACCTCCCAAAGCACTGGGATTACAGGTGTGAGCCACGGTGCCTGACCTATACACGATTTTTAATGACAGGCAGGTATTTCATTATATGGTATTTAACCCTTCTGTGATTGTCATTTTTTCTTAAATTATGATTACTTCCTATATTTCGGAAATAGAGAAAAAAATCTAGAGGTTTTTTTTTTTTACTTCATAGACAAAAGAAATGGAAAGATAAAAATTTTTATTTGGGAGGCTGAGGCGGGCAGATCACAAGGTCAGGAGATCGAGACCATCCTGGCTGATGCAGTGAAACACCGTCTCTACTAAAAATACAAAAAGTTAGCCAGGTGCAGTGGCAGGTGCCTGTAGTACCAGCTACTCAGGAGGCTGAGGCAGGAGAATGGTGTGAACCCGGGAGGCGGAGCTTGCAGTGAGCTGAGATAGCGCCACTGCACTCCAGCCTTGGCGAAAGAGCGAGACTCCGTCTCAAAAAATAAAAAAAAAAATTTAGAAATGTGAGCAAATCCTTTTTTTTTAATTTATTATACTTTAAGTTCTAGGGTACATGTGCACAACGTGCAGGGTTGTTACATATGTATACATGTGCCATGTTGGTGTGCTGCACCCATTAACTCATCATTTACATTAGGTATATCTCCTAATGCTATCCCTCCTCCCTCCCCACACGCTATGACAGGCCCCAGTGTGTAATGTTCCCCACCCTGTGTCCAAGTGTTCTCATTGTTCAATTCCCACCTATGAGTGAGAACATGCGGTGTTTGGTTTTCTGTCCTTGCGACAGTGAGCAAATCCAACTTTTAAAGAAAGCAAATATTTGTAGCCCACCACCTGATATAGAAACAAACATATGTTCCACATGAATCGTTGAACTTTGAATAATGTATCCTATAATTCAGCCCTTGTAGATTCATTGGTTCATACAGCATAGGTTGGGTTTTGAAGGAGCCCTACAATAAGCTCAATTGTATATGAGAAATACATCATTGGAAAAGCCAAAAAAATTATCTGAACTATAGTCAAGTATCTAATACTTTTGTTCAGCAGGAAATGGACATGTTTTGAAATGCATGTTGCTATGGACTCAACCATAACTAGAATTTGGCCTTTGTGTTGATAACTGTATTACCATTATTTAAAACCATTCATTGAAACAATAAACTGTTAGCAACAGCTTTAACCTCATGGCTTACTTGTGCCACTATAAATCCAGGAGAGAGAAATAAATCTTTGAGCCAAAGCTAAGGCAAATAACTTTCCAAGTATACTTACTTCACTTGCAATATCTCTGGAGGCCTTGGCTGCCTTGATAGGAATGGCATCTACCCGCATATCATAACCTTTCCTCTTGGCTTCTTCTAGGCCAAGCTTATATAATTTCTAAAATAGACATTAATAGTAAGTTGGATTTATAAAATGCATTGTAAGGAAAATGTATCATGCACTATGAATGTATTGCTTACCTCACTGTAATTTACTTTGTTTTGTTTAGCTAATAAAACTTCAGGGGTGTCTGGCATAATGTGGACAGTGGTTTTATCTTTATCCCAAGCTTCTGTATAGAGGCGCTAAGAGAAACAGAAAAACATGACTGGTATAGGCCAGTAATAAACAGACACATGCAGACAGTCTGATTTTTAATGAGAATCAAGAAATTCAGCTCAGTGAATCGGTATCTGTGACATTTTCAGGTCTAGATGTCTTGTGTCAATAAGAAGCACAATACTTTAAAACCACATTAGTACCAAGCAAAGGAATCGAAAATAAGTTTACTTTTATACAAACAGACTTCAGTGTTTCCATAAACAAAAAAATTAATAACCCCCTCAAACAAAGATAGGACTTACATGATTCATGGTAATAGCATTGTTTTTTGCCAAAACCATCGGTATGGAATCCATAAGGCTGGAAAACTTAAATTTATCTGGGTGCTGACGGTAAACATGGTCACTCAAAATCTGGGTGGCTCGTTTGTTTTTCTCATCCTCGAGAGAACCACTAGGCATCCAGCCAATGCCTTTTAGCCACTGAAGGTCTGACTTGTACAAATTCTGAAAGTGCAAGTGACAAATTTCTCATAATTAAATAATTTATCACAATTTGTCATAATTAAATCATTTGCCCCTAAATAAAAGTTCATATTATATATATTTTAATACTTGAATTATTAGAAAATTCTAAATTTTTGGTATGAATTATAAATCAACCAAGTTTTCAGATTAAAAGCATATTTTGAAAAACATTTTAAACAGAAGCACATAGGAAAGGACTCAATCCTTTGATTGTCTAGCTTGACAATCTAGAGGCTTCCACCAAAGCAATGGGGCTTTGCTGGCTCTTTCTTTGTGGAATAATGGTGCCTCCAGATGTTTGGGTGACTAGATGGGGCTTGAGCATTAGTCCAGGGTAATTGTGTAAACTCAGCTCCCCTCACTATGGGACTCTGATACTTTAAAAAGCAGACATAATGTTTTGTTGGCCAAAGGAAAATCTTAGACTCACATCGCTCTGGAGGTCATAGGCCTGCCGAGCGTGGATGACGTCGCTCTGGTCGGGCAGGCATGTCCACTGGTGCAGGTAGTTCTTGTAGTCCACGTCGCTGACTAAGGTCTGGCACTTCTTGGCCAACACCACCCCCAGCATGTCCACTGGGCTGCTAAACTTGGTCTTCCACTTCTCAAAGTCCTTCTTGTACTCCCTGTCACTCTGGATCTTGGCCACGTGCATGGACCACATCATCTTGGGGTCATCTTCAATGTTCCGGGCTCCAATGTGGTGGCCAAGCTGCTTGCGAAAGCCTTCCTTGTACTTGTACTAAAGAAAACAAATGTGTCTCATTCCTTTCAAAATTTACTTCTGTTGCCATCTTTGTGGCAAATTACAAAGTGCATTAACTCTAAATATTTTACTAAGCCTAGAGAGCCAAAGACTTCAGTCTTTTGATAAGAAAGATTAAAGGCTAAATACAGCTATGAAATTCCATACATAATAAATGCATCCTTGATCTTATCCTCATCCCAGACTGCATGGGATCATTTTATTCCATTGTAATTTGTTACCCCTTAGATTTTGTTCAATTTAAAATTAAATTGAGACTGCTTTGAAGTGATAAATTGCAATCAAATCTATATCAACAGAGGATAAAATCTTACTTCACTGGCAATTTCCCGGGAGGCTTTTGCTGCTTTGATTGGTATGGCATCAACAGGAAGATCATAACCTTTTCTCTTCAGCTCCTCATAACCCATTCGGTAGAGTTTCTGTTAAGAAATGAAGATCATTTTGGGAAATACTGTTCCCCATAGACAAATATAGCATAATGATCAAATGTGATAAATATTTTGAGTCCATGAGAATAGCATCTGTGCCCTAGAATACTCAAAAGTAATTAGAAATTATGCCCATTGATTGCTAATGATCCTGTTTTAAACTTTAAAGCTCTTCAATTACCTAAATCAGCAAAATTGTCAGCTCTTCCCAAATACAGTCATGCATTGGTTAATGACAAAGATACATCCCGAGAAATGTATTGTTAGGTGATTTTGTCCTTGTGGGAACATCACAGAGTGTACTTATGCAATCCTAGATGGTACAGCCTACTACACACCTAGGCTATATGGTATAGCCTATTCCTCCTAGGCTACAAACCTGTAGAGCATGTTAGTGTAGGCCACTGTAACACAATGGGAAGTATTAATATTTGTGTATCTAAATATAGCTAAACATGGAAAAGATACAGCAAAAATACAGTATGATTATGTTATGGGACCACCGTCCTGTATGTGTGCCTTTGTTGGCCAAACTGTTGTTATACAGTGCATGTCTAACTTGCAAGAATCAGGCAGAAGTAAAACAATAGAGAAATGAAATGGATTATTATTGAGGTGCTGTTTTTCAATTCACATGGACTGTTTCATTAGAAGTTTTTGTTAGAAAAGAGCTATGGCTTTTCATCTAATTCTTCTAATGGGGAAAAATCATGTCTAAGGGGTTATCTCTTCTATATAGCTGATGCATTGTGAAATAGTCTGTCTCCCAAAATGGGACCATCCAAAATAGGATCCACATCTATAGGTAAAATATTGAGTCCACCATAATTTCTAAAACTTAGGATGTTTTGAAGAAAGTTTAAATAATGAATTTTAAAAGCTTAAGTGAAAGAACTTGTTTTTTTCAGATCTGTGACATAATTTAAAAATTGAGAATATAATTTAAATGTACTTTTATCCAGAAACCAGATTGTTTAAAGTGCCTATTGATCTTGGACTTATGTTTATCTGTTAGTCCTTCATGGCACTACTTTAATACATTCTCTAATGTTAAAGTCATTCTAGTAGAATTTAGAATTTGATTTTAAACTATTTAATTTTCAGATGTACACATTTCAGGAGATTATGCTGCAATGACAGTGACAATAAAAATGAAATTCTCCTGCATGGTTTTTGCATGCTCACTGATTCAAAATTTCATTGAGTATCTACTATGTGTCAGGCACAATTCTAGATAAGCACCGCAGATTCAATAAGAATTGTCTCTGCCTGCAGAGAGTGTCTGTCCACACTGGGGAGAGCAATATAAGCCATCACTTTTTGATGATATGTATAACAATGGACTGCAAGGAACAGAGAATACAGACTCCCCATTCTTCCTGACATAGTGAGTACTAACATTTTGATGTTCAATCTAAAAGCCACTACATAAGGAATCTAAGTCATATGTAGTTCATTAATTAAAATAATTCAGGGATTCAAAGAACTTCCAGACAACTTCACTGATTTAGAAACAATTAAAATGAGCTTTCTGAAAACATATGCTGAATTTGAAAACTTACATCACTTGTGTTGATTAAGTTTGCTTTAGCCAGAACAATGTCAGGTGTATCAGGCATGATGTGGATCTGAGTCTTGTCTTTGTCCCAAGCTTCTCTGTAAAGTCTCTAAAATAAGAAATAATAATTTTGCAGTGGTGTTGTTAGATTAGTGAATGACACAGTTGGCTTCAAACAGAATTGCTGAATTTATCTGAATTAAACATTACACAGAATTGATATCACAAGCAGACAACATAAGCAGAAAATAGATGCAATATTTCTTGACTTATCTGGGACATAACTGCCTTTCAAAACAGAGATTATGGGTCACATTTTCAAAGTTACAGATAATCCTGCCTACAAGAAATCAATCTAGGTAATTACGTGCTTTGCCAATATTATCAAATGAAACAGACTTCTCCATCTTTTGGGTTGTGTCCCTCAGTGTTTAATTGAGAGGCAGCCCTTGCCTTTTCAAAAGATGTCTTATTCAAAGTGTGCCTAGAAATCAGGAAGTTTTATTTCTTATGTGGCTTTTTGTTATTATTATCATTATTTTTCACATGGAGTCTTACTCTGTCGCCCAGGCTGGAGTGCAATGGCACAATCACGGCTCACTGCAACCTCTGCCTCCTGAGTTCAAGTGATTCTGGTGCCTCAGCCACCTGAGTAGCTAGGATTACAGGCATGCGCCACCATACCCGGCTAATTTTTGTATTTTTAGTAGAAACAGGGTTTCGCTATGTTGGCCAGGCTGGCCTTGAACTCCCCACCTCAGCCTCCCAAAGTGCTGGGATTACAGGTGTGAGCCACTGTGTCCAGCTTTTATGTGGCTTACTATTTATAGTTGTACCTCATAATCATTGTGAAGGATTAGGATTCCCAAAAGGATTTTTTTGGGGGAAATTTATCAAAATATCTTGGATGTCCCAGAGCCATTCTTATGTCTCTTCAACAGAAGACAAGGGGATCCAAACAAAAGTTTCACTGACTTACTAAAACTAGGAATTTTTTTTTTTTTTTTTGAGATGGAGTTTCACTCTTGTTGCCCATGCTGGAGTGCAATGGCACAGTCTTGGCTCACTGCAACCTCCACCTCCCAGGTTCAAGCAATTCTCCTGCCTCAGCTTCCCAAGTAGCTGGGATTACAGGCACCCACCACATGCCCAGCTAATTTTTGTATTTTTAGTAGAGATGGGGTTTCACCATGTTGGCCAGGCTGGTCTTGAACTCCTGATCTCAGGTGATCTACCTGCCTTGGCCTCCCAAAGTGCTGGGATTACAGGTGTGAGCCATCGTGCCCAGCTAAAACTAGGAAAATTTGATTAAAAACAGAATATTTACACAGTGTCAGAAAATCTCCCTGCCAGATTACTTATCAATTACAAAGGATAAAATGGTTACTCGACAGTGTAGCAACCTGGCAATATCACTTTAACCAAGTGTTTAAGTTATTAGTAATAGAAAAAATTGATATCTTGTGCCTCCTGATATGAGGTACTAAGGAGGACACAATGTGTTATCTCCTGCTGAAAAGATAATCTGAGTCTATCACAGGGACCCACCAGAAAACCCAAATGGAGGGAGACTCTACAAAATAACTGACCTATGTTCTTTACGAATGTCAAAAACTTGGAAGGCAAAGAAACAGTGAGGAACTAGTCCAGAGTAAAGGAGACTAAAGACATAGCAAGTAATGCAACTTGTGGTTTTGGATTAAATCCTGAGCCAGAGAAAATATTTTCTTTTCTTATAAAGGATATTAGCGATAAAATTGAATAAATTCTGTAGACCAGCAGACTAGTGAAAATTAATTTTGTGATTTTAATCATCACAATGTGATTATATGAGAATGTTCTTATTCTCGGGAAATATAGATGGAATATTTAGGCATCATGAAGCAATTTAATTTCTCATATAGATATGCAGATATAGATCTAGATCTGAGAGAAAGAAAGGGGGAAAAAGAGAAAGCAAATGTGGTAAAATTTTAACATTTGGGGAATCTGGGTACATGCACACACACATACACACATATGTGAATTACATGTACTATTTTTTCAACTTTTCTGAGTGCCTGAAATTATTTCAATATAAATTTTTTTTGTCTCATTGATCCCTTAAACTTGTCCATTTCCCTTTGAGGTGTGCAGCATGAGATGTGTGTGTCTGGCACTTTTCTTTTTCCTGCACATGTTTGCCATGGTGCATATAACCCAGAGAAGCCAATTAAGACCCTCAGCACCAAAACAAAGCAAGGCTTGTTAATTTCCATATGTGTGTATCCCAGTTCTGCACTACCCTTTTGGATTTAGTAACACCAGAGTTTCTCTTTAAAAATTTTTTTATTTCCATATATTCATGGGGGCACAAGTGCAATTGCACTGTGGTGAAGTCAGGGCCTTCAGTGCATCCATCACTGGAGCAACACACATTGTACCCACCAAGCAAACAGCAGAGTTTCTCTACCTCCTAACCACTGATACTGTGTACTGGATGATTCTTTGTCGTGGGGGCTGCCCTGTGCATTGTGGGGTGCTTAGCAGCATCCCTGGCTTCTACCCACTAGATGCCAGTAGCATGCCACTCCCCAGTTGTAAAAACCAAAAATATTTCTAGATGTTGCTAAATGTTCCTGTGGGACAAAATTGCTTCTGGTTGAAAGTTACTAAGTTAGACTATTTCTTCAATGACATGCGCCACTTTCACCCCATGGAATGCAGAGAAAATGCTATTATTATTTACACTGGGATAGGTGTATCAGTTGATTCAGAAGGAGAGACAGCAAGCTCAAGGACCCCAGCTGGCCCGGGTTTTGTGTGGCGGTCCTGAGGCCTGAGAGCTCCATATTTCAGCATCCCCCAAACTAGAGCACACTGCTGGGGAGTCCTGTCCCAGAACATGTATATTGATAAACTTCATGATCTAGGGGTTCTCATTTGGTCACCTTATTAGTTCAGATCTTTTTACCTCCTGTTTCATGGAGAGAAAAGAAACTTGGATTCCAAGAAGGGGGAAATATTTTGTACAAATTTGTTGTCTTCTCATTTTGTTGGATTCTGTCATTATAAAACCAGTAAAAGAATAAGTAAATGCTTAAACATTCATAATGAAGCTGACAGGCCAGCATTTACTATACATTCTGGAAATCAACATTATAAAAAGTCTGTGAGGGGTTAGTTAGGAAAAGAGGAACTCCAGTTTATCAATGCTCATTCTAAGCTGATTATGGGCTTATATATTATATAAAACTTCTGATATATATGATATATGTAAAGTGTATAGCATATTACATATAGTATATATATTCAGAGCCTCCGAAGACCTACAGTATATGTATTTTAGATCCTCCTAATAACAGATGGTTATTCTATATCTATTTAAATCTTCTTACCAATTACAGATTTCAGGGCACATACTTCAATATTCTGTAATGTTCAAGGTTAGGCTTTTAGCTGAGCAGTGTTGAGTAATCTTTCCCTTCTTTGCATATAATTACTCCACCCTGCTATCTTTTATGTATTTTTTTCAATGAATATGTATTGAGTACCTATCATGTGCTAGATACTTTCTTCACCAGCTCTGACACCGGTAAGTTGAAGATGGAATAGATACTTATTTACAGTGACAGAATCATCCATTTATCTTGATTCAGCTAAACTAAAAGCATTATAATCATTTGTCAGGAAATACACTCTTTATAACACATCCATTGTACCTGTGTAAGATACTCAGAATCTCTCCCCCTCATACACTCTACCCCAACAAAAAAATCTGGGTGTTTCATGCACTCAAGTTTCAAAGAAAAAAAGTTTGTTCGATCATTTTCCCATTACATTTTGGTAAAATAATAAATAAGCTTTGGGTGACAAAAACTTACACTGACCCATTTTTACATGATTCAGTGTAGGATAGTTGCTAATTCAAATAAAGTGATCCAATATAAAATTTTATGTGGTGATGTATGAGGCAATGCTTTGCAGTTCTACTCATTTATTAAGCAAGTGCTATCGAGCAAACACTAGGTAGCAGGCACTATAATCTATTTTATGTATTTCCAGAGTGCTACTCACATCACTCCTATTTTTGGCATTTGTCTTTGCCAGAACTATGTCCATGGCATCAGGAATGCTGGTGAACTTGTTTCTGTCCGGAGGCTGACGATATTTCTTCTCACTGATGATTTCCGAAGCCCGCTTGTTCTTTTCTGCCTCTAAAGAACCTAAAGGACTCCATCCTATGCCTCTCAGCCACTCAAGGTCAGATTTATACAGATTCTGTGAAAAGACAGAACAAGCCATCAAAATCCCATTCTCACCTGGACCCTTGATTCAAGTGATTCTATGCATTACGAAGAGATGCATTTTAAATTTTCAATAGTAATTCCTAGTTTCTGCTTCTCTTTGACTAAATAGCTACTCATGTAAAATATGAATTAATATATAAACTATTGGATTTAATAGAAACTGACCTCACTTTGCAGTTCATAAACTTTCTTAGCTTGCACAACATCGTTCTGATCAGGCAGACACGTCCACTCATGTAAGTAGTTCTTGTAGTCCACATCACTAACCAACTCCTGACACTTCTTGGCCAGCACCACTCCCAACATGTCCACTGGGCTGGAGAACTTAGTTTTCCACTTCTCAAAGTCCTTCTTGTATTCTCTTTCACTCTGCATTTTGGCTACATTCATGGACAACACAAGTTTTGGGTCATCTTGCAGACTCCGGAATCCAACATGGTGGCCAAGTTGCTTTCGGTAGCCTTGTTTGTATTTATACTGAAATCAGAGAAAACACAGCTCTTTTAGTACACAAAGGCCAAGTTAAGCTCAAGTTGCTTTTTTTTCTTTTCTTTCTTTCTTTTTTTTTTTTTTTTTTTTTTGAGACAGGGGTCTCACTATGTTTCCCAGGCTGATCTTGAACTCCCAGGCCTACTCTTCTAGCTTCAGCCTCCCTAATAGCTGGGATTACAGGTACATGCCACCTCATCCAGCTTCAATTTGCCTTGTTTTCATGTTTGCTTTCCAAAACTGAAATGAGAGAAGGGTTGTCTATGCTAACTTAGTATGGAATGTTTACTTACTTAAACTAAACCTTGTTTACATGGAAGAAAGCTTCTGAAGAAATCTAATGTAATTGAGTATCAAGAGACGTTATGATAAGAAATTAATTCTAACTAGATGCAGAAATATATGTTTGGTTGTGCTAGATATTGTGTATTCTGACTTTGGGGTTGTATTTAATGCAGCTCTTGTGATATTCTTATGGAAATGATAATCCTTATGGGCTAAATGGTAGAAAAATCAGGAAGATACATGACTAAGTAAATATGCCTAATAGTGCAGACTAATTTATTAAATAGCAAGATTTTTTGTGGTTTGCCATGGGGTTATGTCATATAACCTTGTCCTGTTTGGGATCCATATCTTGCATGTGCAGATGGCTAAAAATAGCTAAATATGTTAGATTAGGAAGAAAATTCCACAGGAGCTCAACACACCGCCAAATGGGTCAAAATGATTACATAAATTTAAGACAGTAAAAGTAAAATTTGGTATTTAGATTCAATTGAGAAAAATTACGTTAGTACTAGATGACAATAACAAGTGATAATAATGAGTATAATAACAGCATTTACTTGATGTTAGATGCTGAACACGTTATACCTTACATGATACCCAGCTTCATTATTACATATATAAAATATTCAGGAGTTTAAGTGGACTATAACGTCAACATAAGCAATCTGACAAAATTGCTTTTTAAAAAAGCAGTGCCATAGATTCTGTATGGGGCACAAATAAGCTTTCTGACCTGACCTCCTGTATCAAGAAAACGACACTAAATTTTGAGGGATTCTATTTTGACAAGAGTTTTGAAAAAATAACATAAATTACAAATAGAATGATCAGAAGATTGAAGAATTTATAAAACTGAAACCAAAGGAGGGCAAATATGAAAATGTTTGAAGAGCTATCAAGTGGAAGTGGAAATAGGCTGCTTTGTGGTGTTGTAGAACAGAGATCCAGAGCTTATCGGTAAAATATTTAGGTAAAAATAAGAAGGTATATAATGGCAATTAGAAATGACCTAACAGAGAAATGACCTGCCCCGAAGGACTCCAAAATTCCTTTAAAGAATTTTTTTATTTTTGAGACACCGTCTTGTTCCATTGCCCAGACTGGAGTGCAGTGGTGCGATCATGGCTCACTAAAGCCTCAACCTTCTGAGCTCAAGTGATCCTCGCACCTCAGCCTCCCAGGTAGCTGGGACTCCAGGCACACACCACCATGCCCAGCTAATTTTTTATTTTTTGTAAAGAAAGAGTCTCACTATGTTGCCCAGGCTGGTCTTGAACTCCTGGCTTCCTATTATCTTCCTGCCTTGGCCTCCCAAAGTGCTGAGATTACAGGAGGGGGGCCACTGCACCCAGCCTCCAAAATTCTTATATTTTTAAGTATCTACAGACTTTTGGAGATGGAGAGAAGGTAGGATGCTGAGTGGGAGATTAGATTAAATGTCCTTTATGTTATCTTCCGACTCTAAATTCTATGATTCTAATTCATTAAGTTAAATACTTATAAAAATTGTTTTAATTTTCTGAAAATTTATAAATACAAGGACATTTGAAATTGAGGGAAATATATCTCTATAATGTTGGAAAGTTCACTTACAGTTCATTTGAGAGTAAGATTTTAAAAAGTTCGAATTAATGGGTTCACACAAAAAGAAATGAGGTACTATCAAATGTTGAGTTGTTAGGAAATTATTGATGTTATTTCTTCAATTCCTAAACTATCTTTAGCATATAGCATTAAATGAAAATGAGTTTACACATCATTATTGCTTTAGGCTTATCTCCTCGTTGATTTATTTTAATAAGGGATTGACCTGCAAGCTGAAGAGTGGGTAATAATATATCATCATATTAATTTTCCAACATTTCCGGAGTGCCAGAAATTAAGTGAATTAAATAAAATCTTCCTTTATATTCTTAGAATTTATTGTCAGATTCCATTTTTAGTCACTCTTTTCCTCCACTCTGTACTTCAACCTGCATATTAACCAAATCTCTGTTTTCCTTTAAAGATTTTGATTAAGAGGTCCTGCTTCCCTATGAAATCCCGGCAATTTATTCACTATAACCAAGACCTTCTGAATTTTTGTGGTTAAATTTTGGGATTAACAAAATGATATGCTAGCAATATGCAGAATATCTAAGTACAATACTTGTAAAAAATTAACCGATAGAGACAATACCTAAATAGAGACAATAACTAGTTTTTCACCAGATTTGCTACCGTTTGTAATCATAACTGGAATCTACCTTTGGGAGAGTGAGTCTATGAACTTTAGATCGGATTTTCAGCAGAAAGAAGAGTTAAGTAAGCCCTTGGGAACTTAAACCTAAATTTCTGGACCTTCTTGGATTTTTTATGTCCCAAGGTAATTTATTACAATTAGGTAAGTGCAAAATGGGCTAAACTGAAATAACTGACAGGCTATTTTAAAATATGTGCATATAAAATCTATCAGCATCAGTTTGTTGAGGTTGATTTATTATCTGGCACTTTGAATTTGTCTAAAATAGACAAGTAGAAAGCAGGAAAATTACTATATTTTCAGGCAAAGTAGGGAAAACTTGCAATCTTGGGTCCTCTGTAATATCTCCAAGTACAGCATCTTACTCTAATGGATCTCAGAGGTCTTCTGGCCCGACCTCTATTCAGGAAGCCCCTTTTGACATATGAACAGTGAAAAAGAAGAGTGAACTCTGGATAAATGAAGACGGTAGGAGAAAATGAAGGAAGCATTATATTTTGAAAGGTAAAGCCTATCTATAAAAATAGTTACCAACATTAAGTTACCTGATTCAGATAAGAATATATCCTTCTAGAACTCAAACTAGTACTCACATCACTAGCAATGTCTCTTGAAGCTTTAGCTAGCTGTACAGAAATCGCATCAACTGGGAGATCATAGCCTTTCTTCAAAGCTTCTTCCCATCCAAGTTTGTAGAGTTTCTGAAAATTAAAGATATTCTTTAGCATTATTCTGTCTATATAAAGAATCCCAATAGATTATTAGGGAAAAGTTTACCTACAGAGTGAATATCAGATCGAACATCATCTACCCTATCTTTAAAGATATGGATAAAAATAAAACAAGCTGTTTGAAAGAGTAGAAAAAGCACTGACTCAGCATCACATGACCTGGCTTTAATCTTTTTTGGCTGTGAGAATCCTGGTGGTATATTTTAT
This sequence comes from Nomascus leucogenys, assembly GCF_006542625.1. Lineage (NCBI taxonomy): Eukaryota > Metazoa > Chordata > Mammalia > Primates > Hylobatidae > Nomascus > Nomascus leucogenys. The sequence continues at coordinate 26,188,521 of NC_044397.1, read as the reverse complement.
CACAGCCTCTGCTGTTCAGAAACAATATGGTCATATCAGGCATATCAGGTACCTTTCTCACTGCTGTTAAATACTGCCTGGGCTTACTGTTTTGAAGATAGATATTAAGATAATTGCTAATAAAAAGAAAAACAGGTCACAACATTTTAATTAGCTAAGTGATAAAAGCAATAAATGATGAAATGCCTTTTATAAATTGCAATAATTTAGTTGCAATCTTTCTGAGTTGACTTTACTGATTGAATGGATGTATGTTTGTTAAAACTGGGTTTAAAATAGCTCATAGTTGTCCAGTACTTTCCATGGGCCAGGCACTGTGTTGAGGATCTTACACAGAATTTCCCATTTAGTCCTCATGGCAATCCAATGTCACAGGCACTTTTATGGTCCCAATTTTAGGGATGAGGAAAGTGAGATTTAGATAGCTAAATCTAAGTTACCCAGTATCATACATCTCAAAAATGGCAAGGCCAAAACTCATACCAAGTCTGTTTGATGCAATTTTTACTTTATTTATGTATTTATTTATTAGAGACAGGGTCTCCCAATTAGAGACAGGGTTGCTCAAACTGGATTCAAACTTCTGAGCTCAAGGGATCCTCCTGCCTCAGCTTCCTGAGTAGCTGGGACTACAGCTGCATGTCATCACACCTGGCTGTTTGATGCAATTTTTTTCAACAATTATCTATTGATTTCTTGCTTGGTATCAAGCACAATGAACACAGAGATAAACAGATACAGAACCTGCTCCACGAAGCATACAGTTGTGGCTGAAGCCTTTGATCTTAACCACTCTATTTTGCAACATCCTGGGCTAATCAGTGTGTCATTTCCAAACTTCCATTGCTTCAACATTTATATCAGTATTTACTATTATATTATTTTATAAGTTCATAAGTTTCAATACAAAACTTAAAAGTAATTTTTATATAGCTTTACCTGACTATACAGTGTTTGATTCTGCTTGGCTTGTAAAATATCTGGTGTATCAGGCATCACATGAACCTTGGTCTTATCTTTATTCCAATCAATGGTGTATAAATGCTAGGAAGTGGGAAAAAAAGACATGAAATTTGAATAACTGGGACAAGCAGGAAATAAAAATATGTATTTATATATTAGTACTTGAATGCACTCAATTTGATGTAGTAACAACTAAGTAGCATATAATTCAGAAAAGACCCTAAAAACAAACTCAGATTTTAAAAAATAATCTTTTAAGTATTTTCTATTTTCTACAATGGATTGAAAGTATTGAAGATACAATAACTAAAAACATAAATAATTTCTAACCCAACTAGAAGGTCAAGAGAAAAAAAAAAAAGAGGTGGGCAGAAGAAGAAGATGGTGTAGGGGAATAATCTGGAATGGTTTGCCACTGCCTAGGAATGATGGATCTGAATTAGATTTCTTCAAACGAGAACCAGAGCCTGCTAGCTTTTCCTCACGTGGGAGCCGTGTGGGCGGCCACTGTTCTCTGTACCTTGTTCATGGTATGCGCATTCTGCTTGGCAAGCACCATGTCCATGGAATCAGTCAGCTTCTTGAACTGGAAGTTGCTCGGGTGCTGGCGGTATTTCTGATCACTGGCATACTCAGTTGCTTTCTTGGCCTTCTCCACTTCCAGAGAGCCTGCTGGACTCCAGCCAAGCCCTTTGTACCATTCATTGTAATCTTGCTTATATTCATTCTATAAAGAAGATAAGCAAATTCTACTTTATCTTATCCATTTAGACACAAAAGCATGGCATGTAAACAGACTGTGATCTCCCTTCCCATGCTAGGATTCCAACCATCACCCAAGTAGAAGAAAGCCTTACATCGCTCTGTATGCGATTCATATTCCTGGTCAGCTCAATGTTCATTGCATCTGGAAGGAGGATGTACTTGTGAATCAGGTGCTTGTAGTTAGTGTTGGTGATGTTGGCTTGGGCATCCTTGGCAGCCGTGACACTGAGCATGTCGGCAGGGGTGTGGTAGCTGGTCTTTGTGTTCTCATAGTTTTTCTTGTACTCCCGATCAGATTGCATCTTAGCCACTTGCATGGAATGGACTAATTTGGGATCATCCTCGAGACTGCGGAAACCAACCATTTTCCCCTTCCCTTTTTCATAATTGTACTTGTATTTATACTGTGAAGAAAATATGAGTTTTTACACAGAGCAATTCCTTTGACTAAAAATCGGTCTGGTGTCAATATATTATTTTTGTACAATTATAATTAAAAATTATATTTGTATAGCGCTCTATAGTTCACAAATGCATTTTTCATATTTATTGATGTAACTGAATACAACTCTCCCTTGTGAGGTAGATAGCAAAGTTCTTATTACTGCCCTCATTTTATAGATTAATAAGCTGAGACCCAGAGAGCTGAGCAACTTGCTGAGGCCACTGAGGATTAGAATCCAGATTTTGTGATGATGCATCACACTGACTTATGCATGTACTTTGCTGTTAGTGCTAAAGAGGCCTTTAGTAGGTAAAAACACAGAAAATGAAAAAAAAATAAAAAAACAGAACATTTCTCTTAATGCTGCCCTGAGAAATTATCCTGTCAGTCATTTACTGATGAGAAAAGATTCAATTATGAGACAAAACAGTGTAATTTTAGAATAGCTTTATATTTGTGGAGCTCCTTTTAAGACTCTCTAAACTGCTATAATGGGGAAGAAATTGTGCTATTTATCATCCCAACTTTCTTCTATAGAGGGGAGATATTGATCCATGGAGAGCTTCTTTTTCTGCCTATCTCCTTGTGGGGTTGCATGTGCAAGTTCGGGGTAGAAGCTAGTAGAGCCAAATTACTCCAGCGTAATAGAGGGCAGAAGAATTTGGAGTTCTCAGGATAATAAGAGAGAGTGGGATGGGCTGGATAGGTAGGGAAGATGAAGAAGAACAGAGATGAAGAGGAAAGAAAGTAAAACTGATGGGTGATCAAGGAAAGAGTGTTTTGAAATATGCTCCTCCCAGGACCTCCAAGTCATTAAATGCTCCCTGTGAGTGAATTTCTTGTGGAAACAACCAAATCTTGTGAAAGAACTGAGTTTCATATAGGTGGCATGTTATGACAGTGATGTGTTGGTACACCTGCTTTTTGCCGGGCAGTGCGGGGAAAACCACACTTTGTAGTGTTTGCCAATTTCTGTGGTGTAAATACACCCATCATAGCTGATATCAAGCCACCGATGGTTTAACAAGTGGTTTGCAAAAATTCCTGATTATTTATTCATCGACTACCATGAGCCCAAATGATCATGAGACATCCTGTCAGAAAATCAGATCTGAAGAAGCAGGAGGCAAGAACAACACAAGAAAGAAAGCTTTCTTTCACCAAGAAAGCTTAGTGAAGGGCTTTGAATTTCTATAAGCCATAGCCTTGGTGACAGATTCAAAGTAAGTTTATCTAGATCTCATGAGTCAGGGAGCTGACATCTATGAGGGTCACCATGTGGTTAGCTTGGTGTTTTTTCAGAAATAATCAGAGAAAACACAAAAGCAAGGTTAAGAAGCATTCACAGAGAGTGAGACCCACTGTTTTTCATATTGTGTCCACTCAGTGTTTCCAGAACTCAGCCCTTATTATTTTGGTTCCTTAGAAACCCCCAGCCAGGTGACTGCTTTCCTTCAGACTTACATCACTTGCAATATCTCTGGAAGCCTTGGCAGCTTTGATAGGAATTGCATCAGGTCTGAGATCATAGCCTTTCTTTTTAGACTCTTCCAAGGAAAGTTTGTAGAGTTTCTGTAATGAGAGGCAAAGGGAAGAGTTTTCTTCTACATATGAAAGCCTGAATTTATTTTAGAAGAGTAAACTACCACTGTGGCGTCTTTTTTGTTTTTGAGCAGAATGCTTCATTGGTGCTTCAGTGGCTGAATGTTCTCACAAGTAACATAACTGTGTTTGAAAAACAATCTATAACAAACTTAAATATATTTCCAAGAAACTACCAGAAAAAGTAAAAGTTACTGCTCTCTATTAGGTTGTAAATATACTTAAAAAAATGTGAAAGTCCCAGAGATTCTTATTGATGCAAATAAGAGTTAAAGGAAGACTACAAAACAGCCCTATTCTTACAACAAAAGAAAACGTCACTGTTTATAATCAGCACTTTCATTTGTATAATAATGTGGAATCTACAATTTAAAAAAAAGGTCAGCTATTCCAAATCTCAGTGGAATTCAAACAAAGAAACGAAAAAAAATAGGTAGGATTAGAGGATTTCCTAGCAACTATGATTAGGACGAAAAAGGAAATGAAATAAAACATCAATACATTTTCTAACAAGTGTTGCACATTCTTTGTTTTGGGGTTTGCCCCAGATTCTTCAAAGTGTTCTTCTTCCCTTTCCATTTAACCCCTTCTTTAGAACCATCTCAAAGGCTTGATGGAAGGGCTCTCTAAGAACAAAATTCTAGGACTCTTATTTCCTTTTTCTCTTCTCCTGGCCCCCGAGCCTGTTTCTTTCTACCAAATCTCTCAATTTAATAAGGAGTGCCCCCCCCCCCCAGAACAAAATCCAACCACCCTTCAAATTCTTAACTGCTTGGCCCAACCCCATTGACAGTCCTACTCCAACTCCACAAAGCAAAATTAGAAAGAGTTTCATGTATGGATTTCCACCATTATTTTTAAACATTCACTCTCATAACTGAGATATTAATTAATTTGTTCTTACTGGTTCAAATCTGTCGGAGAGAAAGATGACAACAGGGGGAACTATACTTACGTCACTCATATTAATTGCATTTGCCTTTGCCAAAATAATCTGGGGGATATCAGGCATGATGTGGACTTTGGTTTTATCCGCCTCCCATGCTTGTTTGTAGAGATGCTAGGAAAAAAACAGTGTAAATTAGTGTTTAAAATCTTAAAAGAAGCTCACTTAGTACATACATATCATTGTACATATATATCAATATTTCATGTATTTTTATTAGCTGGGTTTAAATTATTTATTTATTTATTATTTTTGAGACAGGGTCTTGTGCTGTCACCCAGGCTGGAGTATAGTAGTGCAATTATGGCTCACTGCAGCCTCCACCTCCCAGGCTCAAACAATCCATCTTCCCACCTCAGCCTTCTGAGTAGCTGGGACTACAGGCACGCACTACCACACGTGGCTAATTTTTATATTTTTTGTAGAGATGGGTTTTTGCATTTGCACAGGCTGGTTTCTAACTCCTGAGCTCAAGCAATCCACCTGCCTTCACCTCCCAAAGTGCTAGTATTACAGGCGTGAGCCACTGCACGCGGCCCAAAAAAATTTTAATGGAAAAGTTGCTTATTCAAACAATACAACAGGGAGTATGTAAGACGGAAAGTAAAAATGCTTTTTCCCCTTATCTTACAGCATGGAGCATTTGCCTCCTAAAATTTTCTGTGTAAATTAAAACATACATATAGTCCTTTTTAAATATACATGAAGTCATGTTCTACATCTTGATTTTTAACTTAATATAGGTTAGATATCTTTGAACCTTCTTAAAATAATTTACTTCATTCATTTGTAGAGCTACATAGTATTTCACTAGGAGGTATAATCTAATTAATTTAACCAGTTCTCTGTTGATGAATATTTAACTTAATGGCCGCTAGCCTTTTTCTACTACAAGCAATGTCATGATCCTTGTGGTGGACATGGAGATGTGCCACCAATATACTCATTCAAGGAAGGACCTGATTCCCCAACTTTTGGCAAATAGTCTCTAGTCATCAGCTGTCTCACTCAAGAGCATGCCTTTCCCAGATAACCAAACTCAACAACTCATCGAAGTGGGGGTACAAAGATCTAGCCATTTCAGTTCAATGCAGGTCTCTACTGACAGAGACACTTGAGAGCCCTCTATGGGACTGGCCAAGCCTTTGTCATGCCAGCATCACTGTTCAACTTCTCCTCCCGCCTAGTCCTTCCTCCCAAGGACTAGGATCCCTAAAAAATACTCTGTACTCCAATTTTCATCTTAGCATCTCCTTTCAGAAACCCTAAACTGCAAAACATATTTTTATGTGTATGTATGTATGTATATCTTTGCACACATATATAAGGATTTCTATAGGGTAATGATACCTGAGTTTTAAATTTTAATGAACATTAACAAATGGCCCATTAAAAGTTTGCTTTAACAGAAACTCCCTTACAAATATTGCATGTAACACAGCTTTTTAATTTTTGCAAATGCAATAGATGAAAAATGCTATCTCTTTCTTTTAGCCCATCTTAATTAAAATAAGAATAACCTTTTTCTGGACTAGAGATTGGCAATCTTTTCCTGTATAGACAGAAATTCCTTAAATTTCAGGCTTTGTGGGCTACACAATTGCTGTCATTAGCTATTCAATTCTGCTGTTGTAGTCCAAAAGCAGCCAGAGACCACATGCCAACAAACAGCCATGGTTGTGTCACTATAAAACTTTATTTACAAAAACAGTCATTTTTCTGAACTTTGTTTTAGACCAGCACTGTACAATAGAACTTCCTGCAATGATGGAAATGTTCTGCATAATCCAATATGGTAGAACCTAGCCACATAGGTCGATTGAGTACTTGAAATGTAGCTAATGTGAATTAGAAACTGAATTATTAATATGATTTATGTAAATATAAATCAACACGTGTGGCTAGTAGTAATAGTATTGGGCAGTGAAATGCTAGTGGAAAGAGTGGTGCCTAGTTATCAGAATCCCTGTTCTAGTCCAGACCCCGCTGTTAACCTGCTGTGTGGGAAGTGCTTTGCTTCTCTGGGCTGTTCTTTTCTCAACTCTGCAATGGGAGGATTCAGCTTGATGGTCATCAAGACATCTCTTGGTGCCAGTACATGCTAGTTCTATGATTCTCCTCTTGGCATCATTACCCTGAAATGTTAATTACTAACACTGAAAAAAATAGATATCCTCATGATAGTTTAGATTCTAAATCTTAAAAGAGGCACAGAAATTTGTGCCTTGTCTTTGAGGCAGGTCCCTTTCAAGGAGGTTATCTCCACAAATCATTCAATTCTCTGAAGACTCCAGGGGTTTTACTCCGTGGCTTAGCATAATACAGTTCTATCTTTCTAGCACAACTATGGCCATTATTTTCTGCAACTGTTTCATGTTTAGATCCAAATCATCTTTTTCTCTGTTATGTTATCAAAGGCATTTCTCATTTTGATCCATCAGTGCTGCTGCAGTTATTTTATTATTTTTAACTTCAAAAACAGATGTTCAAGGTTGATTGTACTTGTTGGTCTTGATCTCTTATTGCAAATCAATGTAAAAATAGAGTAAGTCTTTTCTAAAAGCTGGAATAATTCATGAACCAAGGAAACACTGATGTAGAACAATTGCCCTCAAGATTACCCAGAGAACATCCTGGTTTGAAATGCTGCTACAGCCATGTAATCTTGGAATTTTCTTTGATCCCATCAAAGCAGAAAGAAAGCTGGGGTTTGGGAGGTGGTTTGCAACACCAGCTACCATCAGGAAATCTGCTGATTCAGTGCCATGAATGTCTATTCAACCTCACCTTAGACAAACAGGACTCATTTTCAAGAGGTGCAGTAAAAGTCCCTATTTATTTGGTTAAGTCAATGAGATAGGATGGTTCATTGAAGATTTGAAGACTACTAGTTAGAAATAATTCCTATCCTTTTTTTTTAACCACAAGACTCTTTTTCTAGGTAAAATAACCTCAAGTGTGATGCCCTATAACTGTATTAGAAAAACCTGTGGATTAAATGTAAATTATACCTGGATTCTCTCTGATGCATATGAAACACTGCATTATTGAAAGACTTACTTCGTTCATAATTTTTGCATTATTCTGGGCCAAAACCATGTTCATCGAGTCCATCAATGTGGAATACTTCAAAGTGTCTGGGTGCTGGCGGTACTTCTTTTCACTAATAATCTCCATGGCTTTCTTGTTTTTCTCTGCTTCCAGGGAGCCCAGAGGGAGCCATCCAATGCCCTTCATGAAGTCAGCATAGTCAGCCTTGTACTGATTCTGCAAAAGAGGAAAAATTAAACTATGAGAAGAAACTGAAACTTCCCAAGAGTCCTAAGTGTGTGTTTAATATTCTGTAACTTCCACTTCATTTGTAACTTTTCTGTAACTTTTCCACCTCAATATTTGCTTGAATATTGGTATTTAACCAATAGCATGTTGAACTTCAACCATTTCTTCCCTAAACTTTTATCCTTTTTATATTTCCTTGCATGATAAATTAAAAATAAGCAGAAATGTCTTTGTGACTTGTTTTTCTCAATGCCTTCATAAAGAGAAAGTACTAAGAAATACCACATAGATTCATCTCCCAGGTGACTGTTATCTCCTTGAGAAAAGCAACTATGCTGACCTTTCTTACAAAAATTCCCAAGTCCCCTTGGTTAACAGATGACTATGGAAACCCCGTTTTTCTCTTTCACTGTCTTTGGTCACCCACCACCATTACAACTCCCTCAGGTATGCCAGAAACCTTCCTGGTACTTTGTGTAAATTTCATTTTTTCCTCCTCAGCTTTGACATTTCTCTCTACACCTGGCTGCTTTCATTCGGGCACATACTACCTCCCTGACAATTAATAGCTCAGCCCTCACATTCCCAAAGAGAAATGTAGCCTTGCTTTCGTCTGCTTTGGGTTTGTAACTTAATTCACCTCTCCAACCATCAAATGGCCTCTTTAGCTAAATTCTTGGCTCTATTCTTTCTCTGTCTTCCTTATATTTAGTCCAAAAGCTGCCTCAGTCATCACCTTCTCAAAATTTCATTAGTAAGGTAGGCAATTGCAAAGTTAGAAGTGGTAGAATGAAACCCAGTTGGGAGGGAGGGGCTGGAACTATCAGGTTATCTGATTTCTTACTTTCCCTTTTATTCCTCTATTAAAAGCCTATTATGCCTTTGACCATCTTTGCTAGACATATTTCTTTCAATACACTGTTTCTGAAATGAAGTTCCATTTGCTGTTGTGGAATTCAGAATCCAACAATGCTCACAGCAACAATAGTAGAAAACAAGACTTTAGTTTCTAGAATTGATCTCCTTTTGTTAAAGGACATGAATTCAATCTAAGGTAACAAATGAAACACTGTTGGGAAATTGCAGATGAATTTCTTTCAGGATTTTCAAAATGTCATTACTTATGGTCATTCATGGTTGCTTATTATCCAGAGTAAACGCTCTGCAAATGTGGCTTTCACTTACATCACTTTGAATCTGCATCATATTTTTGGCCAATTCAAAGCTCATGGCATCAGGAAGCATGTTGTAGGTGTGGATCACGTTCCTGTAGTTGGCATTGGTGGCTACTTCCTGAGACTTCTTGGCTGCCACTACACTGAGCATGTCCACTGGGGTGTGGAAGGAGGTCTTGGATTTCTCATATCCCTTCTTGTATTCCCGGTCTGACTGCATCTTGGCCACCTGCATGAAGTGCACCAGCTTGGGGTCATCTTCCAGGCTCCGGAAGCCAATGTGTTTCCCTTTGGCTTGTTCATAGGCTTTCTTGTATTTGTACTGTGGACAGAGAAGAAATTATGGTGATGAAAATGGTAAAAGAAAGAGAACAAAGTACCATTTGCTAGGTGACGTTAGCTTTGTCTCAGATGAAGGGTTTTAGAGCTACTCTAAAATTAGAAGGGAGGCACTCATGAGAGGCAGGGAGCAAACTCTTTTTACTTCATTTTTTTTTTCCCCAGACTTCAGTCCATGGAAAGAAAATAATCTCAGAGTTAATCGAAGAGATGTGTAAATAAATTGGTTTAGAGAGATTTAGAAAGCAGATTTCCCCACTCAGTTGTCTAAGTGACAGAAAAGGCTGCAGGCAGGATTTCTCATGGTGCATCTTTAAAGAGAGGGCCTGGCCATGGGCCTCCTGGTAAAACATGTAGATTGCATCTTTACATTTGCTTAGAATTGTAAGTGATTTGAATAGACTCTAAAGGCTACTTATTTTAACAAGACTCAGTCACTACTTACATTAAATAATGAACAGATGATTAGAGGGTACTTGGATGGGGTGAAGGGAGGTGTCTTGTGTCACATGGGATGGCATTCCCACCAATCCTGAATGGAGCTGACCGCTGCTCCTACATACATACAAGCTTAGCGCATTTGTTCTTACCTGCTCAGCCCCAAAAAGGCCCAGTGGAAGCACTTACATCACTGGCAATGTCTCTAGAGGCTTTTGCAGCCTTTATTGCAATGGCATCAGGCCTCAGGTCATATCCTTTCTTCTTTTCTTCTTCCCACCCAGCTTTGTACAATTTCTAAACAATAAAATAGAAAAACAACAGCATCTTGTTATTGGGGTTAGAATAGAGGTCCTGACTACAAAGTGGTTGGTATGTAGAATGCAGACATCAGTATCAGTTCCCTTTAACCTTCTCCCCAGCTTTTGCTGTTGTTAATCTACTTACATCACTCATGGTGATTTGGTTTACTCTGGAGAGTAAAATATCCGGTGTGTCAGGCATGACATGAATGGTGGTCTTGTCCTTGTTCCATTTTTCAGTGTAGAGCCTCTGCAATGAGAAAGTCAGGTGCATGATTTTACAGCAGGACAAGTTTGACCCAATGCTAGCAAGAGGAAGAGATTTGCACCTCCATGGTAGAAGAGGTTAAATGTGATATTAGAAAATGGATGAAATAACAAAAAGATGGGTCAAGTAAACTAAATACACAATGAGAAAAAAAATTGTTGAATAAGGCAACCCTCTATCATGAAAGCACCAAATACCATCTTGCCCCCACCGCACAACCATGTGGAGTTTTGTGGTTCTGTCACATTCTTAACATGCTGTTGAGAGATGATCTCAGGGGTCACTATGAAAGAGAATGCTCTAAACATGATGGAAGCAATAGAGTCCCCCTCCCACCACCGGCACCAAGACGATCAGAAAGAAACACTGAAGGAGACGATGGGGGCACTGCCAGGCTCAATGGCATGAACACCATGAGGGTTCCCTGGGCGAGGCTGGCAGGTGAGTCCTTACCTTGTCCATGTTCAGTTTGTTACTCTTGTTAAGTGCCTGTTCCATTGTGTCCATGGCGTATGTGAACTTCAGCTTCTCGGGGTGCTGGCGATACTTCTTCTCACTAAGAATCTCTCCTGCTTTCTTTGCCTTCTCCACCTCCAGGGACTCTATGGGCACCCAGCCGATCCCTTTCATCCAATTGGTGAAGTCAGATTTGTACAGATTCTTTGCAATGAGAAAAAAAATTTCATTTCAGAAAGAGTCAGGGCTTGGGTTTCTTTGGCTATGTGATTTACTTACGATCAAAAAGAAAAAGAGAAGCTGGGAGGGGGAGAATAATCTGCTTTTTACTCCCTACTGTCTTTCAGAAGAAATTAATTATAAAAGTAATTACATTCATAGTGGTTTTGAACAGGAAATCCTGATCCAGCAATTCCTTTACAAAGTTAACTTTCTTGAGGAAAATAAATGAAAAATTAACAGAATTTTGCACTGGAAGGAAAATTATATAACATCTATTTGAGTCTCATACTTTTTCATAGACAACATCGTATGTTTGGGTCTAATACCAACATTTTAAATATATTTCTAAGCATATATATAAAATTAACAACAAAGCTACCTATAGTTCAAATGAGTGAAATCCTAAAACTCTGAGTTCTGGAGGGAATCCTTAATTACAGTGAGTGCAGCCAGGTGTGGGATGGAGTAAGTGGCTCCTGTTTTTCCCTCCCACCCATTAGAAATGGATAACAACTTGGTAACCAGTACATACATCGCTCTGAATCTGCATGGCATTCCTGGAGTGCTCCACATTCAAGGCGTCGGGCAGGAGAGTGTAGTGGTGGTATGACTGTCTGTAGTTGGCGTTGGTGGCAACCTCCTGAGATTTCTTTGCAGCTGTCACACTGACCATATCCAGAGGTGTGTGGTACTTGGTCTTGCTGGCTTCATAGCCCTTTTTGTACTCACGATCAGACTGGATTTTGGCCACGTTCATGTAGTGAACCAGTTTAGGATCATCCTGAAGACTGAGAAATCCAATTTGCTTGCCTTTGGCTTTCTCGTAGGCCTCCTTATATTTGCACTATTTGAAAACAAAGGGCAAACAGAAGTTGGATAACATAGAAGTCTGATATAAAGTGAATTTATACAACAAATTAAGCAAAAGCCAACTTCAGTCTGAATCTAGGTAACATTGAAGTTTTTTTTGTTTTGTATTTTAAAATAAACAATTAGCAAAATATTTTTAATGGCTCATCTTGAGACCTGCCCTGGAGATCATTAAAAATGGAATAATGGAATAGTTTATATTAATACTCTTCATAAGTAAATTATTTGAATATACTCAAAGGTTCCTGAGAAGTTGGCTTATGAAGCATTTGATGTACACATTTTTTTGTCTTTTTTTTTGTTGAGACAGGGTCTTGCTCTGTCCCCCAGGCTAGAGTGCAATGGTGCAATCATGACTCCTTGCAGCCTCTGGGGCCCTCCCTCCTCAGCTTCCCAAAGTGCTAGGATTAGACGTGTGAGCCGCCATGTCTGGTCAATGCATGCTTTTTTATGATTATATTTCCATTATTAATTTGTATTACCTTAAAATGTACTTGTATAATTATGAGTAAATTTCAACCCTAATACAAATTAGTGCATTGATCTTGAAATTAATGGGTTTTTACTCTATCAAGGCATTTATTATGTCAATTCATATAGGAATATAACTTAATTTGTAAAAAAAAATTACCTAAAATCCTGTTATGTAATTAACTAAAATCCTGTTATATAATCCATGGAAATAGAAATATGAAAAACCAGAAAGAATTAGCAAAATATTTTTTCTGGTTTTCCATGTTTCTATTTCCATGGATTTTTTTTCTTCGTGGAAATTATAAAATTAAAACACTGAATTCTTTTAAAATACTTGGAGACTTTTCTAATTTAGTGATATTTTAGTATATCATGACTTTTTTCATGACAAAATCCAAATAAAAAGTGGTTTTTAAGTTCATAACAATGATACTAATGAAAGTTTTAAATACTTCACAGTTTTTAAAAAAGAATTTTCTTCTAACAACTTTATTAAGCTTTTAAATATGTGAAAAATATTTTAAGTGAGGCAATATAAATAACGTAATTGGCAATTAGGATTTTAGGAAATATTTTTATATTATAATTTCTTTACTTGCTTCTTTATGTAGTTGATACAGTCTTATACATCACATATAGATTTTTTTTCTTTTTTAGAGATGGTATCTCACTCTGTCACCCAGGCTGGAGTGCAATTACAGCTCACTGCAGCTTCAGACTCCTGGGTTAAAGAGATCCTCCCATCTCAGCCTCTCAAATAGTTGGAACTACAGGTACACGCCACCACACCTGGCTAATTTTTTTTTTTAATTTCTGTAGAGATAGGGTCTTAATATGTTGCCCAGGCTGGTCTTGAACTCCTGAAGTCTTTTAGATAGACAGAAAGTTTCTACTTTTAAATTAGACTTACATCACTAGCAATATTCCTTGAACTTTTTGCAGCAACAATTGGGATGGCATCCGTTCTCAAATCATAGCCCTTGGCAATGGTTTTCTTCCAATCTGCTTTATAATGAGCCTTCAAAAAAGTAGAGGTTATTTTATTATTTGACATCATTAAAAGAGGAATGAAACAGAATGCCAAAATGTTTCTTATAAAACATGTCGTAATAGATCCCTTTCTATTAAGACAATCTATGAAGTTAGTTTTTTATGTATATAATTGATTTTATTTAAAAGGACCAGTAAACTGTATACATAGTATAATCTCAACTGATCAAAAAATGTATATGCTTGCATAACAAAGCAACAGAAAGGTAATGCTTTGACTGTTGGATAACAGAAGATTTTCATTTATTTTTCATAATTTTTTATGTTTTCCAACTTTTCTATAATAAATATATAATACTTTTGGAAAAAATTTTCTTGTAATGAAGCATTTCAAGCTTATAGAAAGATATGAATGCTAAAACTAAAAATCCAGATGTAGTACAGCTCAGCTTTAATTTATCTTAATGCTTAAATATTACTTAGAAAAATCTTTCCCCTTAATGAACCAAAAGCACAGGAATGTATAGTTGGATATGAAACAGAGCCTAAAAACACTGGAAAGAATGAATAAGCCATCTTTTAAGAAATTAACAATTTTATTCAAGTTTTATTATGTTTTTAAATTAGGACTTATCAATATTTTTTAAGAAAAGGAAACAATTCATAATAGTGGATTTAAACATTACCACCAATTAGATGTCTAGACTACTCCAGAGAGAGGCTAGTTACATACAAAAAAAGATTTTGTGAAGGAAACTAAACTTTTTTGGATGTTTTAATAAATAATTAAAAGTTGTAAAAAGCAATATTTTCCATACTACAGACTAGGCACTCTTGTGTTTTCCAATCTTGTCTGTCTCATGTTCCTTTTTTTTTTTTTTTTAAATGGGACATAACTTACTTGATTGACTTTACAACCCACTAATGAGTCACAGCCCATAGTCTGGAAAAGTCTGTGTTAAGCAAAATTTTACTGCGGCTCCCTAGGCTCATGTTGTATGGTTAAGGGTTTAATGTGGAGGCTCAGGGTCCACACTGAACTGCGCCCCCTACAATTGTCAGGGCAAGAGTTGCAAAGAACCAGAAAGCAGAGGCCCACATAGGCAATATTAGCACCGGGCCAAATACTCACGTCACTCATGTTGAGGGCGTTGACTTTGGCTTGAATAAACTGAGGCAATTCAGGGTCAATAGTGTACTTGTGCTTCAGTTTCTCTCCCTCCACCTTGTAGTTCAACTAGAAGCAAAGGAGACAGCATGCACATATCATTAGCTCACATAACGTAAATTTCATCAAGCAGAGACTCCTTTAAAAAGGAAGGCTATCATTTGTGTTTTCCATTTACGAGACAAATGCCTACTCTGTCATAAGGGAGGGGCCCTGGTAGATGCATTTATGTTCCCATTCTACTAGTATTTATTGGACAGCACTGTGGGCCAGACAGAGTGGTAAGTTCTGTGTTTAAAGAGGTGAGGAAGGCAGATCTGTCCTATTGGAGCTTATTGTCCAATAGAAAGGACAGACATAAAACATGTAAACTACAAACTATCACTAGAATTCGTGATGTGTTGTCAATGGAATAATTGTAGCAAAGAAACAAGGATGGTCAGTAAAGCCACTCTGCAGAGGTAACATTTATGCTCAAACTTGGAGAGAGGGGCGGAGGAAGAGCATTTGGGACCTGAGGCTGGAAATGGACTGGCCACCTTGAGGAACTGAAAGCAGTCCAAGTCACGGGGCTGGAATGTACCCGGGTAGACGTGGGGGTGGGGCGGTATTAGACAGAAGGTGCAGAAGGGCCACAGAGAGGAGGGTCTTTTGTCAAGTTGATGAGCTTAGATTTCACTTCACATTCAAGAAATTCCTAAGAGATTTTACGCATAAGACGGACATGCTTTGATTTGTGTTTTAAGACAGGCTCTTATGGTTGTTTGAGACCTCAGGAAGGGAGTCCAGATAACAGGTTATTGTAGTTGTCCATACGAGCCATACAGAAACTGGAAGTAGGGTTGGTGGCATTTGGGAGCAGGCTGGCTGAGAGATATTTAGGAAGCTGACTCAGCAGAGGTACTGGATGTGGGAGTTCACACAGGGAGGTGTTAACGGTGACTGCCAAGTTTCCAGCTTGAGTAACGAGGTAGATGTTGATGGCATTTATTGTGATGGGGAAGACTTTATATAGTGAGTGTACAGTTTGCCTAGCTAACTGGAAAAACACCATGAGAAGTGACATCTCACTCAGTACAAAAGAAATCAAGAAAACTGACACCATTTATTACTCCTAAGATAGAATTAACCCTTAGACATCTGTGATAATGTGGGGGCAGGAGCTAAAATCCATAGATCTTCAAATCCAAGGCAAGCAAACCATTTCCCCACCTTCCAAAATCTGGGGCTAAAATACAAAAAATCTTTCTTTGCTTTTTGCTTACCCCTCTCTTTCTGGTGGAGGCATTTTAACAGAACTCTAAAATTAACAAGTCATGTGAGGCCCTGAGCATTGTAATTAGCTTCTGACAGAAAGAATAAGAGTCCACATAGACGTGGTCTCAGAATGAGATCCCAGATGACTGCAAATAAACTGCTTATCTCCTCCCCAGAGACCTCATTCTAAGACTGCCTCTCAGAACATGGAGCTATTATGCGAGGGGATTAGGACATTATGCCTTCCCTATGTGGCTAGGTAGAAATATTGCAACCAAGAGCAATAAATAGCTTGTTTTGCAATTCATACAGAGCCACAGATAAGAATGGTAATAATGTCATTTCATATGTATAATGCGTATCTGCTTATGAATAGCACAGGCTCTCTATATTTGGAAAACAAAGCAAATTTGGAATAGTCCCCCATTTTCATCTCCCTGTTTTTCCCATGTTCAAGATCCCAGTTGCTTCAAAAGGCAGCCCTTTCTCTCATACCTATGAAAGCAGTTTATTTGCTAACATAGATGCATCCTCACACACTGAATTAAGAAGGACGGAGGAGCGGCTCAGACACGTGTGGTTATTTACGGGCAAATCCTTTTGAAAGGAAAGCACTCACATCACTTAGCTGCTTTGTGTTATGCTGAGCCAACACCATGCCCATGGAATCAGGCACACTTGTGAACTTGATGGTATCTGGGTGCTGTCGATACTTCCTCTCATTTAATGCATCGCCTGCTTTCTTGACCTTCTCCACCTCCAGGGAACCAATAGGGATCCATCCGATGCCCTTGAAGAAGCTGTTATACTCGTCTTTATACACATTCTGTAAAAGGGTAAGCTAATATGAGAAGATACCCTGGAGAATATTCAAGGGATGTTTCTGGGATCTGCAATTCTATCCAAGGGAAATGAATAGCAACTCTTCAGCATGCTCATGTCTGACTGTCTGTTACAGAGCTTATCTGGAGTGTGGTAAGAAGAAGAAGCTGTTCTGTTGTTAGAGTGCATTATACAACACAGAAGGGAATCTAGGTCACATATTTTCATGGGTACTGCTAAAAAAATTTTTTGTCACTTTTGACAATAAATTGGTACTTTCTATAATGGTTGTTTATCTTAAAGCATTTTTTTCAAGTCTCTTACTGTATTATGAAGCCTAATAAAATAGAGAGAAATGATCATGCTTTAGAGTGCATTATGCAACACAGAGGGGAATCCAGGTCACTATGGGTGCTGCTAAAAAATATTGTCACTTTTGACAATAAATTGGGCTTTCCTTTTGATTCCACTGAAGACTTCAAAACTAAATTACATCCATACTGTCCACCTAGGCTATGCTTGAGCTCATCTGGGGAGCAATATTTTCATCGAGTGCCAATATATGTATAACACTTCTTCCCTTTACAGAGGGCAATTCTAACAGAAATCTGGCTCCTGCAGCAGGAGATGCTCTGAATGTTAAACACCTTTCCATGCAGCTCTCCATAAATGATGTTGCAAGCACAAAGCACTCCTGGTTAATTTTAGATGACTCATTACAGAGATTTACATGGATGACATTGTGACCTTGAGTTAATAAAGAAAAAAAAAACACCTTTCCCAAATTCAGGAAGGATAGAAAATTCTTCTATTTTTGCATTTTGTATCTATCACCATTGCAGCCAACCCATCAGGAATACCCATCTCCTCTTGCTGTGAATCAAAGTGGCTCTCATAGTTAGTGGAATATAGTTTTATCTTTCATCCATAAGTTAATAAACATCAATGATTATGATACAAGCATAGAAAGCAGGCAAAAACAGCTTGTCTGCCATGCCTTTGGCAGTCTTTCAGTAATGGTTATTTATTCTAAAGTGCATTTTTCGAATAGCTTACTGTAGTATGAAGTCTAATAAAAGCAAGAAGTGATCATCCTTTAAGTGCAAACATCTCTGGGTCTGTTGTTACACATACTTACATCACTCTGAATTTGATTGACATTCCTCGTATGCTCAAGACTCATGGCGTCAGGTAGGTACGTGTAATGATGCAACGGCTGTTTGTAGTTGACATTGGTAGCCACATCCTGGGCCATCTTTGCAGCTGTGATGCTAACCATGTCCCCAGGGGTATGGTAGCTAGTTTTGGTGTTCTCATAGTTCTTCTTGTATTCACGATCAGACTGCAACTTTGCCACATTCATATAGTGGACTAGCTTGGGATCATCCTGGAGGCTTCTGAAACCCACATGCTTTCCCTTTGACTTCTCATAAGCTTCCTTGTATTTATACTGTGGAGGCAGAATTGGGTTAGCAAAGTCCTAGGCATTGATAGCATTAGTGCTGTAATTACATCCACATATAAAGACACTCAGAACTTTGTGACTTTCTCAAGAGTGTACAAAAAAATGCAAACCACAACCCCCTCCAAAAAGTTCAGTGAAAACATATATTGGAGTTACAAGCGAGTGTCACGATAAATTCAAGATCAGTTTATTTTCTTTGCTATGACTCCTACAGACGATTTGCATGTGGAACTTTATTTTAAACAAACTGAATTTTCACACTTAATATGAACATGACACATTCTAAATATAAGGCCAATATCTCTTGGTTTCATAGGTTTCATAGGTTTCAATTTAATATGTTATTTACATCACAAATATGAGTACCAGCTATAGGATAGCTGGGCCTTCACAGACTCCTTTTATCAGCAGCTGCTTTCCAAGCTCACTGCTGAAACAGCTGCAAATAAATTAAGGAGCCACAGTAAGGACCTGCTGTGGGGTTTTCCCATCAATAAAAACCTAATGGAAAAAGTTCTGCTGTCCAAAGTCTCTCACTGCTGGAATCAGCAATGGGATATAGATTGAGCAATCTTGTAACAGGTCAGAACCTCAGTTGTTATGCAAGAGAATTCAAATCCACTTAAACCCTGCAGACTTTCAGCTCCTGCTATTTAAGCCTTAATTCATAAATAAGAGTTTAGAAGGCAAAAGGATCGTCAAATAATTTCTAGGCATGTGAAAAATCACTGTGTAAGTGCTAAAAAAAAAAGAATAAAGTTATACTGTAGGCTTTCACTTTCTACTTAAACTAGAAATGTATTTCACAGTGATGTGCATTGTGTGCAGACCTTTGAGGAAGATGTTTTCAGTACCATTCCTACAAGGAAAGTAGTAGAGTTTTTACACCTCTATTTCCTATGTGGTCTGTGTACCTGGTTGGTTTCTTCTCTTTTCTCAAACCAAGATTTTATTCCCTGGGACAGCAGGTAACAGTGAACTCTGCAGGGCATGCATGCTTTCTAAAAATTTTTCTTTTTCCTTTTTTCTTTCTTTTTTTTTTTTTTTTTTTGAGATGGAGTCTCCCTCTGTTGCCCAGGCTGGAGTGCAGTAGCGCAATCTCGGCTCACTGCAAGCTCCGCCTCCCGGGTTCCCGCCATTCTCGGGCCTCAGCCTCCCGAGCAGCTGGGACGACAGGCGCCCGCCACCATTCGATCTCCTGACCTCGTGATCCGCCCTCCTGAAATTTTGGCCGGGCATGAGCCACCACGCCCGGCCAAAATTTTGTTTTTCAAAGATGGAAAGGAGTAGAAGTGTATACTTTTTCTGTTACAGGAAATGGGCATCAATTTACATGAATCAAAATTATATCCTAAAAAAGTGGACTTTTTCCTCTTTGGTTTATAAAAATCTGTACATTTTATATAACATCTTTTCAATACAATTATAATGCAGGCAGTCATTTGAATTTAATGTGGTAATGTCAGTCAGGGTGTTCCCACTGAAAATAAATGTGGGCTGTCAGGGAAATGTGTCAGTGAAGGTAATTTGGGCTGTGAATCAAAGGAGAAAGCCACTGTCAGATTTATGACAGCTCTACCAAGTGGGGTCAACTGAAAAGAACCACAAAAATGTTTCTAAAAGTGACAGGTTTTCCAAACAATATTTTGAGAATTTAAATGCCATTAATTTGACATATTTCTTTCAATGAGGTATCAATTTAAACAAGCATTTGATTACTTTTCAAAAAGGCAAACACCTAAATTTCACCTAAAATTTGTACTCACATCACTGGCAATGTTTCTCGATGCCTTGGCTGCAGTGATGGGAATAGCATCACCCAGCACATTGTTGCCCTTGGCTATTAAGTCATGCCAATCCCGTTTATAACAGACCTGGACAGAAAAGCAAACAGAATGTCCGCATCTGTAAGTGATTCCTCAGCTGCTGGGATTGTTTTGTTCTTTTCCAGACAGAAGTTGAAGGAATCCCCCATAGCACATACTGCTTTAGGAAATCACATTGGCAAAGTGTCACACTGTGTGTAGCATGAGATCATTGGACTCTGCACTAATTATTCACCTACATCTGGTTTTGACACATATTGAAGAGAGGAATGTTGAAAGACTGGATCCAGAGAAAAACAAATAGAGGTTCTAGAAACCATGGTATGTGAAGACCAACTAGAGACAATGAAGTTGTTCATTCTCATGAAAGGAACATCAAGAGAAGACCTGGTGGTCAGCTTTAGAAATTTTAGGGTTGTTATTTTAAAAAGGATCTCATTTATTCTTATGTTTCTGGAGGATAATAACCTCCCCCACATGCAAAACTAGGAAAACCAAGTAGAAGTTTTAGGGGAATAGATGGTGAGCTCTACATAGAGAAGAATGTTATGTCCTTTAAAGTTGTCCTACACTTGAAAAGGCCAACTGAAGAGGTAAAGAACCATCCTTATGGGATATGTTCCAGTAGGGGATTTGTGAGAAATGGGCCTAAATAAATTGTCAAGGCACCATCCTACTCTTAAAGTCTACGATTTTATTGTCAGGTCCGAATTTCACATCCCAGCAAAGACCCTACTTACGTCACTTATATTGTAAGCATTGCACTTGGCCTGGAGAAACTGAGGAAGATCAGGACTCATGGTGTATTTATGTTTCACATCTTCTCCTTTAGCTTTGTATAAGATCTGCAATAAAATGCATTTCACGTAGTGCAAAAAGGAAAATCTATTAATTGCTTGCTTTAAAGAGTTATTTTTAGCGCAATCACCCATGATTTTCTAGTGTTAAAAATCATCAAAGGCATTTTCCTATTTTTTTAAATAAAACAAGCATCTTATTATCTTTAATACCAACAAGTCTTGTGTGTTAAAATATAAAGAGAAAAAATCCTTAAGAAAATAGAAATTGTTCACCGCCCGAGATGAATGGAAGGTAAATTCAACCATGAAACCCTAGCAAGAATAATAGAATTCACCAAAGCCAAATCAATTCATTCTTGGCCTGTGAGTTAATAGCTCTTCCATTTTTGTTAGTTTCTGTTTTTTTATCCCTAGAGAGAAAATAGTAGTTAGAATAAGTCTTTCACTTCTGCTAAAAACTTTCCAAATTATAATTGTATCAATGAAAGCATACAATAATTTCCTCATAATGTAGAGGTGCTTATACATGAATCTAACATACTCAAAAGGCTCACTATTTCATATTTGCCCAATGTTGTTACTTTAAAGAATTATATATACTTTTGACTGAAAGATGTCAAAGTATGTGATGCAGAAATCTTACTGCATCCTCTTCCTGGTATTAGAAATACATTATTTAGTTCCTAAAACTAAAATAGAGCCAGAATCACAAGTAGATTTTCAATCTCATAATTCTCATTTATCATATATATCCTTATTTCCCGGGCAAGACTATGTGGAATATGACATGTAAACTGGTATGCGTGTACCCAAGATAAAATCTGACATGGCTAATAGCTAAATTAATCCCCAAATACTAAATAATTTCCTCTAGGACCCAAAGAGTTACCTCTAAGTCCTCATTGCCTTTAAGAACAATATCTAAGCAATGACAGATTCATGAATTCGACCTTCTATACAGCTCCTTCTCTGCCATTGCTACTGCCTTAGCTTCAGTCCAATTAAGCCTTCCTTGGATTTCGGTGACAGCCTTCTAATTCATCTTCTCACCTCCAGTCTCTCCTGTTTCCAAAGTCTCCACGCTTGGGGCCAGCATTGTGTTTTAAAACACAGGCCTGATAATGCGGCTCCGTGGATTAAACATATTCAACATCTCTTCTTACCTACTCCCTAATATCCAGACTCTAAAAATTAGCATACGAGTCCCTTATTAATCAGGTTACAGTCCTGAACATTTTGCTTTTACACTTTTTCATTCCTTTCCTACTGCTGTTATATTGTTCATTCCTTTTCTACTGCCGTTATATTGTTCCTTTTGCCAGGAATGCTTACTTCTCTCACTTGCCTGGGAAACTCTGGTAGGAAGTTACCCATGTACAAGGCACCTCCCTTAACATTTTCCTCTCCTGCGGCATTTGTCTCTCTGGATGACAATGCTCTGTTTGTAGCCATGTCTTTGTCTTATGCTTTTACCCTACATTCTTGTGAATTTCTATATCCCAAGAATCCTCATCTATTTCATCTTTACGCCATCAGCAGGTAATACAGTGCCTGGCACACGGTAAATGTTCAAAAAGCATTCATTAAATAAATAAACAAGTGAATGCTTTTGATCTTCTGTATATCAAACTTTCCTTTAGAAACTTTGACTTTAACCAGAGCATAGACGCTGCTCATGGACAGGCAGGCAAACGATACTTACCTCAATCAGACCTAAGTTAAAAAGTCTCTGTGATAATTGTGTATGCTGAATTCTTAGGAGCAAAAACATATATTCATATGTATTACTTCTCTGTATTAAGGTTTTATATATGAAAAGAAAATATGAGAAACTTAATATGGAACTGAATACAACAAATCTGCCAAAATAAAGTGTCTGGGATTTAAGCTTAAATTCTGTGTATGTATGTGTGTGCCTGTGTATGTGTGTAGTCCTAAAATAGAATTTTTTCACCGTGTCAAGTTTATTCAATAACACAATATTTCAAAGACAATTAAAAAGGAAAATTTTTTTAAAAAGGAAGATAAAAAGCAAGAGAGAAGAAAATGTTAGTGCCCAAACTACACATAACTATAATTTTTAAAAAATTAAACAAACAAAATAATAAATGTAAAATGGAAAGATATTAGCCCAGAAAAAAAAAATATTGGGCTGCTGTTTACTTTTCTAAAAAGCTTCCTCCATATCCTCTGTCCTCTCTATTTTGTTGTACTCACATCACTGACTTGCTTCGTGTTCTGTTTTGCCTGGACCATAACTGGGGAGTCCACAATGCTGGTAAATTTGAGGGTGTCTGGATGTTGCCTGTACTTCTTTTCATTCAGAGCATCACCAGCCTTTTTAACTTTCTCGACGTCGAGACTGCCAATAGGAATCCAGCCAATGCCTTTCATCCAGTTGTTGTAGTCTTCCTTGTAAACATTCTACAGCAATGAAGAAAAGAGGAGTGAGGGCCTAGGCCAGGGTTCTTTTCACGGCAGGCTCTGAACTCAACAGGGGGATTTCTTGAGGAGTAAATGACACTTACATCACTCTGTATCTGCATCATGTTCTTAGACAGCTCCAGGTCCATGGCGTCAGGCAAGTAGGTGTAATGATGGAGAGAATGCTTATAGTTGACATTGCTGACCACATCCTGAGCTTTCTTAGCCGCCACGACGTTGAACATATCATGGGGCGTGTTGTATTTGGTCTTTGCCTTCTCATAGTCTTTTTTATACTCCCGATCTGATTGTATCTTGGCCACGTTCATATAATGAACCAGTTTAGGGTCATCTTGAAGACTTTGGAAGCCAACCATTTTCCCTTTAGCTGTTTCATAGTCTTTTTTGTACTGAACCTATTGTAAACAAAGGTGGGCATAATTTAAAATGTAGTTTTGAGGGTTTTACTAAACAATGAAGCCATGATTTGAAGTAATTGAGCTTCCCAAAAATTCCTGTACTTCAATAACCAAACAATAAACAATCCACTTATATATGCTCTGAAATGTAGCCTGCTTAAAATAAAAATGTTATGTATTATGGAACCCATTTGATTGTCTATAGCTGTTTCTGCCTATCCAAGTGAGGTTGAGATGGGGCATTACCATAATTTGTATCAGTGACAAAATAAATCTTTATATTCTTCATTTGCATTTAGACATTGGTAGAGAAAAATGAAAAGATAAATATGTCACAATCTCTACCAATTATATTGTGCTACTAGAGTACAAGTAGCTGGATATTTAGTTTTAGAATTTTTAGTAGTAGTGGTAGGATGTTAACATTAATAATAGTAGAATTTAATAAGTCCTTGGATATTCAAAGGGAGACCCAGAGCCAGGAGGGGG
Source organism: Nomascus leucogenys (assembly GCF_006542625.1). Taxonomy (NCBI): domain Eukaryota; kingdom Metazoa; phylum Chordata; class Mammalia; order Primates; family Hylobatidae; genus Nomascus; species Nomascus leucogenys. The sequence continues at coordinate 26,164,317 of NC_044397.1, read as the reverse complement.
TAAACACTAACTGGCTCTGGATAACAAAGTGAGGGAGACTGAGCTTCCTCGGAGACATGTGGAGGGCACTGTGGGACACTGAGAAGCAGAGACATGAGGAAAGGTTCATGGTATGTTGGGGCAGGAGTGGCTGGAGGAAAGCACCCACAGAGAAAGGGGGTCGATGAGAAATCCTGGGTGGGACAGGGGCATTTCAGAACGAGGACATTTGTTATTCAATCATCACATATTTACACTGGAGCGATGTAAACCTAATTTCAAACAATCAGTAAAGTGGTGTTTGGGACCCTGGGAAGTCAAAAGAAGGAGCTGTGTTTCATTTCTGGGTCATACAGAGCAGCAAGAGGAGACCCACAGGAGGAGGGTGCAGATGAGCTCAAGCCAGCCAGGAGCCAGAGGTAAGCAGAGAAACAAAAACCTCGGAGACGCCACAGAAATCATGCGGAGGGGGATTCCGCTTCCTATAGAATAACAGATGGGGGCTTGAGCCAATTTTATTTAAATCTCAAAGAGCAAAGTGACTTCAGTTCGCATCTTGGTTAAAGATAAATAGGATAAGAAATAAAATTCTTAACTGTAATAGAACCCAAAGACTGGCTATTAGAGGTGGTGAAATTGAGGCCTATTCACCTATCTATAGAAGTAATGAAGGAAAAAGGGAGAGGAAAGGGAAAGAAGGAAATCATATAAATTAATAAAGTTTTGAGATAAAATTTTACCATCAGGAGGCTATTATGATTTAAATGGTAAGTCACTTCTGGATCTCCACAAGAGAAGTAATGTGAGTTAGTGTAGAACTATAGATGAGATTTTTAAACGAGGGGGCTTGATTAGAACGGATCAGTAGAAGGTTATATAAATCCTTTTCCTCCAGAAAATTTAAATCTATTTAGGGAACTTTATTCCTGAATAGTTTTCAATCAGATTTGCTTCCAATTGGGGACCGCATGCCTGGAGACGTGGGTCATTGTCAGACCCCAAGCCTACCCACCCACATTTTCTAGTTGCCCACATATGACCACAGCTGGACTTACGTCACTCGCCGCCTGCCTGGCAGCTTTGGCAGCTCTGATAGGAATCGCATCAGTTCTCAGGTCATATCCCTTCTTGCTCAAGTCTTTCAAGTCTGCTTTGTACATATTCTGAAAGAAAAATGTCATTTAAGTACAACTTAGAGACTGTGTTAGTAAAGTCTGGACACACACATCAGCCCATGAGTCCACCCACGCACCTCACTGATATTGTAGGCATTAACTTTAGCCTGGATGAACTGGGGCAGGTCTGCTGGCAGGTTGTATTTGTGAATAATTTCCTCTCCTTTGGCTTTGTAAGCGATCTGAAAGAGATAAAAATGCATAAACAAACAAATAAAGCAGAAAGAAAATTTAATGGCACCAGAAAATAATTTCCTAATGGATCATATTTCACAGAGGTGGTTTTAGGAAGGACATCCTTTGTGCATCTGCATATTCATGTGCAAATATCTGTAGGCATTCAAGGTCACACATGCAGTTGCTTAGGATCCTGTCTCAATGCTTATTCAGTTTTGCAAAGATCCCTTGGAACTTGCAGTAGGAACCTCTGGGCCTAGCTCAGGAAAGTGTAACAGGGTAGAATACACCAACCACCTATATTATATTTTGTGGGCAATTAAAAGGACTTAGGGGTGGTTTTGATTATATATGATTTTTGTTTTAGCGCTGACTTAAAATATAACTGCTCCCCATTTGATATACTCATTCTTTCTGGTCTTTCCTAGAAATAGGCTTGAAGTTTTTGTTGTCATTAAGAGAAGTCCCTCTTAGCTTTTCCTTAGAAAGAAATGTCAAATGGCTAAAAGGACAGTCAGCACAATATATGTTACTGTAAATACAAGAATTAGGCATGCTTTATTAATGAACAGCTGGGGAATTGTACAGATGCTTGTGTAATTGGGTCTCTTCATATTGTATAATAACTAGAGGTGATCAGTACACTTGAAATACAAATGTATTTGTATTAGTTAACATCTATTAACATATAGATAGCATTAACACTTACATCACTCCTCTGGGCCTGGTTAATTTTAGACTGTACTATAATTGGAGCATCTTCAATCGAGGTAAACTTGAGTGTGTCTGGATGTTGGCGATACTTTTTCTGTTTGGCAAATCAAAAAGAGAAAAACAATCTTGTTTTCCATTGAAGATTAATATGTCAAAATCCTTGAAATTTATTTTGAAGTGACAAGGAAGAGTTTTTCATGATTTTAAAATGTAAAAACACTAGATTCTTGATTGGCTTGATGAATGCAATACAAAAATCAATATCTTTAAAAATCCATTTAATTGTGGATAGTTTGGGACAGCACAGACACATATACTGCTCTCAGGAACCAGACAGACTCCTTTCTTAATTTCTTGCCTATGCCCTCAGCTAAGGAGAATCTGGAAATATCAGTTTTCTAAAGGTTTAACAGAAAAGCAAGCAAGGAGATTGGAGTGTCTTTGCATGACACAAACAAGTTATCTTTTTACCTGTTACTCTATCAGCAAATGGCATCAAGAAGCTGTCCGGTTGAGGAAGGAGGAATTGAGGAACTAGGCCACTGCCCATGCTTTTGAGAGCTTTAACACAACACAGTCACCACTCTCCCTCTGACACACCCAGTGGCTTTACCTCATTGAGGATGTCTGAAGCTCGCTTTGCCTTTTCCATTTCTAAGGACCCAAAAGGCACCCAGCCACAACCTTTCATCCAGCTATTGTAGTCAGCTTTGTATTCAACCTAAAACACCAAGAGAAAGGTTACATTTCTTTGCTGTGTCATCCTCATTATGTAAAATCATCAAAGTTTTACCCAAAACAATGTTTTTGAGATTTCCGACCAGCTTCCTTACTGCAGACATTAAGGTTATTTTATATATTTCTTTGGTGAAATATAGTAACAGCTCTTAGATTTTTGCTTTCCTTCTAACTGGCATATGTTCCATTTCGTCCTTATTTCCAACTTAATGGAAGTCTGTGGTACTCTAATTCCAACCTGGAAAATGCTCAAGTCAAAGCCGCACTTCAAAGAGTCAGTGAAATTGTCAGTTAACCAAATGTGAGACGTTTGTTCCCTGGAACTTTAAGTATTATGTTTCAATCAAATTAAAATAGACGGCCACATTAAAGGTGGGTTATTTGCTCATTTCCTAATTTCCTAATTGTATAAGACTTAACAGAATTATTTGTACTAAGTATTTGCACACATGGCCCTTGATGTGTACTGGTCAACTTTGGAGTGTTTCTACATTGGCTAACAAAACACTTTAAAATAGTTGCACTCGTTAATTTGCGTAAGACAGCAGTTATTATTTGGAATTGGTCCTAGTTGAGGCAGTTACTTGATGCTATTAAAATGCTACTCTTGTTGTCTGACCATAGGTGGTGCCAAAAATTTACATTTTAGATACAAAATTCAAACTGTTGTTTTTTACTCTGGGCATTTTAAGTAGAATGGAAAATCAAGAAAGCATTTAGTTCCTGCCTGTCAGGGGCTTATGATCTATTTGAGATGAAAACACATAACAAAATCAAACTAATAACAAGTAGAATAACAATGTATAATATAGAATTGTTAGTGGTAGGAATGTAAAATTTTGCAGCCGCTGCAGAAAACAGTATGGTGGTTCCTCTACAGATAAAAAATAGAGCTACCATGTAATCCAACTATTCAGCTTCTGGGTTTATACCCAAAAGAATCGAAAGCAGGATCTCAAAGAGATATTCACATGCCCATATTCATAGCAGCATTATTCAAAATAGCTTAAAGGTGGAAGCAACCCAAATGTCTACAAACAGATGAATAGGTGAATAAAATGTGGCATATCGATACAATAGAATGTTATTCACCCTTAAAAAGGAAGGAAATTCTAATACATGCTACAACGTGGGTGAACCTTGAGGACATTTTGCTAAGTGAAATAAGCCAATCACAAAGAGACAAATACTGTATGACTTCATATATATGAGGTATCTAGGGTTAGTCAAACTTAGAAACAAAGCATAGATTGGTGGTTGCCACAAGCTAGGGGAAGAAGGAAAATGGAAGTTGCTGTTTAATGAATATAGAATTTCAGTCTGGGAAGATGAAAAGCCTCTGGAGATTGGTTGTACAACAACGTTAATATACTTAACACCACTGAACTGTACACTTGAAAATTGCAAAGGTGGTAAATTTATGTTATGTGTATTCTGTCACATTTTTAAAAATAGAATTGTTAGGATGAAGTATTCGGTTGTGTAGTTTGGACAAATGAATTTGCTTAAAGAAATTCTGATCTGCAGAAAAAAACAGTTATAAATATTTATGTTAAATCATACATTTTCTTTTCAGATAGCAATCTACGTAAAAATCATTGATAATGATGAATGTGATGATTATGATAATAGCGATGATAAATACTGAATGTTTATTGAGAACTCACCAGGGCCTGGCATCATGCTAAGTATTTTGCATGCATTTACATCCTCCAAACAATGTTTTTGATTTATTTCCATTTTACAGAGGAAGACTCTAAACTTAGCAAGATTGATATATTTCCCAGAGGGAAACAGTGATGGGGTGCATGCCAGATCAGTTCTTCCTAACCTTGAAGGGCATGCTCTTATAGAACCACAAGGGTCGTTTGCTTCATACATAGGACAATGCAGATACCTCCGAGAAGTGCAAAAACCTCACTCAACTTCAAAGTCCATTTCAGTTTCCATCTTTTTAAAAGAGGGGCTACAGAAACCCTGGTTACTCACATCGCTCTGTAGCGCATACGCCTTCTTGGCAAGGTCCACATTGATGCTGTCGGGCGGGTAGCTGTAACTGTGTAAGATGTGCTTATAATCAACGTCGCTGGCAATTGCCTGAGATTTCTTAGCTTGAGTGACTTGGAGCATATCAAGAGGTGCCGTGTAGACAGTTTTTGACTTTTCATAATCTTTTCGATATTCACGCTGTGAATAGGAAATTATCATTTATTATCACAAATCCTCAGTGGATTTCCAGAAAAGACAGAGATCTTTCATAAACAATAAATACAAGTTAGAGAGTCAAACATCTGAGTAGTTATTTTGCCCAAAAATGTGTTCATATGTTACATACCATTGAAACTCCCCCAAAAAGCACACATGGGCAGACCTTCTCAAATCAATGAGAAACTGTCTGGGTCACAGCAGACAATGGACAATAGCTTCTGCTTCAGTCAGGAACAGGAATGATTTTATTCTAAAACAGGGTTTCTCAAGGACCACTAACAAGTGTTACCATTATTAATGTAATTTAACCTATGAAGAGTTTTCAGTAAAGAAGCATTTTTTAACTGTAATGAAAACCATATGACAATTGGATTTTAATAGAATAACTACTTCATACACAGGGCTGTAGACTTAGTTTATTGGCTGTATAGAGTCATTTTCGAATGGATAGTCAACTGGTTTTTTAACCTATTATTGACAGGAGATAAGCCCCACTGAGAATCTCAAAGGTTGTTTTCATATCAAGTTCAATTTGGGCAACAATTTAAAAGAAGCTTCAGATTGCAGCAGTTAAAAGACTTCATAAGAGAAAAGTTTGAGAAACTGAGCCATTAAAATAACGTTGGCCCTTCCGTACAGCATTATAAACCAAATGTCCTGACTGGGCCTCAAGGACTCCCTTCATTGTCTGGTTTTCTGGAATGGTTAGACAAGGTGCTAATTGGTTCAAATTCCCAGCTTCATTGTATCCACTCACCAATTACTTTAACAGAAAAATTTTGACTCACTGCCTTTAAGAAAACTCTAAACTCATCCTAGTTCCCCATGGTCACATATGTGTTAGAGACAGTGACCCAAGCTGGCAAGTACAGATGTGCACTACAAATCTTCTGTAACAATTCCTTTTGCAAACGATCTGATCTTTGGGCTTTCTAAGGGAACTTGATCTTCCTTCTCATATTTTGTGGATGGTCACTTTCACTGAATACATTTATTACTTAACTATAAAATTGAGACCCTGGTTTATAAAAATAAAGTATGTTAACTTTGTGATAGTTTGCAACAACATTGAAAACAACAGTTTGTCTTCGTTAGAAATAAACTGATAAAGCAATATTGCAACAGCAGTAGGTGTGTGGAAGTATTTTTGAAGAAATTGTTGTTATTGTTTTGTTCATGTTCACACCAGCTGACACATACCAGTACATATAAAATGTTGTCAAAGATCCAAATGGCTTTAAAAGATTCTTTTTAAAAAGCCATTCATATTCTATATCTGCAGCTTAGCATTTTGCCTGGATATTATGTGAGAATGACTCATTTGCTATGTGTTTTGGTCAGCTATATCAATCAATTAACAAATATTTATTGGGCATTTATTATGTGCCTACTGCTGGGTTCTGTGATAGGAATAAAAACAAAAGATAAAAATACACATGCTATCAATGGGAAGTTATATCCTTCTTGAGTTGAAAAGACTCAACTAGTGAACAAGACAGTAATATAAGTGAGCACTATATACTGACATAATTCACTGTGAAGTTACTAGAGAAAATTACAGAATTAGAAGTTTTAAAGTGCTATGTAATGACAGAATAAATGCAAAATGAATTAAAGAGATATGTATAGATCATTATATAAAAGCATGGTTAAAACTAAATGATACAAATACCCTTCTCTTTCATCATAAAAAAACTAGTATCTGCAAGCTACACTGAACATTCTCAGTACTTTTAAGGGATTCTCTAAACATTTTATACACAATATATACTATAATTTGCAGTAGTAGATGTTTGTCTCTCTGTAGTAAGAATTTTAACTGGAAAATGTTACATGGCCCATAGATGAGCCTTAAGCAGCCCATGAGTTCACCAAAATTCAGGCAAAAGGCATGAAAAGAAATGTTCATTTTCTAGATAGATGATTCAAATCTTTTATCAGAGTCTCAGAGGGGTTTATAATCAATGGAGTCTTTTTCTTGGATCCAGACAAAACTCATTACTAAAGTCAATGAGGAACGATACTCTGTTAAGATTTTTGTGACTCATAAATGTCTTCCAAAGTAAAGACAGTTTGAAAATTATCATTCTAAAAATCATTTTTCAATTAGAAGAAAATATGAAAATATCTAGTGATGTTTTCCAAAATATTTTCAGAATACAATCAATATTCTATTAAATATTAATGCATACATTTTTCAAAGTGAAATGGACATCAAGTACAAATCAGTAATTTCTCCCCTCAAATGTGGGAGGCGCAATAATCCGGGGCATCGTTCTGAAGTTCTCTACAGCAGTACTTTTGTGAATGTGAAAGAGCCCATGCTCATGAAATTCTTTTCCACACTACTATCCTTGGGCATTGTAACCAGGAGTCCATCTTGAAAACAAGACAGATTCACAAAGACACTCACATCACTCTGGTTTTTGGCTGTCTTCAAGGAGTGCAGCATCTTGGGATCGTCGTTAATGCTGAGGGCCCCAATCATTTTCCCTTTGCTCTTTTCATAGTCTTTCTTGTACATCACCTGCAAAGACATCACACATGCCAGATCCCACTTACCAGGAAATGTCCCCAAGGCCACCCTGTCCAGGTCCCCAGGTCCCCAGGCCACACTCACATCGCTGGTGTTCTTGGTGTTGGCTTTGGCTGCCAACAGGGGAATGGCGTCCACTTTAATGTCAAACTTCTTGGCTTTGCTCTTCTCCCAGTCTTGCTTATAAACATTCTGGACAAGAAAAATTCAGCAAAGGAATGATAAGAACAACAGTGAAATCCAGTGAAAAAATAAAAACATATTGAAAATTTGTGTATATATAGACTTATTTCTCCTATGAAAACTATATTTATCAAATTGTAGTATAAGTGTTGATTTATCATCCAGTTTCTTCCTCCCTACCACTAAATAAGTATCAACTTCTCTTTTTAATGTTCTGTAAACTTTCTAAACCCTCTGCTATCCCGATTTATATAAGGATGCTATAAAATGACACTCACTTGGAGAAGGTGAAATGTGAAATTTACATGGGAAAGATGTTGTAAAACTCCAGGGAATTGCAGACGGGTAATTGGAGATCTTCTGACAGTAACAGAGACCATAGAAAATGAAATCTGATAGCTAAGTAGGAGTCTTAAGAGCATTTTGGCCTTAAAAGCTCCACTTACATGGTAACCATCTTAATAGTTGTTTATTTGCACAATTCCTAGTCTTGTCTTTTAAAATTTATAACATTTTCTCTTTTCATGCACACCAAACATAGGCTTCTGAGGCTTTGGTACTTACATCACTCAGATTATAGGCATTGACTCTGTGTTGGATAAACTGTGGAGCATCTGCTGGTACATGGCACTTGAACTTCTCACCTTCATGTTTTGCTTTGTAATTCAGCTGAAAAACAAAGGATATTTGAACGGTTCAGGGGAACTTCTTTGAATTTATTTAGGACAGCATATATAGCTAAGGCATTAGTGCCCTTTTTAGAAAAATGCCTCAAAGAGAAACTCAATTGAGTCAAAGTCTCGCACAGGATTCAAACTCTCATCCCGTTTCAGGGACTGTGGCACAGTCCTCCTTTATCCTTGGGGGATACTTTTCAAGACCCCCAGTAGCTGCCTGAAATCATAGATGGCGATGAACCCTATATATACCATGTTCTTTCCTATACAAATATACCTGTGATAAAGTTTAATTTATACGTTAGGCACAGTAAGAGATTAACAACAATAACTAATAAATAGAAAAATTATAACAAAACTGTAATAAAAGTTATGTGGATGTGATTTCTCTCTCTCAAAATATCTTACTGTATGTTTTCACCCTTCTTGATAAAGGAGGGACAAAGGGGGATGGTGTGAGATTTCATCATGCTACTCAGAACAACGTGCAATTTAAGACTTATGAATTGTTTCTGGAATTTTCCACTTCATGTTTTCAGGCCATGGTTGACTGCAGGTAACTGAAATTATGGAAAGCAAAACCATGGATAAGGGGGACTGCTGTGTAACCATACTTTGGGCTGCTGGCTGCCATTGCATAGATTCTGTTATATACACAGGAACACATTTCCAATCTATACTGCTAGGTTGTGTCTGGAGAACATGAACTTCTGTAATTAAAGCACTAAAAAAAATAATTCTAAATTAAATACTAGCACAGTTAAAAAGATATATAAATTACTCTTTTTTTTTTTTTTCGAGACAGGGTCTGGCTCCATCACCCAGGCTGGAGTACAGTGACACAATCTCAGCTCACTGCAACCTCCGCCTCCCAGGCTCAAGTGATCCTCCCACCTCAGCCTCCTGAGTAGCTGAGACTACAGGCATGGGCCACCATACCCAGCTAATTTTTTAATTTTTTTGTAGAGATGGGGTTTACCATGTTGCCCAGGCTAGTTTCAAACTCCTAGGCTCAACTGATTTGCCTGCCTCAGCCTCCCAAAGTGCTGAGATCACAGGCATGAGCCACTGCACCTGGCTGTGAATTCTTATTTAAAATATTAAACATAGAACTTTATTTAAATTTTTTAAAAGGTGACGTTAGGTCTAAGGAAGGGAGTGTGAAGAACGGATGAGGTTGTTTAATTTTGGAGCCAAACGCAAAAATGCACAAGATTGAGAACTATACAAGAAGTAATTCCAAGGCAGAGTCCATTGCCTACCTAAGCCAATAAGAAGAGTGACTGATAGTGACTGTGACCACATACAGCACTATATTTCTCTGCAGCTTGCTGAGTTCAGCTAGATCAGTGATGTTAGTGTTTAGCTGTTCTTTATTGGGACACAAAATATTAAGATCCTCGGAAAAGTGACACATGAGCTGAAATGACTTCTGAGTTATACTGATGCCGTTCTCCTCTTTACTAATTGGGTATGAGCTAATTTGTGTCTTTCAAACATATTTTATAGTAGGACAAACTGTATCTTCCACTTACCTATCTTGAGAAGGGTGTACTACTCTCTAGGACTTAGCTAGGTTAGCACCTTGCTGTTCAAAGAGTAGCCTACCAATCACAGCATCAGCATCACCTAGGAGCTTATTAGAAAGTCAGAATATGGAGTCCCCTAGATCTACTGAATTAGAATCTGCACTTCAACAGGGTCAGCAGGCGATTGCATGAATGTGGATGTCTGAGAAGCACTGCTGCTTTCCCCCTGATCTTGGCATGTCTGGACCACGCCTGTCTTAGACTTTCTTTGACTACTCAATCTAAAGTGCCTATCCAGTTCTTTCTTTGATATCATCCCACTTAAATTCTGTAGCATTATCCTATATTAGTTTTCTTATCACCGTTTGATGTCTTTCTTGTTACTGCGCCCTTTCTTTTTGTAAAGTCTTTGTTAGCAAATTCAAGAATCAGAAATATTTGCCTTGTCCTACACAAATAGATGCTTTTGTTGTCACTGTTTACTTAAGTTGGCATGAAGTTTTAGTGTGCATGTGACAGATCCTAATGAATAAGTAAGATAGTCCCAATAAAAATCAGTGAGTTATTAAAAAATATTTATTTTTATTATTGTCTAACACAACTTTCCTCAGGCTACAATTCAATCTAGCAGCCTCATTTGTGTTTTATTAAACAAATCTTGAAAAATAATAATATTGGGATGGTAGATGAGCCCATGAAGATTAAGCACGTAAATGCTTACATTTTAAATGAGCAAAGCACTCTGGGTCACCCACACTTGCATAAATCGAAGCACTTACATCACTAAGCTGTTTGGTGTTGAGCTGGGCTTGCAACAGTACAGGAGAATCAGTGACTGCCGTGAATTTGGTCTTATCTGGATGAACTTTGTAGGTATGCTAGAAAAGAAGATGTTCTTTAATGAAATTTATAATGTATTTATACATTATAATGTATCAGTATATTCTTGGTTATACATGCACTCACATAAAAAATGGTTCCAGGTCAAAACAGAGTTTATTTTGTTCCTGAAAACTTAGTTGATGCATTTACATTCTCACTTCTCTGTCTGTCTGTCTCTCTCTCTCTTTTTCCTTTAATCCCCACTTCCCAAGTTGCCTCTGGTCTGCCTACAGCAACTCAGCAACCAGATTAACCTTCCCCTGCTGAAGCCTTACACAGTGACTCTTTAGTGAACTTGGTACTCAGCCTCAACTGCACGTTGGCTTATGATCCCTACAGAATCCATCCTCTCCTTCATCTCCAACCATTTCACCTCTTACTACTGCCTTCCTCCCCAGTAAATTTCAGCCACCCCATCCTTTCAATTCCTTAAATGCTGAGCTTGTTCTCTCCTTAGGCCGTTCTTCCCTGCTGCTGTCCCCCTCACCTTGGCCTGGCTGGTCATGCTTGTTTTAGACCTTCCTTGACCACCCAACCTAAGATGCCCATCCGGTCACTCTCTCATACGTTGTCCTATTTTAATTCTGTATCATTATCCTATATTAGTTTTCTTATCATTGCTTGATATCTTTCTTATTTCTGTGCTCCTTCCTTTGTTTATTACTTGTCTCCTCCACTCCAGTGGGAGCTCAAGAGGTGGCTGGCTTTTTCTCTTTCTCAGCACCAAGGAAAGTGCCTGGCCTAGGATGGCTTCTCACATAGAATTTGTTAAATAATGAACACCTATCTTAAATCTGTATGTCCTTCTTTTGCCCCAAATTCATGTAGATATAAACTAATGAAAATTAAGATTTTTAAAATCTGAAATTTTGTAACAAATGGCTCTCCTCAACATAATTGTTGTGTTCCCCAGTTCCACCCCAAAATCAAAATGTAAAATGTAATTATCTCCTTCTAATCACTAGATATTAGCATGTAAACTCCTGCTAAATTTACCACTAGATGTCATAAGAATCCCAAGCCCAATTTCAATAATTCAGGGCAGCTAACTTACATCTTTACACTGGTCCAGCTTCTTGATTGCTTCATATTCTTGTGTTATTGTCTGAGGGAAATAGCATTTTCCTTTATCTTCTTCATATTCTGCTTTGTAACTTTTCTATAATGAGAAAACCAAAAATAGATCATGATTGTTATGGTTCTCAAACAATGTCACTGTGAGTCATGAACCATTGTCTTCAAACTTACGTCACTGTTTTGAGCGGCAACTTTCATGCAGTGTGTGTGATATGGGTCCTCCATGCTGCCTACATAATGTCCCAAAATATCCTTTACATATAAGTCTTTATATTTAGCCTGAAAAATAAAACAAATGTAATTCAAGTTAATAATCATTTGTCAAATGGTAGGAAAGCCCTCCTACCCGAGAGGTAACCGTGGCTTTTCGAACCTCACTGAAGTTCTTCAGCTGAGTATCAAGTTGATATTTTGGGGTCTCGCAGTAATTCATACTCTTTGCCTTTGTCTTCTCATAGTTTTCCTTGTATAATCTCTGTTAAAGGAAAAAGAAATTAAACCAAAAATAAAGAAAAATATATCTCATAAAGTAAAAGCCATTCATGTCATTGCTGCACTTTAACTGAAGGGGCAAAATTTATGTTTTCTCACCATCAATTTTCCACAAAGCAGAAAAGCAGAATAGATGTGGTAGAGGCTCATGCCTTATATAATCTCATCTGCTAATAATCATAAAGATGTTTATGTTACTTGTCCTAATATTTTTTCAGACTGAATAACTTAAAGCACACCAATGCTGCTATTTAAGCAAGTTTTTGTCTTAAAATAATTCATTTGAATATGTTTAAAGAAAAATGAGTTTCGCTAGGTGCAGGGGCTCACACCTGTCATCACAGCACTTTGAGAGGCCAAGGTGGGCAGATCACTCAAGGCCAGGAGTTTGACACCAGCCTGGCCAACATGGTAAAACCCCGTCTCTACTAAAAATACAAAAATCAGCCGGGCATGATGGCACATGTCTGTAATCCCAGCTACTTGGGAGGCTGAGGCAGGAGAATTGCTTGAACCTTGGAAGCAGAGATTGTAGTGAGCCGAGATTGTGACACTACACCCCAGCCTGGATGACAGAGTGAGAGCCTGTCTCAAAAAATAAAGAAGGAAAGAAAAATGAGTTTAAGAATTGATGCAAAATGAGGTAAAAGGTATAAGGTGAACCTTAGATAATTAAGCACAGTCCTGGAAGAGTATTCTGTTGAGCAGTTGGTGAAAATGCATTTTGTAACACCTCTGGAAGCTGGCTTTTAACATTAAGACCCAACAGTTTTCTTTAGAGCAATAATAAATGAAAAGATGATTTGTCTGTATTTCTTTTTTGCTAGGAATTAGGAAAGTAATTTCTGTGAAGAGTTTTATCTTATTTTTTATTTTTTTGCTTGATTTCCAACTTTTAAGTTCAGGTGTACATGTGCAGGATTGTGGGTTTGTTACATAGGTAAGTGTGTGCCATGGTGGTTTGCTGCACAGATCATCCTGTCACCTAGGAATTAAGCCCAGTATCCATTAGCTATTCTTCCTGATGCTCTCCCTCCTCCCCGACCCCCAGCCTCCAACAGTGTGTGTTGTACCCCCCATGTATCCATGTGTTCTCAACATTCAACTCCCCCTTGTAAGTAAGAACATGAGGTATTTGATTTTCTGTTCCTGCATTAGTTTGCTGAGGATAATGGCTTCCAGCTCCATCCATGTCCCTGCAAAGGACATGATCTGATTTCGTTTTATGGCTGCATAGCATTCCATGGTGTATCCGTACCACATTTTCTTTATCAAATCTATCATTGTTGATTCCTTGTCTTTGCTATTGTGAATAGTGCTGCAATGAACATATGTGTTCATATATCTTTATAATAGAATGATTTATATTCCTTTGGGTATATGCCCAGTAATGGGATTACTGGGTCATATTTTATTTTTAATAAATATGTTAAAGTCTTTAAAATAAGATCGATATTCTATAAATTTCTTAAAATAAAATGTTTTGCTTTTGAGTTTATGTCTTATGTAGTTTTTCTTACTTTGCCCTTAAACTAATTTCTTTACTTCTTTTCGTTTTTCTATATATATATTTTTGCAAACTACCTTAATCAGTTCAGGGCATTGGGTGAATATATACATGCACATGTACCTATACTTACACATATTAAGCTCATTTCTAGGAAAAATAATAAAAACAATGATATTGCCAGAATATTTTTCCTCCTAATAAAACAGAGGGCATTAAGGAGATTAAGGAAACTTTTGCAGCATTCACTGGTATCAAAGGCATCAACAAGAATAAGGAAGTTCATCTTCCTTTAGCACCTGGGTGAAGATTTCATGTGTGATTTGTCATCTTGAATCCAATATTTCAGTTAGGCTAACGTCCATCCAAGGTTATATTAAACAGCAACTTTGTGGCCACGTCTGAAAATAGGGGTGAATTACAAAGACACTCACATCACTCTGGTTTTTGGCCACCTTCAAGGAGTGCAACATCTTGGGATCGTCATTAATGCTGAGGGCTCCAATCATTTTCCCTTTGTTTTTTTCATAGTCTTTCTTGTACATCACCTGCAAAGACATCACACATGCCAGATTCCACTCGCCAGGAAATGTCCCCAAGGCCACCCTGTCCAGGTCCCCAGGTCCCCAGGCCACACTCACATCGCTGGTGTTCTTGGTGTTGGCTTTGGCTGCCAGCAGGGGAATGGCGTCCACTTTAATGTCAAATTTCTTGGCTTTGCTCTTCTCCCAGTCTTGCTTATAAAGATTCTGGATAGAAAAATTCAGCAAGGGAATTGGCAAAAGTGATATGCATGTCATGACCTTTAAAGACTAATGAGTAACTAAATACCTCGTCTTAATATAAAATAAATGGGCCCTTTTATTGTCTAGGAAATCATGCATATTTTAAATATTTCTTCTCAAGCTGGAGCTATTAATTCTCCAAGATTGGGCTTCTCTACTCCCTATGAGAATTTTTTATCAAATTAATTTAATTCTAGCTATTATACTCATATTTGATTCCTAACACTGAATGTTTTATAGAGTAGCACATATATTCTAAAGTTAACTTACTTTTTTATGATATAAAGGCATCAATTTCATTTGACCTCTAAGTTCTCTGCAAAGGTTATCTCATAAATCATTACAATACTCATTGATGCCAGATAATCTTAGTACTCATTTATAGAATTATTGAAGAAATAGAGAACCCCAAGGATAATTTAACTTTTCTATAAAATGAAGTTTGAAAAATGAAGGATAGAAATGGGTATCTGGACTTCTGCCCTTTCAATCCCCTATATCTTTATTCATGCAAGTTCTCATACATGTAGAAATAAGTATCATTTGTGTGAAATAAGGGACATTATAAGCCCAGGGAATAAATGAATTATATATAATTTAAATGAATATATGGCTAAAAGATCTACCATTAAAATTTGCAATTAAGCATACATGAGAGGTAGCATTCTGAGGGCTGGTTACAATACTATATTACGATTATCTAATTGTATGAAACTACTTATAAGATTGCTACACACATTTTGTAAGGTGAATTCAGTTATATTGGCAGAGGCACAGGAACATGATACAAATGTTAACAGTTCTTCCCATTTTTAACATTAATCTATTCATTGAATTGCAACAAAGCAGTTCAAAAATAAAAGCACAGGTTGTCAGTACATCACGTGGTACAGGGCATGAGGAACTTACATCACTCAGGTTATAGGCATTGATTTTGTGCTGGATAAAAGCAGGAGTATCAGGGGGGATATGGCACTTGAACTTTTCACTTTCATGTTTTGCTTTGTAATTTAACTACGACAGAGAGAGAGAGAGAGAACCAATTAGTTCAGAAGAATTGTTCCAGAATACAAAAATTCTTGTGTGGTACATTTTGTCAAGTCAGTGACAGCATTATTGAGATCAGAAGAGACATCTAGAGCTTGGGTAGGCCACCTGCATTACTGAACCTGTGTGCGGGACACTTGACAGCTATTATCACATCTGTCACCATGGTAGGACCCTAAGGGAATGAGGTGGCTCTGTCAAACATGTTCCCCTCCCTGCTTAGCACAATTGGCCCTGTAGGTTCTGAGAGGGCCCCACCCTGTCTCTCTTGTCACTGTCAGTGCTCACGTACCACAGCCACTTTCCTTTCATCTGATTAAGAGTCCTCTCACAGACATCAGGGCTTTTGATGCTCTAATTGGAGCCTTCATTTCTGGCCATTCATCTATTGAGGTCACTTTTATTGTTTTAGTTCAACGCAACTTTGGAAATCCACACTTAAAGCTCATATAATAAAATTTGTCTCAGAGATTCCGATTTCCAGAAACTTACTAGGGAGAGAGAAACTCATGTACTGAATACCTGCTGTTGGCCAGGGTATATGCAGTGCATATTTCTTCCTTCACTTACTCTTCAAAACAGCCACAAATTATAAAAGGGAAATATTAGCCAGTGGTGGGTTAAATCTTTGGCCACCCAGACATCAGTGACAGAGCTAACATTTGAATGCGGTTTTGTTTGATTCTAGAACTCATGTTCTTTCCATTGCTTTAAGCTACATTTGTTTCCTTCAATTGTTTCACTGTATATTTTATCTACCCAAGAAATGCAGAAATACATTTTTATACAAATATATACTGTTTAAACTTGCTAACACTCAGTCTTTTGAAAAAACTTGATAAGACATTGGATTTTATGTATAGAGTTATGAAATGTTATCCCTCATAATGGGGTGTCCTGGGTAGTTAGAGGAACTTACGTCACTCAGTTGTTTGGAATTGACTTGGGCTTGTAGCAGAACAGGAGAGTCCGTAACTTGGGTGAATTTTGTCTTATCTGGATGGACTTTGTAGGTGTGCTGTGGGGAAGCAAAGGCATTTGGTTTAGTAGTATCACCTGTCAGATCCAAGGTGGCTCACAGGCCAAGCAAATAGAACCTCATGCCCCACAAAGCAATGAAACTTGCAGTTAATAAAATATATATTTTTTCTAACTAGATAGTGGTTTGAGAGGTGCTCTTATATCTGTATGAGAAACTTTCCTATATCTTCAGGTTTCTGATAACTCTTCTTTGGGAAAATGAGCTAGACCTACCTCTTAAAATGTAGGGATGTCAACAAGGGGAAAATAGGATGTTTACTACAAAATAGATTTCCTTTCTTGCAATTGCCTGGCTTACATTTATTTGTAAAAGTGGCAACATTTTAAACATATCCTGACCGCTAGATGCTATGGAAGGCAGTCACATTCGAAGTTCAGACTACAGACTTACATCTTTACACTGATCTAGTTTCTTAATTGCTTCATATTCTTGAGTTATGGTCTGAGGGAAGAAGCCTTTGCCTCTGTCTTCTTCGTATTCTGCTTTGTAGTTTTTCTATGAGAAGAAGAAATCAGGCATAAGATGCAGCCATGGTATTCATGCCCTAAGAAAAATGTTATTTTGGAAAGTCAGACAATTGTCTCAGAACTTACATCACTGTTTTGAGCTGTGACTTTCATGCAGTGTGAATGGTATGGGTCCTCGAAGCTGCCTACATAATGTCCCAAAATATTTTTTAAGTAGGAATCTTTGTATTTTTTCTGCAAGACAAAACATATTTCATTTGTTAATTGGTGAAATAATGGGTTCTTTTTTTAACAGAAAGAGTGACAGTAAGATTGCTTACATCACTACTGAAGTTCTGCAGAACAGTATCGAGCTTGAATTTGGGGGTCTCGCAGTAATTTATGCTCTTTGCCTTTGTCTTTTCATAGTTTTCCTTGTATAGTTTCTGTCAAAGAAAAAAAATCGGTTAAAGTAGATTCCTGTCACTCCCACGCTGATTATAACACATTTTCTAACACTAAACAAAAAATGAAGAAAAGATATCGCCTGTCAACTGTCTTAAAAACTGACAACTGAGGCCGGGTGTGATGGCTCATGCCTGTAATCCCAGCACTTTAGGAGGCCGAGGCGGGCGGATCACGAGGTCAGGAGTTTGAGACAAGCCTAGCCAACAAAGTGAAACCCTCTCTCTACTGAAAATACAAAAAGTTACCTGGGCATGGTGGCGGGTGCCTGTAATCCCACCTACTTGGGAGGCTGAGGCAGGAGAATCGCTTGAACCCGGGAGGCGGAGGTTGCAGTGAGCCGAGATGGCGCCACTGCACTCCAGCCCGGGCGAGTGCGAGACTCCGTCTCAAAACAAAACAAAACAAAACAAAAAGAAAAAAACCTGACAATCAAACACGGAATGTCATGAATTGTAAGACTGTTCTATTAGCAATTATTATAAAGCCTGAGTTTCGTACATTCCAAACTCAAAAAATTAGGAAACCCATATGCCACCTCTGACCATGCCCTTAGTAGCAGAGATTCTTGTGTATTTGTGAATTGCTGCCCTCTCTGTCTCTCAGCTCACATACTCTTTCCTCACTGATAGCACCACAGCAAACACAGGTTTTGAGCAATTGCAAGTTGTTTAATTCTTTTTAAACAAATCTTCATGAAAAAGTTATATAAGGTGAGAAATACACAATCTCCCTCCCTCCAATACCTATAAAAAATCTCTTATTATACAAACAATTAGCCTTCAAAATAAGATATATATATATATATGAACTGGTACTATGAGTTATTACTAACTCTTCTCTGCCAGGATTTATCTTTAGCGTGAACAAAAAGAAGCAATGATTAGTTTTAAATATGCAGCTGATAAAGCAGATTATTGTCACTTTTTTCATTCTGGGTTTTCAAAATGTAAATGATGCTATTCATGTTTAATATTTTTATATTCCTGTCTTTATCAACAAAGGAGATTTGAACTTGGGCTTTTAGATGTTTAATAAGGATGTTTTTCACTTAGAGAGTAAAACTGCTTTAAACTGCTTTTACATTACGGGTGGGAATGTAAATTAGTACAGCCACCATGGAAAACAGTACGGAGATTCCTTAAAGAACTGAAAATAGAACTACCATTCCATCCAGCAATCCCACTACTGGGTATCTACCCAAAGGAAAAGAAATCATATGAAAAAGACACATGCATAAATATGTTCATAGCAGCACAATTCACAATTGCAAAGATGTGGAACCAATTTAAGGGCCCATCAACCAACGAGTGGATAAAGAAAATGTGGTATATATACAGCATGGAATGCTACTCAGCCATGAAAATGAATGAAATAATGTCTTTCAAAGCAACTTGAATGGAGCTGGAGGCCATTATTCTAAATGAAGTAACTCAGGAATGAAAAACCAAATATCATATGCTCTCACTTATAAGTGGGAGCTAAGCTATGAGGACACAAAGGCAGAAGAATGATATAATGGACTTTGGGGACTTGAGTGGAATGTTGGGGTGGGAGTGAGGGAGTAAAGACTACATATTGATCATAGTGTACACTGCGTAGGTGATGGGTGCACCAAAATCTCAGCAATCAACACTAAAGAACTTTTCCCTGTAACCAAAAACCACCTGTACCCTGAAATAAAATGTTTTTTAAAAGAAAGCAAACGTGCTTTGCATTGATTTCCCAGCAGAGCTATTTGGACAGATCCATTTATACCCTCTCACTTGCCACTTTCCTACACCTGCTCCCCAACCACACACACATATTTCCTATGCTGCTGACTTAGTTCAAGGGACAAAGAAAAGATAACTAACCCACACAGACAGCTACATAAAATCCACAAATTCTAGGAAAGCTTAATGCAAACCTAACCGTAAGAGATAAACTCAAATCATCACATATTCAATCTCTCTCTCTCTCTCTCAGGCTGTTAGTCCTTTAATCCCAAGCCCAGTCTCATTTGCCTAATATGCTTTAAATTGAATGGCTTAGTCGGGCTCTTAATAATTGCACAATTAGAAAGTCCTGTGAAGACTTAGGGGCCCATCTTTTAAGTTCTGTTGTTGGCAAATGATGGTTTCTGGGGCCAAGATCTATCTTTGAAAGTCTCCTTCTGCTTCTGTCAAAATAACAACACGTCTGCAATGTGGAGGCCCAGGTGCCCAGAGCTCATAAGCAAATGAGAATTTCCCTTCCCATTGAATTAACCACACAGAACCACAAACATTAAGGCACGTTGTACTCAGAGGGACTCATGCCTTTCTGTGGTTACATAGTTCCAATGAACCTACCACTCCATAACCTTAACGTATTTGCAAAGTTATATATTCATTTAGTCATTAAAGGAGAAAATTTTCATCTCTTTTTCAGCTAAGGTTTAAAAACACTTTTGACAAAAAATATACTTACATCACTTAGGGCATCTCCTGCTGCCTTCAGCTGCCTAAGCAGTGGGTTCTCTGAAGCAGGAAGCACATTGTAATCTGCTTTTCCTTTATTCTTTTCATAGTCTTCTTTGTATTTTACCTGTAGGAGTGAAATAAAATGATAAAGTAACTATGGGTTATTTTTGCCCCCGTCTCTATTATGAATATGACATACTTCCACAAATCAATTTTCTCTTTAGAAAAATGGCAGCTTGACATTTTATAAACAAAATACTCATAGTAACTCTTAACAGCAGCAGAGAAACTGCATAAATTTCCAGGATGCTTTTTCTTCCCATTCATTTATTCATTCAAACTTATCCATAGGGTGTCAATTCTGTTTCTGGCTTGGGGACAGATATAAGAAAGAACACACGGTCCTTGCCCTCAAAGAGAGAGATACAGAAATAATAGGAGAGAGAAAGAAATCCAAATAGTGACCGTGCAAGATGTCCCAGATACCTGCTGCTATAGAACTTTCACTCAGCTCTCAACGCCCAGCTACCTACCTGCCAACACGCTCCTAAGGAAAGGAAGCCGGAAGTACCACTAATCCACCCTTTTATGCCTCACCTGCAACTGTGCGTGGAGCACACATGTATTCAATTTACAAGTAGAAGGAGGAGGAGGAAGGAGCAGGGAGAAGGAGGCTTGCTTTTCCTTCTGCCATTCCTATTTGCACTTTTAATTCCAGCTATGGCAGAAGCAGCAAGTTGAGGGGTGTTGGGGGAGAATAGGGAAGCCAGGGTTCACAAGCCCCCATCAGGAGCCTGTCCACAGGGATTAGAACAAGAAACTGATCCTGGTTCCCACCACGATCCCCAGTGTAAGCCCTTTATTCAGGCAATGTAACCACAGAAGTTCAAGGAATCCTAGATAAATCTACCACTTATGAACTCAGAAAACAAAGGCAATCAGCTTGGTATCCAAAGGCAAGAGATACACGAGGGAAGCACAGAGGCATCCACCCCTCAGCCTCCACAGAGCATCACAACAGTATGCTACAGGAATGGGAGACTCAGATCACTTTTCCACCTTAGAGAATTAACTGTTTCCTTGAAAAATGGAAACAACCAGAAAGCAGATTCATAAACTGTACTCTCTCCCTACCCGCATCTGGGATACGCAGCCTTCTTCCCTGTTATGCAGATGAACTGTCAGGGCTTGTGGCAAAGCCATCCCCTCCTCTTAAGCACCAGATCTCTTCCCCTTCCACCTACTCTAGGATATCACTCCAGACATTCTTCCCCATTCCAACATCACCAAATCTTCCCTTTCTACTGGATTCTTTCCATCAACATGATGTTTTTGTTTCATATCTTAGAAAGTCCCTCTTTACCCAGTTTTTCATCAGCTACTTGCCCATTTTCTTCTTTTCTTACCAGGAAAATACTTAGAAAGAGCTGAATATACTTGTATCTTCAATTTCCCTCTTTTCATTCACTCGTGAATCCTCTCTAAGCAGACTCCACCAAATTGCTCTTGTTCAGGTCACCAGAGACCAGACATTGGTAAATCCATTTCAGAGACATTTGACACAGTTGATAACTCCCTTCCCCCTTCACTTGCTTCCCAACGCATTGCCCTCTCCTGATTTTGCTTCTCCCTCATCTCACATATATGTTCCCATGGAAGGACCCCAGAGTTCAGCCCCGAAAGTTTTCTGTTTACACTCACTCCCTTGATGCTCTCCAGACTCATGGCATGAAATAGTCTCTATATGTTGATGACACCCCAGTTTATACAACTTTCCATATATCTCCCTGAAACTTCAGGCTCGTGTAGTCGACTGACCTCTGACACTTCCATGTGGATATCTAAAAAGCATCTCAAATCTACCATATCTGAAGATGAGCTCCTGTCTGTCCTCCAAAAAAATTACCAACTTCTTCCATAGTCTTCCCCGTCTCAATAAAAGGAAACCCCATTCATCTAACTGCTTAGACCAAAACACACGTCATCCAATCCATCAACAAATCAAGTCAGCTGCTCTTTCAAAATACTTCTTATCACCTGCCTTGCTACCCTCCTGGTTCAAACCACCGTCTTACACGTGGATGCTGTAATAGCCTTCTAAGTGATGTAATCCTGCTTTCTCCGGCACAGCCAAGGCCAGGGTTAGAACCAAGTGTGTTTGGCTTCGAAGTTTATGCTCTCTTTAGTGACCATCATGCTTTAGAATGCCAAGGACTCAGGCCATTCACCAAAGTCACTCAATCAAACATATGGAAATATCCATGGATTTATGAACCTGCGACTAGGTTTTTTCATAGTCAGTGGGAAAATAAGAAAAATAATGATAGTGTTGCATGTATGATTGCCTGTCTTCGTATAAGGCTGCCAATTGCCTCTTCCTGGGGGGAGAAGTCCTGCTGTCTAAGATTACAGTCTTTCTCCTTCTAAACAGCAAAAGGCCCTTCCAGTAAGAAGACACTAAATCAAATTGATAAATGTACAGTTTGGTTCCTCAGGCAAATAATAAATTAGGAAATACTGAAGATGGTAATTAGATGTTATTAATGCTCATACATGGCAAAACATTTTTAGTAGCCCCATTATAATTCCAAAGTACTTTTGTTGTTGTTCTTCTTGTTTCAATTCTACTCATTTTCAAATGTCTCACATCCACTGGTCTCAGCCCTGGTAGTTCCCCCAAGAACCACTCCTCCCCTTTTTTACTAATTATATACAAGAGCCAAAGTTATAAGAAATTCACCCACACTCAAACCATCAAGATAAATGGGATGATTTCCTTGTACCTTGCTAGCTGCCACACCAGCTTTTTTATTCATTTTATACTCTGGTGTTTCAGTCTGCATGAAGTAGATCTGGTCTTTCATGTTTTCAAAATCTTCCTGGTATTTCCTCTGTAAGACATTAGACAAGCTGAAGAACTGCTGTGGAAACGAACTATGCAAGAATTTCCATGAGAAGACACAGGGATTTGGAAAAGTTACACAAAGCCACCCTGTCCTTGGTTTAGGCTGGTCAGATTACAATTAGAGAATGTGATACCATTACAAAAATGATTAGCAACTTAACAGAGATTTAGAACAATTAAAATAGGCTAAAAGCAGAATTAGAAAGGCTTTTCTTGGCTACCAAGAAAGAGCTCTTAAGGGCCAGGAGCAGGGAACTTAAGAGAAAAGAAAAACAATAGTTAGACTTATGTTTTCCAGTGAGGAGATACTAAATTAATAAATTTCACAACTGTACAGTTTGGCCCCTCAGGCAAAGAATAATTAAAAAGAGTCCCTTTAACTTGTACTAACCGTACTTTGTAGTCAGTAAGAGGGTCTCACCGTAATGTGTTGTAAAAATCGAGGTAGAAATCATGGCATTTGGCCAAAATAATATTTCTCAAAAGGAAAGAGAGTTTGTGAAATTCTTTCTTAACAGGAACTCTACACCAGGTCTTGCCCCAAGAAGAGGGGCCTCAAGTGTTCTGGCACCCATTCAGGTAGAGCAGGTGGCTAGAAGTCACCAAGGAAAGGGGTCTCCCTCCCAGGATGACCGACCAGCCATCCCTTCCCACTTACTGTGCTAATGTTATCAGCATTCATTCTGGCGTTTGCAACTTCAAAGCAAGGTGTCTCACTCCATTTGCCTTTGATTTTATTTTCATAGTCTTCTTTGTATTTTTGCTAGAAAAAAAGAAAATAAGACAAGCATAATTCATGAATTGACAAATAAGACAGCAAATTAAGAAATAATGATTAACTTTTAAAAATATCTTCAGCAAGCCACTCTTAGGTCCTTAATAAATGCCTTTAAAAAAAATCTTCCAATGTACTGTCAATTTACCCAACCAGAAAGTTGGGTGATGGGGATAGAGAACGGAGAAAGAGGGTACTAACACCCCCTCCCCTTGCTGAGTTTGGGGACTTCATTCATTCGGAAGTTGCAGATGTCCCCTGATGTTTAAAGAAATAGAGTCAGAAGTCATCCTCTATCTATATTTCAGAGTTACAGTACAACCTATCAACCTGAGATTTCTATGCCAAATGAACTTAGCCATTAATTTCTAAGCTTTACCAAAACTCCTAGTTATCCAGAAAGAAACAACCACAATAAAATTCAACTTGCAGACTAACGAATAGATCTTCGAGTTTAGAGTTAAATTTAATAGGAACTGGAAAGTAATTCAAAAATTGAATTATTGCCCCATCTGACTCCCAAACCCCACTCCATCTGAATCCCAGGCTGTAAGCTCCTGGAAGAGAGAGGTGGTATGTCTTCTTTGCTTTCATATTCCCAGAACCCAACACAAAATGCAGCACAGAGAAGTTACATCATAGATGTTTGTTCAACTACACTAAACTGAGACTATGATATGTGGTTTTGAAATACCTTGGCTTAAGTGTTCTTGGAGCAGAATTAACCAAGCCAACCCCAAACCTGGGTCCATGAGCTAGAGCCCAAGCTGAGTTAGAGCAATTCTCCCTCCATGGCTCATAAAAATGTGTTAACAGATATAACTAATGGGTCTCAAGGCACTGGCATATGCCTACATCCCCACAATACCCTTTAAGGAAAAAGAAAGTGTCTTTCTGGTATACCTATAACAGAAGGTGAGTGATGTGGTGCAGTCAACGAGCTTGAGTTAAAGGAAGCTTAGCCCTCACTCAAATGCCTAATTTCCTTTCTTCTCAAAAGGTTAATATGCAAATAAATAGCCAACCGGTTTTCGCAGCTATATATTTTAGAGTCCTATCAAACTCTGGGACCAAGACTTGACTTTGTATTGACCAAATACGATTGTTTTCTCAGCCACAAGTGCTGGCAATAATATTTACAGAGAAGGCTGCTAGGAAGTTTAATAAGATCATTCGCTAAAGAGTGCTTTGTAAACCCCACAGCACTAAGCAAATATAGGGTATAAAAATTGTAATAATAATAATCATAGCTATTACTATTGTCATCATCATAACAGAAAGAAACTCTGTAAGAAAGAAAATTGTATGGCGGGGAGGGAACAATTCTTTAATGGAAATCTTTGCTGAGATAAGATCTGTGCTATACTGCTGATTGATTTACCTGCACTCTGTTTTGAAGATTTAAAGAACAGAAGTCAATAAAATTGATTTCTGGATTTGCTAAGACTACTTATAGAAATGTTTCTAATCTTTTTTTTTGGAGACAGACCTCTTCAAGAAATTGAGAAAGCTATAAAATGCTCACAAACAGTCATAACTTCAGAGGTTCTTGATGTCCACATACCTCAGGTTAGGATCTCCTAATGTATCGTTTTTTGGAGGGACATGGCCCTACCTCTTGCTTGCTGTCAAAGGAGAAAAACCTTAGGATTGGGAAGGGGCAATTGGGCCTGATCCCCAAAACTGAGATCCAGAGAACTTTGAAATATAATTTAAAGTTGAGAAGGTAGGAGGTATTCTTAATGAGGTCTAAATGTTGGGCATTTATCAAGAAACAGGCATTGCATATGTAGATTTGTTAAGGATAATTGAGCAGGAGATTAATTCTCACAGTGATAGACAGATGTCTGGTTTTCAAGAAGATATTAAAACAAGACGCAAAACAAGAGTGTAAGATCACTCAACTCCCTCATTCAAAGTCCTTCCTTCCTTCTTAATCTTCACAGACCACGACATATTATTTCCTCCTATCCAGCAGCTGAAATGGGTCAGGGTGGAGATGGAGCTCTCACAATCCACTCCTGAGCACTGCCAAGTCTGGGAAGATTTTCATGACACAAGAGGAGGCTGGAGCTTGTTGACTACTGAGGAAGTTATGGCTTTCTGTCTCATTTGTGAGTAGGAGAGAAGTTGATAGGACAAGGGTCCATACGTGGAGGAGTGAGAGGAAGAGAGAGGTATGTGTCCATGTGGGACCCTCTCTACCAGCCAAGGGGTCTCACTCTGCAAGTCTGAGAGTGAGGCCAGAGCTTTTGTACAATACATGGAGATGGGTTACTCATGTCAGAGTCCAACATTCAACCTTCTCAACATCCAAACACAACAGAGTTGGAGAGAAAGGTTAGGGGGAAACCTTTCTCTCCAAACTCTGTTGTATTTGCAATTGAACGATGGAAACTTGGAAGAAAGAGTCAGTTTAACTTCTCTAGAATTTTTTTGGTTTGTTTAACAGAGGAAAGTATGTCAGGCCAATTCCAAGCTCTGGGACACCTTCTCTGGGTAAGAGGGTGACCATGTGTCCATAGATACAGTAAGATTGTTTCCTTCCTCCTCAGAGGTCAGCTGAGGGGACTTCCATGGGGCCACAAACTGGGTACCCTGGTGTCTTGCTTAAACATATAGCTTCATTATCTACTTTCAACATCTGAATCTGTAATTTTTATGTGATTATCAAATGGAAAGGAATACGAAGCCAGTTAATTACCCTTCTTTTTTTCTGTGAGTAGCTAAGCACTGGGACTCCTGATGGTTCCATTCATAGAAAAGTTATCCCTGCAGAAAAGGTATAAGAACCCAGCTGGTATTTTTATTGCCCACAGTGGGCCTAACACTGCCTGCTTGACTCAATCAAATCTCTTCTGGTGAAATCAATGGAAATCTTCCCAATTCTATGTGACAGAAGAATTTCCATGGTTTTAGAGGACCCGGGCCTGGTATCTTCATGCTGTGTAACAATATGTTACTGAAAGATTATTTTTATAAAAAAAATTAAGGCTCCAGTTGGTTTCAGTGGGAAATTCCAACCTGAAAGCGCATATTTTTTTTTTGTGGATCTGGAAGGGAGCAGAGAGGCAGGTACAGAGAAACTAAAGGGACTTCCCAATATTGCATTCAGGGCCCCACTTTCAGCTGGTCATGGTGTGCATAGTTTCCCCACCTGGAAGGCCTGTTTCTATGAACAACTCTGCCTGTTCATCTACGTTAGAGCTACAAAATACAGCTGAGACAGAAGGAGGTATGTAGCTAATGGCTTTGGCCAAAGACAAAGGTGAGAGAATTGATTCTGACAGGCGTAGTAAGGAAGGCTGGCAAACAGAAGGTAACATTAGTGTAATCACTGCAGATATGCAATCATTACCATCTGAACTGGGAACTGTAAGAAAAGGATGTGAGGATGCACAGAGAACTCCACCCCAAAATATGGCTCCCTAGTATAATGAGTATTTTGAATTAAAGGCCCTTAGAGATTAATGGAAGATAGAAGAGACTTCTTTCTACATAAAGACCAGACAGACCCACTAAGAAGAAAAATTGTTTCCCCACTAACCTCCCACCCCCATCCTATCTCTCAATCCTCTACCTCTCCCAAAGCACAGGCTCGAGTTTCCTTATCTGTCTAAGGTCCGGACCTACCAAAGAAGAAAACAATTCCCTCTGACCCCTTCCCTGAGTTTTCAACTGAACCTATATTGCAGGAGGGAAGACTAAAGTCTGTCAGAAACCTGGACAGACTACTGTCATAAACCATTGTTTGCTTTGTGGGCCCAACAGACTTCACCCCAGACTATTGTATGTTCTTCAAACCCATTGAATTCTCCCTAGTAATCATTTCTTGCTCCTCAACAGAATTCCTCTTCTCCCCACTCCCCATAACCTGTTTTGCCAGGATCCAAGTTCATAGTCTTTCTGTAACCTCAAGATGGTATATAAGCTTCTGCACCCCCTGGGGAGCTGGAGCTTCATTCTGTAGGTTCCCGTGTGTACACGTTAAATAAATTTGTATGCCTTTTCTCCAATTAATCTGCCTTTTGCAAGCTGATTTTTCAGCCAACCTTCAGTGGGCCAAGGAGGACCCCTTGGCTCCAACAGATGGATCTGGGAGACATGATTCAACAAGGGGATATTGAGTTTAAATGCATGCGAGTGAGTAGATAAAGGGTTTTTTTTTTAATTTTTTTTTTATACTTTAAGTTCTAGGTAGATAAAGGAGATTTTTATCCTATTTTAGAAGATATGATCCTGCTGCAACGTGGGCCAAAGCATCTTGAGAGTGAGGAGGGAAGATAGTACCAGAGGTAAGTCACTCTTGGCAGCCCTGTGCCTCCCTTGTTGGATGGTTTATTGTTGGGTGGACTTCTACCAATCACAAGCATTTCTCCCCAACACAACTATTATTTTGGATGCACAATAGTCATTAAGAACTCAGAAATCTGGGTTAAGACTGGGAATAAATAATGTCACCATGGCCAAATCCAGTGACCTTTTTCCACAGCCACCCTTCCTTAGCTCATACTATTACTCCACAGGGCAAAGCCAGTTCTGGCAATGCTTTCAAAGTACCCAATATTGTCACCTTGCCCACCTAGAATGGTGCCATCCAGTGCATATATAATGCAAGTCATTCTTGTAGCCACATTTTTAAATGTAGAAAGAAACATGTGGGAAATAACTTTAATAATACAGTTTACTGAACCCAGTAGATCTGAAAATTAACATTCCAACATGTAATCAACATAAAAATATTAATTTGAAACATTCTTTTCTTCAGAATTAAATACTCAAGATCCAGTGTCTGTTTCTCACATATTGGACACTAAGTGTTATGGGATGAATGTCTGTGTCCCCACCCCCCAAATTCGTATGTTGAAGACCTAACTCACAGGCATGTGATGGTACTTGAAGGTAAGGGGATTTGGGAAGCAATTAAGTTTAGGTGAGGTCATGAGGGTGAGAACCCCGTAATGAGATTATCATCCTTATAAGAAGAGGAAGAAGAGGAAGAGATCAGAGCTGGCTCTCTGTCTCCAATGTGTGAGAACACAATGAGAAGGCAGCTATCTACAAGCCAGGAAGGGGTCTCTCACCGGGAACTGAATCCGTGATCTTAGACTCCCAGCCTCCAGAACTGTGAGAAAATAAATGTCAATTGTTTAAGCCACCCAATGTGTGGTATTTTGTTGTAGAAGCCCAAGCTGACTTATACACTCAGTTTATACTGATCAAATTCAGGTGCTTCCTAGTCACATTTGGCTAGTGGCTACTGTACTGGAGAGTGTGGCACTAAACCAACTGGCAAGTCTAAATTGGTGGAGAGAATAATTATAGAGGAGTTTGAAAGTGATTTTCAAAAATCACTTTTAAGAATCCCCACTGCATACTTAAATAAGGCAAAAGAATGTTTCCTTATTAAAGTATGTTTTAAAATAGACTTTAAGTAAAAATCTAAAAATAGATTCCTTTTTCTTTCTAAATGACCACTTGAAAATACCTTTTTATTTTTCTTCCAAAAGGACAAATTGTCCTTCTCCCCTGTCTTATTTACAATATCAACACTTTCTTTCTTTTTTTTTCTTTTTTTCTCTTTTTGAGACAGTTTCACACTTGTTACCCAGGCACAATCTCGGCTCACTGCAACCTCCACTTCCCGGGATCAAGTGATTCTCCTGCCTCAGCCTCCCAAGTAGCTGAGATTACAGGCGTCCGTCACCATGCCTGGCTACTTTTTTGTATTGTTAGTAGAGATGGGGTTTCACCATGTTGGCCAGGCTGGTCTCGAATTCCTGATAGGTGATCAACCCACTTTGGCCTCCCAAAGTGCTAGGATTACAGGCGTGAGCCACCGCGCCTGGCCAATATCAACACTTTCAATGGATCATGTATTTATGTACAGTTCTAAAGTTAATTTCTGCTTAGCCATGGGCAAAGTTTCAGATTGGTAGTATTCCTATTAGTGAAATTTCACTATACTTACTAGATCCTTTATCCAAACAGCTCATAGTTACACAGTTAGGTAATCTACAATATCAAACACTAACAAACATCACTGAATAGACATCATTATCCATATCATTTCATGCTTCTTCTCTACTAGATAATTTACCCAGAAAATGCTTAAGATAAAAATCTTGAGGTTTCATCAAAATTCAAGCAGAACAAACTGACACTCATCTCCACAGAGGGCAAGATAAAGTATTTAAAAGCAGCAGTATCCCAGGAGAAAGTGGCCTGATTTGGACCAATTTAAAATAGGAATTTAGCATGGGCCTATTCATCAGCTGAGCATCTGTCTCTGCATTCCTCATCAGAGCCACATTCCTCAGAGCTAGTTTACTGCCTAAATATAGGTAGACTAAGCTGTTTGTTAGGGCCTTAAAAGTTATGAGGTCCACTGCCCACTGCTGTTAACTAAGCTATGTCTGAGACACATTCTTATTTTTCCAAGTGTGACTGATAGGATAGAACTATCCAAGGTCTTCACCGTGAATTTAAACCAGCTCTTCATGGAAGTGTGTGGTTATTTGGTGACTCTGTAGTATTACTGTCATAAGTGAAAATGTCAAGTGACATTAGGACATGGCTTCTGTTTTCAAAAGGTGACTTTCACATTTATCAATTACTGAGTCATCAAGCTGGCTAAACATGTATTAACACAGTTCTTGACGTTTATGGATGTATTGCTTTTGCTGTAGAGTTTTTGGGGATCATATGTAAAAATACTCCGAGTGTTTGTGTTTTTTCTTCAGGCTCACCTTTAGTAACCCTCTCTGATGGTTGAAATTATTAAGCAGAGTCTTCAAGGGAGGCAATGTCCCAGCTCTATTTACTTACCTTGCTCACTTGATTGGTTACTTTCTTGGCAAATTCTATATCGGGAGGATCGGCCAGAGGCGTGAATTGAGCTTGCTGTTCAGCGAGACCTTTTTTGTAGGCAACCTGATGAAATAAAAGACAGGGATGTATTTTAAAAACGATTATGCTTTCATCTTTATTTGAAGTCTTAAATTTTAGTGTAACATGTTATAATTTGTCCTTCTAGATGTTACATACCCTTGCTCTCAGTACAGCTAGTGATTTCTGTTTCGTTGAATTTTCTTCCCTCGTCCTCAGGACTCATGGCCCTAGATCTGCTTTCTTCCATTCATTTCCATACCGTGGTTTGCAATTGCAATTATTCTCTTAACAAGCGTCTTCAACTCCCAACCCCTTGTCTTTTTATCACACTCAATAAACCCCCAGCCTTGGATTGACTCGACCATATACTTCCTCTGTTCCTCTTTTTTTTTTTTTTTTTTTTTTTTTTTGAGATAGCGTGTCGCTATGTCGCCCAGGCTGGAATGCAGTGGCGCGATCTCGGCTCACTGCAAGCTCCGCCTCCCAGGTTCACGCCATTCTCCTGCCTCAGCCTCCCGAGCAGCTGGGACTACAGGCACCAGCCACTGCGCCCGGCTAATTTTTTGTATTTTTAGTAGAGACAGGGTTTCACCATGCTAGCCAGGATGGTCTTGATCTCCTGACTTCGTGGTCTGCCTGCCTTGGCCCCGCAAAGTGCTGGGATTACAGGCTTGAGCCACTGCGCCTGGCCAACTTCTCTGTTCTTATGCCTAGGATGCTGAATGCCACAGAAGAAAACCTGCAACTCCATGGATTAGGCAATGCTAACATGATGAGTAGGGTTAAGAGGGACACAGGAAGAAGGTACAGGGCAGGGAGCCTCTGAACCCCAGCACTTAGCTTGAAATCTACATGCCTGCCCAGTGGTATGTTCTGTGAACAACAGCTTGCTTGGGGCTCTGTGCCCAATACTCTATGACCCTATGGTATACTAATGCCATTTTGTCTTCAAGGAAACTTTCACAGCCCATTATGAGTCTCTGGTTAGTCCCTACTCTCAGGGGCCAGTCTAAAACCCCAACACTGTCCTTAAGCCCACAATTAACTCCACCTTACTCTCAGCTTCCTTTTTCATAGAGTAAAGAAACGCTACACCCTTATCTTCTCCATATTCATCCCTGCCTCTCCCACCCCTGCCCTGGCTCAGAGGAGAAACATCCCTCAGAGGGAATGACTCCTGCACCCAGGGTGCTGCCCTTTCCAGCACATCCTTTTGCACCCAGCTCTCTCAGTCATCCCTCCTTTTTCTCACAACCCCAACCTCTCCTTCTTCATTAGCTCCTTCCCTTCGGCCTATAAAAGACTTCTATCACCTTAAAATAAGTATGGTGCCCACAAATCATGCATATCCTTCTTTCTTGCCCTCCTTTCTTTCTTCATTTCTGACTCCTCTGGGTTTTTTTGTTCTACCAGACTTGGCCCCTGCTTCCAACAATGCAGAACTATTCATAGATTCGTATATTCAGATACACGAAGCCCTCAGATGCTTCAGGGCCTCGTACATGCTGTTCCCTCTCCCCGTCTGTCTGCAAACCTCTGTTTCCTCTCCATGACTCAGGACAACCATAACTCCTCTCCCAAGCCTTCCCTGACTCCTGAGCCAGATGTGATGACCTTCTCCCGGGATCTCACTCAACTTGGCCATTACCTCCTTTAAAGGGGTTGTCAGATGACACTGTAATTTGTTGTCTACATGTCTCTTTCCTCTTGACTGTGAGCTCTGGGATGGCAAAGAAGATGTCCTATCCTTGGGAACCCTTGTGGCCTGCATAGTACCTAGCTAGAGCAAGAGTCAATGACTGACATCTCAATGTGTGTCTTACACACTGAGGCCATGGGGGAATGTCTCAAGAGGAGAATTATCTTTCTAATCTTCCACAACACAACTGTGAGATTTCTATGATTATTTTCCCTTCCTCATGGCAGTATTCTTATTTATCAAGTAAAGCAGTTGAATAATCCCAAAGTCCCAATCATCTTTATACTTTAACCAAGTCTAACTGTATCTTACCCCAATAATATCTACCTGGTGCCTATAACAAAAGCTTTCATGGACATCAAATCAATTGGGATACAAAAGACAGATTTTGAAATGTATTTACACAAATTCCACAAACAAGCCTGGCTTAATTTCTTTTAAATAAGTTAAGCAAGGCACAGTGACTCATGCCTGTAATCCCAGCACTTTGGGAGGCAAAGGCGGATGAATTGCTCAAAGGTTCAAGACCAGCCAGGGCAATATGGTAAAACCATGTCTCTACCAAAAATACAAAAATTAGCTGGGTGTGTTGGTGTGCACCTGTAGTCCCAGCTACTTGGGAGGCTGAAGTGAGAGGATTGCTTGAGCCTGGGAGGCGGAGGTTGCAATAAGCCAATAAGCCAAGATTGTATCACTGCACTCCAGCCTGGGTGAGAGAGTGACACCCTGTCTCAAAAAAAAAAAAAAAAAAAAATACAAACTGAAGACTTTATTTTAGGCAAAGGACAACAGGATTTTTCATGGCTGGTTAAGTCCTTAGGGTAAAAGCAACATTTGAATAGGATAAATGCTTATTAAGTATGACATCCTGCCAAGAAGTTTCAGACAAATCAGATCTAGAAGTCCTAATTTCTCAGGAACCTTCTTCAGAATTCTGTTTAGTTAGAATTCTGTTGTTATGGAGAATGATCTGATTTTTAAAAAGTAAAAAAAAAAAAAAAGTTCAGTATTCTGCATCAGCTTAAAGACTCTTAGTGTGTGCAAAGTAGTTTGTCTCTACTTAGGTAATAAGGAAAACATGATAAGTAGATTAAGAAGGACACAGGAAGATGGTACAGGAGAGGTAGCAAAAGCCTCTAAACCCAAGCCCTTAGCCAGAAATCTATGTGCCTACCCAGTGGTGCATTCTGCAAACAACAGCTTGCTTAGGGCTCTGTGCCCAATAATTGTAGAAGTTCATAGTACTGACAACAGTATTCATAGGCATGTCTGTAATCTGATACTGAGTGCATACTGGTCTGCAATAAAAATAAAAGCTATGCCTTAACTGTCACATCTTTTTGAGGAATAGCAGGGAAGACTTTACTTCACTATTGTATGTTCTCTTTCATTACATCTTCTACTGTAATTGCTCAAAACATGTGGCCAACTTTCATTGTTCGAAGTCCATAGCATTAGAATGGTATGAAGGTAATCCTTCATCTCTCCATTTGATAGATGAAGGGAGATAGGAGATTAAGTGTCTTCTTGGAAACCTCTCCCAGGCTTATATGACATGGCATTTCCTGGTTCCTCTTCAACTTCGCTGTTTGTTCCCTCATCCTTTTGCTGGCTCCTGTTCAGTTCTAAGTGTGAGTGTCCTCCAAAACTCTGCCCTTGGCCATGCACTCTTTCGCTTCCCTCATAGATGTTCATGTCTTTGGCTGTCACTTTGTTCTGATGACTCTGAAATATTAATTTCTTGCCCTGGTCTCACACCTGAGCAATGGTACTTTCTAATTTATCCATAGGATGCCTTGATCTGAAGTTTCCTTCAATCATCTCAACTCCATTTCTCTTTCCATTAACGCATCTTTACCAGCTGTGCCCCTACTCACCTAGACCACCAGTCTATAGTCAGAAGCTCCTTTAGGGCTTCTTTCTCTCCTTTGGCTCCAATATCCAATGCCATTCATGCTTATTAATACTTATTAGCCTCAGATTCATTTCTTCCTCTCCTTTAAATAGATTTCTCCAAATTACTCCGTTTTTCCTGTATTTCCTAATCTCAATCTGTCATATTGCTCATCAAAATTACTCCAGATTCTATTTTTATCATACTGTTTTCCACTCCAAAATCTTATGATGCCTCTTATTTCTTACCGTTCCATGTCGAAGCGATTTTGTCTGCCTTTCAAGGTCCTGCTGCCGGCATTCTCACAAGTGCCCTCCAAATGAGGCACTCACATCATTCACTTTCCTTGTCCCTCAAAACTCAGACCTCATTTTACCTGTGTCCCTTTGTTCGAGTGCTCCCTCTACTCGAAATGCCTTTCTTCATCACCACCCATGCCCTTGGGACCACCACCTCCACACGGCCTTCTCTGATTACTCACAAGTGTTCTGTCTGTCTTGTAGCAAGCATTAGACTGTTGGGTTTTGTTTCATTTTAAACTTTTTTCTTGTTTGATATATCATACCTTTATTTTATCAGCCTGATTATAAATTCTCAGAGGAAAGGATGAAAACTGCTTGCAGTACTTTTCTATCCTGCCAGGTGTGCATGCATAATAGACTTTCAATAAATAACTATTGATCACTTGGTAACAGCCATGTAACAATATTGTGAATCTGTGAGATACAGAATCAAAAAGCTAATCTTGAAAAAGAAGCGAGAAGTACTCACACATTAAAATTGGTACCATGTGCTAGACAACTTCAAAATTTTGTTATACCTTCTCTATTTCCTAACTTACTTATGGAAGGATACGACTGTATCTGTGTTATATTTTAACCAATTACATAGAAAGTGAAATAGAAAAGATGTCCACTAAACTTGCAGGTGATATTAAGAGGGTGGTATTAAAAATTAGACCTCAAAAGTTGGAGACACCATCAAATTGGTATGTATAATTTTGGTTCATGGCAAGATCAGACCCTAGATTCCATTAGAAGTAAATCCCAATCAGTCTGAACTGGCTTACTAAGTCCAAATTGAGTATAAGAGGTTCCAGGGATCTAACTGACAATTGAATGTCAAATAACTTGTCACTTTATAATACAGTGCTCTGCTGAAGATTGGAGTAGCAGTCTGGATTTTCAATATGGCCTCCCGCAAATCCAATGGTCATGTAAGAAAGTACCTCAAAATAAGGGAGAGTGTTAGGCCCAAGTGGGTCTCTCTGCTGCTGTTGCTGCTGGTTTCAAGCCTAAGGACTCTATTAAGCCTTTTAAGTTCCTCTAAGATACGGTTTTCGAGGTCTAGGGTACCAAAATTCTGGCAAGTGGGATCACTGATTTTTCACTAACTGAAGTATCTTCTGATAGCAAGAGCTCTTTGTGGGATAACTATACAAATGTGTTTTTGGTTTGTTTAGTTGTTGTTGGCGTGGTCATTGTTTGTTTGTTTGTTTTTAAGATGGGGGTCTCACTGTTGCCCAGGCTGGAGTGCAGTGGCTTGATCATAGCTCACCGTAGCCTCCACCTCCTGGGTTCAAGTGATCCTCCTACCTCAGCCTCCTGAGTAGCTGAGACTACAGGCATGCACCCCCACACTTGGCTAATTTTTTAAAAATGTATTTTGTAGAGATGAGGTCTTGCTTTGCTGCCCAGGCTGATCTCAGACTCCTGGCTTCAAGCAATCCTCCCCTCTTGGCCTCCCAAACTGCTGGGATTACAGGGGTGAGTCACCACACCTAGCCACAAATATGTTTTAACAAGTACACTAGTCAGGTCCCACACACAGAAAAAGGGAGACACACCACAATTTGGACTCGATGATTAGAATAGCAAGGCACAACCCTTCCATAACATTGTTTACTTAATAGATTTGGGAAGGTGGCTATGATTACAATAGGTTTTTAAAAATTGTCACTCTGTCGTCACAGAACAACTTCAACCAGAGCCAAGGGGAAAGAAGGACTCATGCTGTAATGGAAAGAATACTAGTCTTGGGCTTACAAACCTGGGCTCTGCCACTAACTAATGTGACCCCAGATTCAGGTTTGCCACCTATAAGAAGAGGGAACTGGACAAGATTATATTTAATATAAAGTATAATTTTTTTCTAATTTAAATGAGACATCATAAATTATAACAATTCTAGACGTACTCCTCTGAAATACAACATTTAGTCTCTTACAGAGAAGAGCTGCAGTGAACATCTGGCCAGAAGATGTAACTCAAGTTCCCCTGACTCTGCACACCTAAATGGTGCCACTTGCATTTCACTTACATCACTGAGAGCTTTCTGGGCCTGGGCAACTCTCCTCAGTTCCGGGCTATCATTGTAGGGGTAAAACAAACTTTTGTCTGCTTCCCAGTCTTCAGTGTACAGTTTCTAAATCAAAAAAGAGTGAAAAGTTAGGAGGAAGTAGGGTCACATTTACACAAAATACATAGATTTGAATTCATCCATCAATGACCTAAAGAACCAAGGGCCAGTTGAGAGCAAAGGTAAATGAAATTCACAGATAACTTTCCACTTTCCATCCAACCCAAGTCATTTTTACTGATAGTATGCCCTGCTTTTTCTTATTTTCAAAGGGGCAGATATGTCTGATTTTGTTTCATCTCTTCTCTGTGACTCTACCTGCCTTCTTGGTTTTTTTTTTTTTTTTTGGTCATTATTTGTCATTGTTTATTAATAGCACTTACAAGTGTTAACACAGTGTAAGGAGCCAGGAAGCACTTCACATAGTTCAGGGCAATATAGGACACTTGCAAGAAGTGGCACAAAATAAACCTCTAATTAGAGTAATAGTCAGGGACATCCAAACTATAGCACAGGGTCTACAGACAATTTTGAGATACTACTTTGTGGCTCTCTCAGCTGGTTCTCCAGAGCACCTTTATTCTCCACAGACACTCCCCTCTGCCCCCGGGTTGCTCAGGTTCCCAAAGAACCCTCTCCCCACTCTGCCTAGGAGCTTTCCTCTCAGTTCCTTTTTGCCAAGCCCTATCCCTGCAGTCTCATATGTCTCAAGGCTACTCATAAAAAGATTGGGGAATTGTATTCCGGATGATCACGAGTTCACCAAGTATTACATGAAGTATATGATAGGATGACATAGGAAGATAGAAGTGGCAATGGAGCAGGCCCTTACCTTGCTGAACATGGCGGTGTTCTTAACGGCCTGGACAAGTTCAGGGGCATCAGGAGGAAGCAGGTACTTATCCTTGGTGTCTTCCCAGTTCTGCTTGTATAAAACCTAGAAAGAAGGAGCAGAGGATCTGTGGCTTGAGGTCTCACCCAAAGGCATGAGGATTTAAACAACAAAGGGAGACTCATGAAGGCATCCTTGCTCAAAGGCTGCCAATGTGTTACTAGGAAAACATTGACCATGCCAACGTCCTATAATACTTTTCCTACAATAGTCAGTTTTTGATTGAAAATTCTAATTCCTTTCAATTAAAAATTTAGCTCCTCAGCTTCTTTGGCGACACTGGAACTCCATGCAGCAACAGCCTGCAGCCGAGTCACAGCTGCCTCTTTGCACAGGGCATGGACTCTTCTATCCACCCATAGGTTCTACAGGCCACTCAGTCATCTGTGCAGCTTCCTTGATGAATACAGGTATTGAACTCACACTGCCCATGAGGCTGGTGGGCAGGATCAGGCCTGTCCAATTTTCTCCTATAAGACAATGCAGAGGTGATGCACATGCTACTGAGTACCCCAGCCATCCATATCATTGCCTTACCTTACTGACTTGCTGCGACACTTTCTTTGCATGTTCAATATCCTTTGCTTTTTCATCTACGTGACATATCGTCTTAGCAACATCACCATCCATTCGATACTTAACCTGCCCAAATAATGCACAGAGTTCATGACAGGCATAAACATGTGAGTATATTAAGGAATTTCTTATAACCACAGAGCATTACCCCCAATGACTCTAGGTCTGCATCACAAAGCATAGTGTCTGCATCACAAAGCATAGTTTCTGCGTTTTAGCTGGAAAAATGTGATCTTCAAAGGAGCACCTGCATTTACTGCTTGTCTGCTTTCCTGGCTGGATCTCCAGCCTGCTGCTTCTTGGCCTTACTGTACAGTGTGGAGAACCACAGTGAGTTGGAGCTCCCATCTCATAGTCTCCTCTTAAGCTAAGTTGCTAAGCCAAGCTTTTAGAAGTTTCTTTGGGTTCACATTTACAGCAAATGATCTATGGCTTATGCTTTTCTAGATTTGTGAACTAGCTCATGGTAATTCAACTGCTCATTCTCACAGTACATATTTAGAGCCCACAATTCCCAGCAGTAGGTGTATTTTGAAATGTCCCTCTCCTTTATTTCAGCAATGCAGCCCACCTCACTGAGTTGATCTTGTACTTTTTTGATTCTGCGAAGTTCTGGGGTATCTGTTGTGCTGGCGTATGGCTGTCCTTTTGTTTTCTCAAACTTCTCCTTGTATTTATTCTGAAAAGAATATCAGATATTAGCCTAACAAGACAGCAGCGAAAATTTCAGGCAACATACTCACCCCATTTGATTAAAAAAAAATCCTTCAAGTTATAGCAATTATCAATTGTAATAGCTTTCTTTTTGTCCCCTACCCCAACTCTCAGCAAAAACTAAAATAGATTTGATAATTGCTTCTCCTAAACATGGTTGCATCTTGGAGACAATGCAAATTTATTATAGACTATTGTCTTGGAAATACCCTAAAATGATTCTTTCAATCTTTTTTTTTGTCTGAATGCATACATAAAAAGCCTAAACCTCAATTATTTTAGAAAATAAATATAGAAATTGAGTTAATTCTGAAAAGATTTGATTGCTAATACAATGCAAAAATATTCAATTCAGAAGTTGCAGCTAAACTTCAGTAGTTCAGATAGCTGAGACACCAGCTGAATTAATGACAGGTCTGAATCATATTCTGTAAATTTAGGAATGTGATTTTATTATTTCTGCTGAATATACAATGAATTCTTGCTGTAATGATAATGTGCATAATTTATCATTATAAATGTTTTGGGAGTACTCTTGAGTGGAGTAGTCAACAATCTAAATTCTACTATTGATTTGGTTACTAACCACTTAAAAACTATTACAGACCTTTGCTGACATTCTGTTCAGAACATCAGAAATTCTAGGTTCATAGGATCTGAATTAATAAGAATGTATGGCAATATATTGACAAAAAATTCTATCCTTGCTGAATACTGCAGCACTAAAGAAGGTAAGAAAATCTTGTTTCTAGAAACCTGTCTTAGATTATTTAAGGCTTTGAACTAGAATTTTACCAAACAGTGAGCTGCTATCATTTAATGAAAAGTGAGTATGTATTGCTCAACCTCGATAGGATGCTTTTGACATAAACTTTAGTCTTATATAATCCAATGTTCTCTTAAGCTACATTTCATTTTTTTAAGCCTCCAGAGCACACGCAATCAAGCCACCCAGTGAGACCTCAGCCCACCATGGACAATCAACAAATTAGAGCCATTGAAATGTGTCTGAATCTGTCTGAATCAGTCAGTGTAACTTACAGAACTGTACATGGGAATTTAAGGACCAGGGACCATTGAGAGCAGTGATTCTCAACCTGGGTGCACATTAGAATCATCTGGGCAGCTTTTTAAAATCCTTTTGTACAGGGCTGGGCATGGTGGCTCATGCCTGTAATTCTAATGTTTTGTGGGGCCAAGGTGGGAGGATAACCTGCGGCCAGGAGTTTACGACCATCCTGGGCAACACAGCAAGACCCTGCCTCTATGAAAAAAAAATCAGGAGATCCCACAAATTTTTTTTTTAATTAGCCAGACATGGTGGCATGCACCTGTAGTCCTAGCTACTAGGGAGACTGAGGTAGGAGGATTGCTTCAGCCCAGGGGTCTGGGGCTGAAGTAAGCTGTGATCAAGCTATTGCTTGATCCAGCCTGGGCTACAGAGAAAGATTCTGATTCTTAAAAAAAAAAAAAAAAAAAAAAAAAATCTTTGTGCACAGGCCAAACTCTGAACCAATTAAACTAGAATGGCTTGAGCATCGTTAGTTTTAAAATTCCCAGGGGGTTCCAGTGTGCAGCCATGGTTAATAACCACTGTTCTAAGGCATAGCCAAACATTCAGATCCTCAATTTCAAATGAGTTCTTAGTCTGATCTTGGATTTTTAAAATAAATGTTCTTTCTCACTATACACCTCTTTATATACCTTTTTATATGCTGTTAGCTAGTCTACTAAGAAGCTATTCTGCTGACATTATTTAAATATGTTATGTAGCTTCCGTGAACTGGCCTAAATTAAATCTGTATTTATGATTTCATTATTCCTGATTGGCTAATAGTGATTAAATACCAATAAATGCTTTATGATTGGCCTTATGCTTATTTTGCAGGAATGATTTCAATAAGAATGCTTTCTTATGCTGCAATGGTATAAATGAATTACATAAAAGGAAAATTCAACAATCAAGAGCCTATATTTTGCAAAATAAGTTTTTGTTTCATACAGGTTTGAGAAATAAAATCCAGCCAGCATTCAAAACAGAGTGGGTTGAGATCAGTAATTTCTTAATAATCAAATCAGGTTAGCAGAAGTTGTTTGAAACTTACTGGGCTAAAAAGATCCTGCATTTTCTGACTGTGTGCAATGTAGGGGGTCATGAACTTTGAAGGATCCACTTTCTTCCGGATGACCTTCCTCCTCTCCACCGGCTTTGCTGGTGCTGGCTGTGCCAGAGCTGGTTTGGAAGTTTCTGATTGCTCATAGTCAGATGTCCTTGTTGTCGTAGTCTCATAAATTTCTGTTATTGTCTGAAAATTTGATATGCAGTTCAACATTGTTGTGAAAGCAAAGACTGTGCTACTGTGATCTCAGTATATATTATTCTAACTTCAAGTCAGATTTACATTCCTGGTGTTACTTCTCCATAACTAAAGTAAGCCAAAGCAGGAAACGGCACACTGTAGCTGTATGAAGGCACATTATGTACACAAATCTGAATGCTGATTGTTGGGACTGTGTGGAATAAAAAGTTTACTCCTTATTACTTTGCAACATTGCCTTAAGTTTGCATTTGCAGAAAGACAAACACTTCAAAGTAGTACGGGGAAAATCGGCAATAAACTATTATTTTAAAACCGTTGAAAATCTTAAGTTGCCTGGGTAAAGTAAAAGAAACTTGAGGTTGGGGAACAAAAGGTTAAGATAATCAAACAAAGCCTAAATTCTTGACTTTAATATTAAGTTGTAAATGACTAAGGGAAAATTGGTCGTTTGTTCTGCAGGGATTTAGGCATTCTCCACTGTAGTAGGAGACAAAGAATAATGAACTTTAAAAAAATGAATCGCATCAATATTATAAGAGATTTTCATTCCCTTGGCTTAGTCAGTTAATTAACGTGGACTGGAGTGCCATTTACACTAATAAATGCTTAGGTGGACAAGAATAATGATGACAACATAATGGGGTAATTATCCTCACAACAGTCCTATCTATGTAGTAGGTGAGAAATTACTATTTCTTACAGCAGGCTATAGTGCAAGACACTAAGACCCAAAGTTTGGGTCTAATCCAAGGTTAAAAATAATGCATGTAAGAAAAAAAGATAAGCAGCCAAGTCTTCAATCCATTTCACAGTATCCTTCCCTTCACAGCTAATATCATCTGTACCAAAGAATTCTAGCATCAATTATGAAAAGAGAACCTAGCAAGGAAATTGTACATTAATAGAAACCCCCTCTAGTGTTGTCACATCATTGCTAATAGGTTGTTTACTGCCCATGATTACTAAGGCATGGTTGACTGTGAGAAACTAACCAAATCACAGCATCTACAAATGTTAGTTTTTATGCAGTCACAGGTTCTCTGAACAAACTTCAGGATTAACCAAACATATCACTGTTTGTCGTGCTCAAAGAGAAACAGCTGCATGCAGAAAATAAAGCATGAGAGAGGTATTTCACCTTGAAAAAAAAAAAGAGCTTGAATGTGGAATATTTATGGTAATAGCGTATTTAGAATTCCTAATGTGCTAAAATCTGAGTAGCATTAGAATGCATCATCAGGGACAAAGCCTTGGAGGCACCATCCCTGCTGGCAGAGATGGTATCCTACAAGTTACAACTCCACACAGTAAAACTGCTTGTCCCCTGTGCCAACCACAAAGCCAAGGCTCCTTGGCTTGTTGTCACCATCCCTCCTGCCGCTGTTGGAGAATGGTGATAGCCACTGACATTATTCTAATTAGCTTCATCTACACAAAAATATCAGACAGGAGCAATAGGGGGAACCACCCCCTGCCATCTTGGGTTTGTTGAATAGGAAAAAAAGGTGAAATAATCCATCAAACAGGTAATGTTTGTGCTTTCACACCAGCTTCTGGGCACAGGTAGGTGAGTGATCCTCTGTCAGATAATCCCTTTTGCCATCTTTGTGGCCCTGGGAGTCTGAGAAAGGAGAAAGCTCTTCCTGCTTTAATGAGAATGCAGTTTATGCAGCTGTGAGCTGGGCCTTACCTCTCCCGGCACCTCTTCATAAACCACTTCTTCTGTGTAGTACTGTAAATAGAGCGCAAAGGCATTGGCAAGAGAACCAAAGCAGAAACCACCTCTCCTCTGCCTCAGCTGAACCACTTAGGTGACTGCACTAGCTCAGTTGATTTGGAATGTCTGTGGCAAAGGGGTAGGTGAGGGAGCCTGTTCATATTTTGGAACCCATTTTCACTTTGGAACCCATTTGGAACCCATTTCATTTATACTTTAGGAAAGCTAAAGTGAATGCCATCCAAATGGACAAAGAGATGCAGAGGGCTGAGAAAATTGTATGAAGCTGTTTTTTAATCAAAAGAAGCTATTTTACTTTACTGGGACATGGAAATTTTTTTCTTATGGTCCCCAAGATAGAATTTGCTGAGAAGAGAATACAATAAGAAGATCCTTGGGCAGAGAGCAACTGTGATAAAACTCACTGTTTGCAAACTAACAATAAAATAAAACAGAAACTCGAGTGTGAATACATTTTTAAATGGATTGCATCATGGAAATAATAAGATCCCAAAGTATATCTACATCTCAATTATTCCTATACCCTCCTGATTAGTAAGTAATAAGTTTCTTCTGGAGTGATGGGTGAGTCCTTTTCAATAGTGTGATTGTCCTAAACAGAATGGTGCTAATATGAAAATTGGTAAACGCTAAGGAATGAAGGGAAAAATGAGAAGATTCTTCATCACGAAGTGTGGGAAATGTAGGCTGCAGTTTGTCATAGTGGCTCTGAGGTCATCATGGCCTGCATGATGGATCTGCAGCCTGGGTCTGAAACCGAGTCTGCTTTTGTTGTACTTCTGACATCACCAGCAATAAATAGATGCAGAAAGGAACTGGCTGACATTTGGTTTCAGATGTGTAAGGAGAGAGGAATCCTGTCCTTAGCCTCACCCTGCTCTGTAGGGTGAACAGAAGGAGAGGCTCGTTTAGGTCAATCACATGAGGAAAGGGATAAAGATGAAACACTTGGCTCATTTCTTAGTAAAAAAAAAAAAAAAATGGATGTATAACACTTTATGCTTCATTTTTCTCATCTTTAACACCAAAACATACAGCACTCAAGGGAAGGGAAAACAGTAAGTGCAAAATTTCCCTCAATGGCCTGAGTTCTTGGTTCAGTGAAGTGTCATCAAATTACTTAATGATTGTCAACAGGCCGCCTGTGCTATTTCACCTGCATTAACAATTGTCTAAAACTTGCCTAATGTTCCTCATTCTTGTGCTTTCTTTACTCTTGAGCTATTGTTTTAATTTAAAATCTAATTCTGCCTGTATGTCGTTACACATAGCAACAAAAATCACAAGCACCGACAGGACAGAGATTTGCTTTTTTACAGTTGTGACTTTCAGCA
Source organism: Nomascus leucogenys (assembly GCF_006542625.1). Lineage (NCBI taxonomy): Eukaryota > Metazoa > Chordata > Mammalia > Primates > Hylobatidae > Nomascus > Nomascus leucogenys. The sequence continues at coordinate 26,120,117 of NC_044397.1, read as the reverse complement.
CATGAGAAATATCATTTGGATACTCTAGAAAATATTGTTTGATGCTGATGCCACATAGAGTCATTCCTCCAGTCACACAAAACATCAGTGGCTTCAGAAGAAATATTAAAATAAAATGGAAGATTCACAACTATTTTGGATTTTCTCAGCATCCAAGTTTAAAAGCAGCTCCTTGGAAACCATTCAATTTTACCTTTGCTGGGCTCTCACCATTGGTAAATCCATCTTAGAAATATGCTTATAAAAGAGGCAACATTATTTAAATGGTTGGCATTAACTTGTATGCCAAATCTCACTCTTTTTTTAGAGCTGTGCCACTAATTAGATAGTACATCCTTGCTTCTCTCTCTTTCTTTCCAAGTTTAAGTTAGAGTAGAGAGAACAGTAAAACTTTATTTCAGATGTCCAAGATCCCAAGGAGATATATTTTTAAAGCCAGTTCTTCTCGTTTTCTGCATATTTTTAAAGCTAGTTCCTCTCTGTTTTCTAAAATCTTCCCTGGCCATTTTTTCGAATGCACCACCCTCTTATGTGCATGATCTTTTTTGAAGTCAAAGAGATCTCAGTTCAATACTTTCTGGCAGGCAGTCTATTCGTTTATCACCTGCTGGTCAGACCCAGATGCTGTAATGGGAACAAAATGGTAGGGATGGGATGTCTAAAAATAGCCGCCTCCTTTTTTATGACATCTAGTTGAATCAATCAAGTCTAGCACTAAGGACAATTTCCAGTGGCAAAGGTACACAATTACTTTAAGAAAGACAAGAGATATTTAAGTTGGAGAGTAAAAACTGTTACTGGCATTATTATCATAGGGAAGACAATTTAATTTATAATTGTATTAGTGTTTGATAGTGATATTTCTGACCCTTAGGTACATAAGTAAAATGCACACTAGTGATAATATCAGCATGAAAGATGTGGTCATCAGCATTTAAGCCAGAAAGGTTGAGTGTTACGTTGTATGAGATTCATTCTATTTCTTCCCTCATATCCTTCAGTAATAAAAGCAATTTTATTTGTAGAATAAATAAAATTTTCTTCATCTAAATATAGACTGGTCACTAAAATAATTTTCCAAAGAGTAATTTTGGCACTGCCACCTAAAATTTGGTTCTGGGTAGCTCTTACAGTTAATTTCAGTCTTATTAAAAAGCACAGATTTTCAAAACTGCCTCCAAGTGCCTTAGGCATTTGGAGATTTTCATGTGTTTGGATCATCATCATTAATTGGTAATTATTAAGCACATTCAGATTCATGGCACTGTATTTATGTGCATTATAGTTCCAAGCCTTTAGATTTTATTTCTAGAATGTGAAGCTAAAGGCAAGAGCCAGAGAGGAAAAATCGTAAGATGATAAAAACAAAGGGATGTAAAATAAATATAAAATAAATGATTAACAGCTTTGTAAAATGTGTTAGATGTCCACCAATAATTGGAAGGAAAATTTTCAAGATACCCACTATAGTCTTTGTTCTTATTCAAAATTCAAAAGCAAAAGCTAGTCTTGTTCACTTGGGTAAATATAATGAAGTTGGTGGGAAGGTGCAGCTCCAACTATCACTGTGACTTTCATGCCTTTATTTACATTTGCTTGTATGTGTGTATCTGTGCACGTGTGTATGTATTATGTATAAAGTCTCAAATCTGCATATAATTTCATACATATTATTCTGAATATCTAACCCATGTTACCCTATAGATGATTAGCTAGTTGAAGCAAAGAATAAGGAGTAGATCTTTTCCTCTATTGCTATGCAGACACTAAGAGACAGAGTTCCATTTTCAGAACTTTCCCTTCATCTCTGTCCCTTTGAACATCGGGGTTGGGAAGCGGGGAAGAAAGTAGTTTTAGAAGACGAATTAAAACCTGCCTTTACTCCAACTTGGTTTTTTGAGAGCTTAAAGAAAAGCAAAATTGGGAAACAGTGATATTTCCTTTCAATTCTAAATCCCACGTAATTATAGTGAAACTGAACATAAAATATTCCTTTCTTATGCTTTAAATGATGACTCTTTGTGAAGTTATAATACACAATGTATTTTTTAAATGATTAATTCACCTACACGGCTTCGATTGTCACTACATAAAATAGTTTGCTGTCAGTGTTTTTTTTTTAAATCTTACCTCCACCACCTCCTCATAGTCTTCGTCATCTGCCATTTTTCCAGAGTAGTAGTGGCACCTACAAACTTTTCATATTCCATACAAATGAAAACATATTACAGTCTATTCCTCCCAGCACAGAAATTATCTAATGACATTATAAAAATAGAATTTGAAGCGAAACTATTGTACAAATCATATATTGTTGCAGGCTAAAGGAGAGAAGACATTTAAAATACAAGTATAAACAGCAGAAGCTTCAAATTTCTTTCTCTTTATTCCTTCAGTGTTGGGAATTGCTACTTCTACATAATCAGTTTAGTTAAAATTGTAAAAGGAAATTGAGGTAAGGAAGTGAGAGAATTTGGACTCAGGGAACAGAGAATTTAAACTTCCAAACACTTAGAGAAAAGACATTTTCCAGCAAAAATTTAGTGAAAGAAGTTCAGCTTGGGTTTCAGAAGAAGCTGAAATTTTTCCCCCCGCACCAAAATTCTAAGAGGGCTGACTTAGTTTTTCTACACTGCCCCGATCCACTGTTTGCAGTATATCTTGGGCTTCAGATTGGAACCCATAAAAATACATCTGTCAATAAATTTTAAAAGAAAAAAAGAAACCTCAAGTCAATGGGGTTATTTTCTTCCCAAACACCATTGGCTTATACAGAATTTTTCTTTCGTTTCTGTAGCTCTCGTTCAAACCTGAAAAATAACAAAGTTGTAAAGCATTGGTTGAAGTACATATAGGATTGTCAGTCCTTAGCATAAGCTTCTAATGCAGAAAATAGAGAAAGGATCTCTCAAGGCCTCTACAGTTTGACGCCAGAGAGTGAGACTCTTGATATGAAGTGGATGATGAGTTGGAACAGCTGTCCCTTCATCCAAAGATGTTTGCCGTGTAAACCAATACCCTGCAGTGGCTGGTTTTGTTAAGCTAGCAAAACTGCCACTCCTCAGGCAAATGAAGCCCAGTAGAACAGGATAAATATAGGAACGTAGAGCAACATATCTTCTTTTTCATACTAATATATTTAGAGAAAAATATCAAAGGCAAAAAACTGTTAGACAAGAGAACCAATTCAGTCAAGCAATAAATTGGTTAGCAAAGGACTTGACTCTAATCACACACTGTACATAGCAGATATTAGTAGGGCCTTAGTAGGGCAATGGGGTTAGACTCTCCTAGCCATATTTCTACCACTAATTTCCTCAGTTATGGCCCAAACCTTTGAAAAATACTTTAAGGGAAGTTGTGGAACATCTCCTGAAAGAGCATTACAGAAAAAGTCACAAACTGTCCTTACCTTCAATCTACCAAATAAATTTCTTCAGCAGCAAAGCCTCTCCCAACTCTCCCCTCCTGAAAACCCCAGGCAAAAGCCAGCGTGATGCCTGGGCTCTGAATTATCATGTGGCAAGAGCAACCAATCAGATCTTGAGTTGCTCAAATTTCAGAAGCTAAATTTACCAAGTGATCTTCTGAAAACCACCTGTTCATCAATTCCACTAAAGGATAAAGGGTAACAAATTGCTTGCTTAGAACTATTCAAATGGAATCAAATTTTACCTAACTTCCAGCCTGTGCAGTTCAATTTTAGGTTGAATTTCCCATTTACTGAGGCCCCATTCAATGTCATATTCATGCAAAAGAATTTAGTAGAAAATAAGCATGACTTTGAGAGGCTTTGACCCTTCCATGACTGCTTTCTTCATGTCATTTGTCCAGTCATGGTGGTAAATGTACTCACCCTGGTAAGGTTCACCAGGTGAGCTACAGGTAAGTTACTGGTGTTAGTGTGAAAGAAACTGAGGAATAAGACCCAGTAAACATCAAGTTGGCAAAGGCAATTTTTAAAAATGTGATGAGTTAAAGGTGAAAATATTTGACGATGGCACTAGATAAGATATCCACAGGGTGTAATTAGAAAGATTAGACCCCATCATTTTTCTGTTACTAAACCAAGAGGGTATACCAAAATCCTATTTGGCACCTTTTCCTTCCTTAGATAAGGCAAGCTCCTAGGAATACAGAACCTCTCTCATACGTAACCGAGTTAGTGATTTTTCTGTTAACTCAGATGACTCCTGGCTCCCAGAAGCAACGTGTGAATGTGGGCACAGGCTCAATTTCTCAACAGCAAGAGCAGATTAACATGGAAATCAGTAACTTATCAGGAGAAAATAATGTCCTATTTGGCAAATCCGAACATAAGACATTTCCTTCATAAAAATTATCTAACAATTTTCTTAAAACTTGCCTAATGTCTCTCTTGCACTTTCTTTGCTCCTGAAGTATTTTTTCTAATTTAGAATCTAATTCTATCTGTCTGTCTGTCTGTCCTTACACATAGCAACAGAAATCACAGGCTCTTATATGACAGAGAACTGCTCTTTCTCTGGGTTGCTCCTGTATTCAGGCAAAACACTGTGAGTCACCTATATCTTGATATGGATTTGAGATTAAACATATTGTAATATTTTTTCTTTTTTAAGTTAAACATTAGAAAGTAATCTCGCTGGGTGTGGTGGCTCACGCCTGTAATCCCAACACTTTGGGAGGTCAAGGAGGGCAGATTGTTTAAGGCCAGGAGTTTGAGAAAGTAATCTCATATTTCAAATACATGTACCTTTTCCCCCTCCATGATTCACATGGTAGTAAATAAAATCTAACATAATTTTATCATCTTAGCTGATTATACCTGTTCATCTTGTATGTTCTCACAGGTCTTATGACCAAAGGATATTTATGTAATATGAGATCACTCACTTGGTAGCTGCAAACTAGAATTGTGACTTACTAGTCATTACATGTTTTAAAATGTGTTGTTGAATTAAAAAATAATACAGGCCCATACTTTAAAAACATAGAGTACAAAATTATATAAAGTAAAAAATGAGTATTGCGTCTTAAAGTAGTCATTTTTAAGTTTCAGATATTTTCAATATAGATATTGACATAAATCGATATACTTAATATGCAATAGACTTTTTTATGAAACATCACATAAACATATCCTACTCTAATTTCCACAAATAATTCTATTGATTGGATAGAGTATAATAGTTTAATCATTACTTTATTAATGGACATCTAGGTTGTTTCAAGGTTTTTGCTATTACAAAATAAAGCAAAACAATGCGAAACAAAACACACAGTAAGCATCCCTGTGCATTACCTTTGTATACTTATATGAAATGTACCTGTAAGGTAAATTTCTAGAAGTAGAATTACTGAGGCAGAAGATATATGCACATTTTGAAAATTGATAGATATTGTCAAGTTGCCAGTCAAAATCCTTACACTATTTTATGTTTCACTAACAGAGAATGAGGGTTCCTATGTATACACATCTCAATATCCTTAGGGATTATTAGACTTGAAAAATCTTTACTATCTGAGCTGAATGTGTCCCCCCAAAATTTATATGTTGAAATCCTACCCCCCGATGTGTGGAAAGTGATTGGGTCATAAGGGTGGAGCCCTCATGAATGGGATTAGTACACTTATGAAAGAGGCCCCAGAGAGCTGCCTGGCACTCTCTCTGCCATGTGACGTTACAGGGGGAAGATGGCCAGCCACAACCTGAAAGAACATCCTCACTAGAACCCAACCATGCCAGCACCCTGATCTTAGACATCCAGCCTCTAGAACTATGAGAAGTAAATTTCTGTTTATAAGCCACCCAGCTTATATTGTTTCTGTTATAGCAGACCAAATGGACTAAGACACTCTTTATACATTACTTTTGAAACCACTATGATAGTAAATAGAAGTGCTACAGATGAGCAGAACCTCAAACTCCATTCATAGTGAAGTGTGCATCTAAAAAGTTAGGGTGGGGGGTGGGGCAAGAGTGAGTTCACATGAAATTACCCTGGCTTAGATCTCTTGGGATAAATTCCTGCTAAAAGAAAGCCCCAAAGCCCCTGCTAAATTGGCCTGCTGCAGGTTGCCCTAATAATTTGCAAAGCACGTCAGAAGTAAGAGACTCACAGGAGAGCTGGTTATATTCCCACCATGGTTACACAGGGGTAAGTGTACCAGCAAGCAGCTTACATTTCCCTCCTAGTCATACTAGAGAAAAACACTGCCACCTCCTTAATAAATTCTGCAGATGGTAATCTAGAATGATGCCCTCTAGAAATGAAAGAACAGCTTTATTTTCCTGGCCTATCTATGACCTCTTCTATGGAACGAGAATACATTGACACCCTGATTTATTGGTAGGTCCTTATTATATACCTTGCACATAGTAAGTGTTCAGTAAATGTTAGCTATTATTATTTTTACTATTATCATTTTTTACATTATATTGGAAGCTTCACTCTTTATTCTGTATGTAACTGAAATACCAAATATCTCGAAACTTCTGAAATCGGACAATAGTTAGTCTAAGAATTTATGAGTACACAGGCATCTGACTAGAAGCTTGTACAACTGGCTACAAACCAAAGCAGGGCAGTTAGGTGCCAATATCGGAACTTCAGATAATGCTTCCCTAAATATGAAAATATAAAAGTGTCATGCCTGGGGACCAAAAAAGACATGATAAGGGAGATGGGATTGTAACAGTTTTTGTCGTCATTTCTTTGATTTCATTATTTTGATCAACTTCTATATGAACATAGCTTAAGAAACAAGCTTAAGTTTTGTAAGACTTGCTACTAAATCAGCACTTTCTGTTTCCTCTATTCCTTTTTCCCCTTCCTGGAGACATCATTTTGACTCGTTTAGCTGAATCTTTTGTTATATTCCTTTACACATTTAACAAAATGTCTACATTGCTCCTTCCTGATTTTTCATTCATAGGCATCATTTATTAAGCTCCTATCTGGGAAGATGAGGCTTTAATTCTCTTTCATCTAAACCACAAGCCTCACCTCCTACACCTCAATAAAGTTCTACACATGTAATTCAGAACTCAATGTTTACATTTTTATGATTAGCAAAAGGCTATTCACAGCTGAACCCTATATATTATGATTATTTTTCTTTTCCTCTACAAGGGCTTGTTTTTCTGGAAGTTGATATTTTTCTCCATTTCTTTTATTTTCTTCCTTGGCTTCATATTTTTCTAGACAAGTGGTGTCTGAGAGAGCTTTCTGCAATAGTTGAAATGTTCTATAACAGCACTGTCCAGTACAGTAGCCACTAGTCCCATGTGGCTATTGAACATTCAAAATGTGGTTAGTGTAACTGCAGAATGGAATTTTTAGACTTTTTATTTGACTTAAATTCAAACAGCCACATGTAGCAGGTGGCGATAGTATTGGGCAGAATAATTCTAGACATTTTTAGCACTAACACCTCAAACTTTCTGGCTAAGTCAAGTCTGCTCTTGGTGTTGTCTGCAAAGACATTAAGTAGTGTTCTATAATTCTACCCATTTCCTCTTCTTAGATCTCTCAGGGAATCTTTTCTTCCATCTGGATCAGTTCTCTATGCAGCTGGAGCTCAGCTCTTTTCTTGAGCCCCCTCCACTGTCTTTTGTTCTGGGAATTATCCTCTTTTCTCTTCTGAATTAGACCTTGGGTTTCCTGGATCCCATGTCTTTCTCTTGCTTACCTTTCTTGTTTTGATGGAAAACATCCTCCAGTAGTTTCCTGAGAAAGGATACATACAAGGTATGAACCCAAAAGTCTCTGAGACAGGTCTCAATCAATTTAGAAAGTTTATTTTGCAAAGGTTAATGACATGCCTGTGATATAACCTCAGGAGGTCCTGATGACATGTGCCTAACATTTTTAAAAACTTTTCATCAAAGTATAGAATACGCATAGACCTAGACTTTCAGAACTGGAACCGGGTGCTCATCCAAAGACTTCCTGGTGGCTTTTGAGCTGAGAGTGTGGGACTAGATGCTGGAGTGTGGGACTTGGGATTTGTTGCTGAGCTTTGGGGCTGGATGTGGCCTGCAGTACATGGCTCCATTCTTCCGGTTCCCTTCATGACTATGGATGTGAATTAGATGAATAAAGCCTTGTGGCAAAAAGACTGTAATGTGGCCCCATGATAAGCCCTGCCTCCTGGTGATCATACTTTGGTGAAATCCCCTCCTCTTGAGTGTGATGGGGCCTGTGCCCTGCTGCTAACCAGTAGAATTTGGCAAACTTGTTGAGATGGCACACCTGTAGTTACATGCAACATATAAGACTCCATCTTGCTAGCCAACTTGCTCAAGAGACTCTTCTTGCTTGCTTGATGAAGCCATATGGCCTTGCTGGAGAAGCCCACCTGGCAAGGAACTGCTGTCGCCCTCTGGGAGCTGAGGACAGCCTCCGGAAGAAGACAGTAAGAAGCTGGGCTTCCAGTCATACAGCTGCAAGGGAATGGTCCTGCCAAGAGTCAGAGTAATCTGGGAAGGAGATTCTTCCCCAGTCCTGCCTGCAGATGAGAATACAGCCTCACCAACAACTTCTATGCAGCCTTGTGTGATCCTAAAGAGGACCCAGATAAGCCAAGCCAAAACTCCTAATACCCAGAAACTGTGAAACAATGAATATGTCTTGTTTAAACCACTAGGTTTGTGGCAATTGGTTATGCAGCAATAGATAACTAATATATCCTTTAATCAATAGAAAAGACATCAAAAATATTCACAAGAATTTGGATATTTTCTTTTTAATAAACTTTATTTTTTAGAACAGTTTTAGATTTAAAGAAACAATTGAGGAGATAGTACAGAAAGTTCCCACATACCTTCCACTCAGTCTCCCCATCGTTGACACTTTACATTAGTATGATACATGTGTTATGATTAACGAACCAATATTGACACAGCATTATTTTAAAAAGGTGTAGTTTATTTAGAGATCCTTAGTTTTTATTTAATGCCCTTTCTCTGTTCCATGATTCCATCTCAGATACCACTTTACATTAAGTTGTCATGTCTCTTTAAAGGTGGCAATTTCTCACACTTTCTCTATTTTTGATGACCTTGTCAGTTTTGAGGAGTACAGGCCAAGTATTTTATAGGTTGCCTAGTATTGGAATTTGTCTGATGTCTTTCCTCATAGAAAAGACTCAGGTTATGAGTTATTGGGAGGAAGACCACAGAGGTGAAGTGCTATTTTCTTCCCCTCATATCAAGAGTACCTGCTATCCCCATGACTTACTGCTGTTGATGTTGGCCTTGTTCATCACCTGGCTGTGGTGTTTGGGAGGTTTCTGCTCTGTAAAATTACTCTCCCCACCACCGCTCTTCATACCACACTCTTGGAAGGAAGTCACTAGGCATAGCCAAAACCTAAGGATTGGAGAGCTGTGCACCCCTCCTTAAGGGTGGAGTAACTACATAAATTATTTGAAATTCTTCAACATGGGAAATTTTTTTTCCCAATTTATTTATTTAATCATTTATTTATATCAGTAAGGACTACTGGATATTTATTTTATACTTTGTGTTGCAATCCAATACTTATTACTCAAATGGTTCTAGCTTTGACCATTGGCAGCTCTTTTAGTTGGCTCCTGCATTCCTTTGACATACCCCCCATCAGTGTGTGTTTGTGTGTGTGTGTGTGTGTGTGTGAGAGAGAGAGAGAGAGAGAGAGAGAGAGAGAGTGCATTTTCTTACTTTATGGAACTGCAAAATCCTCCAGGACTCCAAATATAAGTATGCATTCGATCTATAAATTTGAAAGTAATATATGTTCATTGTAAAAATTTCAAGCAATAAAGGTTCATGTGGATTATAATATGAAATAAAGGTTTATATACATTATAATATAAAAATTCTAATTAATTCTTTTAACTATTATTTATTATGTACAATATATGAGGCTCTGTTCTAGATGCTTCCTTCATGCAGCAGACATTACTAGTTGCTTAAGCAATATACAGCCCTCCCTCAGTGGGTATTGCGCAGAACAATTCCAATATCCATGGGGGGTTGGTTCCAGGACTTCTAGCAGATATCAAAATTCATAGATGCTTAAGTCCCTGATATAAAATGACATAGCATTTTCATATAACCTGTGCACATCCTCCTGTATACTTTAAATCAACTCTAGAACACTTGTAATACCTAATACAATGTAAATGCTATTTAAATAGTTGTTATACTGTATTGTTTAGAGAATAATAATGCCCCCCCCAAAAGTCTCTATGCATTCAGAATTTTTTTTCCCAAAATTTTCTATCTGTGATCGGTTGAATTCACAGATACAGAACCCACAGATACAAAGGGCCAACTCTATGTGCGTCCCTTCTTGTCTATTAACAGAACCACAGTTTAGTGTGACACAGAAATATGCCCATTTTAAAAATACACTCCTCAGATTCCCTAACAGTTAGGGGTAACCTATGATACTGTTTTGCCAATAAGATTTAAGTACAGTTCTTGATGCTGAGGCCTATGGGAAAGCTCTTTTTTGACTGACGAGCAAGGTCAGACTCATCTGGCATGCACTAGTTTTTTTGTGCCGTTCTTCCCTTTACTATGCCTGGAACACAGATGTAATGCCTGGGCCAGGGCAGCCATCTTGAGACTATAAGAATATGGATCATGCACTAAGAAATGGTAAAGCTAGAGGAGTCTTAGCCTTTACTGATTTTCTTAATTTTTGTATTTAAATTACTTTTAAATTTAATAATGTTAATGTATTACAATTATACAAGTAATTACAGTGATTATATTACTTCTCCCTACATATCAGTTTTTCTACTTTTACTTTGCCAATTAATAATCAAGTTGGTTATTTTTTCTTATGTTTATTGACCATTTATATCTTTTGTTCTGTCTACTATCTGCTCATATCTCCACCCCACATTCATTTCTGGGCATTTGTAATGTACTATAGAAATGATTATTTGCCTCTTGTGTATGTTGTTAATATTTTCTCCAAGTTATTTGTGGTGTCTTTGACCACGGAGATGAGTTGAAATTTATTGTCAGTCAAATATGTCAATGTCTTCCTTCCAGTTTCAACACCATTTATTGACTAAATTGAATTTGAAATACTGCTTTTAACACATATTAAATTAACATGTACTTCTGTTTCAAGAGTCTCATGTCTTTTCTCATTTTCTTTTCTTTTTTTTTCTTTTTTGAGACAGGGTCTCACTCTGTCACCCAGGCTGGAGTGCAGTGGCCTGATCTCGGCTCACAGCAAACTCTGCCTCCTGGGTTCAAGCGATTCTCCTGCCTCAGCCTCCCAAATAGCTGGGATTACAGGTGCAGGCCACCATACCTGGCTAATTTTTGTATTTTTAGTAGAGACAGAGTTTCACCACGTTGGCCAGGGTGGTCTCAAACTCCTGATCTCAAGTGATCTACTCACCTCAGCCTCCCAAAGTGCTGGATTACAGGCATGAGTTACGGTGTCCGGCCTTCTCATTTTTTTTTCTGTACTTCCTAGGGTTTTTGTTTTGTCTTTGACTTTATTTGGTTTTGATCTTCTTATGAAATGTAACACGCAGGAAATTATGTAAAACTTATGCATACAGTTTAGCAAATGGTGGTAAATGGGGGCAGCCATGTAACTATTAACACTACACTAGTATAGAAAGGTCATCTCTTGATTTTGGCAGTAATAATTTCTTGCTTTTATTTTTACCACATATATATGCATTTCTAAACAATATAGTTTTATTTTGTCTGTTTTTAGATTTTATATAATGGAATCATGCTATATGCAAATTTTTTTTTTTTTTTTGAGATGGAGTCTTGCTCTGTCGCCCAGGCTGGAGCGCAGTGGCATGATCTTGGCTCACTGCAAGCTCCACCTCCCAGGTTCACGCCATTCTCCTGCCTCAGCCTCCCGAGTAGCTGGGACTACAGGTGCCCACCACCACGCCCGGCTAATTTTTTTGTATTTTTAGAAGAGACAGAGTTTCACCATGTTAGCCAGGATGGTCTCGATCTCCTGACCTTGTGATCTGCCCACCTTGGCCTCCCAAAGTGCTGGGATTACAGGCATGAGCCACCACGCCTGGCCTGCAATTTTTGTAACTTAATTTTTTACTTACATCATGTTTGTTGGTTTTTATTATTGTATAACATTCTACCAAATGGCCATACTTCTGCTTACACATTCTGCTGTTGAAAGGGAATTAAGTATTTTCAACTTTTGTCATTTAAGAACAAAGATGAAATGAACATTCTTATACATTGTATTCTTGCGTGGAGGGGTAGAAAACTTTTCCTCTACCCTCTTAGGTTCTGTGACTTGGCTTGAGAATTAAACTAACAACAGAGAGATTAACAGGATAAAAACATATAAATTATACTTGATGTTAATATTCTTACATGTACATGGAGGCCTTCATATTTAAGAAAAGAAGACCTGAGTTCCAAGATGGCTAAACAGGAACAGCTCCAGTCTGCAGCTCCCAGCATGAGTGACACAGAAGATGAGTGATTTCTGCATTTCCAATTGAGGTGCTGGGTTCATCTCACTGGGGCTTGTCAGACAGTAGGTGCAGCCCATGGAGCAGGGTGGGGCATTGCCTCACCCAGGAAGCACAAGGGGTTGGGGAATTCCCTTTCCTAGCAGAGGGAGGCTGTGACAGACGGTACCTGGAAAATTGGGTCACTCCCACTCTAATACTGCACTTTTCCAACAGCCTTAGCAAACGGCACACCAAGAAGTTATATCCCATGCCTGGCTCAGAGGGTCCCATGCCCACGGAGCCTCACTCGCTGCTAGCACAGCAGTCTGAGATCAAACTGCAAGGTGGCAGCAGGGCTGGGGAGGGGGGCGTCCACCATTGCTGAGGCTTGAGTAGGTAAACAAAGAGCCTAGGAAGCTCAAACTGGATGGAGCCCACCGCAGCTCAAGGAGGCCTGCCTGCCTCTGTAGAATCCACCTCTGGGGGCAGGGCATAGCTGAACAAAAGGCAGCAGAAACTTGTGCAGACTTAAACATCCCTGTCTGACAGCTTTGAAGAGAGTAGTGGTTCTCCCAGTAGGGAGTTTGAGAACTGAGAACAGACAGACTGCCTCCTCAAGTGGGTCCCTGACCCCCAAGTGGCCTAACTGGGAGACACCTCCTAGTAGGGGCCGACTGACACCTCATATGGCCGGGTGCCCCTCTGAGACGAAGCTTCCAGAGGAAGGATCAGGCAGCAACATTTGCCGTTCTGCAATATTTGCTGTTCTGCAGCCTCCACTGGTGATACCCAGGCAAACAGGGTCTGGAGTGGACCTCCAGCAAACTCCATCAGAACTGCAGCTGAGGCTCCTGACTGTTAGGAGGAAAACTAACAAACAGAAAGGACATCCACACCAAAACCCCATCTGTACATCATCATCATAAAAGACCAAAGGTAGATAAAACCACAAAGATGGGGAGAAACCAGAGCAGAAAAGCTGAAAATTCTAAAAATCAGAGCGCGTCTTCTCCTCCAAAGGAATGCAGCTCCTCGCCATGGACATGTGAATGATTTTGATGGAGAATGACTTTGACGAGTTGAGAGAAGGCTTCAGACAATCGGTAATAACAAACTTCTCCGAGCTAAAGGAGGATGTATGAACCCATTGCAGAGAAGCTAAAAACCTTGAAAAACGATTAGATGAATCACTAACTAGAATAAACAGTGTAGAGAAGTCCCTAAATGACCTGATGGAGCTGAAAACCATGGCACAAGAACTACATGATGCATGCACAAGCTTCAGTAGCTAATCTGATCAAGTGGATGAACGGATATCAGTGATTGAAGATCAAATGAATGAAATGAAGCAAGAAGAGAAGTTTAGAGAAAAAAGAGTAAAAAGAAACGAACAAAGCCTTCAAGAAATATGCGACTATGTGAAAAGACCAAATCTACGTCTGATTGGTGTACCTGAAAGTGATGGGGAGAATGGAACCAAGTTGGAAAACACTCTTCAGGAAATTATCCAGGAAAACGTCCCCAACCTGGCAAGGCAGGCCAACATTCAAATTCAGGAAATACAGAGAACACCACAAAGATACTCCTCGAGAAGAGCAACCCCAAGACACATAATTGTCAGATTCACCAAAGTTGAAATGAAGGAAAAAATGTTAAGGGCAGCCAGAGAGAAAGGTCGGGTTACCCACAAAGGGAAGCCCATCAGACTAACAGCTGATCTCTCAGCAGAAACTCTACAAGCCACAAGAGAGTGGGGGCCAATATTCAACATTCTTAAAGAATTTTCAACCTAGAATTTCATATCCAGCCAAACTAAGCTTCATAAGTGAAGGAGAAATAAAATCCTTTACAGACAAACAAATGCTGAGAGATTTTGTCACCCCCAGGCCTGCACTAAAAGAGCTCCTGAAGGAAGCACTAAACATGGAAAGGAAAAATTTGTACCAGCCACTGCAAAAACATGCCAAATTGTAAAGACCATCGATGCTAGGAAGAAAGTGCATCAACTAATGAGCAAAATAACCAGCTAACATCATAATGACAGGATCAAATTCACACATAACAATATTAACCTTAAATGTAAATGGGCTAAATGCTGCAATAAAAAGACACAGCCTGGCAAGTTGGATAAAGAGTCAAGACCCATCAGTGTGCTGTATTCAGGAGACCCATTTCACGTGCAGAGACACACATAGGCTCAAAATAAAGGGATAGAGGAAGATCTACCAAGCAAATGGAAAACAACAAAAAAGCAGGGGTTGCAACCCTAGTCTCTGATAAAACAGACTTTAAACCAACGAAGATCAAAAGAGACAAAGAAGGCCATTACATAATGGTAAAGGGATAAATTCAACAAGAAGAGCTAACTATCCTAAATATATATGTACCCAATACAGGAGCACCCAGATTCACAAAGCAAGTCCGTAGAGACCTACACAGAGACTTAGACTCCCACACAGTAATAATGGGAGACCTTAACACCCTACTGTCAACATTAGACAGATCAACAAGACAGAAAGTTAACAAGGATATCAAGGAATTGAACTCAGCTCTGCACCAAGCAGACCTAATAGACATCTACAGAACTCTCCACCCCAAATCAACAGAATATACATTCTTCTCAGCACCACATTGCACTTATTCCAAAATAGACCACATAGTTGGAAGTAAAGCTCTCCTCAGCAAATGTAAAAGTACAGAAATTATAACAAACTGTCTCTCAGACCACAGTGCAATCAAACTAGAACTTAGGATTAAGAAACTCACTCAAAACCGCTCTACTACATGGAAACTGAACAACTTCCTCCTGAATGACTACTGGGTACATAACGAAATGAAGGCAGAAATAAAGATGTTCTTTGAAACCAATTAGAACAAAGACACAACATACCAGAATCTCTGGGACACATTCAAAGCGTGTGTAGAGGGAAATTTATAGCACTAAATGCCCAAAAGAGAAAGCAGGAAAGATCTAAAATTGACACCCTAACATCACAATTAAAAGAACTAGAGAAGCAAGAGGAAACACATTCAAAAGCTAGCAGAAGGCAAGAAATAACTAAGATCAAAGCAGAACTGAAGGAGATAGACACACAAAAACCCTTCAAAAAATCAATGAATCCAGGAGCTGGTTTTTTGAAAAGATCAACAAAATTGATAGACCGCTAGCAAGACTAATAAAGAAGAAATGAGAGAAGAATCAAATAAATGCAATAAAAAATGATAAAGGGGATATCACCACTGATCCCACAGAAATACAAACTACCATCAGAGAATACTATAAACACCTCTACACAAATAAACTAGAAAATCTAGAAGAAATGGATAAATTCCTCGACACATACATCCTCCCAAGACTAAACCAGGAAGAAGTTGAATCTCTGAATAGACCAATAACAGACTCTGAAATTGAGGCAATAATTAATAGCTTACCAACCAAAGACAAAGTCCAGGACCGGATGGATTCACAGCTGAATTCTACCAGAGGTACAAGGAGGAACTGGTACCATTCCTCCTGAAACTATTCCAATCAATAGAAAAAGAGGGAATACTCCCTAACTCATTTTATGAGGCCAGCATCATCCTGATACCAAAGCCTGGCAGAGATACAACAAAAAAAGAGAATTTTAGACCAATATCCTTGATGAGCATTGATGCAAAAATCCTCAATAAAATACTGGCAAACCGAATCCAGCAACACATCAAAAAGCTTATCCACCACGATCAAGTTGGCTTCATCCCTGGAATGCAAGGCTGGTTCAACATACACAAATCAATAAACATAATCCATCATATAAACAGAACCAAAGACAAAAACCACATGATTATCTCAATAGATGCAGAAAAGGCCTTTGACAAAATTCAACAGCCCTTCATGCTAAAAACTTTCAATAAACTAGGTATTGATGGGACGTACCTCAAAATAATAAGAGCTATTTATGACAAACCCACAGCCAATATCATACTGAATGGGCAAAAACTGGAAGCATTCCCTTTGAAAACTGGCACAAGACAGGGACGCCATCTCTCACTATTCCTATTCAACATAGTGTTGGAAGTTCTGGCCAGGGCAATCAGGCAAGAGAAAGAAATAAAGGGTATTCAATTAGGAAAAGAGGAAGCCAAATTGTCCATTTGCAGATGACATGATTGTATATTTAGAAAACCCCATCGCCTCAGCCCAAAATCTCCTTAAGCTGATAAGCAACTTCAGCAAAGTCTCAGGATACAAAATCAATGTGCAAAAATCACAAGCATTCCTATACACCAATAACAGACAAACAGAGAGGCAAATCATGTGTGAACTCCCATTCACAATTGCTACAAAGAGAATAAAATACCTAGGAATCCAACATACAAAGGATGTGAAGGACCTCTTCAAGGAGAACTAGAAACCACGTTCAACGAAATACAAGAGAACACAAACAAATGGAAGAACATGCCATGCTCATGGGTAGGAAGAATCAATAATGTGAAAATGGCCATACTGCCCAAGGTATTTTATAGATTCAATGCCATCCCCATCAAGCTACCAATGACTTTCTTCACAGAATTGGAAAAAACTACCTTAAAATTCATATGGAACCAAAAAAGAGCCCACATTGCCAAGACAATCCTAAGCCAAAAGAACAAAGCTGGAGGCAACATGCTAAGGCTACACTAACCAAAACAGCTTGGTACTGGTACCAAAACAGAGATATAGACCAATGAAACAGAATAGAGCCCTCAGAAATAATACCACACATCTACAACCATCTGATCTTTGACAAACCTGACAAAAACAAGAAATGGGGAAAGGATTCCCTATTTAATAAATGGTGCTGGGAAAACTGGCTAGCTATATGCAGAAAGCTGAAACTGGATCCCTTGCTTACACCTTATACAAAAATTAATTCAAGATGGATTAAAGACTTAAATGTTAGACCTAAAACCATAAAAACCCTAGAAAAAAATCTAGGCAATACCATTCAGGCCATAGGCATGGGCAAGGACTTCATGACTAAAACACCAACAGCAATGGAAACAAAAGCCAAAATTGACAAATGGGATCTAGGTAAACTAAAGAGCTTCTGCACAGCAAAAGAAACTACCATCAGAGTAAACAG
Organism: Nomascus leucogenys; assembly: GCF_006542625.1. NCBI lineage: Eukaryota > Metazoa > Chordata > Mammalia > Primates > Hylobatidae > Nomascus > Nomascus leucogenys. The sequence continues at coordinate 26,102,571 of NC_044397.1, read as the reverse complement.
GCAACCTACAGAATGGGAGAAAATTTTTACAATCTACCCATCTGACAAAGGGCTAATATCCAGAATCCACAAAGAATTTAAACAAATTTACAAGAAAAAAATCAAACAACTCCATCAAAAATTGGGCAAAGGATATGAACAGACACTTCTCAAAAGAAGATATTTAAGCAGCCAACAGACACATGAAAAAATGCTCATTACAACTGGCCATCAGAGAAATGCAAATCAAAACCACAATGAGATACCATCTCACACCAGTTAGAATGGTGATCATTAAAAAGTCAGGAAACAACAGGTGCTGGAGAGGATGTGGAGAAACAGGAACACTTTTACACTGTTGGTGGGACTGTAAACTAGTTCAACCATTGTGGAAGACAGTGTGGCGATTCCTCAAGGATCTAGAACTAGAAACACCATTTGACCCAGTCATCCCATTACTGAGCATATATCCAGTGTATATGTAGGAAAGTGACCAGGAAATATATGGGAAAGACTAATGAAAGATAAGCGTTATTATAGTAGGTTCGTTTGTACAGATTCATCTCAGTGTTGACTTCCCCACCTCAAGTGATAAAAATGTTCTCTTCCTGGTACAGGAAGGACACCTTTTTCATAAGAAAGTTATGCTCCACTTTTAGGTAGGAAAGGGTTAGTCAGAGAGCCCTTCGTGCATCTGCTTTTCTTCAATTACCTTCAATTCAAAATAATCAATATGTGCTGGGCATGGTGGCTCACACCTGTAATCCCAACACTTTGGGAGGCTGAGGTAGACAGATTACCTGAGGTCAGGAGTTCGAGACCAGCCTGACCAACACAGCAAAACCTGTCTCCACTAAAAATACAAAAATTAGCTGGGCATGGTAGTGGGCACCTGTAATCCCAGCTACTCAGGAGGCTGAGGTAGGAAAATCTCTTGAACCCAGGAGGCGGAGGTTGCAGTGAGCTGAGATGGTGCCACTGCACTCTAGCCTGGGTGACAGAGTGAGACTACATGTCAAAATAAATAAATAAATAAAAATAATCAATATGTTAAAGTAGTATATTTGGGGTTGACATGTTCTGATCACCTTTAGGAACCATTGACAATGAAATCAGTAAGATATGCAAGTAGAAGTGGAAATTATAGGTTATAGAATATGCTAATCTTCAATTTTATTAAATAATTCCATCTATTTCTCAAAGTGTTGGTACCAATTTACATTTTGTTAGTCATGCATGCTCTTAACCTGGCCAACACTTAAGATTAGGCTTTCCTGCAGAGTGTGGGGGGTCACGCCTATAATCCCAACACTTGGGAGATAAAGGTGGGAGGATCACTTGAAGCTAGGAGTCTGAGACCAGGCTGGGTGACACTGCAAGTCCCTGTCTCTACAAAACAATTTAAAAATTAAGCAGGTGTGGTGGCATGCACTTATAGTCCCAGCTACTCTGGAGGCTGAGAAGAAAGGATCACGTGAGCCCAGGAGTTCGAGTTTACAGTGAGCTATGATCACACCACTGCACTCCAGACTGAACAACAGAGCCAGACCCTGTCTCCCTGTCTCTCTCCCTCTCTCTCTCTCTCTCTCTATATATATATAAATTTTAAAATATATAAATTTATATATATAAATTTTAAAATATATAAGTTTATATATATAAATTTTAAAATATATGTTTATATATATAAATTTTAAAATATATAAGTTTATATATATAAATTTTAAAATATATAAATTTATATAAATTTTAAAATATATAAATTTATATAAATTTTAAAATATATAAATTTATATAAATTTTAAAATATATAAATTTATATAAATTTTAAAATATATAAATTTATATATATAACTTTAAAATATATAAATTTATATATATAACTTTAAAATATATAAATTTATATATATAAATTTTAAAATACATAAATTTATATATATAAATTTTAAAATACATAAATTTATATATATAAATTTTAAAATACATAAATTTATATATATAAATTTTAAAATATATAAATTTATATATATAAATTTTAAAATATATAAATTTATATATATATAAATTTTAAAATATATAAATTTATATATATATAAATTTTTAAAATTAGGCTTTCCAATGTTTGCCTACCTAACGGGTGTGTAATAGTATAATTGTGTAGTTTTAATTTGCATTTTCATGATTAGTGGTGAGGCTGAACTTTTTATATGTTTGTTAGCCAATTCAGTGTTTTGTTGTTGTTTGAGAAGTGTCTGAGTCTCTTAACCATCTTTCTGTTGAGTTGTTGACCTTTTGTTTATTGATCTATAGACCTTCTTTATTCTGACTATCCTTTGATCATCACATGTGCTGCAGATGTCTTCGCCTCTCATTGGCTTTTCTTTTCATCATTTTCATACTGACATACGATGAAAAGTTTTTAATTTTCATGTAGTCAGCTTCATGAATCTTCTTTTTTGTTACTGCTTTCAACAAAAAAATACTTTGTACCCAAGGTCACGAAGATACGTTCCTATATACTCTTCTAAAATCTTTAGAGTTTTACATATTACATTTAGGTCTTTAACCTACCTGGAAATTATTTTTATATGTTATGAAGGAGAGATTTATTTTTGGTATGTAGATAGCCAATTGTCTCACATTTTATTGAGAATTCCATCGTTTCCCAACAGGATAAAGCTCCTCCTCTGCAATCGATATTTTCTGTTACCAAAATTGTGAGTTCTTTCTGAACTCCCTGTTATATCCACTGGTCTATTTGTCTAGCCTTGCACCAATACCACACGATTTTACTTCTGTAGCTTTGTGGTATGTCTTGATTTCTAGAAGAGCAAGTCCTCTCACCTCATTCTTTATATTCAACAGAGTTTTAGTTGTTCCTGTCTTGGATAGTCCACACAAATTTTACAACCAGCTTATCAATTTCCCTGAAAAGTATAGTCTCTTTCCTCAATCAATCTGTTTCATTGTTCCTAAGTCAGTATCACACTGTTTCAGCTACTGCAGCTCCTTAGTATGCTTTGATATCTGTAGAGCAAGCCACCCCCATTCTTCTAAAATTCATTTGGATATTTTATATTTTTGCTCTTTATGATATTTTTAGCCTATCATGTTCCATTAAAATTATCCTTGAATTTAAAAAAATAATTGCATTGAATTTATAGCTTTGTTTTGCAAGAATTGGTACTTTTATAATGTAATCTTCCCATCCACTTCCTTTTTTATGTCTACAGCAAAGTGTTAAGGCTTTATTTATATAGGTCTTGCATGTTAAATAGTTAAGTGTATTTGTGGGTATTTTAAAGCCTTTCTTTTCATTGTGAATTTTGTGTAGAAATTCTAGTAGATGCTATTTATCAAGCTTCTTGTTTTTTATTGCCATTATTGATTTTTTTATTTATTGTTTTTAACTTTTTGTAGAATTTATTGAGATTTTGAGAAAGGTCACACATTTGACATTTTGATAAACGTCAGCCATCTTGAATCTGAAGCATGGAGCTAGCATTTCAAGTACATTTTCAATAGGATTTCTGAGAGGTAGAAATGACAGCAGGCAGAACATTCCAGGATTAGTGGGTATTATGAGCAACAGCACAGACTTGGGAAGGTGTGTTGCCTGTTTGGGGAATATAAATTCATCTGATTTAGATCAACTATAAAGTGTATGTAGAGAAGAAATGGAAAGCCATAAAGTTGAAGCTATTTTATGGAAGACCCTGCACACACAGCCAGGCAATAGAAAACAGTAGAAAGCAGTACATTCTGACATTGTCACATTGCTATTCTCTTCTACATAATGTAGTGCTTTAATTCAATCAGATATTAGCAAAGTAGAAATATATCAATAATACATTATACAGTATGTAATGAAACATATTCAATTGTGAAACATGCAGATTGAATAATACAGCAGGAATATAGGTATGAATACAAATCTCTATCAACATTGAAAAGAGCTTTCTCAAATTATCAAACCTCCCAAGTGTTATCTACTTTTCACAATCCATGTCAAACACAATAAATTTCACTAATGCTGTCCCCTCATCCTAAATACTCCTACCTCCTCCTACTGATGTTCCTTAAAATCAGACCCCAAGAAAAACACATCAACATGGAAGAGAAAGGAGAGGTTTCAAAATATTAAATTACCCTCTGATCCATTTCTAGGTTGCTTTTCTGCTGTCTGTGATTTCTTATGGGACTTGGATATAGATATATCTTTTAAGTGCGGTATTTCATTCAGTTTCATTGTTTGGAGGGTCCTGACTTTGGAATTGTGTGTCTCTTGATTTCTGTATTGAAATCAGAGTAGCCAAGGGTTCTATGTATTTTGCTTCTACTCTTTCAATCTCTACAGCCAAGGGCAAAATTGCTCTTTTGACCCACTATCCACAGTTATTCAATTGTTACAGAGTAAATTATCAAATTTGGCCACAATTTACTCCCCATCCCAAAACAGACTTTGCAAATCATGGGTCTCAAAAAATGCCACTCTTGGGATAGGTGGAGCCAAGATGGCCGAATAGGAACAGCTCCAGTCTCCAGCTCCCAGCCCCAGCAACACAGAAGACTGGTGATTTCTGCATTTCTGCTTGAGGTACCGGTTTCATCTCACTAGGGAGTGCCAAACAGTGGGTGCAGGACAGTCGGTGAAGCGCACCGTGCGCGAGCCAAAGCAGGGCGAGGCACTGCCTCACTCGGGAAGCGCAAGGGGTCAGGGAGTTCCCTTTCCTAGTCAAAGAAAGGGGTAACAGACGGCACCTGGATAATCGGGTCAGTCCCACCCTCATACTGCGCTTTTCCAACGGGCCTGGAAAACGGCACACTAGGAGATTGTGTCCCGCATCTGGCTCGGAGGGTCCTATGCCCACGGAGTCTCGCTGATTGCTAGCACAGCAGTCTGAGATCAAACTGCAAGGTGGCAGTGAGGCTGGGGGAGGGGCACCCGCCATTACCCAGGCTTGCTTAGGTAAACAAAGCAGCCAGGAAGCTCGAACTGGGTGGAGCCCACCACAGCTCAAGGAGGCCTGTCTGCCTCTGTAGGCTCCACCTCTGGGGGCAGGGCACAGACAAACAAAAAGTCAGCAGGAAATTCCGGAGACTTAAATGTCCCTGTGGGACTGACAGCTTTGAAGAGAGTAGTGGTTCTCCCAGCATGCAGTTGGAGATCTGAGAACGGACAGACTGCCTCCTAAAGTGGGTCCCTCACCCCTGAGCAGCCTAACTGGGAGGCACCCCCCCAGTAGGGACAGACTGACACCTCACTCGGCCAGGTACTCCTCTGAGACAAAACTTCCAGAGGAACTATCAGACAGCTGAATTTGTGGTCTCACGAAAATCCACTGTTCTGCAGCCACCGCTGCTGACACCCAGCCAAACAGGGTCTGGAGTGGACCTCTAGTAAACTCCAACAGACCTGCAGCTGAGGGTCCTGTCTGGTAGAAGGAAAACTAACAAACAGAAAGGACATCCACACCAAAAACCCAACTGTACATCACCATCATCAAAGACCAAAAGTAGATAAAACCACGAAGATGGGGAAAAAACAGAGCAGAAAAACTGGAAACTCTAAAAAGCAGAGCACCTCTCCTCCTCCAAAGGAACACAGTTCCTCACCAGCAACAGAACAAAGCTGGATGGAGGATGACTTTGACGAGTTGAGAGAAGAAGGCGTCAGACGATCAAACTACTCTGAGCTACGGGAGGAAATTCAAAACAATAGCAAAGAAGTTAAAAACTTTGAAAAAAAATTAGAAGAATGGATAACTAGAATAACCAATGGAGACAAGGGCTTAAAGGAGATGATGGAGCTGAAAGCCAAGTTTCGAGAACTACGTGAAGATTGCAGAAGCCTCAGTAGCAGATGCGATCAACTGGAAGAAAGGGTATCAGTGATGGAAGATGAAATGAATGAAATGAAGCGAGAAGGGAAGTCTAGAGAAAAAAGAATAAAAAGAAATGAACAAAGCCTCCAAGAAATTTGGGACTACGTGAAACAACCAAACCTACGTCTGATTGGTGTACCTGAAAATGACGGGGAGAATGGAACCAAGTTGGAAAACACTCTGCAAGATATTATCCAGGAGAACTTCCCCAATCTAGCAAGGCAGGCCAACATTCAGATTCAGGAAATACAGAGAACGCCACAAAGATACTCCTCGAGAAGAGCAACTCCACGACACATAATTGTCAGATTCACCAAAGTTGAAATGAAGGAAAAAATGTTAAGGGCAGCCAGAGAGAAAGGTCGGGTTACCCACAAAGGGAAGCCCATCAGACTAACAGCTGATCTCTCAGCAGAAACTCTACAAGCCAGAAGAGAGTGGGGGCCGATATTCAACATTCTTAAAGAAAAGAATTTTCAAACTAGAATTTCATATCCAGCCAAACTAAGCTTCATAAGTGAAGGAGAAATAAAATACTTTACAGACAAGCAAACGCTGAGTGATTTTGTCACCACCAGGCCTGCCCTAAAAGAGCTCCTGAAGGAAGCACTAAACATGGAAAGGAACAACCGGTACCAGCCACTGCAAAAACATGCCAAATTGTAAAGACCATCGAGGCTGGGAGGAAACTGCATCAACTAATGAGCAAAATAACCAACTAACATCATAATGACAGGATCAGATTCACACATAACAATATTAACGTTAAATGTAAATGGGCTAAATGCTCCAATTAAAAGACACAGACTGGCAAACTGGATAAGGAGTCAGGACCCATCAGTGTGCTGTATTCAGGAAACCCATCTCACGTGCAGAGACACACATAGACTCAAAATAAAGGGATGGAGGAAGATCTATCAAGCAAATGGAAAACAAAAAAAGGCAGGGGTTGCAATCCTAGTCTCTGATAAAATAGACTTTAAACCAACAAAGATCAAAAGAGACAAAGAAGGCCATTACATAATGGTAAAGGGATCAATTCAACAAGAAGAGCTAACTATCCTAAATATATATGCACCCAACACAGGAGCACCCAGATTCATAAAGCAAGTCCTGAGTGACCTACAAAGGGACTTAAACTCCCACACAATAATAATGGGAGATTTTAACACCCCACTGTCAACATTAGACAGATCATCGAGACAGAAAGTTAACAAGGATATCCAGGAATTGAACTCAGCTCTAAACAAAGTGGACCTAATAGACATCTACAGAACTCTCCACCCCAAATCAACAGAATATACATTTTTTTCAGCACCACACCACACCTATTCCAAAATTGACCACATAGTTGGAAGTAAAGCTCTCCTCAGCAAATGTAAAACAACAGAAATTATAACAAACTGTCTCTCAGACCACAGTGCAATCAAACTAGAACTCAGGATTAAAAAACTCACTCAAAACCGCTCAACTACATGGAAACTGAACAACCTGCTCCTGAATGACTATTGGGTACATAATGAAATGAAGGCAGAAATAAAGATGTTCTTTGAAACCAATGAGAACAAAGACACAACATACCAGAATCTCTGGGACACATTCAAAGCAGTGTGTAGAGGGAAATTTATAGCACTAAATGCCCACAAGAGAAAGCAGGAAAGATCCAAAATTGACACCCTAACATCACAATTAAAAGAACTAGAAAAGCAAGAGCAAACACATTCAAAAGCTAGCAGAAGGCTAGAAATAACTAAAATCAGAGCAGAACTGAAGGAAATAGAGACACAAAAAACCCTTCAAAAAATTAATGAATCCAGGAGCTGGTTTTTTGAGAAGATCAACAAAATTGATAGACCATTAGCAAGACTAATAAAGAAGAAAAGAGAGAAGAATCAAATAGATGAAATAAAAAATGAAAAAGGGGATATCACCACCGATCCCACAGAAATACAATCTACCATCAGAGAATACTACAAACACCTCTGTGCAAATAAACTAGAAAATCTAGAAGAGATGGATAAATTCCTCGACAAATACACCCTCCCAAGACTAAATCAGGAAGAAGTCGAATCTCTGAACAGACCAATAACAGGTTCTGAAATTGTGGCAATAATCAATAGCTTACCAACCAAAAAGAGTCCAGGACCTGATGGATTCACAGCTGAATTCTACCAGAGGTACAAGGAGGAACTGGTACCATTCCTTCTGAAACTATTCCAATCGATAGAAAAAGAGGGAATCCTCCCTAACACATTTTATGAAGCCAGCATCGTCCTGATACCAAAGCCAGGCAGAGACACAACCAAAAAAGAGAATTTTAGACCAATATCCTTGATGAACATTGATGCAAAAATCCTGAATAAAATACTGGCAAACCGAATCCAGCAGCACATCAAAAAGCTTATACACCATGATCAAGTGGGCTTCATCCCTGGGATGCAAGGCTGGTTCAACATACGCAAATCAATAAATGTAATCCAGCATATAAACAGAACCAAAGACAAAAACCACATGATTATCTCAATACATGCAGAAAAGGCCTTTCACAAAATTCAACAACCCTTCATGCTAAAAACTCTCAATAAATTAGGTATTGATGGGACGTATCTCAAAATAATAAGAGCTATCTATGTCAAACCCACAGCCAATATCATACTGAATGGGCAAAAACTGGAAGCATTCCCTCTGAAAACTGGCACAAGACAGGGATGCCCTCTCTCACCACTCCTATTCAACATAGTGCTGGAAGTTCTGGCCAGAGCAATCAGGCAGGAGAAGGAAATAAAGGGTATTCAATTAGGAAAAGAGGAAGTCAAACTGTCCCTGTTTGCAGATGACATGATTGTATATCTAGAAAATCCCATTGTCTCAGCCCAAAATCTCCTTAAGCTGATTAGCAACTTCAGCAAAGTCTCAGGATACAAAATCAATGTACAAAAATCACAAGCATTCTTGTACACCAATCACAGACAAACAGAGAGCCAAATCATGAGTGAACTCCCATTCACAATTGCTTCAAAGAGAATAAAATACCTAGGAATCCAACTTACAAGGGATGTGAAGGACCTCTTCAAGGAGAACTACAAACCACTGCTCAATGAAATCAAAGAGGATACAAACAAATGGAAGAACATTCCATGCTCATGGGTTGGAAGAATCAATATCGTGAAAATGGCCATACTGCCCAAAGTAATTTATAGATTCAATGCCATCCCCATCAAGCTACCAATGACTTTCTTCACAGAATTGGAAAAAACTACTTTAAAGTTCATATGGAACCAAAAAAGAGCCCGCATCGCCAAGTCAATCCTAAGCCAAAAGAACAAAGCTGGAGGCATCACGCTACCTGACATCAAACTATACTACAAGGCTACAGTAACCAAAACAGCATGGTACTGGTACCACAACAGAGATATAGATCAATGGAACAGAACAGAGCCCTCAGAAATGATGCCGCATATCTACAACTATCTGATCTTTGACAAACCTGACAAAAACAAGAAATGGGGAAAGGATTCCCTATTTAATAAATGGTGCTGGGAAAACTGGCTAGCCATATGTAGAAAGCTGAAACTGGATCCCTTCCTTACACCTTATACAAAAATTAATTCAAGATGGATTAAAGACTTAAATGTTAGACCTAAAACCATTAAAATCCTACAAGAAAACCTAGGCAATACCATTCAGGACATAGGCATGGGCAAGGACTTCATGTCTAAAACACCAAAAGCAATGGCAACAAAAGCCAAAATTGACAAATGGGATCTAATTAAACTAAAGAGCTTCTGCACAGCAAAAGAAACTACCATCAGAGTGAACAGGCAACCTACAGAATGGGAGAAAATTTTTGCAACCTACTCATCTGACAAAGGGCTAATATCCAGAATCTACAATGAACTCAAACAAATTTACAAGAAAAAAACAAACAACCCCATCAAAAGGTGGGCAAAGGACATGAACAGACACTTCTCAAAAGAAGACATTTATGCAGCCAAAAAACACATGAAGAAATGCTCATCATCACTGGCCATCAGAGAAATGCAAATCAAAACCACAGTGAGATACCATCTCACACCAGTTAGAATGGCCATCATTAAAAAAACAGGAAACAACAGGTGCTGGAGAGGATGTGGAGAAATAGGAACACTTTTACACTGTTGGTGGGACTGTAAACTAGTTCAACCATTGTGGAAGTCAGTGTGGCGATTCCTCAGGGATCTCAAACTAGAAATACCATTTGACCCAGCCATCCCATTACTGGGTATATACCCAAAGGACTATAAATCATGCTGCTATAAAGACACATGCACACATATGTTTATTGCGGCACTATTCACAATAGCAAAGAGTTGGAACCAACCCAAATGTCCAACAACGATAGACTGGATTAAGAAAATGTGGCACATATACACCATGGAATACTATGCAGCCATAAAAAATGATGAGTTCGTGTCCTTCGTAGGGACATGGATGAAACTGGAAAACATCATTCTCAGTAAACTATCGCAAGGACAAAAAACCAAACATCGCATGTTCTCACTCATAGGTGGGAATTGAACAATGAGAACTCATGGACACAGGAAGGGGAACATCACATTCCAGGGACTGTTGTGGGGTGGGGGAAGGGGGGAGGGACAGCATTAGGAGATATACCTAATGCTAAATGACGAGTTAATGGGTGCAGGAAATCAACATGGCACATGGATACATATGTAACAAACCTGCACATTGTGCACATGTACCCTAAAACCCTAAAGTATAATAAAAAAAAAATGCCACTCTTAAATTGCTGACTTCTAAGGAGCTTCCAATATGAGATAGAGCAATGTCCATTTCTTGTATGGCTTGTCATCTAACGTTATAGGCAGTACCTCCAACCCTCGGCCTCACACACAAATTATATGTGTGTGTGTATGCACATGTGTGCATATGTATGTATTTGTACATTTCTTTTCCAGGAAAATGACCTCCAGATTTAAGTTTGAATTGATAAGTCCTTACGCAGTTGTTAGTAGTCTTAGTGTTTGAAAATTACACATTGCATGTATAGAGGTATACACATATATGTAAATATGAACATAGAGGATTTGCAATATAAAAGGTGGTTCTAGCTCAGATGACAATTTTTAAAATAGAATATATATTTCCATGTTTATTAATTTTCATAGAGCTTGTCTTGAGGGAGGAAGTCGTTGCATAACCTCTACTTAGCAAGAGAAGTTTGTGTGGAGTAAGTGGCATTTTATGAGGTCCTGTAGATGCCAAACTAACTCACCTGAGCCATCCTTAACAATCATTTCTTAACATTTCCTTTTTAAAAAAATTGATTAAATAGTTCTAAGTGCTTTTGATAAGAGCAATCCAGAGATGCTTAATTCCTTTGACAGAGTTTGAACTAATATCTAAGTCACCTTTCCATCATTATTACTGAAAGTATCTGGGACCAAAACGGTTGTTTCACAAGAAAAAGAGTGAAGAGGAAAGAGTTTGTCAGCAGTAACTTTTCAGGATCCATTATGTAGCATCTGATGTTGAAAGTTTGACAACAGCAAATACAAGTAGGTAAATAATGAACAATTGTCCCATTGATTCCTAGATCCATTTCACTCACAGGACACTCTCTGGAGTGCAGGTTCTTTCCTGAAATCTAGTTCACTGTGGACTGTACAGTCTAGCTGACTCATTTAACATAAGTAGTTCGGAGGCCACTGAAAAACTAGGTCAGTTCTATCATCTCCAGTGACCTCATATATTCTGAGGAAGAGCCAAGATGACATGATGGGCCCTGAATTAACAGATAATCTCAAACACAAACTGAAGCCCAACTTGATGTATTCCTGGGATTATCATTTCAGTAGACAGCTGTCCAGAGTGGGCATGATCTGGCACTTGGTTAAACTGGAGAACAGCTTTTTCCAAAATGTAAGACTGGTTCCATAACACCTTTCTGGCTTCCTTTCCTCTTAAGTGAACAAGGGTACTGGGACTGGCCTTTCCCCATATGAGTTCTTGAGACTCATTAGTCTCACAAGTTGGTCCATGAGAAGAAGTTTCCATTGTTAGCAAGTGTGGGAAATTCTGAACATTAAAACATTTCTGTGGGATTTGTAAACGCATTCAATTGTAATGACCCAAAGAAGCAGAGCCTTGAAGTAAAATAAACCTACTGGCTTTGTTCTACTTTGCATATCTGAAAACTACACAACTACGAAACAATATATTTAAGTAACATCAGTTCATTTTGTTCCATAGCATATGCTTTGTGAATCCCTACCTCAGCACTGTCCAGAGTGGCAACTCCAGACCTGCCCTGGTCTAAACCCAAATCCTTGGGACAGAATGGGCAGAGGACAGAAATGGCATCCATGGCTGGGGAGAGAGGCTCAGATTACCATCCTCCCCACCTCTGATCTGCATGCCATTTAATTTACAACTAAATGTGTTACTCTTGGAAGTTACTCCCCCACTTTGGGACTCATTCTCCTCATCTGTAAAATGAGTGAGCTGAATGACCCTTTCAGCTCTGTCATTGCACCAAATATCCTTCCCATGGGTGAGTTTACTTTAGAATTTGACCTCTTCCCAGCCCCTTGGGCTGCTGAGTGACAGACACCACAGCTAATCCTCCATAAATAGATGTTCCACATCTTGGGTCTCAGGATGAATTTATAGCTGAAGATTGACACTTAGTAACTTTTAAACAAGACTAATTTGACCTCCAAGAAAAAAATGTTATACTATTTCAAAACCATTATATTATGTTACATTACATTGCATAGCATTATTACATATTTTATTTAAGAAATATGAATGATACTCCAGATTTTTATTATTTATTTTTGAGACAGAGTTTTGCTCTTGTCACCCAGGCTGGAGTGCAATGGCACGATCTCAGCTCACTGTAACCTCTGCCTTCCGGGTTCAAGTGGTTCTCCTGCCTCAGCGCCTCCTTAGTAACTAGGATTACAGGTGCACATCATCATGCCCAGATAATTTTTGTATTTTCAGTAGAGATGAGGTTTCACCACGTTGGCCAGGTTGGTCTTGAACTCCTGATCTCAGGTGATCCACCTGCCTCGGCCTCCCAAAGTGCTGGAATTACAGGCATGAGCCACTGCACCTAGCCTGGATTTTTATTTTGTAAAAGTGTTTAAAGCTAACCAATACTTACTAGTCAACTTCTCTGGACAAGACAATATGCAAGAGAAATTTCAATACTTAGAGCTATTCCAGGAACCACTGGGGCTAATAATGACTTTTTACTTAAAATGTTTGTTTCCTTTTGCTCTTCCTCTTTGTGAAAAGGGCCTTTCAACATGACTAGTACATTTCCTCATTGGTCACAGGTGTGCGTCATTTGATCACCCCAGGAGCTTAACACGTAGCAGAAATATTTGGTTCCTCTGTCATTTTGCTTAACTCTAAATGGTGGCAAAAGGAGTATGACTCCAGCTGATCGAAAAAGATGATTCCAAGGCTGTAGAGACTTGAAGGAATCAAAAGTAAAATGAAAACCCAATTTAAATGCCCAGGAAAATATGAGTTTCAGGAAAGAGTATTTGTTATGGACTGTACGTCTGTGTCCCTCCTAACCTCCAATGCAATGGTATTCGGAAATGGCAGCTTTGGGAGGTTTAGATGAGCTCATGAGAGTGGAGCCACCATGAAGGGATTAATACATCTATCAGGAGAGAAAGGACTAGAGCTCTCTATCACGTGATGAATTAATCGAAGACTGCCATCTGCAAACCATGAAGAGAGCTCTCACCAGACTCTAAATCTGCCAGCACCTTGATCTTGGACTTCCCAGCTTTCTGAACTATGAGAAATAAATTTCTGTTGTTCAAGCCTCCCAGTCTATGGTATCTTGGTATAGCAGCCCAGACTGACTAACAGTATCCTAAAAGACTATCCAAGGTATGCTATCTTTAGTGAGAAAAACGAGATAATAAACTAGTAATGTGCTAATCTCAAGTGAATATCCAAAACAAACCCAGGACCTGATTAGCAGTTTGGAACTGACTTCTGCTTCCTAGAATAAGAAAAATAGTCCCACATGTAAGGAAGATTAAAATGCACTATTTCCACAGGCTAAATACCTGCCAACCTTAGAATACCAAAAGGAATCCTCCTCCCCATCCCAGCTTAACTCACCTTAGTGGCTTTCTCTTTCTCTAGTTGCACAAAATGAGAATGAACACAAGGTCACAAGGCCCATTGTTGCTTTGCCATAGCCACTTAAAGGTTCAGACCAGGAGCCTTAACAGAGACCATTATTGGCATTTAGCTAGAGGTTATCCCAGATGGTGTTTATGTAGTCTTCCCCTGGACCTTTGAATATATTCCCACCATTTATAAAGCCAGCACCTGCATCTTTGTGCCTGAGGCTCTCCCCAGGACTCAGGGAAGCAAGCTGCAGACCAGAAGTGCTAAGGAATTAACACACCTCACCTGTCACCAAATATAGCACTCAATCATGACTCTCAAGAGTTATTGTATTAATACCCCAGCTGCCTCCCACCTTGGTTGGGATCATTTTGAGCTTTGCACTTACCCCAGTTTTCCTGTGGCTTAATGACTCCACCTTCTCTTCCCTGTACAACATGCCTTTCTTTCCTGGAGTTGCCTGCACTTCTTAATTTCATTTAAATCCTCTTGGCATCTGAATCTGAAACAACTCACACTAAGATTCATTAAATCCAATGGCTATATCACAACATGGGCAAGGGAAGTGCTCACAAACAGATACACTGCAAAGGCACTGGTTATTTAAAAAGCCTTATCTCTACCACACTCAGGCCCTCAAGAGGCCACTTGAACAGGCAGGACACAGTCTCATATTACTGACTATCCATGCCATTTAGCCCACCTAACATGCTTTCCTCCATCTTCTCAGCCCATCTGCGTCTAATTCCTTCCTAGAAGCTACATTGAAACCTAACCACACTATTCTCTAGGATAGTGGTTCCTGATAATGCTCCTGGTCTGAACCATTAGGTTGCCATGGCAAAGCAACAATGGGCATTGTGACTTTGCATTCACTCCCATTTTGTGCAACTAGATAAAGAGAAAGCCAATAAAGTGAGGTGGGGTGGAGAAATAGAGATTGCTGGGCCCCTACCCAAAAGAGGGGCCCACAAATTTGCATTTTTTAACAAGTTCCCAGGTGATCCTAATGCTGCTGGTTCTGGGACCACACCTGTGAGGATACAACAGGAAGATGGCTGTCTTCAAACTATGAAGAGAGCCCTCACCCACTCTTGGGTAGGGGCCCAGCAATCTCTATTTTCGCAAGCCCACCAAGTGATTCTGATGTTAAAACAAAAAAAGCTTGAGAACCACTGCTTTATGAAGTATTTCCTTTCAACCCCAACCCCAGCTCCCCATCATCTTCCACATTCATTCAGTCAACTCTCAGCACTACCTCCAACCTCTCTCTCGTGCCGGCCTCTTCTCCTCTATTGCTAGTGCTTTAATTCAGATCAATCAATATTTCTCACCTGAATTATCAATACAGCCTCCCTACTCGTCTCCCTGAATCCAGGCCTCCAACTATTCTCCATCAGCTGCTAGAGTTACCTGTGTTAAGTTCCTCAAGTGTTTCAACGAGTGCCTGCAATACCTCCATCACAAGTCCATTCTGCAGGGTTTTTGAGGCCCCTCCAGCGGCCCTGCTTAAACAAGCAATGGGCATGTGAAAAACAGCCCTTTACAGCAGTATCAGAGCTCAGAGGGGATCATAGCTGAAAGCAATTCAGGCTGCAGCAGTGAAGAATGAAGGAGGGCAGAGCTAAAGACAGATTTTTCTCATCTTTCACAGTATTCCCCAGGGTAGTTCTTACCCTCTGGGCTTAGTCAGCCCACCTGGCTTTTGCATCTACCATCCCTGGCTCTAGGATTTCTCATGTTCCTGAACTCTTTGAAATGAACTCCTGTAAACTAGACATAAATATTTGCCTCATCTACTACGTGGCACCGGTCGAGGCTCACATGAGAAAACATTTCCCACAGGCTTTGAAAGGTTTGGCATAAGGCAAAAGTAAGGTATTGTTGTTAAAAAATTGTAATAATTATACTAGCCAACATTCAGAGAGCAGTACTTTTTTTTTTTTTTTGGCCAGACACTTATCTAAGAGATTAACAAGTCTATTTTTTTTTTTTTTTTTTGAGATGGAGTCTCTCTCTGTCACCGAGGCTAGAGTGCAGTGACATGATCTTGGCTCACTGCAACCTCTGCCTCCTGGCTTCAAGAGTTTCTCCTGCCTCAGCCTCCGGAGTAGCTGGGATTAGAGGCACGTGCCACCATGCCCAGTTAAACTTTGTATTTTTAGTAGAGATGAGGTTTCACCATGTTGGCCAGGCTGGTCTTGAACTCCCAACCTCAACTGATCCACCTGCCTTAGCCTCCCAAAGTGCTGGGATTACAGGTGTGAGCCACTGCACCCAGCCTCAACAAGTCTAATTTTATTTACTTCTCTTAACATCTCAGGAGTAATATTATGATAATTCTACCTTTCTACATGAGAAAACTGAGGCACACAGATGTGGAACAAACTGGCCCCAGGTTACACAATTTGCAAGTGATGGTACCGGGATTTAAACTCAGGTAGTGTCACTCAGAGTCCAAACTCCTTGCCCCTGTGTGCTGCTCCCTCACAGGCATGTCCATGACTGTGTGTACTTGAAGGGCCTGGCATGTCCTTGAGCAGGCCAGTCAAGCTCTCTGTGCTGGGATCAGTCTATTGCTCTATTGTCCATCCATCCATCCACCCATCATCCTCCATAGGTCATCATGCATCCTTCCACCCATCATCCTCCATAGGTCATCATCCATCCATCCACCCATCATCCTCCATAGGTCATCATGCATCCATCCACCCATCATCCTCCATAGGTCATCATCCATCCATCCACCCACCATCCTCCATAGGCCATCATCCATCCATCCACCCATCATCCTCCACAGGGCAAGTACGATCTGAATGTTTATGCCCCACCAAATTCACATGCTGAAATATTTGGGCTGGGTGTGGTGGCTCATGCCTGTAATCCCAGCACTTTGGGAGACCGAGATGGGAGAATCGCTTGAGGCCAGGAGTTTGAGACCATCCTGGTCAATGTAATGAGGCTTCATCTCTATTAAAAAAAGTTTTTTTAAAGGATATTTGGAGATGGGCCTTTGGGGGTTGATTAGGTCATGAGGCTTTCATGAGTGGGGTTACTGCCATTTATAAAAGAGGATTGAGGGAGTTCACTTGCCCTGTCTGCCATGTGAGGTCACATTGAAAAGATGGCTGTCTCTGAACCAAGAAGACTCTGAACCAGGGCCCTCAGCAGACACCAAATCTGCCAGCACCTGGATCTTGGACTTCCCAGCCCCCAGAACTGTAAGTAATAAATGTTTGTTGTTGTTAAACCACCCAGTCTATGATATTTTGTCATAGCATTCCCAAACAGAGCAGGACAGGGCCAGAGTGATGAAAATTCCTGTCGCTGGGGTCAGGGCACCTGAGGGTGGGTTGCCAGGGTCTGCAAAGATACTAACAGTGTTGGATGGGCATGGTGGCTCACGTCTGTAATCCCATCACTTTGGGAGGCCAAGGCAGGAGGGCTACTTGAGACCAAGAGTTCAAGACCAGCCTTGGCAACATGGGGAGACCCTATCTTTACAAAAAAAAAAAAATTTAGCTCGGCATGGTGGTGTGTACCTGTGGTCCTAGCTACTTGGGAAGCTGAGGTGGGAGGATGGCTTGAGCCTGGGAGGTCAAGGATACAGTGAGCCGTGATTGTGCCACTGCACTCCAGCCTGAGTGACAGAGTGAGACCTTGTCTTAAATAAAATAAAAAAGATACTAACAGTATGGCCTTATACAAGTAACCTACTTGCCTTGGGTCTTGGATTCCTTATCTGCAAAGTGAGGATGATATTTGTTCTTGCCTCATAATGTTTTGTGCAGATTAAATAACAGGATTCATATAAAAAGCCTAGCAGAGTGCCTAATACACCACAGTAATTGCTCAATAAATATTGGTTATTATTGTTATTTCTCTGGAGCAGTAGCCGTGAGGTCAGGTAAAGCAGTCCCTTGCCATCAAAATGTGGAGAGCATATTACAGGCACAATGCCTCAGGGGGAACACTGGTAGCACTGAGAAAATGGTTCTGAGCCCTGAGCTCTCCCTGGGTCACTGGACAAGAACAAACAGGCTTAAGGCCTGGGGTAAGCACAGTGTTGTTTGCAGAGCTCACTGCTGCAAATAGCAGCCACCTGCGGGCTGGACAGTAGCACGTCCACCCTCTGGCAAAGGACAGGCGAGATGCGGATGAGAAAAGGACAGGAGACAGCCAGGCACTGCTCTGAGTCAGGAGCATGAGGACATGAACAGAGTGATGTCAGAGCAAAGGCAGCGTGTGTTGGCTCAGCAGGTAGAAGGGAAGGAATGAGGCTCATGTCAATTAAAAAATGGCTTCTTCCTAAGTGCGAGCAGGGCTATCTGTGGGGAGCCGGTCCCTTGGCCCAGCCTCACTGTCGCAATGGGACTCAAATGTAGGAGTCTGAAGTCATGACTAATGAGGCACACGATTGCTGCCTGAGATAAACCCACAGGATTAAAATAAATTGTCTTTTCTTAGGGAGTTGAAAACTTGGATCCTACTTCCAAGAGTACACTGTAAATTAATATTTTCAAAGTAAATTCTGTAATTATCTTGTGAATAACATAGTTGTGTTGCACTCTATTTTTGCATTATAAATGGTTAATTTAAAACATTTGAAGTATCCCACAATATGTATAATCCCACAAATCTTGCTACAGCATTTTTTAAAAGTTATTTTTTAGAAAGTCAGGAGGCTTCAAAGAGAAAGTGGAATAGGCTGGGAGATGAATCCTGTGAAACTTTGAAAATCCTTTGAAACAAACTGGACCTCAGGGTGTTACAGGTTTGTGTCCCCCTAAAAGATATGTTGAAGTCCTAATCTCCAGGGTCTCAGAATGTGACCTCATTTGGAAATAGGGTCACCATAGATATAGTGAGTTAAAATGATGTCATCCTAGAGCAGCGTGGGTTCTTAATCCAATATGACTGGTGTCCTTGTAGGAGAAGTAGAGACAGAGAGGAGAACGCCATGTGAAGACACAGAGACACCAAGGGAGAAGATGGGGTGTGACGATGGAGGCAGAGCTTGGAGTGAGGCATCTACAAGCCAAGGAACTCCAAGGATTGTCAGCAACCACCAGAAGCTGGAAGAGACAGGAAGAATTCACCCCCAAGTTTCAGAAGGAGCCTGGCCCTTCTGACTCCTTGATTTCAGACTTCTAGCACCCAGAACTGCAAGACAATAAATGTCTATTGCTATAGGCCACCCAGTTGGTGGTACTTTGTTACTTTGTTACACTTTCCCTAGGAAACTGATACAAACAGTTATTTTTTCCTTTGTTTTCACAGATTCAGGCATCTGTTAGAACAAGGTCACCTGCATTGTATTATGTAACTCAGCGTATAATAGTTGCTCAGTAAATGCATGTATGAATGAATGAATGGATTTCAAAGAGCCTCTGGGATTCACCTTGACTGCCTGTTTACCTCCAGCCTCTGGCCCTTGAATACTGAACTGCTTCCAACTTAACAGGAATGCAAAGGTTCCCAGGTATGAAAAACCAAGGCAGCAGCAAATAGACCCAGAGGGCACTGGGGAATCTGAGACACTGAGTTGGCCACATAGCCTTGGCCTCAGATCTGCCCCTTACCTCTGAGCAGCCTTGAGCTATACACTTGGCCTTTTGGGTCTTTTTCAGACTGAGTCTCACTGTATTGTCCACGCTGGCCTTGAACTCCTGGGCTCAAGCTTCCCAAGTAGCTGGGGCTACAGGTACAAGCCACCATACCTGGTTTCTTTTCCATCTTTTACAAAGTAAGTTATAGACAATTGACTTGACTGGCTGATTTGCCTGGGAAACAACTCCTTGTAATTAAAGATGAGTATCACTTCAATGTTAAATGCACATTTTGGGTGATAAAAGCTGTAACTCCATGTTTCTGCTTCTGCATACACTACACACAAACACATGTACACATACGTATGTAGAGTATGTGTGGGGGTTTCTGATTTTGGTGTAAACACCATTTGATTTGATATATCATGATCTTTACAATTAGTCTAATGCAACTCTTACTTTATATGCAACCATTAGATTGAAAATATATTATTAAACATGTCAGCTATGGAAAGATGACATGGAACAAAAGGAAAAGAAATAGTAAAACAAAAATCAACTTATTAAAGCGTATGTGTTTTCAGAAGTATTGGACATTTACAATTCTTCAAAATGTGTAACTTCAAACATATCCAATTTATGCCTCACTAGAAAAAGTTGTATTTTGTTATTTATCCTTAGATGGAAATAGGTTTATTTCTAACAGAGAACCATCGTGACTTAAGAACTGGCACCCCCAGTCAACTACAGACAGTTGCTGGGAGGATCAGATGGGAAAGAGAATGACTATGTGCTCACCATCTGTTTCCCATATTGCCTGAGAGAAGATCCAGATAATCTGAGTTTTCAGGGCAGCTAGCCTTCACATCAGTTGCCAGAAAGAGAAATGCTTCCTGCCACTTCTAAACTGACCACATTACCGTAAGTATACCTCACGTTCAGTGGTCAGAATCTCCATTGCCTGCTGTGATTTGAATAATACGATGCCAAAAAATCTAGAGAACTCTGACCCATCTAGATTGTACACTTTTGGGTACAAGTGTTTTAGATGTGACACTTGGTTACTCTGGGGCCTTCCTCTCTCTGAATTTACACTCAGGCCTGTCTACCTGCCAAGCAGTGTGGATTTCAGTAGATTGCCAGAGGGTTGGCCAGACTGGGGTTTAAATTGGGGGCATGTTGCTTAAAATCAAATATTGGCATAGACCTGACATGAATATATTTTTGTAAAACATTTAAAAATAATCTTGCCTAGAGGTTTTCTGATCATGGTCTTTAAAGCCCTTGTGGCTGTACGGAGTTCCCCTGGGGTTACTCCAGTGGAAGCTTACTGTAGAATTGCTCTATTTCCTGCCCCCCTCTTTTTATGTATTGGGATTTTTCTCTTGAAAGGCAAGGCAGAACTTGGTTTCTAAAATTTTAATGCATGATAGCAGGCATTCGGTAGTTATTGAATGGCCTAAAATATTAAAAAATATGTACTTGGTGAATTTTGGATTAGCAGATGCTAAATAATGTCACTGCTTATGAAAGCGGGCCAGACAAAAGACCTAGTCACTGAAAGCTGTGTGAATGGTATACAGGTATTCAGGTATACCTTCCTCTTGACACGGTCTTGTGGGTATTTCACACAGCATGGACTGTACCCCCTGGGAAAGAAAGAGGAAACAAAGTGAAGAGAACTCAGAGGTCTTGAGGTCTTTTCATGACCTTTAATTGCTCCATGTAAACAGGGAAACCAAACACACATACAATCAAACAACTCCCCGAGCTCACATGGCTGAAGCCACAAGGCCTGGCTGCCACGTGGGGGTGGGAGACCTGGGTCCATATGTTATTATTCCCATCACCACCAGCTCTGGTGGAGCCCCTCTCTGAGACCCGTCCTCAACATTGCCTAGAGGCAAGGCATATCATAGGCAGCATCTCCCTTCTTTCATAGCCAGGCTGAGACCACAGAGAGGTATGGCCGCCCACCTCACTGGGCACTAGGGGAAACCTGCAAGGCTGAAGTTCTCAAGTTTCCCTCTGTTTGCTGGCCAAATGGGCTCCTCACCTTGTAGTTGTGGCTATTTTGCAATTTTCAAAAATCAAGTAAAAGTAGCACTTTTACTAAGCAATTCTTATGCAAATGCACACATACATGCACACACACAC
Organism: Nomascus leucogenys; assembly: GCF_006542625.1. Lineage (NCBI taxonomy): Eukaryota > Metazoa > Chordata > Mammalia > Primates > Hylobatidae > Nomascus > Nomascus leucogenys. Next base: position 26,080,835 of record NC_044397.1, on the reverse strand, counting down.
ATACACACACACAACCAGGAGATATAATCAATGCAAATGATACCTGCAGGCACGTGAAACGAGCTCGTCCTGGAGACATTGGGTAGACCAGCAAGTATGACTCTGCCCCACAAATCAAAGCATTTTTCCAGCAAATATTTATTGACTGCTAACTATGTGCTAGGAACCATTTGCAGTGCTACGGATACAGTGATGACTAAAACAGACGAATTCCCATGCCTCCTGTGCTTACATCCTAATGAAGGAGATAGATGATATGCACACAGACAGATAAATATTCTTACAAGAGGGACAAGCTGTCTGGGAGAGCCAGAAAGACCCCAGGAAGGTGAAGTTGGAGCACGGTCTTCAATGAAATGAGAGTAAGCCAAGTGCATGACTGAGGGAGACCCTTCTGGGCCAAGGAAACGGCAAATACAAAGGCCCTAGGGAGGAATATGCTATTCAAGTAAAAGAAAAACCAAGGAGGCTGGGAGAGAATGATGGGAGAAGATGAGCGGGAGACAGCTAGGAATACCACCTGGATCAAATCTTACTGGCCCTTATGATACTTTTGAAGGTTTTGAGTCAGGGAGGGGCATCTACGTGCAGTGTGGATAAATCTTGAAAAGGGTATTTATCTGTACTGCTGAGGATTGGGCAGTGTCTTTAGTTGAGTATATAGGGATGGCCAGAGGGCCACTTTTGCTTACAGAAAGCAAGTTCAAGCTCAAGGCTCAGACATTATGGAGCTAATTAGGGAGTGGGCATCACTCTCCACATTTCTGTCCTCCCTCCTGCTCCCCATCCTCTGGGACTCACCCTCCACTCCAGGCTTCTAGGGAAGGTGAGCTGTGAGAAAAGACAAAACAAAAGCCAGTTAATTTGAGTCTTTCAACTTGGCCCAAGTTTAGGTAATGGAGGGGCTGACGCTGATTGGAGGTCTGGGAAGTAGCTGAGCAATGTGGGTCTTTTGTGTTTGCCCTTTGCTTTCTTTAGATTCATTTATCCAGCCCCAGCCTTGCTCTTTTATTTGCTTTTTTAAAATTTTATTGCTTCTTTATTTTTGAGCCTTTGAACTCACCCTTCTGGAAAACAGGTTCCCACTTGTACCAGCCCACCCTGTCCACACCACAGCTCTGCCACCTCAGGAAAAACCGGAGGCCAGGAGAGTTGTGACCTTCTCTTCTTTGATTTCAATAGGTTTCATGGAAAAAAACGGCTTTGGGAGAGAATACAGGAACACTTGATGCACAACACATAATCATTCAGCCTTGCAAATACTTTAAAAGTTAGCTGAGAGACAAATAATAGGCATTGGCATCAATTCTCTATGTGTTCTAAATCCACGAGAAAATACAAGGGAAAAGGGAAAAGTGGAGGAAACAGGGCTTATGTCCTCCTTCTAAGTAGTGAGTTCAGAGCTTGGAAATACAAGATGAACTGGAATGCGTGCCCTTTCCTGCTTCTTTCCTCTGCCATCAACTCCACGTGCTCTCCAAGAAGCCCTGCCAGACCCGCTCCATCCTTCCCTCCTCCTCACCCCAACCTCCGGGTTCCACCCTTCAGTGTCAAAACCACCACCACCACCACAGAGCAGGGAAGGAGATGGGAGAAGCGGTGTTTTAACCTGCTGCACATGGACTGAAATACAGCTCTGAAGGCCGAAATAAAAACAAAGCCCTCCCATTAGAATGAAATCCAATCTCCTTGCCTCAGGCCCACTTCGTGCCCCTCCGTGCTCAGGCCAAACACACCCTGGACTCACTGCCTCAAGTGCTTAAGCTGCCTGCTCAAACAGCACTTCCTCCCCGCAGTGCCTGCCCATCGCTCTCCACGCCCCTGCGTCCCTGTATTGCCTGTGTGCTGCTCATCACCTCTACCTTCCGTTGTGGAGCTGTCTATCTGGGTATGACCTGACCTCTCTGGGGGCACGGGCTGCTAAAAGTTGGGACTGCAGGGGCTTGTTTCATGCTGTGAATTAGTTCCCATCATGCAGAAGGTACACAAAAAAACAAGTGAGAACAGAAGTTTGAGTAGCATAATACACTAGAAATTACTTCCCATTTATGGTATTCATTTTAGAAATGGAGAAAATGAGGCCTAGAAAGGTTAGAGTGGCTTCCCCAAAGCCACATGACCAGGGAGCAGTGGAGCTCAGGCCTAGAAGTCCAGGGATCCTGACTCTCCCAGACTGGTGTTCATCCAAACACTCCACCCTCACCCGCAGTGGCCTTTGGTGTCTCTCTCTCTCTCTCTCTCTCTCTCTCTCTCTCTCTCTCACACACACACACACACACACACACACACACATACCCCTTCCCACAAGGGAAATCTCAAGTAAATGATATTCAGTAGTAGTTTCCTGCCTCAACATTCAAAACTTGAGCCAAGAGAGAAAGGAAGTTGAGAGCTACTAAGTAAACATTTAAAGCCTATAAGGCAGAGATCTTCTCCAAATTCGACAGATAAAACACTGGGCCTTGAAGAAGCAGAGAAGGTAAGAAGCTTTGCTCAGTAGCTCCACCAACAAGCTGCATTGCTGACTCAGAGCCCTTTCTCGTAACCACACTGCTGGGCCCCTCATTAGACTGCCTGCACCAAGGCTGAGGTCTCCTGTTGGTTGTCCCCATCTCTGGTGGATGCCCTTGTGACTGCAATGACCTACAGTCTCTCAGACTCTTAACAAGCCACATCGGCTTTGGGGCAGCAGCCCTACCTTTGATTCAGAGCTTAGGGTGTGTGCCTTCAAGGCTGAGAGGAGTGTGCAGGCGTAGCTGGCACTTTCTAGAATGACAGCTCATCTGCCTGCCCGTTCCTGAAGGTGCCAGGGACTGAGATAACCCAAAGGCGCTCACCCTCCCAGGAGTACCTCTCATCCTCCCCCATGCATTAGCTCCCAGGGTCAGTGGGATGTTCCCAGCTAGAGATTACTGGGCAAAGCCACCTTTAAAATGAACAAACTCACACATATAGTCCCCCCAGCTACTCAGGTGGCTGAGGCAAGAGGATCAGAGCCCAGGAGTTGGAGTCCAGCATGGGCAACATGGCAGGTGAGACCCCCATCTCTAAAAAACAAAAGTGAAAAGAAAAATCAATGAGCCCAGCTAGCACTTAGCAAGTGTGGGCATAAACATGCATGTTCAATGTTCAAGCACCAGAGGACACACATGAACACCCCTCACAGTTTTATTTTAGGTCAGAAGTAGGCAACCTTGGAGTTGGAACTTGGAAACAGGCATATGTTAGTGTCATACAGAGGACAGATGAGACAGAATCTGAGGTACTCCACAGGGCAGAATGAGGCTTAAGAGAGTTCCAGTGGAGTTAATACAGAGAAAGACTTCCTAACAACTAGAGCTGCCTGAAAAAGCAGCAGCCTGTCTGGCAAGGCAGTGGCTGCTGTGGCTCAAAGGGTACGGAACATGAATGCACAGCTTCTGAGTAGGAACGCTGAGGGGACTTCAGCCTCCAGGATCCTTCCAACACTAAGACTCTGAGACATCTTGAAATAGTTCACTTACTGCTGTCTGGTGTTGAATCATCATTTCCTAAAGTCACTATGACTCATGGTTCCTGAGGACAACTTTTGTCCCCATATCCCAGATGTATTCACTTTGAAGTTTTAAGAAAGAGGATAAACTTGTAAGCAGGGAGTTTGTGTTTGGCTGTCAGTGATAACTTATAGATATTTCTCATCTCCCTCTCCCTGTGATATATTTTAAAAGCATATTACTATAGGGAGTATACTTGGAGGGAACTGTCGAAGCATCTTCAAAACCCAAGGAGTTAAAATTGATGTCCTGCTTTCAGAAATAGCCAGGTAAATCCTTCCACTGACCTAAAACTCTCTGTTCAGCACCCTCACTCAACTCGTACCTGTCTGGGAGCAATAAGGAGGACTTGCTAATACTCTTCAATGAGCAGAGAAATATTTGCCATTAACACTTGTCATGTGACCCTGGGAAAGCTGCTTAGCTTCTCTGAGCCTCAGTTTCCTCATGTGAAATGTGGAGGTTAGACTAGTGCCTACTGTACAGAGTTACTGATAGCATTAAATTAAATAATGCATGGAATGCACTTACACTATCAGACACACAATAAATACTAAAAAAAGAGGTTAGCTACTGTTATTATTAACATCATCAGCATCATCTTTATTAGAAATTACTACTGTAAAGAAAGTACAGTACTTATGAATACAACCAGGTCTCTATTCTGGATTTGCCACTCTTAGCATTAGAATAGCACAAACAAGTCAGGTTCATCGATGTTTTTCTTGTTGTGCCTGGGATGTCATCCAGGCTGGCACAGGGTGCATGACACTAAAGATAAAAGATACTAAGATAAAACACTTTTGAGACAGGTGGCATTGCCTACTCTTGCTACCCAAAGTGTGGTCGATAGCTTGCTAGAAAATCAGCTGAGAGCTTGCTAGAAAATCAGCCTTGAAGGCTGGGCATAGTGGCTCACCCCTGTAATCCCAGCACTTTGGGAGGCTGAGGTGGGAGGATACCTTGTGCCCAAGAATTTGGAGCCAGCCTGACCAATATGGCAAGACCCCGTCTCTAGAAAAAATTTAAAAAAATTAACTGAGTGTGAGTGGCATGCTCCTGTAGTCCCAGCTACTTGGGGGTACTGAGATAGGAGGATTGCTTAAGTCCAGGGGGTCAAGGCTGCAGTGAGGTATGATCATGCCACTGCACTTCACCCTGGGCAACAGAGTAATACCCTGATGATAAAAAGAAAATCAGCTTGGGGAACAACACTACCTTTGATTCAGAGCTGAGGGTGAGTGTAGGGGAGGGAATAGAAGGGGAGTTGTATAGAGTTGCTCCCTGTGTATTTTTTTTAACTGAGCATTAGAGATATTGCTTCCCTTTAAAATGGCCCAACCCCCGACTCCCCACTCAGCCAAACACTCTCATCAACTTGGTATATTCTAGGTGCTCTTGGGCAGTGAATGCAAAATCAAGACTATCTTTCTAATAGCATGTGATGAGCCAAAGTAAAATGGATGACTTACTAGATAGAGGAAGCTCATTTTAGAGTTTTAGACCAATGAAAGGATTTACCTGGCTATTTCTGAAAGCAGGGTATTAATTTTAACTCCGGGGTTTAGAGGATGTTTTGACAGTGCCATTCAAGTACACTACCTGTAGTGATGTGCTTTACAAATATATCACAGGGAAAGAGAGATGAGAAATATATGTAAGTTCTCACTGACAGCCAAACATAAACTCATATTTAAATGAACCACAAAAGCATTTCTGTATTGTGGCCTTCAGAAAATTAGCTGAACATTCCTCCAACATCTGTCACAATGTCTGAAATAGATACCCAAAATATAACTGATATATTAGTTTTTAAATTGTACCATTTCTTAGTCTCTAAAGAATTAATTTATTCTGAAAGTGCCTACCACAATCTGGATACATACGACAGAAAAATACTAAATAACTGTATCTTAAAATTTAAAATTCTGTCTCATATGAAACAAGTGTGGAGATAAGCAGTCTCAGGCTACTTTGAGGCATTATTAATAACCCAGGTTCCTTCTTTTCTTCTCTATAAACTTCAACATATGCCATTCTCAAATCACCTCCAAGCGCAAGACAGCTGCTGGAACTCCAGCCACCCCATCTGCAGTCCATGTAGCAGGAAGAAAGGAGGAAATGGGTATGCATCTTCCCAGAGTCCCCCAGAACATTTCTGCCTATATCTCATTGTTTAGAGCCAGCCATGTGCCACACTTAATTGCAAAGGAGTGTGGAAAGTGTTATCTTTAATTCTGAGCATTAAGAAGCTCAGCTAAAAATCAAGGTTGGGTTATTAAGGAGGAAGAGAAGATATTGGGATAGGCAACTAGGGATGTCTGCCAAATCTTGAACCCCCTTCCAGCTGAACCTGCCGTCTGCTCGCTCTCATCTGTCCTGCCCTACAAAGACGCTCATGTACTTGTTGTCTCCTGACATGGCACTTCTGTGTCCTGCTCATCATGTTGTCCTGGCTTGGCGTGCCTCTGGCTTCTCTTTGCTGCCAGCAGCCTCCTCCTTCCAGGCTCCTATCAGGACCCTCCTCCTCCACAGAGCATCATGACCTCATTTTCCAGGAGATGCCACTCCTTGCATTTTATCTTGTTAAAAATTTACCTCCAATGTCAGGTGCAGTGGCTCACACCTGTAATCCCAGCACTTTGGGAGGATGAGGTGGGCAGATCACTTGAGGTCAGGAGTTTGAGACCAGCCTGGCCACCAGGGTGAAACTCCATCTCTATTAAAAATACAAAAATTAGCCGGGCATGGTGGCACCCGCCTGTAATCCCAGCTACTCGGGAGGCTGAGGCAGGAGAATCACTTGGACCCGGGAGGCAGAGGGTGTAGTGAGCCGAGATGGTGCCACTGTACTTCAGCCTGGGCGAAGGAACGAGACTGCCTCTCAAAAAAAAAAAAAAAAAGAAAGAAAGAAAATTTACCTCCAAAATGATAGGATGAGCTTGTCAGGCTTAGGACCAATTTTGTTTTTTAACAAAGTTCCTGTCACAGTAAGCTCACCCTTTTTTGTGAATATTCCATACATATTTGGTTTTGTTGTCAATGGCGGTGATAAGCAAGAGCTTGATAAGCAGAGCTGTAAGGTTTGGGTAATTATTTCGGCTTGTCAAACTCCCTCGGCTCCTACGAATAATATCACAAAACTGTACTGTCTCTCTAACCCTCTTTGGAGTAGAACTAGTCCAAGGTGCTGTTAGCTAATCTCAAAAGAACATGGAGAAAATGTGGACAGTGATAAAATTATTATATAGACTTTACAGAAGACATTAAAAAAATTTTATAAGCCCTATTTCTGAAGTCTGGGTCTCCTGGGTAGTTTTTGGTTTCTGTTTAACTTTGCAAAGAGTATTGAAGCTCTTAGAATCAGAGGTTAGAAAATTAGAAAATTACCATATTATGAAGTCTTATCTTCCTATTATACAGATGAGCAAACTGAGATAAACTGGGCTTAGAGAGAAAATGTTATGGCCAACACAGAACCAGAGTTAGGAGGCTCTTCTCCAGACACACTCCAGGTTCCTTACCACTGCACCACATCACCATGTTAGAGGACCTTTGTTTCCTTCTCTAAAGACATCTGAGACAAATACTCTATTGGGCCATTCCAGTACCCATTGTTCTTTCTTCTCTAGCCTCTCCTCCTTGTCAGAAGCCCGGACATAGACTCTCCAGCTGAGCAAGGGTAAAGTGAAGAATTTACATGTTAAACTAATCTAGGCCTTTGAAGACCTCGATTTAGAAATGGGGACCCTAAAATCTTGGCTTAGCCTCCCTTTCCTGCCTAGAGCCTGGACACTATGAAGCATTCCCATGATCTAAGCCAACAAGCCATTGTCATTGTCGTATTGTTTACATTTAGACCTTGCCATTGTTTTGGTTTTTTTCTTTTCTCAGATCTCTATTTCTGGACTAAATAGAGAGGTGACATGAAACAGTTCAGCAAACACAGCTGTCTGGGGCAGCCCCATGCCTCTGGGAAAGCAGTTGCTTCTCCTCCAGTAACACCAAGGAGCCAGCTTGCACTGAAAGGTCATTGGCTACCAAGCTGGCTCTGAGGTGTCTGAAATGCAACAGTTGTTTGGCGTCCACTAATGCTGGTTTTACTCATGAGTTTGGCTTGTTTCTGGAAGCAACCAGGGATTATTATGACGACCGAGGCATACTATTTATTGAGTGCTTACGGTGTAAACAAAAAAGGGAATATGTCTGTCTTCAGAAAGAAGCTAGCGAAGGCACTGCACATGTCTTGGGAAGAGAAATACATTTCATTTTGGCTGCTCAACAAATGATCCCACAATAGCTCTTGGAGGTCTCCCATCTCACACAAACCTATTCCTCATTCCCTACCTGAACCAGGGAGGGTGCTGGTACCTGCGAGAGACAGAGGAGGTGTGAAAGAGGTGTGTTGGCCACAGCCCCTGAGTCACATGTCCCCAACCTCTTTTCTTTCCAGAGGGCCACATGGGCTTACATCTCAGCCAAGACAGAATCTCCCTTACAACAAACGCTACCCACAGGACATTACAGGGATTCAACAATGCTCCTTCTGAAAGACTGAAAAATGACTCCAACCAGACTCTTCATAGCACCATCAGCTTACTGAAAAGTGGAAGAACTCTAATATCTTCTAGTCCAATCTTCCTGCCTTCCACACAACATTCCTATCAGATAATTTTTTTCCAGAGTCTGGGATTCCCCAGTTTTGTGAGGCAAATTTATTAGCAATGCCCCAGCTTGGTTCTGTAATTGTTCAGTACGAAATCTTTGAGTGGCAAAGACTCAGGCTAGAGTAAGAAAGAAAGACAAACAAATTCTACAGTCTTGTAACTTAAAGATTAGGAGCCAGCTAAGGCTTTTCAGCAGAGGAGTCTCTGGTTCTATCCCTTGCAGCATCTTAGGATCACCTGGGATCTTTGTTCTTCATCTTGCCATTGATGATATGAAGCTTGTACTTCTTCTAAATACAGACTTCTCAACTATCTGGTCCAAGAACGGAACAAAAATGGAAGGCCTCATGTGCTACAAGAGGGTTACATTCCATGTCTTTAAAGAAAACCTTCAAACACCTGAAAGTCTCTCTATGAAGCTTCCTCTACTATCTTCCTCAAATGGAATTGACTATTCTCTGCTTTGTGTTCCTAGCATGGCCTAAGAATGTTTTTCATAGCACAACAACAATACTTTATTTGGTAGTATACCAGAGCTGGCTAGTAGCTACTCTCTAAAAAAAAGTAAATCTGAAGAAACTAGCTATATTAGATACTAAGACATATTATTAAACTACAGAAATTTTAAGAGTTTCTGATATTGCAGGATGACTCAGAAGATCACTGGCTCAGAATAGAGGATAAAATAGAAATGATAAAAGCAGCATTTCTAAGCAGGGTAAGAAGGATTATTCAGTAAATGCTGTGAGGACTTAGTGCAATGAGAAAAAGTTAGATTCCTATTCTGTTTCTTACATGAATATTAATCCCAGATGAATAAAGATGTAACTACAACATAATGAAACCATGGAAGTACTAGAAGGAGATACTCTTGGCCTGAGGAGATACTTTCTTGAATAAGATACAACCCAGAAATCATAAAGAAGATTGACAAATGTACTACATAAATTTTGCATTAAAAATACCATAAGTTAAAAGAAAATGAACTGGTAAAAAAAATTGTAATTCATAGGAGAATGGAGTTAATTTCCCTAATATATAAAGGCACTTAAATAGCAATTTGAAAAAGGGGCATAAATGAATCTTTAAATATATTTTAATGTTTTATTTCATTAAGAGTATAACTGTAATATTCTTTACAAATATTTAGAGGAAAAAAAGGATAAAAAAAAAGAAGACTCATTTGACTCCAATACCCGTTAGTCTTTATAAAAGGGGTTCAATCTTTTTTAAAAATGAGAAAAGGCTTTGAATACGCAGTTTAAAGGGAATAAAAGAAAGGGCCAATAAACAATGAAAAGAGTTTTTATCTCATATATAATTAAATAAATGCTAATTAAAATGCCAATTTTCACCAATGCTTGTCTAATGTTAAGTCATTTGATAATACCCAGAATATAATAGACAGTCAAACTTTTTGAAGAGCAATTATGTCTTTAAAAATATAAACTGAACAAATCCTTTGACCTGGCAGCTCCATTTCTAGTAATTTAGTTCATATATGTATATATATATATATATATATATATATATATATATATATATACTTTTATGAGTACACGGAAACATCTTCAGCAATATTTGTAACAAAGAAATGATTGCAATAGGGGAAAGTAAACAATTAAATGCCCATCAATAGGAAGTTGGGGTAACAAATTAAGGTACCTCTAACATGAAATGCACAGCTATTAAAACAAATGAGGTAGATCTGTGTGAATATAAAAAGTTATCTAAGATATGGTAAGAGAACAACACAAGGATAAACACCTCTATGCAAATAAACTAGAAAATCTAGAAGAAATGGATAAATTCCTCGACACATACATCCTCCCAAGACTAAACCAGGAAGAAGTTGAATCTCTGAATAGACCAATAACAGGCTCTGGAATTGAGGCAATAATCAATAGCTTACCAATCAAAAAAAGTCCAGGACCAGATGGATTCACAGCCAAATTCTACCAGAGGTACAAAGAGGAGCTGGTACCATTCCTTCTGAAACTATTCCAATCAATAGAAAAAGAGGGAATCCTCCCTAACTCATCTTATGAGGCCAGCATCATCCTGATACCAAAGCCAGGCAGAGACACAACAAAAAAAAGAGAATTTTAGACCAATATGCTTGATGAACATCAATGCAAAAATCCTCAATAAAATACTGGCAAACCGAATCCAGCAGCACATCAAAAAGCTTATCCACCATGATCAAGTGGGCTTCATCCCTGGGATGCAAGGCTGGTTCAACATATGCAAATCAATAAATGTAATCCAGCATATAAACAGAACCAAAGACAAAAACCACATGATTATCTCAATACATGCAGAAAAGGCCTTTCACAAAATTCAACAACCCTTCATGCTAAAAACTCTCAATAAATTAGGTATTGATGGGACGTATCTCAAAATAATAAGAGCTATCTATGTCAAACCCACAGCCAATATCATACTGAATGGGCAAAAACTGGAAGCATTCCCTTTGAAAATGGACACAAGACAGGGATGCCCTCTCTCACCACTCCTATTCAACATAGTGTTGGAAGTTCTGGCCAGGGCAATCAGGCAGGAGAAGGAAATAAAGGGTATTCAATTAGGAAAAGAGGAAGTCAAATTGTCCCTGTTTGCAGATGACATGATTGTATATCCAGAAAACCCCATTGTCTCAGCCCAAAATCTCCTTAAGCTGATAGGCAACTTCAGCAAAGTCTCAGGATACAAAATCAATGTGCAAAAACCACAAGCATTCTTGTACACCAATAACAGACAAACAGAGAGCCAAATCATGAGTGAACTCCCATTCACAATTGCTACAAAGAGAATAAAATACCTAGGAATCCAACTTACAAGGGATGTGAAGGACCTCTTCAAGGAGAACTACGAACCACTGCTCAATGAAATAAAAGAGGATACAAACAAATGGAAGAACATTCCATGCTCATGGGTAGGAAGAATCAATATCGTGAAAATGGCCATACTGCCCAAGGCAATTTATAGATTCAATGCCATCCCCATCAAGCTACCAATGACTTTCTTCACAGAATTGGAAAAAACTACTTTAAAGTTCATATGGAACCAAAAAAGAGCCCGCATCGCCAAGTCAATCCTAAGCCAAAAGAACAAAGCTGGAGGCATCACACTACCTGACTTCAAACTATACTACAAGGCGACAGTAACCAAAACAGCATGGTACTGGTACCAAAACAGAGATATAGACCAATGGAACAGAACAGAGACCTCAGAAATAATGCTGCATATCTACAAATATCTGATCTTTGATAAATCTGACAAAAACAAGAAATGGGGAAAGTATTCCCTATTTAATAAATGGTGCTGGGAAAACTGGCTAGCCATATGTAGAAAGCTGAAACTGGATCCCTTCCTTACACCTTATACAAAAATTAATTCAAGATGGATTAAAGACTTACATGTTAGACCTAACACCATAAAAACCCTAGAAGAAAACCTAGGCAATACCATTCAGGACATAGGCATGGGCAAGGACTTCATGTCTAAAACACCAAAAGCAATGGCAACAAAAGCCAAAATTGACAAATGGGATCTAATTAAACTAAAGAGCTTCTGCACAGCAAAAGAAACTACCATCAGAGTGAACAGGCGACCTACAGAATGGGAGAAAATTTTCACAACCTACTCATCTGATAAAGGGCTAATATCCAGAATCTACAATGAACTCAAACAAATTTACAAGAAAAAAACAAACAACCCCATCAAAAAGTGGGCAAAGGACATGAACAGACACTTCTCAAAAGAAGACATTTATGCAGCCAAAAAACACATGAAAAAATGCTCATCATCACTGGCCATCAGAGAAATGCAAATCAAAACCACAGTGAGATACCATCTCACACCAGTTAGAATGGTGATCATTAAAAAGTCAGGAAACAACAGGTGCTGGAGAGGATGTGGAGAAATAGGAACACTTTTACACGTTGGGGGGACTGTAAACTAGTTCAATCATTGTGGAAGTCAGTGTGGCGATTCCTCAAGGATCTAGAACTAGAAATACCATTTGACCCAGCCATCCCATTACTGGGTATATACCCAAAGGATTATAAATCATGCCGCTATAAAGACACATGCACACGTATGTTTATAGCAGCACTATTCACAATAGCAAAGACTTGGAACCAACCTAAATGTCCAACAACGATAGACTGGATTAAGAAAATGTGGCACATATACACCATGGAATACTATGCAGCCATAAAAAATGATGAGTTCATGTCCTTTGTAGGGACATGGATGAAACTGGAAAACATGATTCTCAGCAAACTATCGCAAGGACAAAAAACCAAACACCGCATGTTCTCACACATAGGTGGGAACTGAACAATGAGAACACATGGACACAGGAAGGGGAACATCACACACCAGGGACTATTGTGGGGGGAGGGGAGAGGGATAGCACTAGGAGATATACCTAATGCGAAATGACGAGTTAATGTGTGCAGCACACCAACATGGCACATGGATACATATGTGACAAACCTGCACTTTGTGCACAGGTACCCTAAAACTTAAAGTATAATAATAATAAAAAAAAAAACACACAAGGTGTAGATACATAGAAGCTTATTTTATGTAAAATTGATATGTATGCTTGTATATTTGTAGATATTTCTCCAAGAAGACACGAATTATTAGCAGTAGTTACCATTTTTTTAAAATTTAACATATGCAGAGGCAGTTCTGTACTTCATTTATTGATACTACATACATAGCAAGTAGAAAGCATACTTGAAACTAAGACATAATATAGTTTATTTTAGGGTGAAAAGGGTGGAATGAAATTGGAGAAGGGCACATAGAAATCTTTAAACATACTTTAATTTTTCTAAGAATATATCTGTAATACTCCTTACAAATATTTGAAGGGAGAAAAAAAGAAATGACTTATTTGACTCCAACACCCGTTAACCTCTATAAAACTGCTTAAAATAATCAGTGATACAATGATGACTCACTTTTTTTTTTTTAATGTGAAAGCCTGTCATGCGTAGGGATTAACACTTCCTTTGAGAAATTGGATCTACTTGGTGGAACATTCTTGTACTGATCTTTCTTGTTTACCAGATTTTTTCTATTAATACAATCTGAAAGGAACAGTTGTGGTTTTATAGTGTATCTCTGTTTGTTGTCAAACAGCAGCTGATATTTTATTAAGTCACTAGTAGTGCTGGGGAAATAGCCCCATGAACCCCTTACCTCCTCAACTGCCTTGGAGATCTCTCATCAAAATTACTGGATCTTTTGTAAGACATGGGTCTCCAGCAAAATATTACTGGTAGATATTCTTTGAAACCTAGGAGGGTAAGTCTTCATTTTCTGGAAAAGTAAAAAGTTAAAAATTGTTCACTCTGAGCTGTGGGCTGGGTTCTGAGATCTGCACGGCAGAATTCTCCCTTAAATATCGGGAACTTCTTCCTGCTTACAAATCCCCACTGACACCTTTGGGAACTCTCTGTGCAGGATGGTTCAGAATCCACCACCCAGACTGCTCCCTAAGAGCAAAGAGGAGGGCTGGGTGATGCGGCACTAACTGCCCTCTTGTCTCGCTGATTCAGAAACTCATAGCGACAAGAGATAACAGCATCAAGCAATGAAACTAACATTAGTCAAATGTGGGTGGGAGGCAGCTATTGCTTTGGATACCAAAGTAAGTGGCTTATCTTCTTGGACGACACACATTTTACCCTCAGAGCATTAAAACGGAGTTTTAAACATGCACAGTGGATTTTCTCCCAAGCACTGTGTCATCAGTATGATGACTATTACTTAGTGAGGGGCACACATCTAAAAGTCACTTTTTGTATTGTTTTGTTTTGTTTTGTTTTGGAGACAAGGTCTCACTCTGTCTCCCAGGCTGGAGTGCAGTGGCATGATTACAGCTCACTGCAGCCATGACCTCCCAGGCTAGTGATCCTCCCACCTTAGCTTCCTGAGTAGCTGGGACAGAGGCATGTGCTACCATGCCAGGGTAATTTTTTTATTTTTTATTTTTTGCAGAGATGGGGTCTTGCTACGTTGACCAGGCTGGTCTTGAACTCCCGGCCTCAAGCGATCTCCTTGCTTTGGCCTCCCAAATTGCTGGGATTACAAGCATGACCCATGATGCCTGGCCCCTAAAAGTCACTTTTAAGGAGACAGTTTCCTACCCAGAAACCTGGGACAAACTCATTTCAGTAGACAGCCCAGTTGGCTAGTACCAACATCCCAATGGAAAGCATGCTAGCCACAAATTAGCCAAAGAAAGTATTATAGGAAGAAAAAAACTACATTACATATTGCTAGGGTCTGAATATATCCCCCCAAATTCATATGTTGAAACATAATTACCAACGTGATAGTGTTGAGAGGTGAGGCCTTCAGGAAGTAATCAAGTCACAAGGGCAGTGCCCTCATGGATAGGATCAGGGCCCTCATAAAAGGGCTTAAGGGACCAGGCCCTCACCAGACACTAAACCTGCCAGCACCTTGGTCTTGGACTTCCCAGCCTCCAGAACTGTGAGAAATAAATCTCTATTGTTTGTAAATTACCCAGTCTGTGTTAGAATGTTACAGCAGTAAAAAATGGACTAAGACACATACCCTGCCATGACAAATCCCAGAACAGTACTGTCAGTGAAAAGAGCCAAAGTCTGTAAAATATTTGAAGAGTTTTATTTTGAGCCAAATATGAGTGACCATGGCCCACAGCACTGTCTCAAGAGGTCCTGAGAACATGTGCCCAAGGTGGTTGGGTTGCAGCTTGGTTTTATACATCTTAGGGAGACATAAGACATCAGTCAATACATGTGAGGTATACATTGGTTAAGTCCCAAAAGGCAGGACAATTTGAAGGGTGGGGACTTACAGGTCACAGGTGGACTCAAAGATTTTCTGATTGGCTGAGAGTTAAGTTACTTTCTAAAAACCTGGGATCAATAGAAAGGAGTGTCTGGGTTAAGATAAGAGGTTGTGGTTCCAAGGTTCTTACTATGTAGTGAAGCAGGCAGTTTCCAGTAGTCTATAGGTGGCAGGCCTTTCAGACCATAGACGGCAAATGTTTCCTATTCAGTCCTTTAAGAGGTGCTAGACTCTCAGTTAATCTCTTCAAGACTGGGAGGACCTGGTAGAGGAAAGACCTAGTTATGTTAATGGAGATTCTTTACAGAGGCAAATTTCCCCCACAAAAAAATGGCTTTATAGAGCTATTTCAAAATATGGTGATGAAACATATTTTTGGGGTAAAACATTTTGGTTTCCCTCTTCATCTGTCATGTGATGTTATGACGAGTCAAGTTGGAAAGTAATCCATGTTACATAGGGTTAAATAAAATCCATCTTCTGAGACTTTGTTTGTAGTGTGTGACTTCTCTCACCCCTTAGGTAGAGATTTAGACAAGAGAGAAAAATGGTCAGAGTTTAGTCCTTGGTATGTTTTGGTGTCTGGGTCTTGCTCTGTCAGCCAGACTGGAGTGCAATGAAACAATCATGGCTCAGTGCAGCCTTGACCTCCTGGGCTCAAGTGATCCTCCCACCTCAGCCTCCCAAGTAGCTGGGACTACAGACACACACCACCATACCTGGCTAATTTTTAAATTTTTTTGTAGCAACAAGATTTTTCACTTTGTTGCCCAGGCTCGTCTTGAACTCCTGAGCTCAAGTGCTCCTTCTACCTCAGCCTTCCAAAGTGCTGGGATTACAAGTGTGAGCCACTGTGCCCAGCCTGGTTTGCACTTTGAGATGCTCTGTTGGCAGACTCCTCAGCAGAGCCTGCCGCCTGCTGTGTCTTCCCACTGGTGCAACAAGCCTGTTGCTCTTTGGGTGTCCTCTGCTCTGTCTCTTTGGGGCTCTGGGAGACATAGGCTTTTGCATATTCACCTCACTCCTGGTCCAGTGTCCTTACTCATTCATCATGGGCACTTTAGGTCTTTCTGCTGTTCCAGATGTTAACAGGTGAATGAAGTCTCATAGTCACTGTATCAACCAGTGGATACGGCAGCTCTCAGAATAAAACTTTCTTTCTCCAATTCTTTGCATTGTGCTATTATCTATCAACTGGCATATATTGAACACTAGGAGGTTCCAGACCTGCCCTGTCCAGTACAGGAGTCATTAGCTACTTTAGGCTATGGAGCACTTGCAAGGCACCTAATACAAATTGAGATGTGTTCTGAATGTAAAACACACGATGGATTTTGAAGACTTAACACAAAAAAATGTAAAATATCTCAATAATTTTTATACTGATTACATGTTGCAGTGGTAACATCTTAGATATATTGGGTAATTAAAATGTATTAGTAAAATTAACTTTATTTTTTCTTATTACGTTTGAATGTAACTACTCAACAATTTAAAATTACATCTTACTTCTATTGGACAGCACTGCTCAGGACACATTTATTCAAATATCTGTTGAGTGCCTATGAGGGTTCAGTCACTAAGCCAAGTGCTAGCTGCATGGTGGGGCTTATGAAAAAAATCAAAGCCTTTGCCTTCATGAAGACAGATAGTAATGTAAACACTCTGTGGGTTCTTCTTGCCAGCTTCCCAGATAGAGCCAATTTATCAAGGCAGGGGAATTGCAATAGAGAAAGAGTTTACCACTGCACTCCAGCCTGGGTGACAGAGTGAGACTGTCTCAAAAAAAAAAAAAAAAAAAAAAAAAAAAGAGTTCATCAGAGTGAATAGGCAACCTATAGAATGGGAGAAAACTTTTGCAACCTATCCATCTGACAAAGGGCTAATATCCAGAATCTACAATGAACTTAAAACAAATTTACAAGAAAAAAACAACCCCATCAAAAAGTGGGCAAAGGAAATAAACAGACACTTCTCAAAAGAAGACATTTATGCAGCCAACAAACATATGAAAAAAAGCTCATCATCACTGGTCATTAGAGAAATGCAAATCAAAACCACAACGAGATACCATCTCACGCCAGTTAGAATGGCGATCATTAAAAAGTCAGGAAAAAACAGATGCTGGAGAGGATGTGGAGAAATAGGAACGCTTTTACACTGTTGGTGGGAATGTAAAATAATTCAACCATTGTGGAAGACAGTGTAGTGATTCTTGAAGGATCTAGAACTAGAAATACCACTTGACTCAGCAATCCCATTACTGGGTATATACCCAACCCAATGGATTATAAATCATTCTACCATAAAGACACATGCACATGTATGTTTATTGAGGCACTATTCACAATAGCAGACTTGGAACCAGCCCAAATGTCCATCAATGATAGACTGGATAAAGAAAATGTGGCACATATACACCATGGAATACTACGCAGCCATAAAAAAGGATGAGTTCATGTCCTTTGCAGGGACATGGATGAAGCTGGAAACCATCATTCTCAGCAAACTAACACAGAAACAGAAAACCAAACACCACATGTTCTCACTCATAAGTGGGAGTTGAACAATGACAGCACATGGACACAGGGAGGGGAACACCACACATGGGGGCCCATTGGGGGGTGGGGGGCTAGGGGAGGGATAGCATTAAGAGAAATACCTAATGTAGGTGACGGGTTGATGGGTGTAGCCAACCACCATGGTACATGTATACCTATGTAACAAACCTGCATGTTCTGCACATGTACCCCAGAATCTAAAGTATAAAAACTAAAAAATAAAATAAAAAAAAACTAAAAGATTCAAAGAAACTAGTTAAAAGGCAATAGCAGTCATCCAAGCTTCAGGTGTTGATAACTTGTACTAAGGTAGTAGCAGTAGACATGCTCAGTGGGGAAGTATGTTTCATCTGTCCCCAGTCTTCCAGTTATCTGGGCTCAAATAAATACAAAGACAAGAAAATGTAAATAAATTAATAACTAGGAGAAGCTCAGCTTTCTCTCTACTGTTTCCAAGGAGCTCCAGAGAGGAACTTACATTTTCCCGGTGATCTCGCTCACCCTCGCTCCTGATCCCTGCTCTAAACTCTGTACTTGATTTTCTGTTCAGCTTGCTCTGAATGTGACCTTCCCGTGCTAATACAAGTCTAGGTGGTGCTAATACAAGTCTAAGGAAGTAGTAAAGCTTCACTGAAGACTAGGGAAAAGGCAACAAAAAACCAGAGTGTGAAAGAGAAAACAACCTTTACTTCATCATCCAACAAGCCTGTTGGTAAAGATCACTTTGGGCATTTCCTCCTCTCTCCTTTTCCTCCAGTTCCAGGGCCCAAACTCCTTTTCTTGAGTTTCAAAGAGAAAATGTAAAATTGTTATAACTGTTCTATTTTTTATTATTAATTTCTTACTGTACTTAATTTCTTACTGTGCTTAATTTCTTACTGTGCTTAATTTATAAATTAAATCCCATCATAGGTATGTATGTCTAGAAGAAGCATAAGATATATGGGTTCAGGCGTCCACTGGGGATCTTGGAACATAACCCTTGCTGGTAAGGGTGCACTACTCAATGTATTAGGATGTGGAAATTTAGTAAAAACAACTCTGGTATTCATAGAATTATTTGAATATTTTTTTCATTTTCAAAATTACAGTATAATTAATATATAGTAAAATGTACCCTCTAGTGTACAGTTCTGTGAATTTCAACAAACATGTATAGTCATGTGGCCACCGCTGTAATCAAAATGTCAAACGATTTCATCATCCCAAAAATGTCCCCCATGCTACTTTGTGGTCAACCCTGCTTATCACCCTGGCTCCTGGCAACCACTGATATGTTTTCTGTCTCTATAGTTTTGCCTTCATAAGAATGTCACATTAATGGACTTGCGCATTATGTAGCCTTCTAAAAAACAAAAAAATCTTTGTTGAGGTATAACTGACATCTAGTAAATTGCACATATTTAAGGATACAATTTGGTGGTAAGTTTTGACATATGTAAACACTCATGAAACCATCATCACTATAAAGATAATGAATATATCCATCATTCCAGAATGTTTCCTCACACCCCTTTGTAACCCCAGCTCCCATATTTCCCTGGTCTTCCATTCCCACTAATGTGCTTTCTGTGACTATAGATTACTTGGCATTTTCTAGAATTTCATATAAATGGGATTATTCAGTATGCAATCTTTTTTGTCTGGCTTACATTCAGCATAATAATTTTGATATTCATGTGTCTTGTGTATCAATAGTTTGTACCTTCTTACGGCAGAGTAGTATTCCACTGTAGGGACATACCATGATTTGTTTGTACTTGCATGTGTTTTGTTTTTTGTTTTTGTTTTTCAGTTGTGGACTATTATAAATAAAGCTCCTATGAACATTTGTGTACAAGTCTTTGAATAGGCTTTTTTCACTTGGGTAAATACCTAGTAATGAAATGGCTGGGTCATACAGTAGGCATAGGTTGTAGGTTGAACTTTCTGAGAAGCTACTTATTATTTCCCTAATAACTAATGCTGTTGAGCATCCTCTCATGTGCTTATTTGTCCTCTGTTGAAATGTCTGTTCAGATCTTTTGCCTTTTTTTTTCTTTCTTTTGAGACAGGGTCTCGCTCTGTCACCCAGGTTGGAGTGTGGTGGCACGATCTTGGCTCACTGCAACCTCCCCTTCCTGGGCTCAAGCAATCCTCCCACCTTAGCCTCCTGAGCAGCTGGGACCACAGGTGCATGCCACCATACCTGGCTAATTTTTCCTATTTTTTGTAGAGACAGGGTTTTGCCATGTTGCCTAGGCTGGTCTCAAACTCCTGGACTCAAGCAATCTGCCCACCTCATCCTCCCAAAGTGTTGGGACTACAGGCATGAGCCACAGCACATTGTTCTATTTTTTAAATTGAGTTATTTATTTTCTTGTGATTTTTGGATATAAGTTCTTTATAACATATGCGATTTGCAAATATTATTTGTTCCAATGTGTGGCTTATCTTTTGATTTTCTTATCCACATCTTTCAAAGAGCAGAAGTAAAATAGTTCCCCCTCATTCAGGAGGAATACATTTCAAGACTCCCAGTAGATACCTGGAATGGTGGATACTACTGAACCTTACACACTATGTTTTTTTCCTATATATAATACCTATGATCAAGTTTAATTTATAAATTAGGCGTAGTAAGAGATTAACAATAATAAATCAGAACAATTATAATAAAATGCTGCTAAAAGTTATGTGAATGTTGTCTCTCTCTATCTCAAACATCTTACTGTATGTAACAATTTTGGACCATGGTATTCACTGTGGGTAATGAAACACAGATAGTGAACTACAGATAAGAGGAGACTACCATACTTAATTTTTATGAAGTTTAATTTATCTTTTTTCTTTTATGGCTCAAATTTTGGTTATACAGCTAACAAATCTTTGCCTAATCCAAAGTCACAAAGATTTTCTTCTGTGTTATCTTAAGAACTTTTATAGTTTCAAGTTTTACAGTTAGGTAGATATTCCATTTTTAGTTGATTTTTGTATAGGTTACAAGATATGGAACAAGGTTCTTTAAAAATAGTTTGTGTGAACTCAAGTTTCAGAAACATTATAATGTTTTCTCAAGGAGCTTGGTTGAAAAGGGAAGGGAAGAATCAGGTAGTATCAAGAAGGAGGTATAACGTTAAGAGAGTTTAGGATTTTATTTTTTTTATACAGGGGAAAAGTTGGAAATGTCTTAGATCACATAGACCACTTGAGGGAAAGAGATTGAAAAACCAATAAAAAAGATTCTCCTCATTAGAATGGAAGCTCAACTTTGACCATCTTAATTATGATGACTACATTCCCAGCATCAGCACGGTGGCATGCATATAGTAAGTGTTCCATAAAATGTTACGGAAGGAGAAAAACAAGGCATGAATGCAAAAGGAAATGGAACTAAGAGTATAGTTATGCAAGGAGTCTTGAATCAGCCTCAGTGACTCCAGGGAACAAACTCTCGGAAAATGAGCAAAGGGAAATAAAATGGTAGAGAAGTCCAGGAGTTCACACCTCATAGCCTTTATCATCTTTTAAATTATGAAGCAAGGCTGTCTGCGGGGGATGGGGAAAGGAATATGGAGACCTGAGGAGTACGCAGCAATACCCCATGCGGGCAGGGAGGAAGAGCATCCACTGTGTGCTGAGTTAGATGTTTCAGGAAACACTGTGCAAGATGGGATTCCCTACTATTCAGCCTTAAAAAAGAAGGAAATGCTGTCATTTGCAACAACGTAGATGAACCTGGAGGACACTATGCTAAGTTAAATAAGCCAGGCACATAAAGAGGACTACCACATGATCTCACTCATATGTGAACACTCTATTTAAGGGTGTTGCTACTTTGCAGGGCCAAGATCAGTGCTACCGAAATTTGAGAAATGGGAAAGAAGCAGGCAGGAGGTGGAGGGTAGGGAAGATGAATTCACTTTCTGACACACACATTACCTTTCAGACATCATCTTAACAATCACACAGGCAGCATGAATCTGTAGGTTACTAGGGTCTAAATAAACACTGAAAGGACAAGGATGGAGAGGGAAGTTTGGTAAAACCCTGAGTGACTTGGGGTAGCAACAAGTGGGGGCATGTGATAAGGAATGTCCCACTATATAGAGGTGAAAGAGCAGTAGGCACAAATAAGAAAAAAGGAAAACAAACCTACCCCAATAGAAGAACCAAGCTTGCTACTGACATCTAATAAAAAGTGGAGATGCCCTGGCACTGACTTATTTCTTACAGGTCTTTAGGCTATTCCAAAAGTATGTATGTCAGGAATTTGAATACTAGAAGCAGAAATACTTACCTGTGATATATTTCTAACACCACATAAGCTATTTGTTCATAAATCTGCCCCACCAGATTAAGCAACCTGGCAACATATGTGGTTTCATTCTCTACATCCCTGACCTCTAGCGGTTTCTAAGTCAGAGTAGCTACTCAAATCTCTACTGACTTTTATTTTGCTATAATAAAATTTTGCTATTATACATAAGCAGCCAAATGACACAATTTTGGACTCTCTAAAGGGGATGGGGTGAGGAGATACATACAGCATCAAAAGAATCATTTGTAGCTAAATTACTGTCCTCAGAAAACTGGACATGCACTTACTGATTTTTGCCCCGTTGATTGGTCCATTGAATGCTGTACAGTTCACTTGCATTTCCATTGAGCCAAGAAGGAGAGTAGGAACTCTGACTGCTTTCAGGCCACTGGAGCTCCTGCATTTATATGCTTGACAGTCTTACACTGCGAGGAAACAGACAACTAACAAATGCCTCTGAAACACATTTCTTATATGTCTGAAATGAAACGAGCAACGTAGGTTTAAATTCCAGACACCCAAATAATTTTTTTACCCCAAAAGATCTAACTTCTCCAAAAAGTAAAAATTTTAACAGTGTCACCTTTTTCTGAATTCCCAATATGGGCTATGCAAGCTGGTATAGCTACACTTTGAAGAAACAAATATATTGAAAAGAAAAAAAAGCACAAGGTTTCCTTTGACTTTAATGAGTAGACTTTCAGCTCATTTCCTTTAAAACGCTGCCCCTGAATTGCAAATTACTTCATGGTCTTTATTTAGTGAGCTCTCTTCCTAGACTGACAGAGCCAGCTGCAGAATTGTACTGTCTATGGAAATAATATCATCAGCACTTTGTCACTGAATAAGACCACAATCATTACATTTGGCTTCTTTTCACACAGCAGGAACTGAATATATGCTTGTTTACAGCAACAATACTCAGAAAGTTATCACTTTTGTACTCTATCAGTTGGTAACTTAAAATCAAAGGAAAATTTAGCCTGAAATACCTGAATCCCTTTCTAAGGTCATTTTAATTTTAGTACATTACTAATACTTAAACTATTAGCTTTTTTTCTAGGATTCAAAGAGCATATTAATTAATTTTGATATTCAGTCAGAGTAGAAAGTATTAAGAAATCAATTTATATTCATTATACATATTTATATTTCTTAAATTTTTCCGTTCCAACTTAGAAATAAAATTTTTGAGAACCACATTCACATGAAAAATGTTGTATAAATTTATGTCACATCTTTTATTCAAGTGAAGTTCACCTCTGGCAAATATTAGCAAAGTAGCCCATTGAACTATAAATAATTTTAATTTGGCTCTCACCAAGTATGAAAATAAGCAAGTAATTTTATAATTTGAAAAAAGATTTTACATTTTCTTTACAAAATAACCACCACTCTCTCTCTGACACTATTTAATAAAAGCTTTATTAAAATGAAGCCAAAATATTAACACCATTTATATGTGCAAGACCATTAAACATTTTATTTTTCTATCTTTAATAAATGTTCTTCCATTTTTGTCATTTATTACTTTCCTAATTTGAAAAATTGATTAGTGTGAAGAAACATTACTAAATTAAACAAAGGTAAAGTTTAAATTTAATTATTAAATGGTTGAGTTTAAAGTTGACAGCTAGTTTAAGGTAGAAGACCTTCATAATCCAATTACTTTTACTTGGTTTCAGAACTACCCCTAGGCAAATTCTTTCTCCTAAAATAGAAACTACACGCAAGAAAAACACAGGCAATGTTCATCATTTAAGAAAAACTTTAAAACAGTTAAATTTTTAAAATTAATTTTAATAAAAATTGGTTTGTTACCAGTTAGCTATATAACCTCGAGCCTATCAATCTCTGTGGGTTTTCTCTTTTGTTAAATGTAGAACTTAATTCTTGCTCTACATACCTCTCAGGATTGTGAGAATAAAGATGATACATACAAAATCAACTTGGAAATTATGGCACTATTGTAGAGGTGGCAAGAAATGGGAAATACTTTAGCAGACATACTGAACTCAGTTCCCAGCCAAGAACCAAATAATTTCAAAAATATTTAAGTGCAAAGAAACCACTAAGGCACCATGTAACCTCCTTTTACTAACAAATAGATGTAGTAATAAGACAAATCCAGGCATATAGTACTTACATCACTTTATGATAATACATGCTAGGGAAAAGTAAAATTGGCCAAACCCTGAAAGTTTCTGTTCTGTATATGTATGGACGCCCCCATTGCATGCCATGCTGGTAGTGGGGATACGGAGCTGAATGGGATTGAGTCACTGCCCTCCAGAGGCTTGCAGTCTGGAACAACCTGCTGAAAACAGACAAAAATCCCACACTATGGCAAGAGAGAAAGACGTGCTGAACCGTCTTCCAGATCAGGCCAGACCTCCCAGGGTGATGGGAGAGCTCAGTCTTCAAGGATATGTCAAAGATTGCTATGTGAGAAAAGGAAGGAAAAGGCATTCTAGGTGGAAGGAACAGGCTAGATAAAGGCATGAGACAGAAAGAACGGATGTTTAGAATACATTTAATTATAATAACCAGTATTCAATATTTTAGAAATTGTTAAAAAGACAATCAGCAAAACCACTATGTATTGAGGTTCCAAAATACATTGGGCTTGTTGCTCTGATACATATTTAGTTAAAAATATAATGAAACTAAGGTCCAGAGATGTTACTTAGCTTGCTGATAATGTTGTGGGCATATTAATAGGGCGTCTTTTTTCACAGTGTCAGGCTGATGATTTTTCTTGGCACCATATCCTACTTACAGTTAGCTTTCTAAGAAAAAGATCAGGTAAAATTAAAACATTTTTAAAGTTCTACAGTTTGATTCTTATCTGTAGGCACATCTTTGTAATAAACGTAAAATAGCAGCATTCTTTACATGGCATAATGTAGTTACAATTCCTTCCAAAGGAATAAAACTAGGAAATTCCTGGGAATAGTCATTATAGGTCAATTTGACTCAACCAATTGTCTACTGTTTCTGAAGAACTTTTAAAAAGCTTTATTGCTAATCATTCTTCCCTGCCACTTGCCTTCTTGCCTCAAATGTAAAAACTGAGTAGCAAAAACTTTAAGGCAAAGCTCTTATTTTACAATATCATTTCAGGATTAAAAGCAACAGCATGAATTGAGTCATAACTATGTGCTTGGATCATAGAACTAGTTTACTTTCTTAATTGAATTATCATAACAGCATCATTTTAAGATTTGTGTAACTAGAGCAGGGCATGGTGGTGCAGGCCTGTAGTCCCAGCTATTCAGGAGGCTCAGGCAGGAGGATCACTTGTACTGAGGAGTTGAAGTCCAGCCTGGGCAACATAGACCTTGTCTCTAAAACTAAAATAAATAAATAAATAAATAAATAAATAAATAAATAAATGTGTGTGTAACTGAGGCAAAGAATAGGCAGAAATACTGATGATCATTCTGCCAACTTGGTGAAGAAGCCTTGCCCTTTTTTTTTTCCTATTAGCAGTACTTAATGTTCACTACATTCATTCATTCACAAGTTATTTTTGACATAAAGGTCATTAATGACATTAAATTGCCTATTATAATGGCCCAATGTAAACATCAGCAGTTTGTCAGCAAGAAAAGCTTCATTATTCACAAATGCTGGTCAAGTTTTGCTACTAATTCATTTGATGACAGAATGACCAACTTAAGCTGACAGCCCTTCCCCTCCACTGCTATCACTGCAAAAACACATTGTCCCCTATCTGAACACGATAACTGAGTGTCATTTCTGGATAACACTGAGGTGATTCAAAACACACTTCATAATTAACAATGTGAATTATTTCCCATCATCCCGTCTCTCTCTCTTATCATACCGTCACTCTTCCAGGCAGCAAGCTCCAACTGCTCTGTGCCTCCTTCCTCTCTGTCTCCTCATATCTAGTTACCACAACTCCTCCTCTGCCCCGACTAGTCCTGCAGGAATGTTTTTCTTCTTCTTATCCCCCTTTTTCATGAATTAAAAAAATATATATTTTTAGTTGACAAATTGTATGTATTTATGGGGTATAGTGTGGTATTTTGATATGCTGGAGTAATTATTAATAGTGCCTTCTTTGACTCTTAAGCATATCCCATTTTGGCTGATAACTTATATTGTTACTTACTCATATTCCATTAGATATCAAGTTTGTCTTTGCCTTCTCTGCCTTGTTTCAGGCCTTCATTTTCTTTCACCAGGGATACTATAATAATCTATTTATGATGTTATCCCCAGTTTCCTCTCTTTTCAACCCATCTTTTAGAAGTTGCCACAATAACTTTGATTTTAAGAGGCTGGCCTTAAACTGTTATTCCCAGGCCAGGTGCAGTGACTCATGCCTGTAATCCCAGAACTTTGGGAGGCCCAGGTGAGAGGATCATTTGAGTCTAAGAGTTTGAGACCATCTTGGGCAACATAGCAAGACCACATCTCTAAGAAAAAAAAAAATTTAGCCAGGCGTGGTGATACGTGCCTGTAGTCCCAGCTACTTGGGAGGCTGAGGTGTGAGGATCACTTGAGCCCAGAAGGTCAACGATGCAATGAGCCATGATCATGCTACTGCACTCCGGCCTGGGAAACACAGCAAGATCCTGTCTCAAAACAAAATAAAACAAGCAAACCTTCAGTGGTTCCCCAATGCCTACTACTACTACTACCTCACTTTAGTCTGTAAGGACTGTTGACTCTTGCTATCACTGTCTCTCTTCATATAGCCTCCAGTACACCTGATCTGAACTATTCACTTTATATTTGGAGTGTTTGGGTTTTTTTGTTTGTTTTGTTTTTAAATTTGCGATAAGTCTCATGGTTCCCTGGGCTGGAATGCAGTGTTGCATATTGCAATCATGGCTCATTGTAGCCTCAACCTCCCAAGATCAAGTGATCTTCCCACCTCAGCCTCCCAAGTAGCTGAGACAACAGGCACATGCCACCATGCGTATTTTTTTTGTTTTTTTGTAGAGATGGAGGTCTCACTATGTTGCCCAGGCTGGTCTCAAACTCTTGGGCTCAGGTTCTCCTCCTGCCTGGGCCTCCCAAAGTCCTGACATTACAGGTGTGAGCCACCACACCCAGCCCCTTTGGGTGTTTTTAAATATAACTTTGGCATTTATAACAAATGCAACCAAATGTTAGATCTTATTAGAAGTACTAAACTTCAAGGACATCAGATCAGGTTAGTTGAAGAGTATTTTGAGTACAGCAGTGAAACCATTTAAAAAGGCCATTACCATTTACAACTAATTCTCTGTGGGCATCTGATGTCATTATTACACAGCCAAAAAGAACCTATCCCACAAACCAACCAACCACCAATCTAAAGCAAAACACTAATATCAAGGCATAAGCTAAAAGGGTAATATCTCTTTACATCTGCAATAATTGGTAAGAACTGTCAAAATAAAACTTGCACTGAAGGTTGCAAATGGCATTGCATCAGTGAATTTTTACCTATCATCTTTTGTTTTTTGTTTTTTTTAATTTCAACTTTTATTTTAGCTTCATGGGATTTATGTGCAGGTTGTTACCTGAGTGTATTGCATGAAGCTGAGGTCTGGGGCATGACTGATCCCATCACCGAGGTACTGAGCATGGTAAAATAGTTTTTCAATGTTTGGCCCCCTTTCCCTTACCCCTCTAATAGTCCCCAATATTGCTGCCATCTTTATGTTCATGAGTACCCAATGTTTAGCTCCCACTTATAAGTCAGAACATGTGGTATTTGCTTTTCTGTTTCTATGTTAATTCGCTTAGGATAACAACCTCCAGCCGCATCCATGTTGCTGCAAAGGATATTATTTTGTTCCTTTTTATGACTGCATAGTATTCCACTTACCAATCATCTTGATCCCTAAACTGAGAGCTTCATCCCATTTACTTAATACAACTTTTGTATTCCTTCCTATCCCTATTAGATGATTCTTTAAAAACAAAATGATTCAACAATGTTTTCTGATTATTGGTATAATGCACTCAATATAGAATATTTGTAACACACACAATCATAATCAGAAAAATATTGGCCATAATGTTGCCGCTTACAACTCCTAATGTTGTAATACATTTCTTTCTTTCTTTTTTTTTTTTTAAAGACATAGTCTCACTCTGACACCTAGGCTGGAGTGCAAACACAGCTCGCTGCAGCCTTGAACTCCTGGGCTCAAGTGATGCTCTCACCTTAGCCTCCTGAGCAGCCGGGACTATAAGGTACATGCCACCATGTCTGGCTAGATTCAAAAAATATTTTGTAGAGACAGGGTTTCGCCATGTTGCCCAGGCTGATCTTGATGAGTTCCTGGGCTCAAGCAGTCCTCCTGCCTCAGCTTCCCAAGGTACTTTCCTATCTTTTTTCTATGTTTTTTGTTCTCGCATAATTGAGATGATAGATGTTAAAAGTTTATATTATAAAAAATTGTATTTTTTAATTAACATGTCACAACCATTAACAATTTCCTCATATTATTTAAATCTGTTAAAATATTTAATGGTAGCATGTTTTATCATGTAACTCAACTGTTTTTAATATGATGGACATAAATGGATGGACACTGGGTGACTTTTCTGAATGAACACAGGACTTTCTACATAGGACTGGCATTTAGGGCTGACAGCGTAGATGGACACACTGGTGGGACAGCATCCTAGAAGCAGAAGACTGGCTGTCTATGTTAGATAATAAAAGTTCTTCATTATTCTTCCCCAACATTAAAAAAAGGTCAGCTGAGAAATTGTATACGTCTTTTCCCTTCTACCCTTCCCAAAAGGAGTCAATGATTAGCATAGGCTGAATAAATTATAAGCAGGTTAACAAGTAAACTGCACAAGAAAGGCTAAAGATCACAGAAACCTTGTGGGTGGAGGGAAGCTTTGCACTGCCCACTGCTGGAAGGACTGGTGAACATGAAGCATGACCTGAAGATGCCCAGAGTGGTGGTGGCCTGTGACAGCAGTCAACAGGTTTACAAATCTTAATATAAAGTGTCAATATACAGATGGCCATATATGCTGAAGAATTGACCAGGATGTGGGGAATCTTTTGGGAAGACAATTAGGCAACAGGCTACCAAAGCCTTTTAAAAGGCCATACTCTTTGACACAGCGATTGGACTTGTGAGAATTCATTCTGTGAAAAACAAATCCAAATGTTAACTACAGTAAAATTACTGCAATGGTAAGAAATAAGGAACAACAATGTACATCAACATTAGACAGGTTAAATTATGTCATGTCCAAACAGCAAACGCAATATATCCATTAAAATGTTTTATATGTAAATGATGTTTACAGTATATCATAGAAAAATAAAGTTGTTTTTGGAATTCTGTATTCAAAACAAACTAAGAAATGTATACTCATTTGTTGCATAATGATGGGGATTTGTTCTAAGAAATGCATTGCAGGTGATTTCACCATTGTGTGATTATAGAGTGTATGTATGCAAACCTAGATGGTATAGCTACATGGTATAGCCTATTGTTCCTAGGCTACAAAGCTGTACAGCCCGTTACTGTACTGAACACTGTAGGCAATTCTAACACAATGGTTATGTATTTGTGTATCTAAACATAACGTAGGTATGTTACTTGGGTGATGAATACACTAAAAGCTCTGACTTCACCACTATGCAACCTATAGATGTAACAAAATTGTACTTGTACCTCATAAATTTATAAAAAATTTCTTTAAAAGATTTAAAAAATGGTATACCTGTATAAGGCACTTAATGTTACTGGAGCTTGCAGGACTGGAAGTTGCTCTGGGTGAGTCTGTGGTGAGTGAAAGTAAAGGCCTAGGACGTTACTGTACAGTACTGTAGACTTTATAATAAACACCCTATGCTTAGGCTAAATTTATTTTAAAAACAAACTGTGCTACAATGTTACAACAGTTACAACATCCCTAAGTCATAGGAATTTTTAAGCTCCATTACAATCTTACAGGATCACTACCGTGTATGTCATCCACTGCTAACTGAAACTCTGCTATATGTCCCAAAGTGTTGATAACGGTTATCTCAATTTGACTTATATTATGTCTCTTTTCTGATTTTCACTCAAAAGAGTCATGTATATCTTATGTAATTTTTAAAAAATTTCATTTATTTATTTTTTTGAGATGGAGTCTCGCTCTGTTGCTCAGGCTGGAGTGCAATGGCACAATTTTGGCTCGCTGCAACCTCCACCTCCTGGACTCAAGCAGTTCTCCTGCTTCAGCCTCCTGAGCAGCTGGGATTACAGGCACATGCCACTGTGCCCAGCTAATTTTTTTTTTTTTTTTTTTAGATGGAGTCTCGCTCTGTCGCCCAGGCTGGAGTGCAGTGGCACAATCTCGGCTCACTGCAAGCTTCGCCTCCCGGGTTCATGCCATTCTCCTGCCTCAGCCTCTCCGAGTAGCTGGGACTACAGGCGCCCGCCACCACGCCCGGCTAATTTTTTGTATTTTTTAGTAGAGACGGGGTTTCACCGTGGTCTCGATCTCCCGACCTCGTGATCCGCCCGCCTCGACCTCCCAAAGTGCTGGGATTACAAGCGTGAGCCACTGCGCCCGGCCACCCAGCTAATTTTTGTATTTTTAGTAGAGACGAGGTTTCACCATGTTGCCCAGGCTGGTCTTGAACCCCTGACCTCAGGTGATCCACCCGCCTTGGCCTCCCAAAGTGCTGGGATTACAGGTGTGAGCCACCGCACACGGCTAATTTTTTTTTTTTTTTTTGAGACAGAGTCTCACTGTATCATCCAGGCTGGAGTGCAGTGGCATGATCTTGGCTCACTGCAACCTCTGCCTCCCAGGTTCAAGCAATTCTTATGCCTCAGCCTCCAAAGTAGCTAGAATTACAGGCGTGCACCACCATAACCAGCTAATTTTTTGAATTTTTAGTAGAGAGGAGGTTTCACCATATTGGACAGGCTGGTCTCGAACTCTTGACCTCAAGCGATCCGCCCACCTCAGCCTCCGAAAGTGCTGGGATTACAGGTGTGAGTCACCACGCCTGGCTGTAACTTTTTACATTAACAAACACTTCAGGCCAGGTGCAGTGACTCACAACTGTAATCCCAGCACTTTGGGAGGCTGAGACCAACAGATCACTTCAGACCAGGAGTTCGAGACCAGCCTGGCCAAGAAGGCAAAACTCTGTCTCTACCAAAAATACAAAAAAATTAGCCAGGCATGGTGATGCATGCCTGTAATCCCAGCTACTCGGGAGGCTGAGGCAGGAGAATTGCTTGAACTTGGGAAGTGGAGGTTGCAGTGAGCCAAGATCACACTACTGCACGCCAGCCTGGGTGATAGAGTGAGACTCTGTCTCAAAAAACACACCACTTTATATGCTGAAAAGATAATTATAAAAATTTAAGCAGTATACTGGGATGTGTTTTGCACACACATCTGCAAAAACATGACAAAAGATAATATATTCACTATTTAAACAGAGCTCCAGTGGCGAAATTGGTTAGCACATGGTACTTATATTTACTGTTTTAAGAATTTAATTTATTCACAAGAACACCAAGATTATAATAAATGAATAAAGCAAAAGAACAATTCAGAGGGAATTAAAACAGCAAAGAAAAATAGTCTCAATAACTAAATAGGTGCAAAATATAACAATATGCTTATCCCTCTATTAAATGGGAAAGGGTTTTGTTGTTTAACATATTAGTGAAAATTTGAAATAGACACCCTCAAATCCCATCCTACCACTTAATCCAGTAGTTTCACCTGAGATTATAGCCAGAAGAAATAATTTTAAATATGAAAAAACACAATAAGTAGATGGCCATTGCAATGTTATTTGTAGTAATACAGGAAATACAGTAGAATATAATTTGGGGATCTAAATATACTAGAACTGTTTCAAAAAGATTTTTTAGGTAAACATCTGTTTTGGTATAGAATAATTGGCTAGAATGCAAAGTATGTAATGATGAGAATAATGGGTCACCTAGGCATCCCAACTCATGGAATCCCAAAAGGGTGGTAATCAATCATAAGGAACACATTCAAAAGGACTGTTAGAGGTTATTCTAATGTTGTGAAAATCTCATCAATTTCATGGGACAAAAGTTATTTACTAGCAAAAAGGGGATATTCCAGATATTTAAAAATGAAGGAAGAACAAGCATAAAACATGAATAAGATGACACAGCTGTTTTTCCAAAAAAGCTGGTATACCATTTACTATTTCAGTATCTGCAGATGCTGACAACAAACTCTGGTATGTTACTTACATTCCTTGATGTAGGCCCACACAGATTTCAAATACATAAAATTTGTATATATCTGCCACTGCATGATGCTTTGAGACCATTTTTAAGGAAATAAGTGCTATTTCTACTGAAAGAATGAATGAGAAAAACATACAGTCACCTAAAAAGCCTTTTGAAGTTAGGCAGAATTAAATGAGAATTGAGGTAAGTGTTAAATACGAATTAAACGAGGCAGTATGCTGCAATCACATAGGTCAAAAAAAAAAAAAAACCTACCTATGAGAACAAAAGAGGTAGAAAAAAACAACAAAAACATTAGTAGTCCATTTATTCGTCAACACATATAAATTGAACACCTGTTACATACCAGGCGCTGTGTTCAGCAGAGAGATATAATTGCCATCCTGGGGCTTACATTCTAGCAGAGGGGAGAAACACAACATTCAAGTCAGCATGTCACTGGGGCTGACTCCTCTCTCACTGCTTTTTTCCCTTTTTTCTTCTGTTTACTATCAACTATGCTCATGAATGTTCACTTTAATAATATTCATTTTAAATGACTGAACTTTTCTCAGATTTTAGAAGAAATCAACTATGCAAACTGATCATTATTTGTCAGGCTCATTTCCAATTCTAACATTCAGAAATACAAGATAGAGAGCTCTCTATAAATTGACCAAGTGCCAGAAAAGTTTCCTAGAGAAGATCAGGACAATCTTTCCGTCATTTGTACAATGCAGCTGTCATATCTTTTCAATTACCATGTGGATCCCAGTCTTTCCGACACTGAATCTGCACTTTTAAGAGAATAAACCAGAATAAAAACACTGACAACACAGAGGTGTGAATAGTAATTATAATTAACCCTTTCTAAAAGAAAAGGTATATGTAATAGTACATAACAGAGTAACAATTGTAACTCAAGTCTTTTTTTTTTTCCTTTTTACTCAAAGCATAAACCAGAGACAATACATTACACCAGATTAACATGCAACTTAAAGAGGTTAATGTACATATTAAGCATGGAAATTCACCAGTAAAATCTTGTTTGTCATTTTACCCCAACTACCTTGACATTATTCTTCCATTTCATAATCAACAAGGTTCTACTTCTGGTCACCTAATAAACGCCTTGCACTCCTGGAGCTTGACATTTCAGTCAATTATGGACACAAGAACATTGTTACAAGTATAATGAAAAAACACATCTACAAAACAGCTGACTGCACTGCTTTCAGTGGAAAGGTCCCCACTCCAACCTGCCCACTCCCTCTCCCTTTTCTCGGCACAAACATAAATATCCCCCAGTCATTCACGAAGCTGTGTTGTCAAAAAGGTCCTGAAGCATTATTTCCCTAAACACCTAACACATCAGCACTGACCAAATAAAAACCACCCAAGAACTTTAAAATTCTCTTTTTCAAACATTCCTTGTGTGTAAAATTTTCTTAGCATACACAGAAACACAAGTTCACAAAATAAAAAGATGAGACAAAACTTCTGCCTCTTCTTGAATGCAAATCTTGAGTCAAAACCTTTTATTGTTTTGGAAATTCAAATACAAGAAACCTAAGGTTTTCTTATTTGCTTGTCAATATGCGTAGAGTCCAATTGGCAGGGATGGAGAGGGGAGGGGGGAAGGTGTTATACAAACAGACTAGGTGGAACCCATTTTTACCTAGGCTTCTCTAGGACAATATGATAAACAAGAAAGATTAATATCTACAAGAAGAATTTGTCATATTTAAAATCAATATGATTAGTAAAATGTATTTTAAGTTCAAATTAAAATGATTAGTATACATTTCTCTCATCTCTAGCAACCAAGAGAGCCCTCATTAGACATAGCTGCCTCCTCAATGCTGTATCTTGGACATTAGCCTAAAAAAACATCTTTAAAAGTGCTTTGCAGGTATCACCTCATCTCATGGAACCATAGAGGGATGTAAGAAAAGGCTACTCCAATCTAAAGGACTATTTTCAAGCAAAAATAGACGAATTCTGTGTATCATCAATGAAAGAAGTTTAGGGGAAAGGTATAGTACATATTACAATAATTTAAAATCATATGCACATTTCACTTTCCATGCACGATGATTTTAACATGAAACAATGTAACTATACATCACTGAAAATACAATCAAGCTTTGCCCCAGAACTTACAGCCACACTCCATAGTCAGTTAAGAAAAACCCTGGAAGAATGTATGATAAATGTATTCAGATTCTATTAGTTTGATTTGTAAGCAGAAGCTAAACAAAGAGGAGGAATTTGGGCACATACACACTTGCACAAATGAAATGACTCAACATCTAAATGATATGACACAAAATTACCACTATGAGAATCAAGAGGCTACTCTTATGCAAGCAACAAACTTTTACTTATGATTTCAAACATAGTTTAATTTTCTGTTAAAACTGTTTTAAAAAACAGTAGTAGGGTTCAGTTTTCTAGTCTCGGCATGAACTAATGCCAGGGACCTATTTGTATTAGGAAAGAGACAAAATGGTGTGACTCGTGCTTCATTACATTATGGTTTGTTGAGGGTTAGGTGAATATCTTCAATTTCAAGACTTTTTATTCAAGCCAGGCACGGTGGCTCACACTTGTAATCCCAGCACTTCAGGAGGCCGAGGCGGGCGGATTACGAGGTCAGGAGATTGAGACCATCCTGGCTAACATGGTGAAACCCCGCCTCTACTAAAAATACAAAATATTAGCTGGGCGTAGTGGCAGGCGCCTGCAGTCCCAGCTATTGGGAGGCTGAGGCAGGACAACGGCGTGAACCCAGGAGGCAGAGGTTGCAGTGAGCCGAGATCGCGCCACTGCACTCCAGCCTGGGCGACAAATTGAGACTCTGTCTAAAAAAAAAAAAAAAAAGACTTTTTATTCAAATAAAGCACAAATTGTGACAGAAACCCTCTAGGCTGTGTCATCAGTTAAGACAAGCCATACGATACCATAGAAAATACATATAATTTATTAGATGGGCTTAAAATCAACACAAATCCATTTTTAGGCACTTCTTGAGTACAGACTATGGGAATTTTCTACCAAAGAATGGGATATCTAGCAGGCAACAGCATAAAGATTTAAACTTTAGTTTTCAGAACAATACGCAAGGGCTAGACATTGATAAGAAATACTGCATAACTAATCCAAGCGTATCCTGGAACATTTCTTCACAATTTGACGGGACTTTAGGGTTAACTAGAAAGTTACTTTTTAGCATCCAAAATTCTAATTTCTGGCTTTCTTTCCTTTTTACTCTATTATCATGGTCTTAAAATAATCTATCATACATTCTTTGAGGGAGTATGATATACGAGTTTTATTTTTGTGTAAGTGGAGCTTTAAAGACATATTTCTCTATCTGCATTTACAGTCAATGCATGACAAGTGATTATTTTGGTGTCTTTAAAGCCCATTTCAACAGGTTTATTTTTTAAGGATAGACTTTTCATTACTAACTCCTTTAGACATCTAATGTTTATCTCTGTTTTGTAAGTAAACATGAAGAAAAAAATGGGATGTGGGCAATAGTTTCAAGAATGCCCTTAGGTTATAGACTACATATAAATTTGGTTTGGCATATTTTTCCAACTCAAACTGAACTGGTATTCTGCGAAACATAACCATTCTTGGTAGTGGGAATATAATACACATAAAACTTAATCCTGCCCATGCCTAACTAGTAGCTCACGGAAGTGGCAGAGTCTGGGTATTTCTCCTATCTTTCTGAATCTACTTCCCAACATGTGAAGTTAAATTAAGAAGCATGAAAATGTTAAATATAATTTAAAGAATTCTAATATTGGCATCTATATGCTATACACGCTGCAAGCTGGTCTTCTGATGGACTCCGCATCTCTGATAATGCTCTCTAATGAGCAAAGTCCAAATCACTACCTCAAGCCAGTGGTGAGAAGATAGCAAGGAACTAGAAAAGCTACATAGAAACTACTGGTTTGGAAACCATTGTCTATAACAATAGTTACAAAGAAAGTTTAGAATAACCTCCAGGACAGAGATCTCTTCACTAATAGTAAATGAAGATACAGGCGAGCAAGGGATACCTGAGCTATGCGGAAGCTGACCTTGAAAGCAAGGAGGTCCGGATTACATTTGGAGTGGGAGAGGTCAAAGTTACGAGGAGAAACTTGTCTCTACCCAGCCTTGAAAAAGGGATTGATGACAAGATACAACTGGGCAGTTGAGAGAAGACTGGAGTTTGGAGATAACCGATGATGTGGTATTATCTCCTGTATACAAAGCAGAGCCTATCGCACGTACATTCCCAAAAATGCCTCCAGAGAAAACTAGAAAGTTGTCTATAGTTTTTCTATTTACACTAATATAAACAGGTTTTGAGGTTGTCTGTACTATATGTGGTTGCTGTAGTGACAGCAAGAAATGTAAAGTGCCTATACAAGAGGGGACAATAGAGTCCTATTTCTAGGCATCTTAATACTGAACGCTGAGACAAAAAGGAAAAGAATGTCAGGGACTTCATGCCTTTGCTCAAGCTCTGTGCACTTCTCTGGGTCTCAAATGACCTACTAGGCACTTTTTAAAGGCCAGAAAATAAAAACTCTTCTTCCCTCTATTTCATCCCATGCTTCTAAAGTCACTTTCACTACCTATATTAAAAATGCCAGCCATCAGTGCTAAAGCACTTTTATATTCTTAAGGCAAAATGTCATATAAGAAAATAAATCCCCTATCCACTTCCCCACTATAACCCCTAAGCCACCTGCCTTCGTTGTATCCTTTGCCCATTATGAGGACCAAGATGTACCAGGAAGATAAAAAGAACTGAAAATTTCAAACAAGAACCCTCTATATAATGTTTAAGATGTACTTTTACAGATGCTATTATGACAAAATTAAACATATTCAAATGCTTATAGCATATGGTTACTTTTGCCCAGATATCAAAAGAAGTTACATGACTTTCAAATTTAGTATCAAAAACAGGATATTTAAATCCAGCCACATGTACAGAAGTATGAATCTTTGTTCTTCTCAGAGCTGAACACAATGACTCCACGAGACGTTTTCACTCAGAAGTGGCATATTAAAAACCCAAAAGCATCTCCCTCTGCTTAATTCCACTTAAACTACATACAAATTGCTAATATGACTTTTCACCAGCTTCTCCATCTTATTTGAAAATAATACTGTTAAAATGATTTTGACATTTTCATATATAAATTTATTTTTTTCCCAACTATAATTTTGGTTTTATGTACAAGTACACAAGTATCACCTTATTTTTAATGTTTACCTTGAAGGGTAGAAAACAAAATCATGTTTTATAAATGTGGTATAAAATTACACATCTTCTCATGATGTCATGTCAATAATCCACTACACTAAACCAACTGTAACAAGGTTTAAACATGCTTTAAACATCCAATTAAGAATAAATCTGAGCCAACACCTTGATGATGACAAGGGAATGTGCTGATATCGTGTTAAACTGATGTGGCAGTAATCCAAGGGACTAAGCACATAATTATTCAAATTAAAAAATAAAAAGGACAAAAGGTGTGGATTTTCTGGGCTACATCACATAATATTTGTCTGGCGAAAACATAATACAGATTTGAGTAAAGGGGATTTTTAATAGATAACAAGTAATTCTTTATAGTGATTTGAGAAAGTATGAGAACATATGGGAAAAGCTTAGTAATTTAAGATTTACTTTTGTAAAACCATGTGGACAAATATTAAATGTTATGCTTGCATTTTGAACATTAGAAATATAAAACACAAAACATCCAATGTTAAATACTGATCTCCCATGCCTGACCTGGATTTAGATATTGAGTATTTCCCATTTTAAAGAAAGAAACTTCCAAAGTTTTGTCAATACTTAAAGTATATACTATTATTCCTCACCAAAATCTTCATGAAATTTAAAAGGCTGATATTGAAGGTAGTTTTTTTTTCTCAAATATGCTAAAACATGTGAGTTTGGATTAACCTTCAGATTTTCAAGGCATGAAAGATACATAAATAGAGTACCCAAGAATATGTTTTAACACATTTAGGATAAGTTTGTTTACAGTTGTGACAGGAATACCTTTGACTTTCAGACATTGAAAAAAAATACCCTAAGCAAACATAAAAGGTGCTCTGGGTCAAGTTACTTCTTAGTACAAATAATACATTGTATCAATCAATTTTTAAGCCAAATTCTTAAAATCATTCAAAAAACACTTGCATTTTATAATTGTCAATGCATTTATGTAATAGAAGATACAACAAAATTTAGAAATAAAAAATCTCACACTATATTCCAAGTACTAAAATAAGAAAGAAGAAATTTGCAAATTAAGAAATTATCAACGTTGCTCAGAAACATGCCTTACTTTTACTCTGAAATTCACTTTAACTGACATATAATTTAATACTTAAAAATAACATAGCTAAGTTGTTTAATAGTATTTATAGAATGTTACTTTTCTGGGTAGACATGTTTCACAAAACAGTTCAATTAATGCTGAGCATTCATTTGATAATTTTAATCATAATTTGATTCACTGATTAATGGAATAATTTATTCAGAAATTTAGATGCCACAAGCACCACTGAAAGGAATAATCTGATAGTTGCTCATTGTACAATCCTGCCCATTAGTAATACTAAGCCAAGAATCTGATAGCTATCCCACTCTGTTGAACTACATGTTTCCATGTGTGTGATTTTGGTCAACAACAAAAAATC
Organism: Nomascus leucogenys; assembly: GCF_006542625.1. Lineage (NCBI taxonomy): Eukaryota > Metazoa > Chordata > Mammalia > Primates > Hylobatidae > Nomascus > Nomascus leucogenys. The sequence continues at coordinate 26,041,955 of NC_044397.1, read as the reverse complement.
ATTACACAATGTCATGCTTTTTTTTCCTTTTCCTTTTTTTTTAAATGAGCAGCTCAATGATTTGGGAGGTTGGTTAGTACAATACAGAGAACATAGAAAGTATAAAATGGCACTGAACACCAATGCCAATACTTATCTCATTATGGTTATAACGAAGGATATTATTATTTGTGTTATTTTTGTCTGGAACATAAATCAATGCCATTAACTTGAACTTGAGGTATATACACAATACACACACAACCTTAAGCAAAATACTTTTCATAAGTAACATTACATTTTAAAATATTGGAAACTGAATATCTGTGTTGATTTGTATTTTGACCTAATGGAACAAGAAGAAAATAACATTCAACTAGGGAGGGTTAAACTGATAATAAAGCTCTTAAAATTCAAAATGTCTTCCTCTCCCTTTGTACTTACCACAGGCTACACAATGTCCTGAGAGGATTCATTATGAGAAAAATGTCAATCACAGCTTTAATAACTTACTTTGGAAAAAACTAATGAGAAAGCAAACTGGAAGGTGAGACTTCATCTTTGTTTTCAAATAAGTGGTCTTAATTTTTCTTCTTATAGAAAAAGTTTAAATCAGTTTATTATAAATATATCTAAACCATTAATTTTTGCAGCTTTCAGGTAAAGTCCAGCACTTCATTTATACAAAATCTATGAGAAGAGGTCAGCAGAGATCATCTAATCTTAAGTCGTGACATCATCCATTCAAGTCCTTGGCACAATCTATAAAGAAAACAAAATAATTTGATTAAATTCTGAACTAAGAAGCTATGAACAGCAAACTATGAACAGCAAACTAAAAGGCAGTATTTTTCATTTAGCTAAATAACAAAGATTTAAAAATCAGTAATATTCAGTGCTTGGGCTGCTGCAGTGAAGCCATATTCTCATACACAATACATCTGTGCTTTTTTTGTCTTTCCTCTTTTTTAGATAGGGTCTCACTCTTTTGTCACCCAGGCTGGAGCGCAATGGCACAATCAATGGCAGCTGTGACCTCCTGGGCTCAAGCAATCTCCCCACCTCAGCCTCCCCAGTAGCAGGGACTACAGGTGTGTGCCACGAAGCCCAGCTAATACATCTGTGCTCTTTTGGTTCGGTTGTATCTCTAGCACCCAGAACGCTGACACTTTAAAAAAGCTTTATAATTATACAATGAGTGCCCACAGAAAGCAACATATGTCAAAAATATATCTGGCAATACGTATCAAAAATATTTAAAATATCAATACTCTGCATCCTTTTTTCTGCTTCTACAAATGTATCCTAAAAAAGAAAATCAGACATAAACATAGACTTACATACAAAACTGTTCATTAAAGTACTTTTAATAGGAAAATAATTTTTGCCTGGAAATACAGAAAAAATAAATTACAAGACATTTGTATGATGAAATATTTAAAATTTCCTTTAAAAAATGATTTCACAATTCTCATCACCAGGAAATGGAGGAAATAAAACCATTTTATAATAGAATAAAATGCTCATGATATAAATGAAAAATGGCAGGATATTCAACAAGATATATATTGTAGTTATTAAAACAAAGTATACACATAATATGTTACATACATATTATAAAATGTAAGTATATAAAACTTGAAGGCAATAAAATTTCTTATCAGTAACATCAGTTATCACTGAACAACTGGTAATTGAACATAACACAAAATATAGAAAAGGATGTTCACTGTGGTAAAAGAAACTAAAAGTTGAGCAAGAGAGAAATGGTTGTACACATTAAGTTACAATAAAATGAAGAACGGTTATAAGTATTAACTATTATCTGACAAGCTTTTGCAGACATAAAAAACTATGTTACAATATTAAATTTTTTTCAATTCATATTTTTGTTACGTATGAGTCTAATAACGTAAAGAAGACACAAATAGAAAAAAGATGGCAATGAGATAAATAAATGGTTGTTTTGGGGTGGTTGTCCCATACTTTTCTCCTGTGACTAGATTCGTTACTTTTAAACTACTGATAGGAAATAGTACACAAAAATAATAGATGAAGAGATTGTTTAACTCCAAACTGATAAATGAACAGTAGTTACCTAATAGCAAACTAGAAACTGACTTAACATCCATTCTCTTAATTAATCTTTACAACACTGAGATCAGAATCCTTCCAATGTTACAGAGGAAACCCAGGGTTGGCGATGTTAGCAAATGGGAAAAGTAGGAGTCAAATGAAACCACCCACCGAAGTTTGTGATCTCCAATCCACTGAATCAAAACGCTAATCAATACTAAAACCAATAATTTAGATCAAGGTAGCTGAACTATAAAAGAAAAACAGAACATTTCTCTCAAAACCAAACTCATCTATTACTTTCCTATTTTTAAAACAAAATTGCTTTACCTCTTTTTAAAATGAAATTGAGTTAATCTCTATACTAATGATACATTTTCCATACAATTATCAAAGTATATAAATTAAATCTTATGTCAATCCTAGATAACTTGTCTTTATTGCCAAATATTATAAATCCATGCTGTTGTTTGACAAAGATATATATATTAGACTATTTGACAAAGAAATACTTAACATATTTTTACTTAAATGAATACATGGATAATTGGTATTATCTGTAATTTTTTTATGAACAGTTTTTTTTAAAATTAAGAAACCTTTTTTTTTTTTTTTGAGACGGAGTCTCGCTCTGCCGCCCAGGCTAGAGTGCAGTGGCACGATCTCGGCTCACTGCAAGCTCCGCCTCCCGGGTTCACACCATTCTCCTGCCTCAGCCTCCTGAGTAGCTGGGACTACAGGCGCCCGCCACCACGCCCAGCTAATTTTTTTTTTGTATTTTTAGTAGAGACGGGGTTTAAGGTTCTAATTATGCTCTTCCAAATGTCGGTAATAGTGCCTTCTATTAAGATTTGGCTTCAATAATTCATTATATTTGGTTCACCCTTCATCGTGGTCTTGAAAGGAAAACAATTTCTCCCACTTCAGCTAATTCATCTATACCCCATGCTTTTGTCCTTTCCTAACACCTCAAGAACCTCAACCCCAAACTTAAGACCTCTATTTAGAATTTATCGCTTATTTCTTTTTTCCTCTGCTTTTAAATGCAATCATGCATCACTTAATGACAGGGATACATTCTGAGAAATGTGTCAGGTGATTTCATCATTGTGTGAACATCATAGAGTGTACTTACACAAACCTAGATGGTATAGCCTAGTATGCACCTAGGCTCTGTGCTATGAAGCCTGTTGCTCCCAGGCTACACACCTATACAGCATGTTACTGTACTAAATTCTGTAGGTAACCATAACCCAATAGAAAGAACTTTTGTACTGAAACATATCTAAAAATAGAACAGGTTATTGTAAACATATAGTATTTTAATTTTATGGGACCACTGTCACATATGTGGTCTATCACTGACCAAAACATCATTATAGGGTGCATGACTATATATACAGATCCACCATATTTTGGAAAAACAACAACAAAAATTGTACTTTAGTTTGGTCCTCCTTTTAGCTTTTTATCCTCCTCTATTTTATCTCTCCTTCCTCTTCTTGCCATTTTTGCTTCCTAAAATCTACCTCCTCTTTAAACTACACTTACCTCATGCCCACTTTCCCAATGCACAGAATTTGTTCTGACAAACTGGTTGAACATACTCATTTGCTGTTAATTCAACAGCATCCTCTCCATCTTCCTGGTCCTTGACCTTAGATTTGACAGTGCTGACCACACCACTTCCTTCTTGAAATACTTTCATCTCTGGGCACTAGACAGGGCAAATTTCTACCATAGGCACACACTTCTCTTCCAACACCTATCATTCCAGAACCAAGGACCATCATTGCTACACTCTCTCCAATTCCCCCAATCCTTCTTTTGTTTAAGCGCATCAGTTCCAACAGTAAATAACCCCAAAGTAGTCTCAGACATGATTCTCTTTGATTTGAGCTTCTTTATGCATAAGATATCACTTAAAAACAATTACTCTGTAGGACTGTTATGGGGATTAAATGAAGCACTACATGGAAAACACTCCAGACACAGGACATGCTCAGCAAGTGTCAGGTCTTCAGTTCCACTATCATCGTAAAATGTATTTCCTAACTTCGCCAGCTCTCACTGATACTCCCATTTCTCTGAGCTCCTATAGCAATTATAACAGCTACATGCTTACATGTTCAGTAGGTTTATGTGTATTATGTTTATGTTTACTATTTACAGAACCACCCTAAAAAGTCTCTGATTATAGACATGAACTACAGCTTACGTCTGTCCCTTACGATGTTTTATACACAATAGCCTTAAATATTTAGGAGTTTAAAGAAGATATACATGTTTCTAAGCAAAATACATGTTCGATAACATCTAAGAGGAAGACGTCTTACCCCTCGCCAGTTAGAGCACAGCATGCCTGGATATGCCACTGGTGATCTTTAATAGAAGTTAGCTTCAAAAACTGGGAGATTTCTGCTACAGTCATGCATTCTTTAACATCTTGTTTATTAGCAAAAATCAGCAATCCAGCTTTTCTTAAGTCCTATTAAAGCAAATAAAACTGTAAAGGCCAATACATTTTCCACATATTTTTCAACTTAACAATCTTTTTCACAATCTTAGTAAACAAGAATTTCTCAACTATGTAACATAAAAGCATCTCAGTGCATAGGCTGATAACACATTTTGTATACTTGTATGTGTTTACATATTTCTTATAGTCTCAGACTACAATTTTTTATGGTCCCAAGTGCTGTATTTAACAGTCATGTTTTCCAGTATATATACCACCCACCCCCTAAATCCAAAATTAGGCTTAAATGGCTAAGAACTACCTTTTAGCCTAATACTTGAGAGCTCTCAAAAATTTTATCTTGCCTATACTTTTCTGCTTTACCTCACATCACTCCTATATAAGCACTCTGCTGTAATTAGCAACCTATCCTACTGCTCTCTAAACAGTTTTGGGCACTGCCATCTCCATGTTGTTCAAATCATTTCTCTTGCATGTATTTCCTTCCCTCCAACCTCCTAAACCAGCCTTTCCCAATCAGGATTCCACAAGAGAATTAAGCTCCACAGAAAACGATGAGTGACTACATTGCAAATCTCCCAATAATGTACACAGCTAGTACCTTCTAGCTGCATAGGAAATAAATGAATTCATTACAATGTATGCCTTAAAAGCTTAGGGCTTAATTCTCAGTTGAAGTTCTATCCTAAACCAATCCTATTCACCCTAATTTCTGTCACTGTATATGAAGATTTCTTAGATTTGAATATGTAATACGGCCATCTTGGAGTGGCATTAAACTTATCAAGTTTCCCCAATTAGAAGTTCTATCACTTCAATGCTATGACTCAGAGGCAAGTTCTTTAAGCTTTCTGAATTTGTTCCTCGTATCTTTTATTGAGTATCTGATCTGAGCAAGACACCCACTGCATTAACTCTTTTCCAAATGTAATTGTGCACACTCCAAATAACTGGTATAATGCTTTACTCACTAAACAGGCCAAAGGTTCTTAGTGTCTTCCTGCCCCACTCCTCTCTACCTGCCAGTTTTAAAGCCAGGGACTTTCTTGATAATCTGTTCAAAATCACAGACCTTTCCCCCCAAAACACACATATGAATATACACAAAATTTTTTAAAGTTTATGTACAATTTAAGGGTGATAATAAATACCCTAAATTCCCTACATGGATATTGGGCCAAGAATCCATGAAGGATGTACTCAATTAGCAAATGAAACCCTCATAAAATTCTGCCTGTTATATATTAAGAGATATAAAATTAAGGTTTTGGTGCCACACTTGCAAGTTTTCACAACTGTTGAATGGCCATTTGTCTTCTTAGGGATTTTACTGAGATATTTTGGTTTTAATAATGTGTGTATGTGTTTGAACAAATAAAATCTTCAGCAGACACAAAATGACTCGTTAGAATATAGTTTTGATGATTCTTTCTGATGCAAATAAAAACATTAGTAGTATATTTGTATTTCTTATTTGGTTAAAGGAGTTATGTAAAATATTTTATGTAACAATCAAGACTGACTTTAATTACAGTGCCCTCTGCAGAATGGCAGCTATTAATGCTACCACAGTTTATACAGTTATCTGAGTAAGTATGGTCAGAAAGGAATACTGCTACGATGTTTGCAATTTTAAGATTTCATGTTCAACTAGTTTCACCTATATTTCAGTTCACCTGCCTATATCAAAGGCAAAAAACTTGAAGAGATAAAGTATAACTTGTATACATATAGTCATTATCAAGGATATACAGTAAATATTTTTTCTTTTCTCCTAAACAGAAAATGAAACCATTAATCAGCCAGGCGCAGTGGCTCACACCTGTATCCCAGCACTTTGGAAGGCCGAGGTGGGTGGATCTCTTGAAGCCAGGAGTTTGAAACCAGCCTGGCCAACATGGCGAAACCCCGTTTCAACTGAAAATATAAAAATCAGCAAGGTGTAGTGGTGCACACCTGTACTCTCAGCTACTCGGGAGGCTGAGGGATGAGAATAGCTTGAACCCAGGAGGTGGAGGTTGCAGCGAGCAAAGACAGCGCCACTGCACTCCAGCCTGGGCAACAGAGTGAGACTCTGTCTCAAAAAAACACAAAGAAACCATTATCAATAGTTGTTATGTGGCTGAGGCAATAAGTAGATGGACTTTTCATGGGATTTAATTCCTATCTTCCTATCTTCTCAGTTTCAGTACGTCTGCTAGTGTGTGCTGAAGTCTTATATAGGTCAAGTTTGCTAATGTTGACATGTTGAAAGAACAACCTTCTGACAAACACTTGGCACAAGTTAGGACACACGGTTTATATTATTATAAGTAATTTGTATTCACTCTTAATGATGAAATTATTTGTAGAAGCCCCTAAACTGAAAATTGAAAAATACAAAAAACAAAGCCATTTAATAAAAGGTCTCCAAATACCTTAAATCAGTTTTTCTAGATCTCAAAGATTCAAACTGTAATTTAGAGTTCTTGACTTTTAAGAAGTTATTTTATCAATTTTTAAATATTTAGAAAGAAAAGAATATCTTCATTTGCTTTTTATTATATAGCCTCAAAACCAAATATGTATACATTAGAACAGTGGAAAATAGATATATTAAATTAAGGCTGTTCATCAACTTGACTTAACAAGAGGTCAAAGTATAAGGTGAACAATGGTGATCTTTTGTAGATAAACCATTTCAAACACTTTAAAATCACTTCTGCTACAAATTTCTAGTCTAAGATATATTTTAGTTTTATCAAGGAGATGAATAACAGCAATTATCAAGACACATTTACTTAGCATCTTCTATATATCATATATAGTTGTCAATTTGTTTCTTAAAATTTCATTTGGAAGGGGAACATCACACTCCGGGGACTGTTGTGGGGTGGGGGGAGGGGGGAGGGACAGCATTAGGAGATATACCTAATGCTAAATGGCGAGTTAATGGGTGCAGCACACCAACATGGCACATGGATACATATGTAACAAACCTGCACTTTGTGCACATGTACCCTAAAACTTAAAGTATAATAATAATAAAAATAAAATAAAATAAAATAAAATAAAATAAAAACTTCGTTTGGGGACTGGGCGCTCACGCCTGTAATCCCAGCACTTTGGGAGGCCGAGGCGGGCAGATCACCTGAGGTCAGGATTTCGAGACCAGCCTGGCCAACGTGGTGAAACCCCGTCTCTACTAAAAATATAAAAAAATTAGCTGGGCGTGGTGGTGGGCGCCTGTAATCTCAGCTACTCGGGAGGCTGAGGCAGGAGAATTGCTTGAACCCAGAAGATGGAGGTTGCAGTGAGCCGATACGGTGCCACTGCACTCCGGCCTGGGCAACAGAGTGAGACTCTGTATCAAAACAACAACAACAACAAAAAAACTTCATTTGTGAAGGTAACTCCTAGAAGTTGAGTCATTCTGAATAAAATTTCAGACTTTGGTGTTTGGAACTATTTTAAAATTAATGAGTTCTAAAGTTGTACACTTCATTTATGATAAAACTTTGAAAATTATTTTAAAATTTTTACAGTTTTGTATTTTGTAATAATGTAAAGAATCATTATCAGTGATGACAATAAGATTTTGTTGATTTATGTAGTATGTAAGAAACATCCAACTAACATCATGTCTACATTTATTTTTCACTCACACATTCTCACTCTTTGATCCATTTGTCTCTCTCCAGAACTCTGCCTGTTTGGCTCTTCTTGACCCTACTGAGTAGCTTGCTCAAACTCCCAACTTCATCTGTAATTCCTTTCTTCTCTGGTCATCTCCTCATTCAGTATCCTTTCACTTTCCAACTAGGCCCTACTTATGTCTTCTTTTTTCTTCTGCTAATAAAGTCTGAATGTGAATACTCAAGTTCAAAACCTGGCTCTTAAAAAGCTAGTCAAGTCACATAACCTTTCTGGGCCCCAGTGTAGTCACCCATAACAGATAACGTTAAGTGACCTATGTAAGTTAATGCCCCCAGCTAGTAAAAATCAAAGACTTTGACCCTACTACTGGGCTCTTCATATACTGATCCTGCTGCATATTGGCCAGTTAGAGCAAAAATCAGATAGAGAGACTACCTGTTAACAAAGTAAAAGATATAGCCCAGAGATAAATAACATTTGTATCAGTTTTTCTTTTTCCAAAGTCTTCATAAAACCACCCTTTGGAATAAACTGAAAAATGCTGCATTTTTGCAAAATAGGAATTTGAAAAGAAAAAAAAAAAACAAAAAAAAACCTTTGTCTTCTGCCTCTTTTATGGCTTATTGCTTGTATCCCAACTAGCAATGACTTTGGCAAATGAACACAAAATGGCAAGATGTATTTCTGCAAATCTCCAGGAGGTTTAAACACAGCTGCCAGAATTAGAGTCCAAAATAGGAAAAGGTGCATCTTGGTGGTCGTAAGGAAATGAGTAACCTAATTTACAAAACTACTCTACTAGGTTAGGTTCCCTAAAGCCCTGAAAGGTTGCCTGAAATACACAAAATTCTTAGAGCAAATCTCAAAAGCAAATCATCAAATCAATAATAAAATTAACATAAAACTTCATTACAAAGATATCCCTGTTTTCCTAAGTTTTGCAAAAAATTCCACTGAAATAATAAACTCTATGTATCTAAATATTAACTTTTCTATTCCTATCTATAAATGAGTTGAGAAAGTAGCATCTGCAATAAGATATCCAAAAATAATCAATTTTACTAAATACTATATAAACACTATATTATAGTTATCAAGTTGACCATATTATTCAGTTTTTTAAATTTATGTTACCGTAATATTTTTCTATTTAAAAAAATTTAATTTTTAAATCTATTTTTATTTCTACTTATTGATTTTTAATTTTATTTTTTGAGACAGGGTCTCACTCTGTCACTTAGGCTGAAGTGCAGTGGCAAGAACAGCTCACTGTAGCCTTGACCTCCTGGGCTCAAGCGATCTACTCGCCTCAGTCTCACGAGTAGTTGGGACTACAGGTGCATGCCACCACACCTGGCTAATTTTGTTTATTTTTTGTAGAGACGGGGTCTTGCCATGTTGCTCAGCTGGTCTTGAACTCTTGGGCTCAAGCGATCCTCCCACCTCAGTCTCCTAAAGTGCTGTGATTACAGGAGTGAGCCACTGTGTCTGGCAGGTATTTTTCAAGGACTAAGAAAATGTGGCTAGTCATCTAGTTTTGTTTAGTCAAAGGGACAATATCAGAGAAACCTAACAGCAATTACATTTGAATATTAGTCTGCTGAGTAACAATCAAGAATTGCTAAGCACCCAGGTACTTTAAAATCTCATTTCCAATGATAATCTTCTGTATAATTAATCTATGCAAAATGCAAAATGAAAGCCACTTACAGAAATTACTTTTGCCCAGGAAAATTGTGAAACCAAATGTATCTAGGATAAGTGAAATAAAGTTCTGCAACTTACTCCATAATCTTTCTGCTGCTTCTGGATACACTTCCAAACTGGGAGATGTCAAAGTAATTGAGCAGCGTGGCCAGCAAATAACTAATTATTTTTAAAAATTTGAAATTGATAGCACCCTCATGAGAAACTAGAAAACAAAATATCCATTCCCATACCCTTTCCCATATCTAATGTAAAAAGACTACTTACTTACCTCATGTGCTAACATTTTATAGAGTTCTTCTCTAGTTACAGAAATCCTCTCTCTGTCTGTACTGTCCACAACAACTATTACAAACTAAAATAATTACAAAAAAATTATTAGTGATTATACAATTCGGTATCTGTAAAATTTATAATGTGTTTATTTGATACACATCCTATTAATATCAAGAAATTGGAATCTTATGGTATTGTTGGAAAATCAGAGCTGCCTATACATTGTGAAGCCAAAAGGTCTGATCGATTTTAATATATTTACTAATTTTTAAGAGAAAAGAGAATATGATACTAACATTCTAACTAATATATATAACGCATGTCTGTTTTCTAAACTAGTATCTTGAATGCTAATGGACCTATATCCATCTATTTGCACTACAAAACAAGAAAAACATGCAATATGATCCTGAATTTATTACTTCCAGGTAGATATTATTTATTAATATCAATCTGAACACCTAAAAGGGCATGGGTATGGGAGTAAAGTAATGTGACAAGTTTAAAGAAATCAATTAAAAAAAAATCAACCAACTGAAATAATAAATCTCTATCTAAAAACAAGCTCTCTTCCTTACATAAGTATCACCTCCTACCTGCAGGCACAACCCCTTCATAAACTGATGATGAGACTGGTATCAGAAGGTGCGATGAAAGACTTGTGATTGCTGTGCAGGACTGAGCTCCACTGCACCCCTTCCCTCAACTCCGTGAGCACCCAAAAGCAAGAGATCAGCAGGAACAGATGGGGATTTAACTTACTCACTTTATGATAGCATTTATGATGCCCAAGTTGGTTCTGACTGCCTATTAGTAACATGCACTATTTATTTTTTTGGACCTAGATCTTAATTTTTAAATAAACGATTAGGATTTTCTGGATCTTTTCAATTATTCAGACTTCATCAACCAAAAGGCAGATGTATGAGAGAATTGCTACTTTACCTCTCCTCTCACTTGACGGCTTACTGATAGGTGGCTTTATCACTCTGTAAGGCCCATTTTATTCCAAGGTATTTTAATAAAACTGTTAATTTTCAGGGTGTTGGCATGAATTTGAAACCTATAGCATTATGTATACCGTAGCATATATACCTTTATAATCACACATAACTTCCCTTATTAAAAAATGATTAAATGCCTAATGCAGTGTTGGGAAATCAAGTTGTTAGATACACTCAATGGTTTCTTAATGACTTAAAAGTCAGCTTTATATACATATAAACCATGCTTTATTAACTTATAATAATGAACACTACAAAAAACAATGGTCAGTCTTTTAATTCACAGGTCTATGCAATGAAGCACTCAAATGTCAAAGGTCTGAAATTTCCTTTGGGAAATAATGTGTAAATAAAAATATATGATTATGTCTAAAATACCTTATAATCAAAAGAAAAACAATTATTTAATGTGCAATTGTGTTTTGTAAAAGAAAATAGTAAAACTGGCTTGGATTCAAACCACCAAAACCCTCTCATTTGGTGAGCTAAACTCAGTCAAACATAAATAGAGAGAAATGAAATTACAAACTATGAGATGGAAGTCATTAAAAAAAAAAAACTATTAAAGACAAGTCCTGGGATCAATACACAATCAGAAGATAATTAACCACCAATTCTCCCTATAGAGGTTCAATGATAGTGGACATATTGAACAATGACCTTGGAATAGAAAATCAAAGATTTTACTCTGCTTAAACGCTCTATGTATTAACATACTGTGATATTTCAAAAAGATTAACTATAAGGACTCAAATCTAGATGTTTTCCCAGCATTCTGTTCAAGGAATTTTAAATATTGTAAGAAACATTACCTCTGTGTTAGTATAGTAAGTGTTCCAGGAAGAACGAAGAGATTCTTGGCCACCAATATCCCACATTAGGAAACGTGTATTATTAATCACTATCTCTTCCACATTACTTCCTATTGTAGGAGATGTATGTACAACTTCATTCATAGAACTGGGGAAAAAAGTTTATATACATTACAATTAGCAAGGAAGCTAACTTGCTTGAACAATTTTTTAATCAAGGACAAATCAGCATGACCTCCTTTTATAATTTATACCTAAATATCTTTTTCCCACTAGTTTACAACATGAGTGAGGGTTTAAACAGGGCTGGAACTAGGTCGTAAGCTATCTGGCATATACTAGATCATTCCAGGAAACTTTATAGTTTCTACTTTATAGTTTTCTACTTTCTTTTTTTAAATGTTACCCAGGCTGGAGTGCAGTGGTGTGATCATACATAATCAGTGGCATGAGGTTCACTGCAGCCTTGACCTCCTGAATAGGATGAAGCAATCTACCCACCTCAGTCTCCTGAGTGGCTGGAACTACAGGTGTGCACCACTACGTCCAGCTAATTTTAAAATATATATATATATTCACATACATCTTATAAAGAGACAGCATCTCACTATGTGGCCCAAGCAGTTTCTCAAAGTCCTGGCTTTAAGCGATCCTCCCACCTCTGCCACCCAAAGCGTTGGGATAAAGGCAGGAGCCACCACACCCGGCCATATTTTTCTACTTTCTACAAACAAAAGAGCTTTAGCACAAAACAAGTGGACAACTCAATGCCAACTATATGCTCAATATCATATAAATTTCTTGCTTTCTACTAATTATTGCTGAGATCTGGCTCCAGGTTTATAGTCAGCCTGCTTTCTTACAGGGTAACTTAGGTTTCATGTAATTTCTTACTGCATTCATTGATTGACTATCACCCAGGCCAAAAAAGTAACTAGAAATAAAATAATTTTTAAGATAGTTAATACTTACAATTGATAAAGAATGGTAGTTTTCCCTGCATTATCCAGCCCAACAATGATAACTTTGTGCTCTGAAATAGAGAAAACACAAGTGATTTTTTTTTCAAAAAAGGAAAAAACAGATTATAGAAAAAAAATGTACTCTGTATTTCACCCTTCTATCTATGGCATAATTCAGTGCATGGCACTTTATACTTTCTCGGAAGTCAAAAGAACATCCTAGCAAGACCAGCAGAAGTGTGCCATTATACTCACCTTCCCCATCACCATTATTCTAGAGACAACCCTCATCTTTCCAACCACCTCTCTAGGAAGCCATAGCACTACATTTCCTCTATTTGTAGGCAAGCCTACTCTCAGTAAAGTAGACCAAACATAATCACAATTTACAAATGACTTAAAGTATAAATGTTTCACATTAGATTACATCAATGAGGTTCTAACTGAACTTAAGGCATCAACTGGGTGCGTGTATGTGGAGTGGAGTGAATGGGAAGGAAAAAGGAGGGTTTTTTAAATGGGTAATTGTAATTTTTGAGTACCTTAAAACCACAGGGCCACTGTAACATGAAAAACAAATCTAAGAACCTATGGCTATGGTGGCAGTGACTCCCTCCCATTTGGCTTCTGTGGCACCACTTTCTCCAAGTTTTCTTCCTGTCTCTAGTCATTCATTTTTTATCAATGACTCCTCTTCCTTGAGTCTTCTTTCAGACATTCACGTTCCCCAGATGTTTTCTTGCACCCTCTTCACATTTCAGCCAGGCATTTGTAAGGCCCATCTATTTCCAGCCTGTCCAAAAGCAATTCCCAAAGACAACACAGCATGTGGAAGAAGCTAGTGTCCAGGATGGCCTCTGGATGGTCATGCCCTTATGTAGCCACCTCCTCTTGAATCTGGGCTGGCCCTGTGACTTACTTTTAACCCACAGATGCAGCAGAAATGACCAAACGTGATTTCTGAGCCTAAATCATCAGAAACATTGCAGTTGCTGCCTGGCTGTCTTGGACAAGTCCTCCTGGGGTAAGTCAGATACTATATAGCAAGCCCAAGACTGCTGTGTCATTTAATGAGTAAGCCCAAGTTGATCATGTGGTGACACTCTGTTGAAAGGGATGACCAGTCAGCCCCTACCTCTTCCAGCCATTCTAACTGAGATGACAGACAGACAAATAAAGAAGCCATCTTGGACATGCAGCCTGGTTGAACCTACAGAGTACTCTAATTTTAGTTGCTATCTGACTGCAACCAAAGGTAGAACTTCCTAGCTGAGCTTAGTCGACTCGTAAGAAACATGAAAAATAATAAATCATTGCTTTAAGTCATAAAATTAAAGAACGGCTTATTACATAGAAACAGATAACTGAAGGAGATATTAATGGTATTATATGACCTTGAGCAAATGACTTTTATTATTTCTCTGACCTTAAGTTTCTTCATTGTAAGATAGGGGAAATACTACCTATCACTCAGGGTGGTTTAACAATTAAAATAGCACACAGCAGTGCCTAGCACTGAAGAGGAGAGAGTTCTTAACCTGTTTTGCTAGCCCAGAAAAAGATAAAAATTTACTAGAAACCATACTTCAAATTTTGAATTTTGATCTTTTCCAAGGCTAGTGATATCTAGTACAACACTCTCAAGACACTGGGCAGTAGCAGTGAGCTGCAGCTCCCAGTCAGCCATGCAATAACGAGGGTAAACAACCAATACTGCATAATATGGTTTCATCCATATTATCAGATGGTTTTGCTATCAGATGGTTTTGTGCTATCAGATGGTTTTGCCCAACTGGAGGCTAATGTCTGTGTGTTGAGCACATTTAAGGTAGGCTAGGCTAAGCTATGATGTTCAGTAGGTTAGGTGTAATAAATGTGTTTTGACTTAAGTTACTTTCAACTTACAACAAGTTTATTGGCACATAACTACATCGTAAGTTGAAGGGCATCTATAAACTAAAGTCCAAGTCACTCTCCCTACACAAGCTGCACATATGTTCACAGCAAACATTTCTCTACAGCTACTCGTGGTATCGCCAAATGCCAGAATTATCCGAATTCTCCATTTAGGGAATTAGACCAACCCTTTAAAGTCTAGCTTTCCATGTAGAATCATTTTCTCCTGCTTTCCCACACTACCTCTACTCTAGCACTTATCCTAATTATTTACATGTGCACTAATCTCTGCTTAATGAGGCATCTTCAACTGTATAGAATACATATTAATCATCTTTACATTTCTAGTGACTACAACTATTCCTGGCATAAAGTAGGTACTCAATAAATGTTAATATTCATTCTATAAGTAATAAATGTTGAGGATTATAACACCTCAGAGTAAGATCTTTATAATTCAAATGGTAGATGTTTTCCAAATAATTGCCACTTACCAGAGGAAATTCCTAATGATCTATAGGCACCTCCTATTATATAAAAATAGGAAGATCAAGTAAATAAAACATTTTAATACAATCCATTTTATCCAGTCATCTATTTCTTTGTAAGAAAGAGCAGGCAGCTTAGAACCACTAGGGTCCTTAAGTGACATGACCACCTGCCCCTTTTATGAGTTATTAAGAATCTTTTTAAAGAACTAGGGCCCAGGCCAGGTGTGGTGGCTCATGCCTATAATCCCAGCACTTTGGGAGGCTGAGGCCGTTGGGTGGATCACCTGAGGTCAGGAGTTCAAGACCAACATGACCAACATGGTGAAACTCCATCTCTACTAAAAATACAAAATTAGCCGGGCGTGGTGGCACATACCTGTAATCTCAGCTACTTGGGAGGCTGAGGCAGAAGAATTGCTTGAACCCAGGAGGCAGAGAGTTGCCGTGAGCCAAGATCATGCCATTACACTCCAGCCTGGGCAACAAGAGCAAAACTCCATCTGTGGACTTTAGTCTCCCAGATCCACAAATAATTCTGCTACTATCCCAGAACAGACAGGACTCAGGGAGGGCAATTCATGGAAGTGACTAAGACATAAATAAGAACAGCAAATGAGTGACATCCAACAAGACCAAATGTTGAAAAATGAGTGACAAGTAACAAGTCTATCCCTGAGGAAATGTTACATGGTGGCTGAATTAAAATCAGATCATTACTTGGGGAGCATGGAATCCCAACCACAAGGAGTGTTACAGGCTGCAATGACTGATGTGAATCCTTTTTTTTTTTTTTTTTTTGAGACAGGGTCTCACTCTTGCTGCCCAGGCTGGATTGCAATATCACAATCATGGCTCACTGTTGCCTCAACCTCCCAGGCTCAAGCGATCCACCCACCTCAGCCTCCGGAATAGCTGGGACCACAGGTGTGCACCACCACGCCTGGATATTTTGTTTCTTTTGTAGAGACGGGGTGTCCCTATGTTGCCCAGGCTGGTCTCAAACTCCTGGGCTCAAGCAATCCTCCCGCCTCAGCCTCAAAAAGTGCTAGGATTACAGGTGCGAGCCACTGTACCTGGTCTGAATTCATCTTTGGAGCAAGGCTATGCCTGCATGAAGGCCAGGTAATCGAGTCCTTGGGACAAGGTACCTTTGCACCTAGAAAGTTTTTAAATGGCATGGCAATTCTGCCTAACTCCATTTTTCTATGTCCCAAAATTAAGCATTCCCTTTTTGATGACATAACTCCTCTTCAGTTTTATTAATACATGCACTCATAAACATTTTTAACACAACTAGAATTCATTATCAGGCTATACTCTGATCTCTGACTTGGATAACAGTTTTTAGCTTCCCAGGTGAATACTGATTTTTAATCACAGCATTCTCAAAACGTCAGCTTATTTTTAAGTTCCGGGAATATATCCCGCCCCCGCCTCCACCCCATTCCCCCAATGTATTAGCTACAGGCCAGAATTTAGATGGGCTTCTCAATACTCAGGAAGAAAATACAATTACTCTGACCAATGAAAGAAACGGTACCCTAAAAATAGTACAAAATTAGCAGGAAAAGTCCAAAAGGAAACAAAAATATAGGCAAGAATCTATAATATATAACAATAAAGAATGACTAAAAAATGTGTATATGTATAAATAATGTACACAGAGAGAACGAAGTAAAAAACAGTACTCTCTTAGTTTCTTAAAAGGTCCTTAATCAGTTAAGGAGGTTAAACACTTATTATTCCAACCATGTTACCATTTTTTCAAAATAGTTTGCTACGGTTCTTTTATAATTGCTTTCAGAGCCTGAGGTACACCATTTTGAATATTGCCACCTAATGGTGGCAAATCTTTTAAACTCTGAAGATGAACTTGATTTTAAAGTGGGAGATGGGCCACCTGGTATCATCTTGGTCATAAGGTAAAAGGTATCTAAAATGAGTGCTATCTTTTTGTTGTTAAGTGAAATATGAAGAATTATTTAAAAATTTGTTTCCAAAGAATTTCTGAGTTTCAAAGAATAGATTGAATAACAGTAGGACATATCAGTGGAAAAACTATATAGCCTCCTAAAATGATAGCTTTAAAGTAAAACTTCATCTGGCTTTAGTACAGGTATTTTTTTAAGTGGTCTCCTTACTTCAGCCATGTCCCTAGGACTTGGTTATTATGTCCTAATTCCAAACCTGGTGCTTTTCTAACAGTTCTGTTAGGAAAAACTAGCTAGGCAAAAACTACTGGAAAAAAAAAAAAAAAAAGACTTTCAGGCCGGGCATAGTGGCTCACGCCTATATATAATCCCAGCACTTTGGGAGGCCGAGGCAGGTGGATCACAAAGTCAGGAGTTCAAGACCAGCCTGGCCAAGATGGTGAAACCCCATCTCTACTAAAAATACAAAAAAATTAGCCTGGCATGGTGGCGTGAGCCTATAGTCCCAGCTACTTGGGAGGCTAAGGTAGATGAATTGCTTGAACCTGGGAGGCGGAGGTAAAATTCTTTATCATACCTGGCCACTAGCTGAACATGATCACCAAGGTAAAATTGCTCTGAACAAAACCATGTGCAATAACACACAGACAAGTCTAAGATAAAGCAGATGGCGGAAATTACTCATTCCAGGATTTCATCTTATAACACAAGTTAGTTGCCTACTGAGGAAAGGAAAAGGTTAACAGTTTCAAGATGCATCATCTTTTACAATCACTGTATGGAATGAACTAGAGTATCAATAAGCTGAAATTAGATAACCTATCCTGTGGTGGATTAGGATTTAAACTGCTTTAAATCTTTCTTTAACAGTGCCTAGAAATAAAGAAAGCACACTAGAGAGAGAAGGTATAGTAGATGATACAGGGTAGGAATCCACATGTCTGGGCCAGGCACAGTGCCTCACGCCTGTAATCCCAGCACTTTGGGAGGCTGAGGCGGGTGGATCACTTGAGGTCAGGAGTCCAAGACCAGCTTGGCCAACATGGCAAAACCCCGTCTCTACTAAAAATCCAAAAATTAGCTGGGTGTGGTGGCACACACTTGTGGTCCCAGCTACTTGGGAGGCTGAGGCATGAGAATCAGTTGAACCTGGGAGGCAGAGGTTGCAGTGAGCCAAGACTGTGTCACTGCACTCCAGCCTGGGTGACAGAGTGAGACCCTGTCTCCAAAAAAAAAAAAAAAACAAAACAGAATCCACTTGTCTGGCATAGCGGAAAATGTTAATAGAGAAAAGTGTGTCACAGACAGTGATAAGAAAGAAATGAAGCAGCTAGCCATGGAATTTGGGCAGGGAAAGAAATCCAGTCCTGCCCTTCAAGGTTAGGAATGTCCAGAAGTCCTAGTAGGTGAAAGGTTAGGTTATTGTTAGGGTAGAAGGAAAGATGAAAGGTAAAATGGCTATGAACAAGAGGAGAGAAATTAGCCAAGGTCTGAAGCTTTGGAGGACCCATAACCTTCTGACTGCACCTGAAAGTGAATAAGTAAATCCAGGTAAGATCATTAGATAAACATGATGAAAAAGGATGAGTGTGACAAAGAAAGCTAAGCCTTAGCCCAAATCTTCCCCTAACTCTTCTTGACCTACGTACTAAAACTTAGAAAAGCTGCTCTACTCAGTCCCTAGAATGTGTCATAAACTTTCCAATCATTTAACTTTGCTCATGCCATTCTCCACACTACAATCTTACTCTTCTGCCTACCTATTTTACAAATTCAATGAATTCCTATATACTTACAAATGCATAAATATGCAACCATGCCCCCAAACTCTTAAGACCTAAGCAGATTTCTAAAGTCAATCAAGGGAAACCAAACCAATATATTTGAACATATCATATTCTTACCAAATGGTTAAAATACTTGAAAAACAAAAAGGAGGAAAGAAACTCCAATCAAACATAAGCAGAACCTGGAAAATATCCAAAAAAACCACATGTAGTCTGAGATCTCCGGAGGGCCATTCCAATGAAGAATCCATGATCCAGAGGATCTTTACCTCCTTACTCCACCCAAACACCTACAAACTACATTCATTACCAAGTTCTAGTTGCCCCCTCCCAAGACGTAGCTCTATTTGAGTTTTTTTGTATTTTTACAATAAAGCGCCAATGACTTTTTTGAGATGCAGTCTCGCTGTTGCCCAGGCTAGAGTGCAGTGGTGTGATCTTGGCTCAATGAAACCTCCACCTCCCAGGTTCAAACGATTCTCCTCCTGCCTCAGCCTCTCAAGCAGCTGGGACTACAGGCAGGTGCCACTATGGCCGGCTAATTTGTTAATTTATATTTATTTATTTATTTTGAGATGGAGTCTCTGCCTGTCGACCAGGCTGGAGTGCAATGGCATGATCTCGGCTTACTGCAACCTCCGCCTCCCAGGTTCAAGGGATTCCCCTGCCTCAGCCTCCCGAGTAGCTGGAACTACAGGTGCACACCACCACGCCCAGCTAATTTTTGTATTTTTAGTAGAGACGGGATTTCACCATATTGGCCAGGCTGGTCTTGAACTCCTGACCTCGTGATCCACCTGCCTTGGCCTCCCAAAGTGCTGAGATTACAGGTGTGAGCCACCTGTATGTGAATCATCAGAAGTTTACCATGCCCAGCCTAATTTCTGTATTTTTAGTAGAGATAGGGGTTTTGTCATGTTGGCCAAGCTGGTCTTGAACGCCTGACCTCAGGTGATCCGTCTGCCTTGGCCTCCCAAAGTGCTGGGATTACAGGCATGAGCCACTGCGTCCCGGCCACCAATGACCATTTTTAATAGCTTCCTAAATCTAAGACATAGCATGTAGGTCACAATGAGAACTATAAAATTAAGAACAAACTGTGCAATGGGCTCAAAGACAAACATGTCATCTCAATAATAGGGTCAGATTAGTCACAAAGTTTTTAATAGTAGATCAATTTCCTCTGAACATCTTTACTCTCATCACCACAGCCCGTTCCTTTCATTAGCAAGATGGAAAAGCATCTATACAAAATGTAAATTTGTAGCCAAAAAGTGCTATAATGCACTTCAAAATAAAGACTTCATAGAATCCCAATATGCCTACTACAAGAATGTTATTGTGGACAAATGTAATAAAACTTTCAGCCATTCCAACTCTTTGATGCACGCGAATCATCAGAAGTTTACTGCTTAGTTAGTATGATTTTTCCTTTAGACTATGTCACAGCATTCCTGTATTTAGTCAAATAAGCCACAACAACAGCACTGTTCTAATGCTTTGATGGAACTGTGAGTTATCAATTAGGCTTTAACATACCAATCAATATTTTACTGTTTTGTCATGAAAATTGCTTCGTTTCCCTTCTCCTTCATTTCCTTTTGACACACTCAGGCAGTCTAACAGTTTCATTCATTGCCAGTTTTTAAAAGTTAATACATATTCCCCCCAACTCATCAGTCAATAAATTAAGCATAATAATAATTGTTATTATAGAGCATTACTATCTCTGTGAATCATACAACATCGGAAAACACAAAAACACCAGGGCAAATAAATGGAGAGTCCTTTTGATTCATCATTCTTACCTCATATCTGAACTATCACTAAGCCCTATCAATTCTGTCTCTCAGAGCAAAAAATTCCATTTGTCATGTTCTCTATAGTTCTCTCAGTCCATAGGACAGCTCCTGGAATAAAGCATGAGCTTAATATTTTTCATGAATAAATAAATCAGATCTGGAAAATATAAAGGTTAGGAGAGAGATATCTGCTTAAGTCGTTTTGTATTAGAAGTTCAATTTTTAAAATTTAAAAGTCTTATCAATAAAAAGAAAGTTTGAAAATAAACTTGCTATTACAGTAATGGCAAATGAAGTTTGAGGGGAATAACCAAATTTTCTTTTGCACTATGAGGTTGCTGAAAAAAAAAGTAATGATTATACATGGCAAAATCAGAGATCCAATCAGGAGGCAGAAATCACACAATAATTTGAACTTGGAAAGTTCAACATCAAAAAAAATTACAGGGGACCGGAGTAATGAGAGATTGGCTAAAAGATTATGGGAATGACAAATATAAGAAGCACTCACTATCCCTAGGGTTGAGATAAAGGTCCTCCCACTCCCTCCAGACTTAGATGCAGACCTCGTTGGAGGGCACAGACAGTGGCTCACTGAATGGCAGAGAAGTAGCTGTGGTGAGGTGCCAGTGGGACCCGCCCAAAAATCCTCCCTCTTTGGTGCTGAGGAAAACTGTTTATTGAGACATATTTCACTGGAGACCTTCCATTATGAAACCAACTAAGACGGGTACCAGGGGAAGCTGTTGGCTGCTGCTGACCACTATGCAGTACAAGAGCCAGGCCTTGGAGAAGGTGTTCATGCTACAAGCAGAGCCCGTCAAAAAAGCACACTATAACTTAAGTACAAACACCCTTTCCTCCACAATGCCCCTCCAGTGCAGCCTACTGACAAAACTTAACATTTTGCCCAGTGGCAAAAGAAAAACGTTTAAAGGATCCAGCTTCACTTCCACAGAGCATGCAAAAAGGGTTTACAAATGGTCTCTGACTCGTGATGTTGTAAAAGCAATACACATTCAGTAGAAACCATACTTCAAGTACCCATGCAAAGATTCTGTTTTTCACTTTCAGTACAGTATTCAATAAATTACACGAGATATTCAATCTTTATTATAAAATAGGCTTTGGGTTAGATTTTGCCAAGCTGTAAACTAACATAAATGTTCTGAGCACGTATAAAGCAAGCTAGGCTAAAGCCATGATTTTCAGTAAGTCTGGCATATTAAACTCATTTTTTACTTACTGTATTTTCAATTTACAGTGGGTTTACCAGGATGTAATTCTATCACAAATTGAGAAGCATCTGTATTAGAAGCTAAGAGGCACAGTCTACCCCTTGGCTACTCAGCTTCCATATGTACTCTTCTCTACACATTTGAACTCCCTAATAATAATAATAATAATAATAAGCCAGGAACAGGTGGCTTCCTCAGCATCAGGTTCCTGAAGCACAGGGAGCTTCTCCTGCACCCATTCATACTTATAATTCCTTTTCTAGCAACCAATCAAGAGAGCAATACAAGGCTATTAATGAGGAAATTCCACAACTTCTTTTATAGTTCACATCAGAGTCAGTTCTTTTTATCTGAGTCCTTCTTATACAAAGTCCTTCTTACACGAAGTTGTGTGCAAATGTGCGTGTGTGTGTGTAGAACTAACTCTGGCACTATATAATCTTGGTTAAAATCCAGGTGTGTGTGCATGTGTGTGTGTGTGTGTGTATAGGAGAAATAGCTCTGGCACTACATAATCATGGTTAAAATCCAGTTCTATCACTTTTACCTATAGTGCTTTAAGCAAGTTACCTGTTTCCTTACCCCTGTAAAATAAGGGGAATAATATCTACCTTGTAGGGTTGTTTTAAAGAGTAGATCAACTAAGTGAATATTAAATCAAACAACCTGTGTGAACCTTGCACAAGTGTTAACCACTATTATTTTACTTGTAGAGACAAAGTGAGTTAATTTCCTGTCTCCCAACACTACATGAAAGCTCCATAAAGGCAGTGGAATTTGTCTGTTTTGTTCCCTTATCCCACCACGTAGAACAGTTCCTGGACTAAATAGGTGTTAAACAAGTAAACCACTGATCACAAGCTCTTCTATAAAAAAAAAGTTACTAATGGCAACTTTTCGAAGTTCTAAAGACAACTTAAGAGTTTAGCAACTGAAAAAGTTAATGGGGGGAGGAGAAGGGAGGAAAAAAATGATGTCAATCTCTTCTTTAAGAGATTCCTTCAGGGTTTTAACTTGCCTGGCTCTGGCATATACCAGTTGCATGGCCTGGGGAAAAAAAATCATTCCACTTAAGCCTCAGTTTTCCCTTTTCAGGGGAAATAACTACTTCAAAAGATTGTTAAAACATAAAATAAAATAAAATGATTTAAATGACAGCATCTAGGATAAAGTTTGTACTCTACTGAATCTCAGTATCATCTAAATGTGACCTCCGGTTTTTCTAGTTCGAGTAGTATACAAATAGCTTTCACTGTGCACTCAATCTGAGCTTTAACTGAAAAAGCTGTTCTCAAGGGGTTTCAGAAACAGGAGATACTGCATAGTTTAAGTTTCATCAGATGGCAAATTCTGTAATCTCCCGAAACATACTTTCCAAGAGTTTCTATGAAAAGAATATAAGATTGTATTCTGAATCCACTGAAGGTAAAACAAGAGCATCCAAGACATAGCTAACTTATATATGTCCTATACAGAAAAAAAAAAAAAAAGATCCTGCTGGGCACCGTGGCTCAGGCCTGTAATCCCAGCACTTTGGGAGGCCGAGGCCGGCGGATCACGAGGTCAAGAGACGGCGACCATCCTGGCCAACATGGTGAAATCCCATCTCTACTAAAAATACAAAAATTAGCTGGGTGTGGTGGCATGCACCTGTAGTCCAGCCACTCCGGAGGCTGAGGCAGGAGAATCGCTTGAACCCGGGAGGCAGAGGTTGCAGTGGGCCAAGATCACGCCACTGCACTCCAGCCTGGTGACAGAGCAAGACTCCGTCTCAAAAAAACAAAAACAAAAACAAAACCCAACAAATATCTGGCATTAGATTAAATGGTGGATATTCTGAAAAGTGACCCTATTGATAAGACAGCCACACTATTTAGCAGAAGAGAAATAATTTATTCATACTTTCACAATATTCACATCTAATTTTCTAGAACTTCATTAATTCCACTATTAATTTCCGCCAAACTGCCATGTCCCGTCAAAAATTACCACAAAATACAGGTTATAAAAACACTACTATTACCAATTTGTAGTGACACCAGAGCACAGACCCTTATTATTTACTACTCCAAGGAGCTGTTGGCAAAGTTCTCATTTATTCTTAACTTACAGAAACAAATAATTTTATCATTGACTCAAAATAGAAAGTGGTGATAACTATTTTTCTGGCAGCACTAGAGCTCAATTAACAGTCTTTCTAAATCTCACAGCAGATGAAACACTAGCTTTGCTAAAAATAATACAAAATGATGGATGTTAAAACTAGAATGGATCTTATCTACTATAAGTACCACCAGTCTTACAGCAATGTAAGTTTTAATATTTGCAATGTAGAAATAAAGTTCACAAGATTTGTAGGCTCCACAGATCCCTGGTGTTCTAGGTGAGAAAACCTAGACCAGAAAACCAGAGAGTTCAAGTGACTGGTTCCCACTCTCTTGCTCCCAACACAAACAGCCAGTCCAGTCAGAGACAGTACTGATTAGAACTGATTTTCTCTACTTTATGAAAAATCCTCTTATCAGAATAATTGTTTGATACTGCCCCTTCTTTCGGTATCAGGTGACCTACACATTTGTGTGTGTGTGTGTGTGTGTGTGTGTGTAAAAGATATATTAGGGATCACAAGTTCTAGTTCTGCTTGCTTCCCCTAAGCTTCTTAAAAGAGCAGCTGGATCATGAAGAAGGAGGTGGTAGTAGTAGGTGTACATAATACATGCCACCATTCACGTAAGTCTTTATTCGAAAACTGGGACGTGACACCACCACCAGCTTACACAAGAGAAAAACACAAACTAAGTTACTGACAGCGGAATGATGAACCACCCAACTTGAGTTAAAAAAAAACAAAAGTACACCACTATATCTTAATAAGTATCCAGTCTTTGGGTTAAAATTGTATTCTCTTTCCCCAGTTTTAGTCATTTTGTAACAAATTTTAACAAGCCTGATGGGTATTTCATGGCCATGTCTGAGGTTGGCTGAACTTAAGCATCCCTATATAACACACTTTACACTTAGTAACTTGCTAGTTACCTATGGTTAACAAATGTTTCATATGGTATGTTTTTAAAACTTTCAGTGAAACATTTTAACATTTGTAACCCAGCAAAACAAAAACTGTGTCTAATAACCCACACGAGTAGAAAAATGACCTTAAGCTTAACCTTAAACACAGATATAATAAGTAAAACAAATGGAGAGAAGTCCATCCCTATTCAGGAGGCAGAAGAAACCCCCCCCCGCCCCCAACACACACAAAGACGGGTGGCAGTGGAGGGCAGGCTCATAAACCAGAGGTGTAATGGACAAGTCGAGCGATTCCTCCCGTTTTCCGCATTCTGCAACCCTCGGTCGCTCAGTGGTGCGGTTAGGGCCGCAATCTATAACCTTCATTCCAGAAGACCCCAGCATTTCTATGTAGTGTCCAAACACAACTGGTGAGCAAAGAAAGGGCTGAAAGACAGGCCAGGCCGTGCTACTCTGGCACGTCGGACCTAGGGCAAGAAACCTTTTCCACTCTCATTCGAAATCGGAGCAATGGGTGTATTACGGAAAAGACTTCTTAGGAAGGACTCCTAAGACAAAGGGCTGCGAGTCAGGAACCATCCCCAAGCTCGGGAGCCGGGACCGAACGGTCCCGGGCCCGTATCCAAGCAGCCTGCACCCCGCGCTGAGCCGGCGCCCGACCGAGCCACCCACATTCCGGAAGTATTCGGAGACCCCCACCTAGCCGGCCCGAGCTGACCCTCTCCCCAACCCGTACGCCCGCGGACCGAGCTCCTCACCCTGGTGATTGAACATTCTCCATATTCTGGTGAAGAGAATTCCCATTCTCGGGCAGCGGACCCCCCCCTCCAGACACCCGGGCCGCCTGGCTTCCCCTGGCTCAGGCTGAGGGGGAGGAGAGAGACGCGCTGGAGCCTCCGCCTCTGCTGCTGCTCCCGCGCTGGTCGCGGGCCCGCTTCCAGAGAACCGGAGGGAGGCCGAAGCCCAGGCCGCCCTGCCGCGCGCAAGGCCCCGCCGCTGCCGCCGCGGCACTCGCCTGGCTCGCGGACATCGCCGCCGCGTTGTCTGCGACGAGCCTCGCGGGCCACCGTCCTCCCCCAGCTCCTCTCGGGCGGCTGCGGTGGCGACGACCACGCGGGCGGGGGAAGTGAGGGGGCGGGCCTGGCGGGACGTGAGTGCGCAGGCGCGCGGCCAGGGGGCGGAGCCTAGGAATGGGCGCCCGCGCGGTCCTCGCTTATTTGCATAACCAAGACTGCTGAAGGCGCGGGACTTTCCCCTGGGACGAAGGCTGTGAAGACCGCAAGTTGGGGCAGATGGCTTCCGACTGCTTGCTGTTGCGTCCCCAAGTATTTATATTTCCTTCGAATCTTCTCCATTGGGCCATAATGTAAACATATAATTGAGTACCCCATGTCCATCCCCAACCCTTCACATGCACTGCACTAAAAGTTACACGTCATGACCCTTTAAGACATGGTGTCTCCCGTGGGTCTTTGAGGGAAAAGCCTGCCACCCTCTGACACTCAGCTGGAGTCAGTGGCCTTACCTAGATAGCCGCCTTAAAGCGATTTTTTCACTTCAGGGCTCTTTTCTCTCCAATCTCTTAACTATCAGGTCAGTATTGCCCAAAACAACGATTTTGATCAAGTCACTCCCCTGTTTAAAAACCTTTAGTGGCCACTAAAGCTCCATCCCTTTCTGTTCTCCTTAACCTTAGTAAAAAGGAAAAGAAAGAAAAACTGGGAGACTTGTAGGAGCCATTTGAACTGCTTTGCACGCCCATCCCCAACAGCTGAATGAAATTAGGCAAAATCAGCAATAGACCGCACCTTCCCAACTCACTTCTCCTAACTACACACTATTTTACCTCAAAATGTAGAAAAGTAATTTCGTTGACTTCTTTTGGGGCTTTATGGTTAAAAAGTCAAAGTTTAGAGGAGCCATACATGAAGGGAAGGAAAATCATAGTAATCCATATTAATTTATGGATTATCATGTCTGGATTTACTTAATATTCTGTATGCTGTTTAGAAGAACAATGTAGTTTGTATAACCAATTTGCATTAACTCTTTAATATTTCCATTCTTGCGCACCGTAGGTAATGCTTTGGTAGCTCTAAGACTTTTTCAGACTCCCACACAGATGTCAACTTATGAAATGGATGTCATATACACATTATGTGATGGCGGAGCTTCACATTTTACAATCCACCCGAGGAAATGGTCTCCCAGGTTATTTTCCGAGTGAAGAAAGAAGAGAGAGAGAGAGAAAGAGAGTTTAAAGACCAATTTATCTATGATTACAGAGAAGTGCAAAATGTCACTGGAGAGACTTCTGACTTCAGGCATGAGAGAGTAGGATGGTTTGAATATATCCTCCTACCGTTAGCAAATAGAAAACTGCACAAAGTACAGGCAACGACATTTCAGATATTGAAAAACACATCACAGTACTGTGATTCTTTGCAAAAGAGAAAGAAACAAGTGGAGTCTTACCATTTCCTGGACTTTATCCCTAAAAGCAATTCCCAGTCAACTACGGAGGAAGTGGAAACCCAAATGAGAATCTGGGAACCCCCTAGAACTGAAGACGCAGATCAGCATTCCCAGAGATCAAGGTGACTAGAATTTGTGAAGCAGAGTAACTGGAATGAGGGAGCTACACAGAGAAAAGCTCTAGAAACCTGTTAAGGGGCCATTGAGTCTTTGGCTGCATATCAATTTGTGCTCATGCAGTATGAACCCCCAAGAGGCTGGCCCATCACAATTCCTGAGGAAAAATAAGTACCAGGAAACTGTAATGCAAATGATTCCCAGAGATTACAACGGGTCAGGAATCATTTGAGTTCCCTTCAGCCAGAGTGAAGAGAACTGAATATATAGGACAGGGGTGTCCAATCTTTTAGCTTCCCTGGGCCACACTGGAAGAAGAATTGTCTTGGGTCACACATAACATAAGCTAACACTATTGATAGCTGATGAGCTAAAAAATAAATAAAATCACAAAAATACTCATAATGTTTTAAGAAAGTTTACGAAGTTGTATTGGGCCACATTCAAAACCATCCTAGGGCCAGGTGCAGTGGCTCACACCTGTAATCCCAACACTTTGGGAGGCCAAGGTGGGCAGATCTCTTGAGGCCACGAGTTTGAGACCAGCCTGGCCAACACGATGAAACCCTGTCTCTACCAAAAATTACAAAAATTCTCCGGGCATGGTGGCGCACACCTGTAATCCCAGCTACTCTGGAGGCTGAGGCAGAAGAATCGCTTGAACCCAGGAGGTGGAGATTGCACTGAGCCAAGATCGAACCACTGCACTCCAGCCTGGGTGACAGAACAAGACTGTCTCAAAAATAAATTAATAATTAATTTTTAAAAAGCCATCCTGGGCTGCATGCAGCCCACAGGCTGTGGGTTGGATAAACTCGATATAGTCGAGTGGACACCCCCAGAGACCTTAGAAGAGGAGCTAACTGGCCTAAGAATAAGCCCTACACAAGACCAATCCTAAAGGAGCTTAAAACCAAACCTTGAAGGGGCCAAACTAATTCACAATTGCCTGCCAAAACAAGTATAACATTCTTTAAAGGAATATGAGATCAAGTCATCAACAATGTAAACTTTACATTGTCCTAAATCCAATAAAAAATCACTAGACGTGCAAGGAAACAGGAAAATGTGATCCATAACCAAAAGAAAATCACTGTACAGAAATACCCAGGCATGGGGACATTAAGTGATTGCCCCAAGTTCATGGCTAGTTATTGCTGGATCTGGGCTTTGAACCCAGATAAAGGTCAGATCCACACTCAAACCACTGTGCTAATCTGCATGTTGTATGAAAGTACAAATGAGATGTTTCTCTCCCTAGTCCATTTTATTATTGGAAATGTGCTGATGACAGGCGAAGTAGCTTCAGTCATATGGCTGGTGGATGAGTTTCAGATTGTTGGCTGAAATACTTTGATAGTTGAGACAGCCTTATATAATACCTCTCCAATAACTGAGGTACTGTTCAGTCAACATTTATTGTTTTCCAGGCATTGTTTTGTATGCTTCAGATGATTACCTACCTAAAAAGTAACATATGAGTACTTTTTTTTTTTTTCTGTTTTTTTTTTGGGTGGGGGGGGATGGACTTTCGCTCTTGTTGCCAAGGCTGGAGTGCATTGGGGTGATCTCGGCTCACGGCAAGCTCTGCCTCCTGGGTTCAAGTGATTCTCCTGCCTCAGCCTCCCGAGTAGCTGGGATTACAGGCATGCGCCATCACGCCCGGCTAATTTTGTATTTTTAGTAGAGACGGGGTTTCTCCATGTTGGTCAGACTGGTCTCAAACTTCCGACCTCAGGTGATCCGCCCGCCTCGGCCTCCCAAAGTACTGGAATTACAGGCGTGAGCCACTGTGCCCAGCCAAGAATGTTTCTTTAAAAATACATACTCATAGCCGGGCGTGGTGTCTCATGCCTGTAATCCCAGCACTTTGGGAGGCCGAGGTGGGCAGATCACCTGAGGTCGGGAGTTCGAGACCAGCCTGACCAACATGGAGAAACCTCATCTCTACTAAAAATACAAAATTAGCCAGGCGTGGTGGCACATGCCTGTAATCCCAGCTACTCGGGAGGCTGAGGCAGGAGAATCGCTTGAACCCAGGAGGCGGAGCTTGCCGTGAGCCGAGATCATACCAATGCACTCCAGCCTGGGCAACAAGAGTGAAACTCCATCTCAAAAAAAAAAAAAGAAAAATTCTTTTGAGAGAGAAGTTTCAATGAACTTTGGTTTCCTCATTTGTATTTGTATCTCATAATCCATGTCCTGCCTAACTTTCCTGGGTGATCAGATGAATTAAATGTGATAATTGTGAAATAACTTGACTCTAATAAATCACTGTATAATCCTAATGCAGTGATAAAAATCAACAGAGTCCATATTTCTTTGGAATCTCCTATACAGTGCAATGACAAAAAAGTCAAATTCCAATCAAGTCTTAACATAGACAATTGACCCCGAATACAAACTATGGAATTCTTGCAGGTACAAGATAGCTTTGGAAATGTCTGATAACTGCAATATTAATCATTTTGGAGTGGATGACTTCTGAACAATATAATACTTCATCTAGTATATTTTTCTATATCCAATCCTATTTTGCACATGTGTTCTAATATATTTTATTTCACACGTGTGTGTATTTAACTTATAAACTCTTTCCTAATACAGTACTTATTTTGTTATCACTCATAGCACCTGGCAGAGTATTCAGAAAGCAGTCATTTGATTGAATCCCTTTTTAGGATAAATGTTTAGACTTTTTTTTTTTTTTTCATAAAAGAGTACTATTGATTTCCAGTATTTTTCAATATATTTCTAGAATAATATAAAGGAGAGGTATAACGCTGGTTTCAGTGTTTTTTTCATTTATTATATAAAAGAAAAAAAGTAATGCAGTTGTTTTGTACACATTTAAATTCCATAAAACAAATCCATAGAAATGAGGATACTCTATGCATGCACTCTGCATTTTCTTTGTTAATGTTTTTATTCACAAAAATAACACCACGTTTTTTTCTTTAAAGCCACTAAAGCAGAGGGAGAACAAAACATGCAGCACTGTACACATTTGCATAGTATATTTTACCCAGCATGCCTTGTAGAATGCTACACATACCTAGATAAGAAAAATAAAAGGGGACAACTTATTAAAATAAATAAAATTTAAAGAAAGAAAAAAAACTATTTGACAAAGGCATTTTTTATCCCACTTCGTCA
The DNA here is from genome assembly GCF_006542625.1 of Nomascus leucogenys. NCBI lineage: Eukaryota > Metazoa > Chordata > Mammalia > Primates > Hylobatidae > Nomascus > Nomascus leucogenys. Next base: position 26,011,101 of record NC_044397.1, on the reverse strand, counting down.
ATGGAGATATAGCAATAGCCTGGGATTTCAACAGCCCTCAGAATAGTAGGAAAAATCTTTTTACATCATTTTGCCATATTTCTGTTTTAGTATGTTTTATGTTAATACATTTATTTTTTATTCCCTCCCACCATCCCTACAAAAACACAGCTAATGGCTTTAACTTATGTTTCAAAGTAGTATTCAGTACAAAACAAATTAAAGAATCCCTAACTAACATAATTTTTTGTGATTGGGACATCTTTATTGATCATTCTGACTCGAGGCTGTGAAAAATACGAAAATTTCAAACATGTCCAAAATTCAGACAAGCCCTATGAGCTCACTTGCTGTGACTTTGTTGTTGTTATTGAAAGAGAAGAAATGAGAAGAGAAAATATAGTATGAGTGTTATCACAAAATAAAATTTAATAAATTTTATGGAAGGGAATAAAACAAAAGAAATTACATCCACAGATTGCAAGGCTATGAAATAAATTGCTGGAAAAGTATCAAGCAGCAAGTTAAAAAGATGGTAGATGAAGTAAATCTGATAAAACTTAGAACTAAATCGACATACTTTTAAAAAATATGACTGCCAAATTTAACAGTGGATTTTGTTATAAGTTTGTGCTATAACAAATGTGCTTCTTTCTCCTCAATCTATTTTTATATTATTGGCAAAATATATATTTTATAATTTTGTACTGTACAATATGTTTTTGCTACATTATTTTTCTACTGCTAATGCAGATTATAAGTAACAACATAGATTTATTTTGGCAATAAAATGCTTTCATTTTAATAACATCCCAGAAAATATTGTAAGGCATATGAAAAATAGTATGCAACGATATAGCGTTAATGATCCTGCCTCTTTATTACATCCCTTATGCATACAGAATTCACACCGATTTCAGTTAAAAGTGTGTGAAAGTGGCATGCAAGTAGGGCAAGGGTGGCCCTTACATAAATATAGACATAGCCATTTGTTGAGAAATTTAAGTGTTCAAAACATAACCAAGAACACTTAGAAGTATTGAAAAGCTAGAGGCCAGCCACTACTGGTTCTTAGTTCCCCTTTTAACTCCTTATAATTTTCAAATGAGGAAGTATCAGTGTATTCTCCCAAACCACTCTAAATTCATTAGTAACATTTTCTACCATCCTTCTGCAAACATTTTACATACATCATGAGAAACAAAAGAAAATTTCATATATAACTACGACTCCCCAAACCAATTGCTACTCACTCTTAATTATACTTTGTTTATGGCAAGTAGAAGTTACAGCCCTTAGGATTATCTGATGAGATACTTTCTAGTCTTCTCATAATGTCCCTCAATTACATGAAGCATTTAGAATTAATCATCTACAAGTAAAAAGAGATAGCTGCTATCAGAGGATGTATTTTATTTAAGAAAGTCCATTTTAATAAAAGAAGAAACCTTTAAAAGTAATTTTTGAATGCTGTTGTTCTGGGTGCCCATATAAGCCAATTTTACTATTTTGACTAACTTGACTGCTTAAGTCAAAAAGAAGGTTATCCTTATTGTCTGTCTAACAGCTAATTGGATTGACTTGACTGGTTTGATCATGATTATCATTTTAAAGAAGAGGACTGTTCTCTGCCCCATAGACACAGCTTGAGTAAGTAACTTACTAACAGTTATAGTATTGACAGTATTTAAAGGTATGAGAAACTAATAAAACAGATTTTATTACATAATTTCCTATAAAATTTTCATTCATATAGTCATTCAAGGATGAGTTTTATATAATTAAAAAAACACAACATGCAACATTGTCATAAAAGACAAAGGCAGAAATATAAAAGGAATAAGGGGTACATAGCATTTATTTGAAACATTGATATGAAGTTTATTCCAATTACATGGGAGTCCAAGATAATGCATATCCTTACCCAGTAAATGGCTAAGTCATGCTCTGTGGAAGTCAAGGACCAACGAAATGTGAATTTGCAAACCAGCTGCTCTTAAACATAAAGTCTCTGGACTTTTACTCTTTTAGACTTAGAACTAGATATTATAACAAGTTGCACACAAAGGCAATTCCCTTGCAGTTTGTTTTGTTCCCTATGATGACTTATTTGTTAAATTAACCTTGCCTCATGATAAACTGTGAACCAATTCAAAGAAAACTTCACTAACGTGGAAGAAATGAAAGGGTGCCAAAGAGCATTTTGGAAACAGTTTAAAATCTAAAGGGAAGGCATATTTTAACAATCTATGCATTTAGCTTTGCAGCAAGGTTAGCCAGAATAGTGATAATTTTGATCACTACTTATTGACCAGTGTTTTTCCCTTTAAAGACAGATTGTCTTCTCTAGAGAAGAGGTAGTAAATGTATCAGTACATAGGGTAATTTCTATAATGGTATTACATTTTTTAAGCAAATACCAAAATAAAACTGTGTAACTAAGAAAATATATACTAACATGCAAATTAAGGTTGCCAAGACACATTCTTAACGGACATCCTGGGTCTTAACAACATTTTGTGATATGTTCATTTAAAGAGTTTAAATTTGCAAACCATCTTTTAGCATAATTTCCTTTTCTTACTTCCTTTCACTGCCTCCACTTCCTATTATGAACTTTAAGGCCCCCACACAAAAGACAAGTTCAAGTATGCAGGTATGAAAAGAGGTTAACATTCCAAAAATACATTTTGCAAACAACGACAATAATAATTAAATAGCAAATTATTTAAAGGAAACAAATAATTGTCTCAGAATTTGTTTTACATTAATTCATTTCATTGAAGACTAACTGCAATGACATATATAGTCACAAAATTAAGACTCTTATTAGGAAAGACCATCGTCTAAATTGTGAACAATTTCAACCTTCTCTCCAATAGAACTGTATAAAGATAAGAGAGAATCATCATTTATAAACATTTCTAAGTGTTGCTTTAAATATTAAACAAGATAATGTTGTTGGTTATAATATTAGAGTCACATTATACCCTTGAGAATTAACATCAGGATTGACAAATTGCATTCCTTTTTTTCCAGAACTACATTTCCACACTGTCACATGAGTCCACATTATTATATGTCTGTGACTGAAATTATAGAATTCTAGTATGTGGCTTATACTGTAAGTTAAAACAGCCTCAAAACAGTAAAAGACTTGTTTCTCTTGCTTATAATCATTTGCTGTCTTTAAATGGAATTAATTAAAAACAAAGTATTTATGGAATATGTATTTTTCAAAGGTGCTTGGTGTGCTTGGCAAAAATAAAACTTTTCATTTAGTATATATCTAGATTTTAAGTATCATTTACACAATAAACTCTTAAGTCTTTAAAAAAAATAAGATGTATATCCCCTTATTTGAGGAAGACAAACTTATTACAGAAGGAAGGGGAAAGAATATGCCAAATTAAAGTAAAACATTTAAATATATCCATCAATAAAACATACATTATACCCTTTCCAAGATTGTCAGCTTTTGAATAAGAATGCAAAGCAAAACAGGTATGGACATCTGAAGGTAAATGATAGACTGGTTTTGTGCACAGATAGTGAATGAGCCTTTCTTTATCGGCATGACATGGAAGACTAAAAACAAGGCTTTGAGAAACCTTAAAAACAAGTGACTTTTAAAAAGTTGAAAGAAGATGGTAATCTTGATGACTAGGAAATATATTTAAATGCTGTTACAGCTACCTGCCATAAAATGTAAGTATCTTAAAGTAGTTAAATGACCAAATTGCTAATGCTACTACAGAAAAAGCTGAACAGCTGTCTAGTCTAAATTTGTACACCTTGGTGCACTCTTTGCAATTAAATACTTTAATGCACACAAACAAGAAACCAGTAAAGCATATAGAAAAATGTTTTGGCTAATGTTTTCTTTCTCATGCAAGTATGTGCTGTACATGTAATAAATATATTTTTGTTTGCTGGAAGATGCTCTTCTGTGTTCTAACAAAGTATTCAGTAATGGCAGGTTATATGTTTATTAAAATGCCTAATGGATATAACTCTTTTAAAATGTCTTAACTGAAAGTTTTATAAGCTTCACTAGATGACAGAAGAATCTCACAAGCCAGTATCACATGTTAACTTTTAAAATTTACTAAGCCCATATTTTTTAATTGTATCAAATATTTGAAATGACTTACAGAATTATAGGTATCCTCATTATCAGCCAAACAGGTTCATAATGGGGTACAAACAGTGAACATAAAGGCAGGGGGGATATGGTGAGGTTGTAATGGGGTTCAAGATATATATATAACTCATCAGTAATGTGGAACTTATTTCCATGGTCAAGAAGATTACTGAACTGGTGCATGCTTTGAGTGCCTAAATATTGAAAGGCTTGGGGAGAAAAGAAGATACTATAAAATTAATTATCATTATTTTCAAAAATAGGCTTCATGACATGTACTAGCAGAAAAGGACTTTTATGGCTGGACTTATTGGGGCTTTAGAAAATGCATGCACTGTGGACATTTAGAAACAAGTTTTTTTTTTAAGACATTTGTGTAAAAAGGGTCAATTTCAATAATTTCTTGGATCATAGTGAATCTAAGGCTTCCTTGATAATATAAAACATAGGTCACCAATTCCATAATTAAAGCCACCGGAAAAACTGTGAAGACTTAATAAGATGAAGGGGAGTGTTCATTAGAAATAAGGCAGCTCAATCTCCAAATTCTTTTAATTTTCTGCATTAAAAATGCTATAATTTTAGTCAACAAATATTTGCTGAATCTATGAGTTTATTTTTTACTGCAAGCTTTTAAAATCATTTGTTTCAACTTTTTTCAATTAGTCATTTTGTAAAAACACCTCCTGAATATCAAAGTTGAATGTGTCCACATAAAACGAAATTCCTTAGCATGATTTAAAGAATTTGTTGAAGGGCCAGAACATTCAGATATTCAAAGACAGAGACTGAGAGAAGCAATGGAAAGATACTCAATCCTGTGGGCAGGAAATACTGACCCTGCGTTTGTGTTAAGTGAAATAGATGAATTCCCACCTGGAAGTGTTTAGCATTGCACTCGGGAGGATTGGTACCACATCCTTACTATCTGACTTCAGATTTCTGGATGTATGTAGTTGTGCTCAGATTGATTAAAGGGAGAACAACACCCCATTTTATATTTCACATAACCAGCTATGCTTGGGCCTCTCTTTACTATTCTCTCTCACTGCTGAAAAAAATTTGAGGTTTTTTTGCTTGTTTGTATTTGTTTTTGCCAACTTCAAATGAGCTAACAGTACTGACTAAACAAAAAGCAAAACACTTTGAATACAACAGCTGTGCCAGGAAAGAAATAAAAATATTAAAATCTGAGGAGACTATATAATTTCTGCATTAAGATTTCTGAGATTTTTTTGGCACTATCAATACATTTGGTAAGTTTGAAAAGTCATTCTGGCAACATTAACATATATTAAAATGTTTATACACTCCAACTTTAAGTGTAAATTTAGCTTCCAGCAAATAAATACCAAAGCTGGATTTGGCTTCTATTGGTATTTCGATTTTCTTATTAGTTTTTTTTTCCCAGATTTTTCAATTGATTACAACATGCTCAAGTAGACTTTCTAGTCAATTCACCCAAATTCCAACAGGAATTGGTTTATAAATTGGTTCCAACTGGAACTGGTCATTTGGAATTTCCGGCATGGGAAATTATTTTATATGTGCCTTGTAAGTACCCTAAATTACAAATTGATGTGTCTAAATCTATGAAGAAAACAAAATGTACTGTTATCATGTAAATGTTGCACTTAAAAATATCTATATGATCGGGCATCTAATATCCATCTAGACTCAAGGGCATAATGTAATTTTTTTTTGCCCCTTACTTAGCATAAAATGACAGCAGCCCATTAGCACAGTAAATACTGTGCTATGTTAGCCAAGTTAAGATGATTGGTTTATCCTAGCACTGCTATGGCAAATTGTCAACAGATGAATATTTTTTGTTTCATTAGACTCAAAGCCTATGTCGGGAGTCATGGCTATATCCCCCAGGTGATCCTCGGTTCCTATGGGGTTTGTAAGTGTCCTGGTATGAGTCAGGGTAATCTTCTTCCACAAGAGGGTAATGATCTCGGCTATGCTGAGAACTGGAAGACAAGCGGTTCCTACTCTTCCGAGCCCTTTCATTGTGATAATTTTCATCAGAGGTCATTAGACTTCGTCTTTCAATTGGAGAGTTCTCTGTGGAGTGGTTGCTGTGCCTCATTCGCTGACTCTAAAAATATCAGATAGTTCATTGATTAAATAATGTCAGCTTCATTCATCTAAACATGTATGTAAAATCATAGGATCTGTACAATAAGATGCTAAATATCTGACTTAATAAGGCATTCTGATGCACCAATGGTCTGCTCAGAATATCTGGTCTTATTTATTTGGGACACAACATGAAAAGATGCCAGAGTGTTGATAGTTTATGAGTTTAATTCCACAGTGCTGAATGACTATGCTTCCTATTACAAATGTAGAATTGAAAGCTAACTGTTAAATGGAACTTAATATATTTAGGAAGGTCTAATCCATTTCTATTGCAAAAATGAAAATTATTTTACTATTGGGAAATAAAGTTCAGAATAGCATTTATTATTTCTCTCTTGAATTGATATAATCTTTCTCCTTCTAAAGTAACACACCTCACCTTGATCTAACTGAATATTCCTTATACCTTTTAAAAACATTTTAATAAAATTATTATTTGTGCTGTTCATAAAATAAAGTGTTTCTGCATCCTACATAAATGTAATAATCTTTCCAAGGGTGTGTACAATAATTATGAAGCCAGCTAATTGATACATTTATAAATCTTGCTTCCTCAACTAAATTGTCCCGCAAAATAACTTCCAATATAAACTAAATTTCTCTAATACCATTAATTGAAATTAGTATCTTAAGATACTTATTTGAAGTCTCAGAAAATGTTATTCAACATTTTTCTCCACTATGAGAAAACATATATCTACTTGTGTCTACCGGTTTAGGTAAGTCACATCAGTTAAGGCAGAGGATCCTGGTGAAACCATGGGCCCAGACACATCTCATCTGAAGTACACTCAGATTCAGGCAGAAGGAAATTCATTTGACAGGTCACAGACTGTGCCTTTAACCTCAGTCAGGTGCCTCACAATGAAGTGTCAATTGTTACTGGGAGAAGAAATAGGCCACAGAATAAAGGGCAACACATTAACTCATTAGTGAAACAGGGAGAACCACTCTAGGTAGATGTCTTAGCAGTGATGAGTCAAGATTGTTGTATTCAATACAAAAGTGCAACATTGCATGTCTACCTACATTACAGAAGTGTATTGCTTCATGCATCTATTTCTCATTCTGTAATGTACAATTCAGAGCCAATCCAAACTAGTCAATGGTAATGTACACTCAGATCAGCTCATGGGGAGTGAAACAAGGCATGAAATAGTCCTAATGCATGCGTATGTGCTGTACATTACCACAGTACATTTTTCACGTTCATTTCTATTTTTAAAAGCTATTCATTTGCATGAGTTTTTCTGCTTACAAAGATGCAATTTTGTAACAGAGTAATACAGCTATAATAGCATTTCAGAGAGTGCCATTTATCTCAGAGTTAACTCTGTATGATCGACAAGACTATCATTATAATCCATTAAAACAAAACTCGTCATGATACAAGAGGGCTCAATTGACTACATGTTCCTCAGTTTGCTGTGGGTTTGGCCACATTCCAGCAGCTACTTGATGAATGGTAAATAATAACTGATGTAGAAAGGCAGGCTCTTTCTGTACCATAAGGTCTCTGGCTCCCTATCTCTACCTCTGAGTGCAGCACCAGAACAGCAGAAGAGAGAAATTCTTGATCCTGTGTTCATCCCCAGCTTCCCTAAAGGACACGTGCCACAGCCACTTACAAAGGTGGGCACCTGCACAGCCCCAAGAAAACTCAGGGATCAGTTACTGTTTCTGAACAGAGCAGCTCTACTTATATCCACATTGTCTTGTCCAAGGTAGAGAGCAGGCCTAGCAACCTGGGTGGGGTAGGATTAGCTAAGGGCAGCCAAAAGGCTTATGTGCACCTATATACCTTACTTAGCTATTGTGTAATCCTTAAGAAGTGGCATTAATAAGTAATGGAGGGGCCACGAGTGGTGGCTCATGATGGTAATTTCAACATTGTGGAAGGCCAAGGCCAGAAGATTGCTTGAAGCCAGGAGTTTGAGACCATCCTGGGCAACAAAGTGAGACACTGACACTGTCTCTACAATTTTTTTTTTTTTTAATTATCCATGTGTGTGGTATGTGCCTGTAGCCCTGGCTATTTGGGAGGCTGAGGCAGTAGGATTGCATGAGCCCATGAGTCCAGGAATTTGAGGCTGCAGTGAGCTATGATCATATCACTGCATTCCAGCCTGAACAACAGAGTGAGACTATGTCTCCAAAAAAAGTAATGGGCAGGTGCATTGAGTAGGCATTAAGTTTGCCGGCAGAGTTTAGACATAGGAGGAGTTAATTTACCTAAGTAAAATCCACTATAAATTCACAGAGAGCATAGTTCTCAGGAAATTGTCAGCCTCTGGGTAGTTTTCTCTAGGATAGATCATAATTAGATAATATTTAAGATTTTTAAATATAATGTACACATAGTGTTCCCTCTTCAGATTAAGGATGACTCCAGCCTCCATCCTAATCAAGTTCCCATAGAATTTTACATGTAAGGTTGTAAAAAGCATGAGTGAAAAAGTGACAATACCTGTAACCCAGAAATTGCTGTGGGATATGGTGAGAGTGCCGTGGAGCCCAAATTCCTTCCCAGTAGCGGGGTCATGGGTGTGCTACTGGTTGTGTGGGTGGCACGCCAGTACGCCTCCAGGTACTCCCCTAGATGTTCACACGCGTCCTCCAGCTGATTTTCATCCAATATAACATCAAACATTTCCTGTAGATGACAAGAAATCCACTTTACTTCCATTTTAGGTTTTAGGCAATGAAACCTAAAATTCCACTTAACACAAGATAATAGCATTTTTAATAGCTATTAGCTGATGTCAAATTTGAGGTGCTATATGGGCAGTTTCTAAAGTTAGGGTCAAGTGAAGAGTTACACAGTTATCCATGAACAAATGTGGATATTAATATAAAAACCAAAGTGTTCATTCAATATTTGGATATATATATTTTTTTTTTTCAGACAGAGTCTCATTCTGTTGCCCAGGCTGAAGTGCAGTGGCACGATCTCGGCTCAATGCAACCTCTGTCCACTGGGTTCAAGCGATTCTCCTGCCTCAGTCTCCCAAGTAGCTGGGATTACAGGCACCTGCCACTGTGTCCAGCTAATTTTTTTTGTATTTTTTTTAGTAGACATGGGGTTTCACCATCTTGGCCAGGCTGGTCTTGAACTCCTGACCTCGTGATCCACCCGCCTCGGCCTCCTAAAGTGCTGGGATTATAGGCATGAGCCACAGCGCCCAGCCGGATTTTTCATTATTTAGAAAGAAAAAGATGAAGTAGGCAGGGCGCGGTGGCTCACGCTTGTAATCCCAGCACTTTGGGAGGCCAAGGCGGGTGGATCACGAGGTCAGGAGATCGAGAAAACAGTGAAACCCCGTCTCTACTAAAAAATACAAAAAATTAGCCGGGCGTGGTGGCGGGCGCCTGTAGTCCCAGCTACACAGAGAGGCCGAGGCAGGAGAATGGCGTGAACCCGGGAGGCGGAGCTTGCAATGAGCCAAGATTGCACCACTGCACTCCAGCCTGGGCGACACAGCGAGACTCTGTCTCAAAAAAAAAAAAAAAAAGAAAAAGAAAAAGATGAAGTAAGTGTAAATGTGTTACAGGTAAAATATAATGAAAACCCATGTGTATTCACATCTTTAGCCATATATTCCTATAGAGCTGCACTCTACATGCTTCGGAATATGAGAGAAGCAAGTTTGTGGCACTGAGAAGGGAGTTCTAGACATGTTTTGGGCAATGACCACATCAATGGAATAAACATTTTTTTCTCCTAAGGTAACTATGTTGAAGGGAATAACATTTACTTAGATAATTTTCAGAATGCTCGTGAAAATAACATTATCTGTCATATGATAAAACAATAAGGAAAGAAAGTTTAGCATTAATAACAGAAAACCACATGGCAGTGGTTTCTGCTACCACAAGATCATTTTGTGAAATGGTTAAGAAAGAACAAGGGGTGTTTAATTGGGGAAAACAGGGGGTCACAAAAGAAGTATCTGCTGTCCATGTTTCGGACAGTAAGGCCATTGTTCAACATCTGGTCTGTACTCAGGAAGTTGCTCTGCTCCAGAGGAGCAGGGTGGCCCCCCTGTCATTGCAGTGTGGCTGGGAACACAGACAGGATATACCCCAGACATATACTCTTCGGAGGGAAATCAGAAAACTTTGGCACCATACAAAGAGAAAAGTCATTCCACAGGTAAGTGTTAGCACATCTCAACTTTCTTTCTTTCCTTCTTTTTCTTTGAGACAGTGTTGCTCTGTGGCCCAGGCCGGAGTGCACTGGAGCAAACACAACTCACTGCAGCCTGGAACACCTGGGCTCTAGCGATCCTCCCACCTCAGCTTCCTGAGTAGCTGGGACCACAGGCATGCACCACTGCGCCTGGCTAATTTTTTTAACTTTTTGTAGAGATGAGATCTCACCATGTTGCCCAGGCTGGTCTCAAACTCCTGGGCTCCAGCAATCCTCCTGCCTCGGCCTCCCAAAGTGCTGGGATTACAGACATGAGTCACCACACCTGGCTCACATCTCAACTTTCAATAGTAGGATTGAAATACCTTTCCCACCACCTTCATCTGCTTTTATGAACTCATTTTACCAAAATAAGAACCTCCCAGGAATGAATCAAAGACAGGGTACTGCCATCGGCACTGATAAAGCTGGCTGAATTTAGATTAATGGCAACTGGATGATGTGAAGTTAGTGGTGTCTCAGCTCAGTCATTCTCTTCTGTGCCTGGAACAAGGACTCCTGAAGCAGAAGTCACCATGGAAACAATCAACATTTACTATTTAAATGTTTCATCACCTCAATTATTATGGAAAATTTTGGCCTTAAATTGGAAAGCCATTTGGGGTTCTTAGAACAAGACTAGGAAAAGAATAAGATGACTTCAGTCCAAATGGATTCATCTTTGAGAATACTCAGCCAGTTCAACTGATGTAGAAAATTCCCCCCAACCAAGAACAGTTATTAGTAGATTTCAGATTATTTTGCATATTTTATTCATTCATAAAATATTTACTCAGTCCCTATTTTCTTCCGGGCACTGTGGGTATACAGTGGCAAGGAAAACAGACAACATCTTATGCTCAAGAAGCACAAAGTGTGGTGGGAGAGATAAGTATTAAAATCCATAATCATCTATGTCACACTGGGACTTTAATTCAGACAAATAAAGAGACTGAGCCGGTTAATGTTTGGAGCTGCAGCATAAAGTTCTGGATTTAGAAAGAGGCTTGGAGAGATGTGTGAAAACTGAACTTACGAGGAAGGGGAAGTTACAAGTAAGCCAAAGAATGTTATCTGTAGAGGAACGAGAATAAAACAAAAAAAGAGAAGCAGAGGCACAATGGAAGAAAGAGATCATATGGCCATGAGGGCCAAGGAAAGCAGCTACGCCTAGAGTTTCTGTCAACATATATGCTTACAATAAATTCCCCTTTCCACTAAAGTAACCCAAGGGAATTCCTTGTCTCTTGCAATCAAAAGCCCCTCCCCAACTCATGTAAAAGTTCAACAGTTACAAATATAGAATATCAGAACTGTCCATGATGCTTTGACATAAATAGAGGCATAGAGGTGCTGACTTGAGTGAGACAAGGACAGCTACACCCCAAAGAACATCCACAGACTCAGATGGCACAGGAGGAAGAAAGAGGAAACCAGGCAGCACCAGAACAAAGGACCAGTCTCTCGGCCATTCCAGGTTATAGTGTGCTGCAAGTTCTACACTTTATGTGACTTGGAGTTGGTTGTTTATATCATTTTATTTATGTGAACCATAAAATTTGATTACATAGGTCTCATTCTATAATATAGGTTTGATTAGTCTCAACAAGTCATTTTCTTGCTGTTTCTCAAAGTGCCAAACTGAAAAACCTTCCAAGGATACCTGAGCTGGATGGGTCCTGACATCCACAGCCAGGATTGCAAAGCCCAAGGAGGGTAAGCAGCACCTATAGCAGAATGTTATTTGAATGAGGTTTATATCTACTTGGCCGTTCTACTCGTTACATTGTCACTGTTGTAGACATAATTAGTGGCACATTTAATTACCGTAAGTTTAATAAAGCACTTCTCTTTGCCAATGAATGGATAGAATTTGTATATATCAGCACATGGCTGTGTGCTTAAGTCTCAGTCATTTCTAGGAAACTGCTTTTGCACTGCTAAAAGACAGATATAGGTTGGAAGATGACTTGAAACTGCTTTTAGGCTTTCAAAAAACACAGAGAAAAGCAAATTTCTGCTTCTGAATGAATACTGACATATGTGGCTTATTTTCAACTAGGAAGAATTTCACAGCCTGTGTATCTGTGACAATTTTTCTCTTTAGCTGTTTAGGAAATAACACAGCTGAGTAGACCAGAGTGATAGAAACTCAGTATCGGGGGAAAACAGTTTTTAAAAATCATACAAGAAATGCAAAGAGAAGCAACCCAATGAATTATGCAAACCAGCTTTGCCAATTTTTCATAAATTTAAAGGTTCAAGTGTAGTCAGCTCCTTACTATGCAATATGTGGCCTGCAGCATGGGCTATGGATGCAGAGAGCTCCTAATCAGCAGAAGTCCCGGGCAGCGAACAGTTACCCACTCAGTGATACCATGCCCTTGGTGCAGCCCAAGAGAAGGGCAACGCTGAGCTGTTTTCAAAGCATGGCCACAGGGAACACCTCTGCCCTTGTATGATGGGATATTCTCTTCAGCTGAGGTAGGCAGAGTGGTGTGGCTGCCAAAGTAAATAAGTAGTGAATAGGGGAATCAAAACATAGCATCAAAAAAATCAGGCACATTAGGCCCCCTTTCTGGATAAGCTCCTTCAAGAAAATTAAAAATAAAAGCATTGTAAATAACCAAGAGTGAAAAACATGCCTCTAGCTCATTTCGTGGGTATGAGAGCTAAAACGGCAGGGAAGAAAGAAAGGGGAAGAAAGACTGAAACTGAATAAAATGGAAATGAATACTTGCAAGGTCTTAAAAAAAAAAAGTATTTAACCATCTGTTTGGTTCCCCATTCACAGAGTAAGATGTAACGCTCTTTACTAGGGAAGCCACCTGAATTAGGGTGACCAATGATTGTGGTTGCTGGGGATCTTAATGTTTCTGGAAACATGAGACTATCACTGCTAAGCCTTGAAAATCTTGAGCAAATGGTGGGTCACCCTACTTTTTACAGAAGATACAGTGCTCTCCGGGTCCTACCTGGAGGAAATGAAGCATATTCCATTTATTTCTTTTCAATTCTTTTTGGAGGGAAGATATATAAAGACACTGGGTAAGTCTTCCTTAATGACTATAAAATACATATTTTCTAGCATGGAGGGGAGAATCTCATTAAAACTAACGTATATTGTCTGTTTTTTTTAATCTAGGAAGCTGCTATTGAATATTTTTAATAAAAAGTTTATAAAATGTAGAAACTAATTTTGCAGTTTAATTTTAACTTTTGTTTTTGGGTTTTTTTTTTTTTTTTTTTTTTTTTTTTTTGGAGATAGGGTCTCACTCTGACGTCCAGGCTGGAATCCAGTGGCGTAATCTCTGATCACTGCAGCCTCAATCTCTGGGGCTCGGGTGATTCTCCCACCTCAGCCTCCTGAGTAACTGGGACTACAGATATGCACCACCACACCCAGCTAATTTTTTGTAGTTTTTGGTAGGGATGGGTTTTCCCCATGTTGCCGAGGCTAATATTGAACTACTGGGCTCAAGTGATCCACCTGCCTCAGCCTCCCAAAGTGCTGGGATTACAGGCATGAGCCACTGTGCCTGAACTTAACTTTTTAAAGTTGGCTCATTACTGAATATTAGCTAGACAGGGGATTAAATGTACCAAAACTCTCCCATGCATATAATAATAATTATAATTATATGCATTGCTTTACATTTATTTGTTGTACATAGATAAAACTGCATGTTGGGCGTTTTTCTTATTTCTAAGTGGTAAAAAGAAATAATATAGGTAAGCATACTTTTATTTCCTTGCTATTGGAAAATATAGAGACCCTGAAACTGACACCAAAAAAAAAAAAAAAAAAAGATTGGGGCAGCACTTTGGGAGGCCAAGGCGGGAGGATCAGTTGAGCCCAGAGGTTCAAGACCAGCTTAGGCAACATGGCAAAACCCTGTCTCTACAAAAAAATAAAAAAAATGAGCTGGGCTTAGTGGCATATTCCTATGGACCCAGCTACTGGGGAGGATGAGGTGGAAGGATTGCTTGAGCTGGGGAGGTCATGATTGCACCACTACACTCCAGCCTGAACAACAGAGCAAGATCCTGTCTCAACAAAACAAAACAAAACAAACCACACACACAAAAAAGACTGGCAAGTACTGTTCAGTAAAATAAAACAGCTGAATGGTACAACATGTAATGCTAATTATAAAAATAATCAATGCAATGTTTCTTTCATGTCAAAACTCCATTCTTTACATTATTAAAGCTTTTGAGATTCTGAGTATTTAACTCACTGGTCAACTAATGATGGGAAATTAGACTCTAAGTTGAAGGGCTTTTAAAAGATCTATGATGGGTGCGGTGGCTCACACCTGTAATCCCAGCACTTTGGGAGAACAAGGTGGGCAGGTCACCTGAGGTCAGGAGTTCGAGACTCTCTCTTTTAAAAAATACAAAAATCTCTTTTAAAAAATACAAAAATTAGCTGGGCATGGTGGCACATGCCTGTAGTCCCAGCTACTTGGGAGGCTGAGGCAGGAGAATCGCTTGAACCCAGAAGGTGGAGGCTGCAGTGCAGTGAGCTCCCATCGCGCCACTGCACTCCCACCGAGGTGACAATATTTCTGGGCTCTAGCAGTTAGTTCCAGGTAGTTTCCACTTTAATGAGCTAAACAGGAAAGATAATCATAGTTCTTGCCAGTAATTGGTGAGGGTAAAATGAGGGCAAAAAATAGATAACTTTGATTCTTTTGACTTCCTCTCTCTTGATAATTTGTGACACTTGATGTGAACCCAAACATATTTTCCTCCCCACACCCCTCCATCTGTCCATTCGTATTCTTCAAAGATAATACCATCTACCAACATTAGTGCCTACAGAAAAGGCATCCCATGTTTCTGTTAAAGTCAGATTAAGTGGATGTGTTAGATCATAGCATTGGTGGGAATGAACTACCCCTAACTCGATATACCAAAGTCCAGTGGCTGAAATCCCTGGAAAAGTTGTAGTCCCCTTTGGGCTGAGAGAAACTGGATCCCATGTGGTCTTACTTCATGAAGCAAACATCTGAAATTGATTAACCCCTTTTCAAAAGCAGTGTTAGGACTTCAACTGTGGACATCCAGGGGCTGTGAATAATGAATGTACCAATGAGGAGAGCACTTCAAATAGACAGGTAAATCCACACGATTCTAAATAATTCAAATAAAATGACTGGAAGAGGGCAGTGGAAAATTACTACTGTGAGAGCAATATGATCAAGGATAACTGGGCACTATCATTCGCTCCAGAATTCTTGTGTTTCATAAGATAAATCTGAGTCCATTCAGCAGTGGAAAATAAAGGGCAACAGAAGAGAGCGACCATGGTTACTGTAACATTAGAGGTTTGCAAGACTCTACTGAGGAGATGAGTTCCCTTCTCCCAGAAAGAGCGATCAATGTCATTTTACACACACAAAAACATTACACAGCTCAAACAGCTGCAAGGTCAGCTTTGGGTAACACAAGCCAGATCGTAACTAAGTAGGATTAAAGGATTACATTTCATTTATATGTTCAATTGTCTGTCTCTCAGCTTTTCTTCTTATTACCATAGTACTGGGGAAGTTTACACTTGGCCTTCTTTAAAAAACATACTATTTTTAACTTACCTGAAGAGAAAAAGAATACCAATACTTGGTAGAAGCAAAAAGAAATTTAAAAAATGTAGTCTATAGATGTATAATGGCAATACAAAATCAGGCTGGTCATATTAAAAAAAAAATGAGATGGGTTTGCAGGTCCTATTCCCATAGGTTCCCTTTTGTCTGCATCCCATCTTTTCTTCTGTGAATTCCGAATGGGCAACGAGAGGAAAGTCCTTCCTCTTCCAAAGTAGAACTATCCAGTAGCCCATTTTCCGTACTCATCTTACTGTCTATGACAGATTTGAAATGGTCACAAATTCCTTGACATTCCCTCATGGAGATGAAGAGTTATATCCCCTCTCCTTGAATTTAGGCAGCCTCTGTGATTTTTTTCTTTAAGAGACAATGTCTCACTCTGTCAGGTAGAATGCAGTGGCATAATCTTGGCTCACTGCAGCTCCAAACTCCTGGGTTCAAGCAATTCTCCCACCTCAGCCTACCAAGTAGCTAGGGCTATGCCCAGCTAATTTTTTAAAATTTCCCTTTAGAGACAAGGTCTCAGTATGTCTCCCAGGTTGAAGGAAAGTGGCACAATCACAGCTCAGTGCAGCCTTGAACTCCTGGGCTCAAGCCATCCTCCTGCTTCAACCTCCTGAGTAGCTGGGACTACAGGCACTCACCATGCACCCAGCTCTTTGTGACTATTTTGATAAAATGCTGTGGAAATGACGTGATCTGGTATCTATGCCCAGGCTGTAAAAGATTGGAATATTTGCTCATGGAGCCTGGGAGCTGCCATGTAAGAAGCCTGTATTCAAAAAGAGCTGGCTGAGTCCAGCCTTCAGCCATTCCTGCTAAGGTACCAGGTCAGCCGCCAGCTGAATACTACAAGTGTCCATTGTTTGAAGTCACTAAGTTTTGGGGGTTATTTTATTGCATAGTAATAGATAACCATAGTTTGGTCCCAGAACAAGGGGTCAACTTCAGTTTGCCAGCTAAATCAGGCCTGTCTCATGCCTCTACTAAGTTTGATTGGAACACAGCTACACCCATTTGTTCACACACTGTCTATGTTTGCTTTCCTGCTCGAGAGCAGAGATGAGTAGTTTTGCAAAGGGGTCTGTATAGCCCACAAAGCCTAAGATATTACTATCTGGCCCTTTACTTAAAAAGTTCACCGATCTCTCTCCTAGAAAAATCCTTACCCATGAAATACATACTTTTCTTTTTCTTTTCTTTCTTTCTTTCTTTCTTTTTTTTTTTTTTTTTTGAGACAGAGTCTTGCTCTGTCACCCAGGCTGGAGTGCAGTGGTATGGTCTCAGCTCACTGCAACCTCCACCTCCCAGGTTCAAGCAATTCTGCCTCAACCTCCTGAGTAGCTGGGATTACAGGTGCGCGCCAACACACCTGGCTAATTTTTGTATTTTTAGTAGAGACGGGGTTTCACCATGTTGGTCAGGCTGGTCTCAAACTCTTGACCTCATGATCCACCCGCCTTGGCCTCCCAAAGTGCTGGGATTACAGGCATGAGCCACTGCACCCGGCCAAAACCCATACTTTTCTTTCCAGGAGAATATAT
Organism: Nomascus leucogenys; assembly: GCF_006542625.1. Classification (NCBI taxonomy): domain Eukaryota; kingdom Metazoa; phylum Chordata; class Mammalia; order Primates; family Hylobatidae; genus Nomascus; species Nomascus leucogenys. The sequence goes on along the minus strand of NC_044397.1, from coordinate 25,993,485 downwards.
AACTGACCTGTTGCCATTCATCATCTAGTCTTGCTAGACTAGGAGAAAGAGATCTTAAGCTGACTTTGGCCCAGGCATATAACCTTTGAAAAGCCAGTTCTCTTGGTCTCAGTTCCATCATTTGTAAAATGAGGAGATTGGACTAAGTCAGTCTTTCCCTAGACATGTTCCACTGGACCCATAGGATGCTCAATGGAAAAGCAGATCTGCAGTCACAATTTTAGGGGAAGCTCTGCATACTATTTGTCCTATTGGAGATATAAAATACACATTGGCATATTCAGGGTTCTGTAGTAAAGAAACCAGACTACTTTTGTTCACCTAAGTGTTTTCTCAAACATTTTTGGTATCAGGATTATTTTCCCATAACACTTAATGATATCACATAGGACCCACGTTATAAATAATATAGTCTAGGAAATACTATATTGGGTGCTCTTTAAAGTCCCCTTTTGCTTCAATAGTCCCTGGATCTAGGATTAATTCTCCTGGCTACAGCATTAACTTTTTTCAGAGCTCTTATAGACTTCCCTTTCCAAAAACTGTTGCCTTTCATTTCTTAGCAATGTGATACTCTGCCAGTGTAATTTGCTGACTTTTCAGACTGGAGATACGGTGGCCAATTAAGTAAGTCGCAAATTCTCCTAAAGGAATTAAAATGACCCAGTGATCACCAATCTTTGGATGACAATTATAATTATGGTCTTGAAGTAAAGCAGGGGCAAATGCGGACACATTTTAAGGTTACCACTGGTTTTTATAATCCAAAGATTTATTCGCATATGCCAAAATAGAGGATACTATTCCTTCTCAGCATTACTACCATCTGTGCAGTATCAATTGAACATGTTTAATAAAGTAAACAGTGTTTAGAAAATGTTAAGTACAAGGTAACCTTATCCATCCAGACTGCCTGTTTAAAATTCCAGGTTATCTTACCAATTATATAAAAAGATAAAGTGTTTATCCTACTGAGATAATGGTAAGGCAAGGCTGTCTTTCCAGTCATGGAGCTGTTTGAAATCTCTGACCTGGGTACAAGTCCTAAGGTAGCTCATTATATTACTTGCTTTTACAGATGCAAATATCTTTTCTTGATTCCAGCTATTTCAGATGTAACAAACCATATTATATGTACAACTACTCAATGATCAACCCTCTCAGCAGCTAAAATCCCTCAAATTTAATAGGACACAAGAATTTTCTCTAGTAATGATTAGAATAAATGTTAATAAACTTATTTTCATAAAAATAAAATTTCTCCAATAAATCTCTTGCATTTGTAATTCTATTTAGGTGTCTGCTTCCCAGAAGACCAAACTGATATAACTATCCTTACAAGATTGTTCCAAAAATTGGAAATAATAACATAGTTCCTGGCTTTTGATAGCTAGACAACAAAGATTATCTTCCTTCAACTGTGAAACATTAGAAGGTCAGGGCTGGGCAATACATTCTTCTGTATCTGTTGAGTGCTTTAATCATACATTCCACTGTGTAACTGGGCTTCACTAGCAGGCAGTGTGAAGTTAAACTTAACAGAGCACGCCATGCTCCAAGCTATCAAATTATCTTCAGCGTCGGTAACCAGGTACATGTGTGTATGGGTGGATGGGTTAGGGGGTAGGAAATTGTCTTTGGAGCCAGATAGATCTAGAACAGATTGAATCCTAATTTGCTATGTCACCTTAGGGAAATCGTTTAATCTCTCTGTTTTCAGTTGCCTAAACTATAAAATGGGGATAATATGGCCTATCTCACCAGGTAACTGTGAAAATTAGAGATAATCTATGTAAAGCATCTAGCACACGGTGTGGCCCATTGTAAGCATCTAATGAAAGGATGCATTATTACTCTTATCGTCTGAACATTCTTTCATTCATTCACTCATTCCACAAATATATATTATGGGTCTACTATGATAGGGAACTGACATACAACAGTGAGCCAGAGAGGCACAGGTTCTTACAGAGTCTACTGGACCAGACATGACATCACGCAAAGTGTATCCAGTAATTATAATAAGAAAACTTAGATGGTGCTTCTTATGTGCCTGGCACTGTTCTAACAGCTTTATCACATATTCACTCACTCAATCCTTACACCAATCCCATGAGATAGGTACTTGCCCAAGATTACATAGTCAGTGTGGATCCAAAACCCAAATATCTGGCTCCAGAGTCTGTGCTTTTATAGGTTATACTGTGTTGCCCTCTCTAAACATTTGAATCAGATTTCATGCTTCTATAGAGCTTAAACAATCCTACACAACTGTATAAAACAATCTAGTGAATCCATTGAGTAAGAAGGACAGTTATTTCCTTTACAGAAGCATAGGCACAGAAATAGTAAGTCAGGGAAAAAGTGGAGAGACTGGCCACTGGGGACCCAGTGCCATGTGATAGCAGTTCCATCTCCCACCCCATCCCTCCATTGCTCACCTTCTAACCCAGCAGCTGTTTTCTGGCAATGGCACTAGAAGAAGAGTTGCTATAATTTCGTTTTTCATCTGACTCAGCCCTGACTCTTTCATCTACTATAACCACAGGGCCTCTCTAGTTCCAATCAATTCTTGACCTTCAGTGTCATAATCTTTTATGCCTGCTGGAATTTTCTTGCAGAAAAGTTAAAGGAAGATCAAACTGGTATGTTTTCTTTCGTTCTTTTCTTAAGCGTATCCACGTGACTGGAGGCTGAATGCTAAGTGGTTTGCTGCATGTTTGCAAAGCAAACAAGGTAGCAGTGAGAAGAGCAGACCCCGGAAACTAAGTTCATTTCTTATTACAAGGCAAACACCATCGACATCTGGATGCCTGAATACAAGCAACATAACAGCAGCAGTTTGTTCCAAGAAATCTTTTAGATGACAACATACCATCATCACCATCATTTTAGAATGAAAATGACAATATGAAGAAAAAAAAACCCACCCGCTTCTAATTAGTCAAGAATGATGAAGACAAAAAATGACCATACTTACTGGGGGGCATTGTGCAAGTTTATCGGCTGCCACCAGTTGAACATTCAAGTGTTTACTTTGTGACTTTCCTCTAGATTTAATCAACCGCTGTAAAACCTGATAGAAGAAGACATGAACCTGAGGTATTGCAGATGAGTTGAAAGAAAATCAAACAAGCCAGGATCTTTTTAATGGTCTGCTTGGCCCTGAGTATTATCAGAGAGGAAATGCAGTGTGAGAAATCATATATTTAAACCTGTAATGATGTCATCTGCTTATATTGGCTCTCAGTTCCATGGATTTGATATGTTCATCCTATTCTAACTCTGTGTGCAGTCTCAGGAGGAGCCTGAGTTCCCACCCTAGATTTTCCCCAGAGATTTCAAAGAGAGACCTGTAAAAATGGAGGGAGTGGACTGTACCAGGTCATTTATGTTAAGTAATACTTTAACATTATTCACCTGAATAATGTTTTAGCTCACTATCTCCATGTCAGATAAATGTCAGAGTCATTTTTTGGTTATTTTTGTCACCGATTATTAACGGGACATTTCAGTTTAATTTTAAATTAATCAGACTATTCTGTGATTGGAGACCCAGGCAAAACATTTGTATTAGTATACTGCTACATGTAAACCTGTGATATATCTATGTCTTTTGGCCACTGCTGTAACTGCATTTGGCCATATACTGCCATCTCCCGTGGCCCTTCCCCTGCAAACAGTGCTAATCTATGAGCTCTGTAATACCCCAGGACATAGGTGTCTGGGAACCCCTGTTCTTGCACTTAAGGACACTACAGTGGGAAGGCTTAACTCTCCTGCACTGCAGTGAAGTGCTTGAACCCCCAGCAGCTCTTTCAATCCATTCTACTGATTCTCAAAAGGCCCTAGTTTGTTCAGGGTTCCCAAGTCCACTGCACCAAAGCAGTGTCTGCAGAGATAGATGGAAGGCTAGGATCTCAGAACATTTGGAGGACAGTACAGCTTCTTTAGACATTCTCCACCCATGAGAGGAGACTGCCATGCTGGTTGGCAGTTGAATTTGTATTTAGGCACCAAAATACACTAGGAGGCACAGAGAAGAAACTGATTATTAAGACAGTACTTCCCAAGGGTATCCATTTCACATTAACTTTTTAAGAACAACATCCTTTTTTAAAAATGAAAGAACACCCAAATCAAAAGAAACCAATTTGGGGCTATTTCACTCTTATTTTTACTTCCCACAATAGCATAAAGATACAAAGCAAATTTCCCATTATGCTTATCATGGAATAACCACATTCTTTCAAGAACTCAACCTAAGCACAAATGTCAGGGTCTACAATGCTTCCATAGGAGATGTTTAAACAGTGATATTCTATTTTATATATGATCAACATAGATGCCTTTTTTGATCAATATAGATGTACTCTCTCAACTAGGTACAGCGTATGGGTGACACAGGAATCAACAGGATCCAAGAAATTTACCAATATAGAATTCATAGTCTATGATAAACCAGAGTCTACTTTTCCACATCTGTCTTAATGTTTTGTTTCTATTATACACTTGCATAACTGTCTGGTTTGGGATCTACAACAGTAGATTTTAGAAGAAATGAACTATTATATTCTTCACTATCTGAAAATTCATAGAATCTATACACTGTGGAAAGATTTTAAATGTGCTTATTAATAATCAGCAAGACGTTCTCCTTTGTCCACTAACAAAAAAACACAGAGCAAAGCACATTTTTAAAAGACGCACTTCTAACCCTTAAGACAGAAAGGAGCTAATTACCTTTGGAGATGAGACTTTTACATGAACAATAATTGGTGCTAAGGAAGTCTTTATAAGTTGCGCTGGGTGATTGATGGTGTCTGCATCAAGAACGACCAGTTGCAAAGACCTTGCCAACTCAAAGATTCTTTCAATTTCACTTTGTACTTCCGCTAAAACGAAAAATAATAAATAGATCCTGGTTATTGTTATGAATTAGTTCTTACATTAGAAAGATATAGTATATTTTCAGATATGTTGGTCTACATTACAAAATAAAACATTTAAAATTTTCATACTCCTGTCTAATTTCAGACCTTTTCTAAATATAGACAGAGATGGGTTGAGTTTTGCATACAACCAGTTGGTAGAAAATTTTGAGATGGCTCTCTTAATTTGCTTCTTCTAGTCAACATAATATTTAGCTGTTTATATACCTACAATAATTATTTTATGTTGTTTTTGACTGTTGTTTTTTTCTAAAGAACTTTAATGTTAGCCATAGAAGCTGAAAGCACATTTAGAAAGCAACTGAAATATATGTGCAAAGCAACATCACATGGAAAGCAAATTACACTGAAATATTTCTATCAACAAAGTATATACTAATATTTTGTGGACATGCTTTTTAAAAAAAAAAAAACCCACAACTCATCTGTTTTGACTGATATGCACATTTTTGTACCACTGGTTAATTGTTCTGAGTCTACCCTTAAAACTAATCATATTACTAAGTCTAGTTAGATTTAAGTATGAAAGCCAATGTACTTGTTCTAAGGCATAATTAGCTTCAGTATTAAAAAAAAAAAGTAAGGCCAATTATATTAAAACGCTGCAATGCATCTAGATGCAAATCTATCTGGCTGGCTCTGATAGCCAAGTGACCCAAATCTGTGCATGAGTCTAGTCAAATGAAAAATCTACTCTTTTCAAATGTCTGAAGCAATCCAGTTTTGTTTTTTTTTTTTTTAAGGAAAACAGATAATCAACATAGAACATGGCTTTCTGAAATATAAAAAAGTTTAATATATATATTTTATAAATTACCTGACTTATTGGATCATGCCCAAAGTCTGAATTATACTATTTGATTTTCAGAGAAATTAATTTGTTTTTGTTTCTGAGATACAGTTTCACTCTGTTGCCTTGGCTGGAGTGCAGTGGCATGATCTTGGCTCACTGTAACCTCTACCTCCCGGGTTCAAGCAATTCTTGTACCTCAGCCTCCCACATAACTGGGATTACAGGCACACGCCACCATGTCCAGCTAACTTTTGTATTATTTCTAGAGGCTAGGTTTAGCCATGTTGGCCAGGCCGATCTTGAACTCTCGAACTCTTGACCTCAAGTGATGTGCCCACCTTGGTGTCCCAAAGTGCTGGGACTACAGGCATGAGCCATTGTGCCCAGCTGATTTGTTTTTTATTTTTATTTTTTGGCTATAGGTGTGACCAAACAATGCTGCAATCTGGTCCAAAGTACATACAGGACACAAAACTATCTAATTTAAATTATTATTATTAATTTTTAGAGACAGGGTCTTACTCTGTGGCCCATGCTGGAGTGCAGTGGTGCAATCACGGCTCACTGCAGCCTCAATCTCCTGGGCTCAAGTGATCCTCCCACCTCAGCTTGCCGAGTATCTGGGACAACAAGTGCCTGGCTAAATTTTTTATTTTTTGTAGAGACAGGGTCTCACTAAGTTTCCCAGGCTGGTCTTGAACTCTGAAGTCCAAGCAATCCTCCTGCCTTGGCCTCCTGAAGTGCTGACATCACAGGTGTCAGCCACTGTACCCGGCCTTAAACGATCCTAAAGATGGCCTAGGGAAAAGGTAATGTTGCTCTATCCTCATTGAAGAGATAAATTTGAAGAGTCAACATATCACTTTTCATGTTATCTAATACCAATGGCCTGAAAGACTTCACATTGGTTGGAAAGGTGACTAGCTTTCAGGATATTAATGAAAACAAAGCAGGCTTATTTGTCAAATTCTTCTGAAATCATATTCTACATTTGTTAGTAATGTAGCATATTTATCCCCTTTTTTCCTCACATGTCAGAAACAGTTTTAAAAGAAATGTTTCTTCAGAAGGAAGTTTGGAAAATAAACTCAATTTTTACTGTAGTAAATTTCAGCCTCAGGATGTCAGGGTATGTTTTCCATTTGCTGTTTTCATTAAACTGTCACTGGCTTATGGGAGTTCCTGGCCAGGACTACATGTGAGCAAGCCTATGTTTTCTTAAGCTTCAAATATGAATACAGTATTTTTGGAAGCAGCAAAAAGACATTGACGCGAACTGGACTGCCCTGGTACAAATAACCCTCAAGGCACTCTGAGTTTCTGTGTAAATGACTCAGAAATACCTGGGCCTTATTTACTCTGCACCAGCAATGAGGTTAAGTGTGGTTTCTGCCAGGAGCAAGGGCAGCCATACCTAATGCTTAACCAACACAAAACTCTTAGGCAACAGGCACTTGAGCAGAGGAAGAGAGGTGCTTGGGCAGAACGAGCCAGCAGGGATGCTGGAGAAGGCCACATTAAATACTGGGGTGAGCCCAATGTTTGGATAATATGTATACAGAATGTAATAAATACATTTTATCTGTGAGGCATATTTACCTATATAGCTCATTTTTTTTTTTTTTTAAAGAAAAAGATCTCAGCCGAATAAAAAAACCTTGGCTACCCGGACTGATTCCCAGAGGGGTTCCAAAGAAGTTTTCCTCATAATCCTATTCCAGTCAAATGGAGCCCTGGGGAGTCATGGACTATGATGTTGGAGGACCTCGATGAACACTTCTATAAACTGACCATGACGATTTGGGCCCACCTCTCTCCAGGATCTCTGTCACAAATTATATCCCTTATACCCAAACCTGTTCATATTTCTCCCATGCTTAAAACACTTCAATGGCTCCCCAGGGCCCAAAGCAACATTTCCCAAAGTGAGTACTCTGGAACAATAATCTCATAAGATATCCTATGGGAAGAAGGGGGTTTTGTGCAAGGGATATATTGCATACTGTAATAGCTTCTCTTTAGAATTTCAAACATGCATTACCCTTCATATCTTCAAGGCTCTAAGAAGTCTTGCAGAGAAGAAACTCGTCAGTTTAATTCATCATTTCCAAATTTATTTGACAATGGAAAACATTCTGAATGTAACAACTACTACTATGTTGTAAAATTAACATTGCATGGGATCTGTTTTGGAGATCTCTTTAGCAAGGCACATTAGAACCCCAGCACGCTGGCCTCAATCTTTTTCAATCTCTTCTGTTCCTCTCAAATCACACCCCCAACTTCCCCGTTCTAAGCATGCTATACACAAATCTACTTGTTTCTCAACAACACATTTTTGTTTACATGTCAATGGCTTTGTATATTCCTGCCTGCCTTGAAGAACCAGCTCAAATGTAACTTCTGAGAAGTCTTCTCACACATCTCTTAACCCCTACTCTTCTTTATACCCCTAGCTCTTTGTTCATAATTCCACTGTCACAGGTATTCTAACCATCTGTCCCTTCTGTCTCTTTGCCCAAGGGTTAGATACTGTGTGTGGGTTATGTCTGTATTTCCTAAGTCTAGCATAATGCATGGCACATAACAAGTGTTCAATAAACATTTGATGAAGGAATCTACAAATGTGCATTAACAAGCACACAAATGGATCACATTGTGGTTATTATAAAATTAATAGATTGCCATGAAATTAACTCCAATGGTTATAGGTTTATGACTTTACAGAGTAAAGGTAAAAACCAGGAGCTGAGATATACTTTGTTTCTTCTTGTTTACACTAACTTGCCCCCCATCCACCCCACTGACTCTGACAGCAGGTGACTGGATTGTAAGGCATGACTTCAGTGAATACGCGTGAAGCCCTTGGCAGGTGTCAATGGTTAAAGGAGTCAGACAACCTGGCTTAAGCTTTTAATTATCTTTTAGCCTTAACCTACTCACCATACATTAGGGGTAGTTAAAAGCCAAAGACACTATAAGGAGTTACAAAATAGGTAGAAAACAGGAGAGCAGAGAATTGATGCTTGTTTGAGAAATCTTCAACCTAACTTAATGTCCTTGTCACCCATGATATTTAACTTTAGTCATTACCTAATAGGATTCACCATCAACACTGCCATTGTACCTCTTCAAGGTCAAAATACTGTGCCCTTGGGCATGTTTCCCTCTGCATGTGGAAGGCTCTAAATACAAGACTAAAGAAGGGACCACTAATCGCTGGGATCTTCCCTTCACAAGCACTGACCACTACTCTATTTGGTATGTTTAGTATTCTTTCACAAAGCAACTATCCAACAAACATTTATTAGCAATTATCATGTGCCAATCCCATGTCAGGAATACTTTGTACCTTCTTTACAAATTGCACAATCTTTGGCTCAAGGTCAGTGGGTTCTTAATGTGATGTTAGGGCATGCAGTCTTGTCTTGAAAATCTTAATTTTGTTTAGTTTTCTATCATCTATAGAGCTAATTTCAACAGTTTAAAAAATATAAGGCATGGAAGAGCCCTATTTATCCTTCCTAGTTAAAACAAGTTGCCCTCAGAATATGAATGTAAAGAGAATCTTAGGAAGTCATGAGTGGACTACACCACCCTTGGCAATCGTGGAGACCATGAACAGGCTTTCCAGATGAACGATGTAATTCACCAGCACTATGGACTCGCTTCTGTGGGTGGTGATTCCATCGTCCACAGCCCTGCTCACCTATGGCTTGATGGAGCTACTCACAGCCTTTTATTCTTCTCCATCATGGAGAATTTTAGGATGCTTTCCAACTGGTACCCCAGGAAAGACATGTTTAAAGTCACTGCATGTTACTAATGGTCATTGCCATTCACAACACCAAGAACACCGTTATCTAGCTTTTCTTCTAAAGATCTCAGAAGGCTGAATACCTCGTTTCCTTTCATGTCAGCTGTGACTCAGGTATGACAGATATCATTAGCCTCGTTGAGAAGCTGAGCAAAGCGGAGATGACTGGTTTCACGTAGTTAGGCAGGAAAAGACTAGGAGAGCCCATTGAGGACTCTTTCCACCAGACTACTAATTAGCTAATTGACTAAAGCTGAGAGACAGCAGGCTCTGGCTACTGCAAGACTCTGCTGCCTTCTTGTCCATAGCTAGCATTCTCTTTAGGTACTCAGTGCTCCCCCATTCAGAATGGGGAACAAATTGAAAAAGACATTCACAAATGCACCATGTGTCAGCCCGGTCTGTAAGCACAGCTTGAAGAAGTACCACATTTGAACATCTTACCTAAGCTGGACCGGGTGTTCGAACGTTCAATTATTGCTCTCTTGCTGGGATTATTTAGGACAGACCTCTTAGCAAGAGAAATGTCAGCTGTCACTCTCGTTATTGATATCCTATGAATAGGAACACAGAACAGAACAAGCCAGTAAAAACGTTATGGGGCTCTCCAAGTGATTTATAACCACAGTAATTAATAACCAATTTACATACTACAGGGGAACCACAGTATAATAAACATTGGCCACAAGTATTTTAAACAGGCTCTGGCTAGTATCAGAATGCAAGCAGAGCAGAATGGAGGAAGGTTTAAACTGTTTCACATACAAAAAAACCTACTCCAGTAAAAATGTTCTTCCTCCATTACGGCCTGCCTTGCTGAATTCCCTTTATAATACACACCATACCAAGAAGGAATCAAAACATATAAATAAACCATGCTCTTTCTAGGAAGCGGCAATACAATTTGCCACAGTTCATAGTTGATTTGCTCTTGAACAAGACCTTCAGGAACTACAAGTGCTTTGCTCTGGCATTTAATGATGCCGGAAAGCTGGGAAACCCTCTTCATTTCGATTATCAAAGACAATCTACCAGTCTGTGGCTAAGTTGCATTCTTTTGTGATACACACGTGATTCGTCACAGGCCCAAAGGGATACTTCATTTGTAAGAATGTGAAAAAATGGTTTTATTTTTTCTGCATGCATAGGATTCTTCAGCATATTTGCATATGACTTTGAATGCATACGGTGGGCAGTCACAAGGCACTCTAGTTGAGAGCAATGTGAGTATTGTGCCAGGATTTGCTAAGTTAGAAAGTATCCTTCGGTCATGCAAGAGAAGAATAAACCAGGGCCTGGCACGGTGGCTCATGCCTGTAATCCCAGCACTTTGGGAGGCCAACATGGGTGTATCATTTGAGGTCAGGAGTTCAAGACCAGCCTGGCCAACAAGGTGAAACTCCGTCTCTACAAATATACAAAAACTAGCCAGGCACAGTGGCACATGCCTGTAGTCCCAGCTACTTGGGAGGCTGAGGTGGGGGAGGTCATCTGAGCCCAGGGGGCAGAGGCTGCAGTGAGCCGAGATCACACCACTGCATCCAGCCTGGGAGACAGGGTGAGACCCTGTCTCAAAAAAAAAAAAAAAAAAAAAAGTGAAGAATAAAGCAAAGACATTGCAAATAAATGCAGAGGGGCATCTATTTGCATATGATTTATCAAATGAGAACATCTGCAACTTAGAATTTAAAGACTATTTTAAACTGAGATTGCTCACCTTCCAATTATCTACCAGTAGAATTCAAAGCTTGCCTCTTTAAGCCAGTTACTGTCACTATGGGCCTTTCTCCATTCTCATCTTCACAGCTTGGTCCCCAGAAAGGAGACAAGGAAAGTAGCACCCCTCCCCTTTTATACTCAGTACACCCATTCTCTTCTGTTTTCAAACTCTTTGGGGATTGAAGCAGGAAGGAGGGTAGAATTATCAACATTTACTGAATCATATGTCATCTCATACCTGTCTGGGGACAACACTGCCAGCACTGTCAGGAGACTGTACCTGATTTCAGTGACCTAAAGCCTTGGGGAGAATTTAAAATAGTCCTTTCCTCAGATGGTTGGAAATCATTCTTTAAAACAACAGTCTGTGCAAAAATTCTGGTGCCATTTTAAGCAAAGCGCTGCTTGCCTGTGTCATTATGTTTATATGCTGTGGGTTGTCAGGAAGTTTTCAATTCTTAAATTTTTAGAACTGTTAGACCCTTTTCATTATTTGATGCATCTTCAAAATTGTCTCCCACAGAAACCAAGAGTTTTTACAGATACACCTCAGGGATTGTTCTGAGGACTAAAGGCAGGTTCAGTGGGCTCCAGCTTCACTATCCTCAGTGCCAGGTAAACATGTCTGCATTTCTGTTTTCTGCATTGGGGCTTTATATATGATTTCGCTATAAAAAGCTGTTCAACTGCTAAAAGACACTGGAAAACATTGGTGCAACAACTTTTTCATCTTACCAAGAGGGAAACTGAGACACACACAGAAAGCTGCACATGGTTAGTTACAGCTCAGGTCTAAACCAGTCCCTGGGCATCGGGCCAGTGCCAAGTCACCTGACTCCACCATTCTCTTACAGTTCAGTGTTCTACAAGCCCAAATCTCCAGCTATGAGTCAAGTGGTCAAGCACAGATGCACAGTCAAGTCTTTGCCTTGCTCTGAGATAGTGAGAATTTAAACCAAGTTGAGGTAGAGTAAACCCACACCTGAGTTTCTATTACTCCAGTTGGCCACTGCAGCTTTCAGCCATGAAGTCTCATGGGCAGCTCCTTCCCTTTCCAGAATAGGGTTTGTGTGGTTTTATTTTTTTTTATTTGATTTTTTTGAGTCAGAGTCTTGCTCTGTCACCCAGGCTGGAGTGCAGTGGTACAATCTTAGCTCATTGCAACCTCCACCTCCCAGGTTCAAGCGATCCTCCCACCTCAGCCTCCCAAGTAGCTGGGATTACAAGCATGTGCCACCACACACAGCTAATTTTTGTATTTTTACTAGAGACGAGGTTTCGCCGCGTTGGCCAGGCTGGTCTCAAACTCCGGACCTCAGGTGATCTATCCACCTCAGCCTTCCAAAGTGCTGGGATTACAGGCGTGAGCCACCATGTCCGGCAATGTGTGTTTATTTTTGTGTTGTTGGGTTTCTGGTTTATTTAAGAATGGAGCTGCTGGATAGAAACATACAGGCATGTTTCAGAGCAATCCAAACATATGACGAGAGAAAAGTGGGTGGGTTTAGGGACAGAATTCAACTTTCTAGACTAATGATTTTTGGACTAATGATGTTTGGAGGGCCCAACAACCCAGAAAGTTGAATTCTAGTCTGCTTAAGTGAAAATCAAATTTTCTAGTTCTATACAAACAAGAGACTCTTGGTTCTTCAAATCTGAAGGGATTATCATCAGATCCACACTTATTTATTTTTTTCTGAGTTATAAAAGCACTTTTACAAAGCTATTTTCAAACACGACCAAAGTTTGAAAAAATTCAGAAAAAAACTGCTTCATATGTTCCAAAATACAGGGAAAGATGCAGACAATAAAGGGCACGTTTTTCTCATTTTATTTGCTAATACAAGTTATTGATTAATAAAAATACACATGCATAAAACAGAGCTCAGAAGAAGACAGGCACAGCCCTAGAAAACCTTCGGTAAGACAAAATAGGAGTTTCCCTTTTCTGTGCAAAGATGCTTACTACTATCAAAACCAGACACAAAACCCAAAATTCTTTTTTATAAAAGGCTCTCTAGAAAAGCAATCACATTCACAACTAAATACTATCTAGCTTATATACTTTTTTTTTTTTTAACTTAAAATGGTATCCTTTCTACTTCTTTTCTTGCTATGCTGAGACCCCCTAATCTCAGCTAGCCCGCCTAGTTTCAGCATTCCCATGTACCTTGTTTGGTATACATCTCTAAAAAGTTCCCTTGGAAAACTTTCTGTGACTTGCTGGCCAGTAGGTAATAGACTAATAGGAGTTTAGTTCCCCAGGAGACCGGATGTAGCAGCAAATGTTCCTGAAAACTAGCAAACATCATTCCCTAAATACAGTAAATCTGAACCCCAATTGTTGCTTACTTCCACTTTAGAATTCATCCTAACTGCTGCAATCCATCATGAGTTGTGAGTATTAGTTTTCTGTGATTTTCTGTGGAAAGATATTACTCTCCATTATAACAGATTCATTAAAAAATAATTTGTATTTCCACGCTGGTAACATAATAGCTGTAAGATCTGTCTATATTCTATCCTTGCTACATCCAATATGCAGCCCAGACAGTATAATAATTTTGGAAAACTTCTAGTATTAGTAGGGAAAAGTGTTCCAAAGAATGGAACAGTGCACTTTCAGGAGAATGGAAAGGCACAGGAAGACCCGAGTATCTTCCTGGATCTTTCTCTTAGTAGTTGCATGAGTCATTCCATCTTTTGACCTCAGTATCCTAATCAATAAAATGATAATAGTAGCTTTGCCATAACTATCTCATGGGATTGCCATTAAGAGCAAATAAGGTTATATATAAAAGTGCATTCTTAAATAATTATTCATCGTGTCCTCTGTTAATAAACACACGTATAATGTACACAAGGCAAACAATTATTGGAGATTTAAAGACTTGAAGGAGATAGTTTCCTTATGTCCGACTCTCAAAAGTGGGCAGTCTACCACGAACTCTCTCATTCCCAGAGTCCGTGAAATGTGGGTGAGAGAATCAGGTCAGATACATTGTACTCAAAACCTACTAATTTAAATATTCAAGTTTGACACTCAAGTGTTCAATTAATTATTACTGGTGTTTGAGTGGCTGTTTATGAGTCTGCATTTGAATAGAGAACAGTAGGAAGAATGCATAGGAGAATGAAATTGATTACGAAACAGAAGTTGCTTCTGTTCTTTTTCCATTTGTTGACTGCAATTAGAAATTATCTTCATTCTTATGTGGCTTGGTTGCCTTGTGATAGCACCAATTGTTCCCATTTCTTTTTATTAATAAATACTATCTCTTTGAGTCTCCCTAAGTTGTATGTTTAGCTTCTTTTCTTTCAAATTCTTTCTCAAGCCCTTTTTTTCCCTTTATCTGTTCTTTGGCTAAAAGTGTCCTTTAGTTTGAGATCCTATCTGCGTAGGTTATATGATGTTCATCTCAGATTTTTGGCCATGATCATTATCAATCACAAATTGTCCAATAAATGTCATAGAGTTGATCTGATCCAGTTGTCAAAAGCCTAAAGTAACAACTTTTTTTGCGGGATTTGAAATGATTGGCATAGGTCAACAAACTGCAACGGGTTTGACTGCTGGCTGTTCAGCCTGTGAATGGTAGATTCAGCCAGCTGAACAAACCTCATCCAAACGGGTAATCCCCAATTAATATTTGTGGTGTGAAATGAAGAGAGAAGCTGCATGCCCGTTGTGTATCCACTGTGTCCTCGTCAGCACAGGAATCATTGCTTCATGTGGATATTCAAAAATACAGAGGGCGCTCAGGAACTATTTAGTATTGTGTTTTTCTTTTTCTTTCTTTCTTTTTTTTTTTTAATTGAGACAGAGTTTGGCTCCCGTTGCCCAGGCTGGAGTGCAATGGCATGATCTCGGCTCACTGCAACCTCTGCCTCCCAGGTTCAAGCGATTTTCCTGCCTCAGCCTCCCGAGCGGCTGGAATTACAGGCATGTGCCACCACGCCCGGCTAATTTTGTATTTTTATTAGAGATGAGGTTTCTCCATGTTGGTCAGGGTGGTCTCGAACTCCTGACCTCAGGTGATTCGCCCACCTCGGCCTCCCAAAGTGCTGGGATTACAGGCATGAGCCACTGCGCCCGGCCTAGTATTGTGTTTTTCTTACATGTATTACAGTTAGGCCCCACAATAGCAGCTATAGCAATAAAATTGTATAATAAGTAGCTCTAAACTGACTCAAATAATTTCTAAGGTATCAAAAAAATCCCAAGTTTATGATTCTGCAATAGTCAAACTGTTGGACTTTCATCCAATTCATTGAATTATTTTCTACTAAGATCTGAAAAGCAGATTAAAGAAGAGAGCCTCGTAGCCAATCGATCCCTTCTTTGTACTTTCTGAAAAATAATAGGAATTTCTCCTATTTTGTCTAACGTACTGCATTCATAGCCCATGAAACACAGAGTAGGTTTCCATTAGAACATATTGTTTATGCCATGTCACTGTGCTAAAGCCTTCCTTGTCATTGTTCTCTTGGCTGGTTTCAATTAAAGACTATTTGTTTTTTTTCTCTCCTTGTATCAATTGGTAAAACATAATGTAGCATGATGTTATAACTCAAAACCTAATGATATTCCCCATGAAGAAGACATGTCAGAGTCAGTGTGACGCTACCAGCGAATTTCTTTCTTATCAAAGTCTACACATACACTCAACCAAGGAACTCCTTATTGTTCATTCTGCTGCCCGGCCTCTTAATATTTGAAATCAAGTCCATTCTCTCACCCCTCATGCCTTTAATATCTACCTATCTTTCTCCTGCTGGAGAAATACATCAGATTTCTCCAGGGCTAAGTCTCTCTCTTCAGCTATTACTTTTGCTACTGCTGAGCTCTTCCTCCAGACCCTCTGCCATGTCATCAGACCCCATGAATACTTGAGATTGAAATTTGCATTCAATTTCTATTAAAACCAACATCAGTAGTATGTGTACAGTAACAGACGCAGACAATTCTACTTGATTCGAGAGAAATCTCTGCTGTTACAATTAAATAAATTCCCTTTTTCTGGGCCTCAGGATTGAGGAAGAACATCAGATTCTTCATTCTTGAAGGCAAACCTTTAAAAGCACTGCTGTGTATAAGTAGGTTACAGACCAAAACAATCTAACACAAACGTAAGCTGTCTTATGGGATGGGATTTGTTCAGATAGGGCTGTTATGGGGCCAGTGGATTCAGCACTGCTCAGAACTGCCGTAGGTAACAGCTCCACAGGTTAAAACCATGTGACTCCATGCATATCTGAAGGAACTGTGCACGTGCAACCAAGGCATGCTGGCTGCCTTCAATCCACAGGGACCTGCATGAGGGTTAGGGTTAAGGCCAGAGCATCAGACAGCAGGACCAAGATCAGCCCTATTAAGTTACAAAGTCAGAGTTCAGCTGTTTCTTTGCAATGCTTTTTTAGAAAGTGAAATCCCAATAGCCAAAAGTTTCAAACAGAAGCAGGTTGTCTATCTGATTGTGGTTGTTGGAGAAACGAGATTAGTCTAAAAGACGTTTTACGTATCCTTCCAACTCCCATGCTCTAGGATTCAGGGCTTTTAACTTAGTTTCTTTGAAGCTACTGCATTATCTGCCTATTTCTTTTTTAAAGAGAGTGAAATGGAATAAATACATATTTCTTATTAAGCCTTTGTCCAGTAGATGAATGTGACGAAGGCTATTACCGGTTCAACAAATTCTATCTCCTCTTCCCCCTGGACTGCAAGAGTGCCTCCGCTGCAATTAAGTATGACCACATAACCAAGTTCTAACCGGTGAAAGGTGAGTAATAACGTGCGCTATCTCCAGGCCCGGCAAGCTGACTACAGACATCATACCTGGGCTAAGGGCCCCAGATGACAGCGGGAACAAACTTTCTGCCCAATTCTCCCCTCCCCCAACTCTATCCTCCCTCTCAGCCAAGGAACACCTGCCTCAGACTGTTAAGTGAGCAATAATAAGCTTCCATTGTGTTTGACTCACTACACATTTTGGGGTCTATTGATTAAGGCAGCCTGACCTATATACTAATGTACCTAGAAGCATTCTTATTTCTTAAACTAAAATCTCAGTTTACTTTCTTTCTATATAGTTCTAGAAACTAATGAATATTTAACCCAATTATCCAGAAAGCTTTTATTTTAACAAATAATACAATTTATATTTAAAGCAATACCATGTTTGTTTTTATTCTTAATCTACCAATTTATTAAAATATATCTGAAGATTTTTTTTACATTTTAAAATTATTTCGTGCATTTAGCGGATTCTCATAATTTAGCAAAAAGAAAGTGAGTGGCTTAATTACTGCCTTCAAAAATAAAGAATGTGATGTTCTTCTTCAATCCTACAGTAATAAACTGGATGCATTTACCCATACTTTTTGATGCACCCTATTTAAATTTTCTACATTTCTGATAAATCTTCAGGTTTTTTCATGTGGTTATTTTTACATGGACTGTATTCTGCATTGTGAAAGAGCTTAATATTTAGAATTGAGTCAATACAGGCTTTTTACCATTTCTCTGCAAAACAGAGAAACTTTCTCTAGAATTTTTCACAAAACTTAAATGACAAAATGATTTAATGGCTAATGCCTAAGCCATATTGTTGATGGATCATAGTAAAATACATTAAAAAATAGATCAATAAAATAACAAGGACATTTCTAATAAAAACAAACCCACAACTTATTGCCTACAAAATGATCACTTTGGGAGGCTTATGATTAAAAGAATTCTCACTCTCTTCTTTTGAGGAAATTCAGTACTTGATATTTATACTTTCCTATGACACACACACACACACACACACACACATAATTCCCAAATACTGCCTAGCTTGACCAGCAAGCCACTATACTTGTCAGAAATATTATATATCTTAATTAATATTTTTTCATAATAAACATTTTGGTATGAAATTATTAATAACTGAGAAAATAAAGATATATACATTTAAATAAAACAAATGGCTTATTTTTCTTCTCATGGTCCTTTCTTCATTGGGGACTCAATGTTATACTTCATATTTTCAGAGTTCTTTTATTATATTCTTCCCAAGAATACTGAGTTAACTTTTAACTAGAGAACTTCTGAAATCCCTGGAAACATAGATCTACAATTCAATTTATCACACAAATTTGGTTAAAGGAAAATAAAAATACAAAAACATCTATATTTCTCACCTCCCATCAAACCTGTGCTTCAGGAAATCAAAGAGGGCTTTCTGCATCATGTCTGTTACCTTTGCAGAGGTGAGAAAAAAAGAATGAGGCAAACACACGCAGAGAGAGAAGTCAAAAGTGAGAGAGGAGGGAGGGAAGGGCACTATGAGCCAAGACCTTATTGCGGCCATTCGTCTCCTAGGGGGAGGTTACCATGGAAGGTGTTTTTCATGCTTAACCATGTGCAATTGCTAATTTCCACCCCCCTTGGTTCTCCCCCAGGGTGTTGAGGAATAAACCAGCAGTGTTCACCAGACCCTCTTCCCTCTTCCCTCTTCCCTTGTTAGGGGATAGAACTGCTGCCAGGAGACAACAGGCTGGCTTTGTACACAGGTGCCGGGTATCCTTGGCACGCCTGAGTTGTGCCTGCCTCCAGTGAGGAGCAGCTAGAGAACTGAGGCCAGCACTGGACTCAGCCTTCCTGCTAGTTTGTGTATGTTGGCGGAAATTCTCCACGCCCATGACTGGATTTTTGTAGACCACTCTCCTGCTCATCCTTCTGACATTTGCAACTCTGAGAAAGACAAGACAGAAAGAGAGGGCGATAGAGCAAGGATTCTTAGAACTGCCTGAAAGAGATTCATCAGTTCATTCAGCAAATGTGTACTGAGTGCCTACTATGTGCCACACATTGTCCTAGCTCGATGGGAATGATGCCCTGGAGGCTGCTCACCTTCAGAGGTTAATGTCACATCTACCTATTTTTTAATCCACGCTAGCACAAAGTCAAAACAAACATCCGAAATGAAGTCTCTACTCTTTTCCTTGTCACATGGTTTTGTTTAATCTCCAAAGTTCACTAATGTTTTAGTGGTCTTTTAAAACATGTGCCCTTTAAAATAAATAAGCAGAGAAGGATTTGGTGGTATATGCCATCATCTTAAAAACCCAGCAGGGTGAACTCTGTTTGGGCTTTAAAGGTTTGGGTTTGCTGGAAGATTGATTGTTTGTCCTCTTGTGCTGTTCATTCTCTATTACTTCTAATAATAACGAGAATGGTCAAGACAGATAAAGTCCTTTTCTTTGCATTTAATGTACAGCAAATCTTTGACCAGATCTTCCCATTGTAAATATTTTGAGGGAGGTATTTCTAAACAATGTAATACATAAAAGATGAGAAGTGTGCAAGAGAGGAAAGAAAGGGCAGAGGGCCTCATGAGCCCCACACGGTACCCCCTGCCTTCCCATGCTGAGCACTGGCTTCCATCAGGACCCACGTGGAAACAGACCCTTGAGGAGCACGTGTCAACATGACTGTCTCCTGGGTGCTCGATCAAGAACTGAAGAGTAACAGATGATATTTGTACCTCGTAACCTTTCAGTGACGGCCCCACTAACACCACCGGACGCATTGACGGCACAACATCGTAAGGAGGAATGTGCTCCGTCTGAAAAAGATGATTCGACATGCGTGACAAGGTGAGGTTGAGCATGCCTCTCCACAGCCACAACATTCATAATTCTCAGGTTGAATGACAAATGGTTATCAAAGTCCCCACTGAGGAGGCTCTTCCCTTATTTTATAGCCACTTGGGTCACTGAAACGGAGCATTGCAGGCATGTATGTATAGGAACCTTAACAGTAGATTTAAAAAGGAAACACAACTTACCACTTTTTGCTTCTGTTTTGCTAAAAGACAATAATGAGAGCCATATCAAAATATGTAATCTCTGCAAATGACAGTACATGAGTTTAAAAGATGGAAGAATGTACTCATTTGTCCCTGTAATTATCTTCACCACTTTCCTATCGCCCACTTTGGAGAACCTGCCTTATGATTTCATTCTGGACATGTCAATTTTGAAGATGTATGAAAAACAGACAGTTTCCTCCCTGGTACAAACGACCTTATATCCTGATTTCTCTCTGGGTGGGAGTTGGGTACAGGAGTTGAGAGCAACACTGGAAGTTCCGGGCCAGCCATTCACCATGGGTTGTTCGCGTGTTGGACATAGCACAGTGTTGCTGGGAACAAGGTAGACAAACGCAATTTCATAAAAGGAAACAGAACAACCACTTGGGCAAAAATGACTATCACCTCAATCATTAGTTATTTTTATATTTGTTAACTCATAATTCTGCAGTCCCTTGGGCATTTTTGCCCATTTTCTAGAATATTGGCACATATTTCCTACTATCTTGCTTTTAAATTTCAAATACATTTATAACCAGTTATTCCTCAGATAAATTTATAACCAGTTGTTGCTGTTCTTTCCTGTTTGTAATAGCTAAAGTGTTCAATGTCCTGAATGTCCAACAAATGGGAACGAAGCAAAATATACTCAATAACTGATTTAAAGCGATTCTGTGGACATCCAAGCAGCTCCAGTCTAGTTGGGTATAACTCAGAAACTTGGTT
Organism: Nomascus leucogenys; assembly: GCF_006542625.1. Classification (NCBI taxonomy): domain Eukaryota; kingdom Metazoa; phylum Chordata; class Mammalia; order Primates; family Hylobatidae; genus Nomascus; species Nomascus leucogenys. The sequence goes on along the minus strand of NC_044397.1, from coordinate 25,972,620 downwards.
TGGTTCAGTGTCCTGTAGATCAGAGGGCTTCACATGAACAAGGACCCAGACACTTAGAACCATTCCAGAACCAATCCAGTTGCCTCCAGTTTTAGTAGGCCAGAATAGGGCCTTGGACTTGCCATTCCAAATTGATAATACAATTGGAATTGGTACTAGGGCACTGGATGCCCTAATGCAACAGCAGTTCTAGGCCAGAATGAAATTAGCCTATAGGAATCAGAGAATGTGGTAGAAGAAAAATTCCTACATGAATACCTCCATAGTTTCCAAATGCACCACAACTCCCTATTAGGCCACCACTATCTCTTCATTGCCATTAACTCCAGGGCTTGGCTGTCTGCTGTCCAAATGTAAATGACACCCTCCCTCGTTTGGGCCCTGCCTTACTCTCTGCTTCAACCCTCCCAGCTCAGGCTATACTAATACATCCTGAAGTTCCACATGGAGCCTGAAAACAGAGCATTTTCTTGAGAGTCTGCATCATTTTTTTCCTTTTTTTATTGGCCCTCACCATCTTAAACTCTGTCCGTTTCTTAGGTAAAATAATGAATTTTTTGAATATCAATTTACACAATGGACAGTTATTAACTCTGGGGGGTAAATAAGGTTTTTCAAAATTATATTCTAATGATGTGAATTTTTATTACCATTTTAAATGAAATCAAATTACCATAGAAAACAAATGAGAAATGAAATATTAATTAGAGAAATCTTTAAATTAAGGCTTCGAATTGTTTCCAAATTAGCAAAAATACTTGCATGTGTGTTCAAATATTTTTAAAAGGAATACAGTCTATGAAAAAGAGTTTAACTACAACCCTCACCTGCTGATGTGGGAGTTGCTCGAAATGTCCCAGATACCATTTCTCCAAGACTTGAAGAAGAATTTCCACTTGATTTCCTAGGATAAAGAAAAGGAACTAAAGACTCACTCCCCAGATTCTTTGAAAATAGAACTTGAGAGTACAAAGCTTTCTTTGGCCCTCATCCTATTAAATAATTCAAAACACACCAAATTCTGCTATAAAGAACTTCAAGAATCTGTCCAAATGTTTTCTTTGACCTCATTTCTAAGAGAATGTGGAGAACTAGCCGAGACCTGGAATACTTTGCAAAAGCATCTCTTCTAGTTACTCTGTGCGGAAATCAGGCAAAACCGTCACTGACAGGAATGGTCTTATGAACTGCTTGTTAACCTAACACCAGGCACCAATGTGCCAGTCAGATGTCAAACACAGCTCAAAACAGGCAGTAAGACCCGGAGAAACCATTTCTTCCTACAAGATGATTATATGGGCATCAGAGTTAAGAACTGATCGTAGGGAATTGGTCACGAAAAATATTATTTATTTGAATGGAGGATCCTCAACTCCGGTCTCCTCAGGTGTGCTCTGGAAGCTTCCCTGAAGCCCACAAATGCCATCGGGAGCTGCCACCTTCCCACTTTTTGCCTTTGACAAAAATGTTATATAGCCCATGACTGTAACAATTAAGAAATAATAATAACAATAAAACTTTGAAAATGATAATTCAGTTATTTTATTCAACAAATATTGATCGTACATCCCTGTTTTAGAAAGTAGAAATATGACAGTGGCATTGGGGAGACAAAATCCTTTCCCTTATTGAGTCATATACTAGTAGGACATATCAGTACAGGTTGAATATCCCTTATCCAAAATGGTTGGGAGCAGAAATGTTTTGGATTTCCATTGTTTTCAGATTTTGGAAATTTGCACTATATACTTACTAGTTGAACATCCCTAATCCAAATGTCTCAAATCGAAAATGCTCTAATGAGCATCTCCTTCGAGCATCATGTCAGTCCTCAAAAAGTTTCAAATTTTGGAGGATTCTGTATTTCAGCTTTTCAGATTATGGATGCTCAGCTTATACCAAACGAGATAAATAGGTAAATATATAATATTTCTGAGAGTAATAAGTGCAACAGAGAAAACTAAGTCAGAGAAGGGATGGGAAGTACAGGGAAGAGGAGTGGGTACAATTTTAAATACAGTTGGCAGGAAAGGGGTCACTGAAAGGGTGATACCTAACAAAGATATAAAGCAGATGGAGTGGCCTGGTGTAAGTGTGAAGAAAAAGGTCCCAGTAAGAAAAAACAGCAAATGCAAAGACCCCAAGACAGGAACACATGCTCCCCATGTGTCTAAAAAGGAGCATGGAAGACAAAATTTTAGAAAAAAAAGGGATAATATGGTTTGGATCTGTGTCCCCAGCAAATCTCATGTTGAGAGGTAATCCCCAGTGATGGAGGTGGGGACTGGTGAGAGGTGACTGGACCATGGGGGCGGTCCCTCATGAATGGTTTGGCACCATCTCCTCGTGCTGTTCCTGTGACAATGAGTGTGTTATAGTGAGATCTGATTGTTTAAAAGTGTGTGGCACCTCCCCATCTCTTCCTCCTGCTCCAGGCATGTAAGACATTGGCTCCTGCTTTGCCTTCTGCTACCAGTAAAAGCTCCCTGAGACCTCCCCAGAAGCAGATGCTGCCATGCTTCCTGTACAGTCTACAGAACCGTGACAATTAAAGCTCTTTTTTTCATAAGTTACCCAGTTTTATAGAAGTGTGAGAACAGGCCAGGCACGGTGGCTGACACCTGTAATCCCAACACTTTGGGAGGCCAAGGCGGGCAAATCACGAGGTCAAGAGTTCGAGACCAGCCTGACCAATATGATGAAACCCCACCTCTACCAAAAATACAAAAATTAGCCAGGTGCAGTGGCGCGTGCCTGTAACCCCAGCTACTCAGGAGGCTGAGTCAGGAGAATCACTTGAACCTGGGAGGCGGAGGTTGCAGTGAGCCAAAATTGCGCCACTGCACTCCAGCCTGGGCGACAGAGCAAGACTCCAAGAAAAAAAAAAGAAGTATGAGAACAGACTAATACAAGGGACAAGAGGGATTAATATTAATAATAGTATTGGCAAGTTATATGCTAAAAAAGGTTGATAATTAAAAGTGGGGTAACTATACTTTTGTGATCTCCTATTACTGTTGGAGCAGTTCTTATTATGACAAAGGTAGGCGCCTAAAGAACACAGGAGTTTTTAGAAATAGAAAAGCATTCAACAGAAAACAGAGGTTGAGGGTCAAGAGAAAGAGCTGCTTCTATTTTAGAACTTTCAAAAAATTGTAACATATATCAAATCAATGCTTCAGTGCAGGCTACGACACAATACCTGCAGACTCAGGATGATTTGGTTTCTCTTCTGTCAAGCTGTGCTTGTGTTCCTGGGACCTTTAAATACCTGCACTCTGAGATCTACATGCCTACTTCAGTAGCTCACTAGAGGTTGATTCACCTGAAGCTGTCTTCACCCAAATACCAGGAGACAAGAGATGCCACAAAAAGCCTGGGGTGGAGAAGGTACTATCAGTGCCGGGACCTGCACATACCATCACATTTTGTGCCCACTTAAGGAAGAGTCTCTGTAAGTGAACCAAGAGGAGCCATAATGCTGGTTCAGGTCAGCTCCCACTCACTGTGTGGAGAAAGAATGCCCGAAGTGACTCTCCTAGAGGAAAGCTTGGGTTCCAAGGAGGGCTTGCTGAGGCCACAGAAAACAGTCTCTGCCATGGAATTCATATGGTCTCCAGTGGTGTTAGGCTTCAGCATGCACTGAGGATAGAGAACTATCTGAAACTCTTCTCTGTCAATTTCAGAAACACCTTGCACACAGAAAAGTATCTTCTACTTTGAAAGCATACACCCTTGAAAATATCACCCAATTTTCTGACCAAAAAAAAGCGCATAGAAAAGATGGGAACGTACCCTCCGTGAAAACGTCCTCTTTTTTGTTCTTGCTGAATCCGTATGTTCTCCAATCTGAGTGGACTTGGAATGAAGCCAATTTCACAGCCCTCTTTCACCAGCCTTCCTATCCACCAATCATTGTTATATTTCTGGAATTCAGAAATCAAACTGCTATCAATAGTAATTCACTTATCTTCACATGTTGTTTATTAATCTTAGGGGACAAGAAGAATAAAATGCTATATACATGATATTATATACTATATTTTATACAAACTATATTTTATATGTATATGTGTGTATACTATATTTTATATACTACACTATATACTATATTTTATATAAACTATACTATATTATAGTATACTATACTATATTTTATATAAACTATATTGTATATGTATATATGTGTGTATGTATCTATATATCTCTACTATATTTTATGTAAACTATATTGTATATGTATATATGTGTATATATACCTATACTATATATTATATAAAGTATATTATATATGTATATATATCGATATATATACGTATATATAGATATATATATCTGAGGTAGATTCATAGACTAAAGCAGGGTTCTGCAAACTTTTTCTGTAAAGGTCCAAGTAGTAAATACTTCAGGCTTTGCAGACCATGTGGTCTCTGTTACAATGAGTTGAACCTGCTGTCCTTGTGTGAAAGCAGCCACAAACAAACGTCAACAAGTGAGCACGGCTGTGTTTCAATAAAACTTTTCTTTACAAAAAAGGCAGTGGGTCAGACTGGACCTGTGGGCTATAGTTTGTGAACCCCTGGACTAATGTCTGGTCCTAACCTTTGGATTCTTTCGGTCTTTGTCAAGAAGCTCTAACCAATTCTTAAGGAACATATTTTACAAGGATAAATATGCACCAATGTAACTGGAACTCTAGAAGGCAAGACAGGTATGTCTGAGATGAAATACATTTAATAGTCCAGAATTTGTCAAAAGCTTTCAGTTAAAAATTCCATGATACTATCTGTAGTCTAATCTCACTGGGGAAGAGTCATGATCTTTCAAATATAGATTTGCAAATTAAGGTCCATCTTACTACTTGAAGAAAAAGATGCCTACTCTTACAAAGTCTGAGCACATCATATATTTGTAGGTGAAATTTTGCAAGTAACTTCCAAACACTCTGAAGCCCAAGAGGAACTCCAGAATTTCCATTTAAGTTAAGTTCCATGACATGTAAACTCAAGACCCAAGTCTATGAGAAGGCTTCAACCAGTGTGGGGTGAGAGTCTGTCAATGTGGGCTTATTTGGTGGATTGGCAAAATTGCACTTCTAACTATACATTTGCTGAATTATACAGCAGAAAGCAATTTAGTTCAAGCTCCCTGCCTCAAGGGAAGGTTTCAGCTAGGTCACTTCTACAAAATAGGTATCGGCTCTATTGTTTAAGCTCTCTGGAGATGATTCTAAAAACTCCCTTTACTGTTTTTATCAAAATATATACATTTATAAACATATATTATTTTTCAAAATGTAACAATGATACGTAGTATATTTTGCTGAGCTCATAGAAAAGTGAAATTTACATATGTCTGTATATATATATATATATATGATTCTGATACATTATGAAGGAGGAATGGAAGGTTTCATTGAATAATCACACCATGAAGTTCTGGGTAAACTTTAAATTATTCTGAGTAACAGCTTCATACTCATGAGAAATATGGTCTGGTAAGAATTTGGCCTTTGTTATGCACACAGCTTCTCCATGCATACTATATGAGTGGCATATAGTCTGAGACTGCATTGAAATAAATGTAAATTGAGGGCTGGGCATGGTGGCACATTCCTGTATTCCCAGCACTTTTGGAGGCTGAGGTAAGAGGATCAGTTGAGGCTAGGAGTTTGAAATCAGCCAGGGTAACATAGCAAGACCCCGTCTACACACACACACACACACACACACACACACACACACACACACAATAGCTGGGTATAGTAGTGCACTTGTAGTCCTAGTGTACTATACCATTAGCTAGCCATACAATTAGCTAGTGTAGTGTACTACACAATTAGCTAGTATAGTAGTGTACTACTAATTACCTAGTGTACTACACAATTAACTAGTGTAGTGCATTATACTAGACTACACAATTAGCTGGGTGTAGTAGTGCACCTGTAGTCCTAGCTACTTGGGAGGCTGAGGCTGAGATGGGAGGATCACTTGAGCCCAAGAGTTCAAGACTGCAGTGAGCTGTGATTGCATCACTGCACTCCAGCCTGGAAAACAGAGCGAGACCCTGCCTCCAAAAAAATAAAAAAGAAAAGAAAAAAATCTGAATTGACCTGATATAAAACCTTGAACAATCTAGGTCTTAGTTGTTTTTCCCCACTTTCCTGTCTTTTAGTGTAACAGGCCTAAAATAATAGGTCTGTTTATTTTGGAATTAACAAAGGGCCAAGGGACCCTTTTAGAATCTTGGGTGCATAGGTCTGGAATTTAAATTTTACTGTGTTGAGGACAAAACAGACCATGAGTCATAGTTTCCTAGGGCTTAGGTTACTTCCTGAAATGAAGTGGCATAGCCCACTGGAACACTCATTTGTTAAATGGCACCCAAATGACTTTAAAGGGCTTGCTGAAATGGTTAATTCAACTTCCCAAAATGTTTTAACTTAGTTCTAGGAAACAGCGAAAGCACAGTGAGAATCTGACTCAGGGGGAATGAGTTTTTTGAGTTACTTGGGAGAAAGTCACTATGTAAAATCAAGAGCTTAATTTGATCATCATTTGGCTTATGTGACAAGCATAGTTGTAGCTTTTCTCTGCATTTAAGCTTTTTTTTTTATTACTGAGAAAGTACTTAACATGGTGCATAATAGATGGCCTTCTAAGTGATGGATGACAGGAAAGGCTATAACTTGATTATAGAAATGTGTTCATTTGTGTTGATGTTCTGGGAGCTTGTGCCAGCTCTCTACAGAGGTCACCTCAGTGTCGTTCCAACCCTTCTCCATTTGGATTTCCCTAAAATGATTAGCACTTTCTATTTCAAAGATGTTTTCTTATCTGATAATTTCAAGACATGAAAACAGGCGGCTCTGGTCCACATAAGATTACCAGCTCAATGTCACATCAAACTGCCAGACTGAAGAGAAAATCACTGATCAACAAGCACATAGCTCAAACGGCAGCCAGGACAAATTGAAACATTGATACAATGCAGGAAAGCAATTAAATACAAGGTTGGAATGTTGGTGTGAGTGAGTGTGCATGTCACATGTAAGAACATCTCTTACCTTTTCAAGTGCTGCTTCTCCTTGGACACAGTGGGTGTTAGCAACTAATGAATACGGCTTGGGCATTTTTGATGGAAATGGTGAGACATAATCAACTTAACCATTCAGATGCTAGGGCACATGTTTCAGGTCAAGAGTTCTTGTCTTCTAGACAAATGTAGACATCCTCACCTCATGTACCATCAAGAAAGTAGAGGCCATGGTTGAAGTTGATGGGTCCTCAGTTTCCTATTCCCAAGGCCCTGAAGTGTCTATGCCTGCACTCATCTTTTCCCTGCATGTCACAATGAATTAGCATTCTTCTTTGTATCAAAGGTCTGTTCCTCCACTAGGGGTCTTGGATCCCACCCTTCTTGGCTACTCAAACAGTTTACCCATTTGTCTTTCTGTTTCCCAGAGTCCTCTGCCCTTTTCTTAGCTGTAAATCTTTCTTTGAATGATTATACACTCTAGTGTTGGTTCCATGGTCAAGGTGTGCAGGACTGTAGTCTACATGTCTATAATTACAACATCCCCTGTAAACAGTCCCTTCTGGGTAGGTGCCATGCCACCAAACTTACATTTTCCTAAGTTGGATCCATACATTTATGGCTCTGCAGTCACAGAAGGGGATTTAAAGGTGCCCAGAGGACCACAGAGGTCTGTCGGAAATCCATGCTATCATTTTAAAGTTGACTGTGATTTAATGTTGTAAGTGTGTGATAATGCAAGCAATGATCTCAGACTTCTCAATCTTAATGAGAATGACTAGATTTGGAAGGCTCAGCAAATTAAATGAGGTACTGCACTGGCAGCTCCTCGGGTCTCCTCTCTGGCTAGTTTGGCTCAGAGCTGATTCCTGGCTTCAGCTTTTTGGCAGGTGAAGGGATGCAGTATGTTCTACATTTACCTCTTTAATGTGTAGAAAGTCCTTAGCATCAAAGGAGATAGCTGTGCTTGGAACAGGCACATCCTCGTCCAGGGCGCCACAGTAGCTCACATTTGTCTTCACGGCAAATGCTACAGGTTTGGACTAAGGACAGAACCATGGAATAAGGAATGAGGAAGGGAGGAGAGAGGAGCATTTTTCATATTGAAACTCTGATAGTACCAGGTAGTAAGAGAAATAACTTTCCAAAGAGGGATCTCAATGAGTTTTACATTCTCAGGCAATATCAAGAAACCTGCAGAGACGACTCTGAAAATGATTTGGTCCTATCAGCCCAACCATTTTTCCTCTCCTGCAATACTTTCCAATACTCCAAATTTTAAAATGTGCTCTAAAGTATTAAGAGGGATAGACAAAGGTGGGGGAGGACAGTCTCTTCTCTAATCTTAAAATCTGTGTTTATTTTAAATGATAACAAATACCTTCTTACCTTGGAATACAGGAAACGTGTGCAAGGTCTTTTTAAAAAGAAAAAAAAAAGGTGGGAAGAGGGTAAAATAGTATTTTTGAAATAGTCCAGATCTGAAAACCTATGGGATTCTACACAACAGAATATCTGGTCCTGCCAGGGAAAAGAAGGGTTAGTCAGCGTCAAAGCTGATGGGCAGGGCTCTTCACAGATCATCTTCTCTCTAGCTAACAAAGCTGGTTGTGGAACTCTTTTTACACAAATGCCTCTCAGCAAAGTGCTCTCAGGCTGGCACAGCCCTGTGGGGACACGTAAACCACCAGCCTAAGCAAACAGTGCTGCCACCCACATTTGGGTGACCACAATGGCCACAAAACAGATTCTGAAAGAAAATTTTATAACAAAAATTAGCCACAGCGAGACACAAGATTCCTGATATTCTGAGCTGCTTTGTTACCAACTTATGTATTTCTGCTGGGAATCTGACTGGGGAACAGCAGTTGAGGCTGGAACCTCACTGATGTCCCTTCACATGTACTGCAAGAAAAGCCCCTTCCACCAACAGAGCACAGACATCATAGGTGTTGAGGCAAATGAAGACACCTAATTTGACTGCATCATTCTCCTCCCACCTCTTTTTTTTTTTTTTTTGAGACGAAGTTTCGCCCTGTTGCCCAGGCTGGAGTGCAATGGCGTGATCTTGGCTCACTGCAACTTCTGCCTCCTGGGTTCAAGTGATTCTCTTGCCTCAGCCCCCCGAGTAGCTGGGATTACAGGTGCACACCACCACGCCCGGCTATTTCTTGTATATTTAGTAGAGATGGGGTTTCACCATGTTGGCCAGGCTGGTCTCTAACTCCTGACTTAATGATCTGCCCTCCTCGGCCTCCCCAAGTGTTGGGATTACAGGCGTAAGCCACCGCAACCGTCCCCCCCGCTTTTTTTTTTTTGGTAGGGTTTTGCTCTGTTGCCCAGGCTGGAGTGCAGTGGTGTGATCTCAGCTCACTGCAGCCTTTATTTCCTGGGCTGAGGTGATCCTCCCACCTTAGCCTCCCAAGTAGCTAGAATTACAGGTGTGAGCCACCATGCACAGCCTCTCACCTCTAAATATTTTACAATAAAAATAGAAAAGGGAAGGAATTCACTTTATTTGGGCTTCTGTTTTTTCTTCTCCTAAAAATCAGAAAGACTGAATCAATATTTAGGAGTCTGTCATGTAGGGCAAAGAGGACAGACCAGCCATGACCTTGTCTTGTATTTTGCTATTGTGCATAAAATTTCATTGGACTAAAGGGGTAGTGCTTCAAAAAATCAAAAAACAAACAAACAAAACGAAGTCGTAAGCACATGGAATGGGAGATCCCTAGTGACTGTTTTGGTTCTAACTTTCAACCGTGCAATTGGTTCCTTGCTGCTTCCTGTGGATGCAGCGATTTCTATGGAGGCCTCTTCTTGTGGAATATCTGAAGGTCTATTTTGGCAATGGCCTTTATTGCTCGTCTTTGCTGCACTTCTCAGAGTTGTTCAAAGTCCTGAACTTCACACTGAACTTGAGGTGTGATACTGAAAGTGAGAGAGAAGAGTAGAGAAACAAACAGGGCGATCCTCAGAGCAACAGCACAAGTGTGGCCTGTAATAAAGGCTGAAGTAATGGACGAGGAGGGGCCAGGAATAGGCAGGGCAAGCTGGTACCTGGGGGGCTCTCTGCCAACACTGGGCATGGGAGGCTTGATATTGCTAAGTTGGAAGATGACCAATAATTCACCACCAAACCAAATACAAAAAGGTGAAGGTTCTGAGGAAATGCCTCTTTGGAGATGTTACTAATCTCACTTAGAGGTGAAAGAATCAGAGAGCTTCCCAATCTGGAGCCTTGTTAGAATAATCACAAAATGATTATTGCAGAAATGTGTGAGGTAAGGGAAGAGCAGCTGGTGGCCACTGAGCAATGATCTACTTTTGAGCCAAAGAGAGGGAAAGAGAGTCACCTTTGCCCTCTCAAGCTGGATGGCTGCTTGCTGTTCTCTCTCCTGTCGAATTGCTTCCCGGTCCTCTTCCAAAGAGACATCGGAGTCAGACGGCCTGCTTGTGTAGGAATCCGCTGAGCCCTGGCAAAGAAAACAGAATAGTTTGAGATGATGTGTAGCTTCTTAAATTGTCACATCCATAACAGTATCCTGGGGTGAGTTCTTTTCATTTGCCTAAAATTTGATGCACATACTCCATGCCTTATTGCAGATACAAATTTAGATGGCAGAATACAGTTTAGCGTCTGAGTTATTCGGAAAGTAGCAATGTTGTGAAGAAAAATATTTTGACTAGATTAAGTGCTAGGAAGTAAACTGCAATGAAAATTATGCAATACTCAGCACCAATTCTTCTTGTTTTGTGCTATATTAAGCCCATATCACTTGTGAAACGTTAGTTTTCATCCATCTTCTCTTTTGCATATACATCTAAAGGAAAAAGAGACTCAGCTTATTATAAAAGATAAATCCTACCTGTATTTGGGCTATGGGTCATCTATTTGTCTAAGATTTCAATATAGTAAAGCATCATCTTACATTAGTAAAATGATTTTCCAGTTTCAATGTCAATACTATTGAACTCTTTCACTACTAAAACTTCAATCATTGTCCTGCAGCAGCACAGACGTGGTCAACAAGAACACTGAGCAGAAAAACAACCTAGAGGATGAAAACAGGGATGTTCTCAGTTGAAGCCCACACTAGAAGAGCTATTTAAACAGCACTGAAGGCTGGGCACTGTGGCTCATGCCTGTAATCCCAGCACTTTGGGAGGCCAAGGTGGGTGGATCACCAGGTCAGGAGTTTGAGACCAGCCTGGCTAACATGGTGAAACCCCGTCTCTACTAAAAATACAAAAAAAAAAAAATTAGCCAGGCGTGGTGGTGGGCACCTGTAGTCCCAGCTACTTGGGAGGCTGAGGCAGGAGAATGGCATGAACCCGGGAGGCAGAGCTTGCAGTGAGCTGAGATTGCACCACTGCACTCCAGCCTGGGTGACAGAGCGAGACTCTGTCTCAAAAAAAAAAAAAAAAAGGCACTGAAATCCAGTCTGACTGATGTGGCCAAGTTAAAAAGTCAACCCCTTTCTTGCCTCCCCCGCCGCAAAAAACTCTGGAGGTTTGTCTTAAGGCTGCTACAGGAACATCATCCTTACAGTTTACTTAAGCTGGCATTAAAAGTTGATATTTGCATAGATGGTAACATTTACACAGCAGAGGTATTGGGAGGGATGGTGTATTTGATTATGTTTCATAAATCATGCACAGGTTTTGAAAAACATAGACCTATCCATATAGTTGAGAATCTGCTGTCCACTGGGGAGGAAAAAACTTTAAGAAACAGTCAAGTGCTGAATCTGGTCCTTTGAAAGTTTTTCTACATGTAGAAATGTTTACTTGTGAATTTGTTGCCTTTAAGGGCAACTTTGTCTCTTAGTAGAGGCCATCATTCTAGCAAGGGTAGCACAGATTTTCCCGGCAGCCTAGAACAAGAACTCCTGGTTAGCGGTTTTATCAGAGTGCCCAGTCAAGTCCTGGTTCTAAATTTTGCCTCTGCAACATACTGCAGAAAACTTTATAGAAGTTACTGGACCACTCTGAGACAGTCTTCTTGTCTATTAAAGAGGGACACTGCCTACTTCACAGGATTACATGGAACAAGATATAATGAGCAGTAATATTTACTGATTTCTTGCTATCACATCAGCATGGGCTAGATGTTTTGGACACTTTATCTCACTGAATCCTTGCAGCAGTGGGAAGGCTGAGATTCAAACTCAGGTAGTTCAGCCTTAGAGCCAGCAGATTCACATCCCACACTGAGCTGCATTTAACATTAAAATACCTACTCCAGGACCTGGCACATAATAGGCACACAATAAATCAACTTTTCATTCTCATTTCCTAGGGCTGACATTTTCACATTGATAAAAACAAAAAGAATTAATTTCTCAATGATTATATATGCACAATAACCCATCTTGAAATGTAGCCATTTTTCTTACTGTATTTACTGCATAGAAAATGTACTATAAACCTGATAACTGCAATGTGTCCAAATCCATGTACTTTATATAGTGCTTCTGAAACTGCCCTTTATAGAGGAAACATATTTGTTAATCAAATTATAATCAAATTCCTCTGTGCAAATCTACTAGGGAAAAACTTTGGACCTACAAAACGAATAAGTGCGGGGTAACTGTTTCATAGACGTATTCATTGCCTACAAAGACAGGTATCTTGAAGTCCTTTAAAGCAGAGAGTTCTCTCAGAACACATCTTTTGTCGAATTTAGGTATACCTGCATAAAATCCAGAGTAAGAGAGAGAAAAAAAAAAACAATGTTTCAATTTTTATTTATTTTTTCTTTTTTTTGTAGAGATAGGGCCTTGTCATGTTGCCCAGGCTGATATCAAACTCCTAGGCTCAGGTGATCTTCCTGCCTCGGCCTCCCAAAGTGCTGGGATTATAGGCGTGAACCGCTGTGCCTGACCCAGTGTTTCTAAAATATCTACGAATACAGTTTGGAGTTAGTCCTAGGCAATGCTTTGCTGGAAATGTGATGTGTGATGGACCATTCTAAGGGAGCTGAACTGGCTGCTGTGAAGACATCGGGACCCCAAGTGAGACTGTGGTACGTAAGTCAGGAAGAAGGCACTTGCCTGGTTTTGAAAACATGTCCTGGGGATGGTTAGTGCCTACAGTTCACAAAAAAAGCAAGCTGCCTGCTGAGGTAGTGAGTCAAGCAGCTGAATACACACTCCACTACTGCCACTAGAAGACAGCTGATTTCCTGAAACTACCTTAACAACTTTTCAAATCCTGGGATTCAATTATCTCTGAGTACACAAGAAGTGACTCAGGGACTCCTACAAATGAACTTTATGTTGAAATGTGAACGACATTGTAAGAATCTCAAATCTAATAAACTCCACCATGGCCAAATATGTAGAAGCAGAAGTTTCTGTTTACTCCCTGTTTCTAAGGATGTCGGTAGAGGGAAAAATAAAGCACTGTGATACCCATTTTCATAATTAGTTTATATCATTACAACATTTACTTTGTTTTTTTTTTTTTTTTTAATGTCATCTACATTGCTTTGTATATGAAAAAGCAGAAGTCCAACATTCAAGAGCCCAAATGTAGCACATAGACATGTTCTGCTGGCTTGGTACTGGCTTGGTTTCTTGTTTTTACTTATTTTTGGTTTGGTTTGGTTTATTTTGTTTCAACTAGTTGAAAGGGAGTATGAACATATCCCAGAAAAAAAGGAAAGAAAAGATAAAGGAAAGGATCTGTGTTATTTACAAAGGCACAGAGAGAAGAGCAAGTGAGCTAGAGAGGCCAGAAGGAAACTGCCTGGGCCTGACCACTGGAAGTATCCAGGAAGGGCAGGTGGCCATGCGAGGCTTAGTAAGACCAGGACAGGTTGGAGAGATGTCACCCAGATATCTGGCTAAATAGTTAATGATCAAAAAGACACAGAGATGGCAAGAAGGAAAGAATGTTAGATGCTAAGAGAACATAACTGAAGACATAAAGGTTACTAGGCCTGGCGAAAGCTGAAAAGACCTGATGGAAGCCCCATCAGCTTATAATTTTCTAGCAGTTTATTTCATAAAACAGGTAGGAGCAAGCTACCCAACTTATCAAGTGATCTAAAACTGAGCTGTTAACCCACGTGCAAGAAACATGACAGTGACTAGTCCCTCAAAAGCTCTTATGCAGACACCTCTGCAAGTCATACCATATAGTGCTAAAGTCTTATTGCAGTGAGCCAAGGTCACACCACTGCACTCCAGCCTGGGTGACAGAGCCAGACTCTGTCTCAAAAAAAAAAAAAAAAGATATTTTGGTCTAGACTCTTTTTTCCCTTTAGGGAATCTTCTCGAGTACAAAATGCAAAATGCAGATAGTAACACTGGAAAATCAGCTAGCTGTTGTCTTCTGAGAGAAGGAAGGTGATCTCAAGCGAAACAATGTAAGGGCTTCTTCTCATTCACACAGAAAGAGGGAACATGATATCAACAGGACAGCAGCCATGGCTGTTGGATCCAGACAGTACTGGGTTTGACACTGTCACCAGTTCTAGTTGGCTGTGAATCTTAAGCAAGTTATTTAACCTTCTGAGTCCTAATTTCCTCCGTTAGAAAATGTAGATAATAATGTATACCTTGTAGAGTTTCCTGGTGCTTGGCTCCAGATGAAACATCATTTCTTTTTCAACATCATGGGGGAAATTCAGAAAATACCAGCAATTAAACTTTGACCCACTAATTAAAGGTTTGGCAGCTTTTTCACATTAAATTTTTGGCTGCCCTGGAGTTTTAGGATTTATATCTTGTTCTTTTTTAAAAAATAGCTTTATTGAGGTATAACTTACATATGTAAAATTCACATATTTTAAGTGACAATTCAATGATTTTTAATAAATTTACAGAATACAATTTATACCACAATCTAATAGAACATTTCTAACACCTCAAAAGAAACCTTGTGCCTATTTGCAGCCATTCTCCATTCCCAGAAGGACTAGGCATCTACTTACTTATCCTGTCCTTTTAAAACTAAAATAGACTTTCTCATTGTATGAGTAATTTTAGTATTCAGGCAAATTGTTAAATTATAGCAAGGAGAAGCAAGGGTCTACAAAGGTTTGATTTTAAAATGCAACCAGGGCGGGCATGGTAGCTCATGCCTGAAATCTCAGCACTTTGGGAGGCTGAGGCAGGAGAATTGCTTGAGCCCAGGAGTTTGAGACCAGCCTAGGTCACATAGTAAGGCCCCATATCTACAAAAAATAAATTAAAAAAAAATTAGGCATGATAGTGTGTACTTATAGCCCCAATACTTGGGAGGCTGAGGTGGGAGGATTGCTTGAGCCCGGGAGGTCGAGGCTCCAGTGAACCATGATCATGCCACAGCACTCTGCCTGAAACACAGAACAAGACCCTGTCTCAAAGAAATTAATAAATAAAATAAAATGTGATCATACTGGAACAGAATCTTGCCACTGTTGGAAGTGCTGGGCTTCCTAGTCCAACAATCCCAGTCTCTCACAACCTAGCTTAGCTGTCCATTCACAGAACGCTGACCATCAGTCAGATACTGGAGTGGCCACTACATGAAAGAGAACTGCTTATTTTTCTGGGGATTCTTGCCTCATCTGCAAAATAAGAACGAAGTCCTTCTTTGGGATAGATTTGGGAATCAATAAGATAACACACATACAACATAGTGTACAAGAGTAATGCTGATACTACTAAACCAGTGCTGTCCAACGGAACTTTTACTGTAATGATGGACACGGACGCTGTCTAATACGGCAGCCACAAGCCACATGTGGTTATTGAGCACTTGAAATGTGACTAGAGAGACTACTATGCTGAATTTTTAATTTAATTTTTAGAATTTTAAAGTGTTACTGCCTTTAAATTATTTTAAATTTAAATTCTACCTGTAGCTAGTGGCTACCATATTGGGCTGTGCGGTAGTAGACATTCAAAATGTCAGTTTCCCTTCTGGATCAGATAAACGAACACTAATCTTGGTGTAAATTTGGCATTTTAAGAGTTGCATTGGGCCAGGTGTGGTGGCTCATGCCTATAATCCCAGCACTTTGGGAGGCCGAGGCAGACGGATCACCTGAGGTCAGGAGTTCAAGACCAGCCTGGCCAACGTGGTGAAACCGTCTCTACGAAAATACAAAAATTAGCCAGGTGTGGTGGCAGATACCTGTAATCTCAGCTACTTGGGAGGCTGAGACAGGAGAATTGTTTGAACCCAGGAGAAGGAGGTTGCAGTGAGCCGAGATTGTGCCACTGCACTCTAGCCTGGGCAACAGAGCAAGACTCTGTCTCAAAAAAAAAAAAGAAAGTTGCATTAAGTGGACTAAGCGATCATGGAATATTCAGAGAAATATATCACTCCCAATGGGTTTGTGCCCGTTTTTCTCTGTTAATTTTGTAATGACTTGACAATGCATTTTTCCATATTGCAGAAGGAACACAGCCCATTCTTGGTGACTTTCCCAGATTTCCCTGGGTAGATGAGTGAATATAACTCACTCACAAGGTTGCCATTAGGCTATCTTTATATTGACAGGCTGGCCCCTCCCCTTCTTGCAAATGCACTTCCTTTTCCTTCACCCCCTTTATCAAACATGCCCAGAGCTCTTCGCTAGGGCACCCAGCCTAGCAGGGTCCAGGCTGTGTCTCGAAGTACATAGACCCTACAGTGCCTGGCATGGCAGGACCTCGAGTTTGTTCAAAGAAAGACACAGTCACTCCCATCAGAATCTCTCTCTTCTTTGTTCCATGATTTTAAGTTCTTCTCGGGTGGTTAATTGACCAAGGTTGTTGTATTTACTTGATGTGATGCTAATTGTTAGCAACCTCACCCTCATGAGTTTTTTTGTTTTGTTTTGTTTTGTTTTGTTCTTTTTTTAATTACAGTCTTCAACGCCTTAATCCAGAGCGCTGGGTAAGCATACATTCCCAGCACGTGGACGGAATGAGGAACTCTTGAAATTATATCGCCAAGATAACTTTTCTCTAAGGTACCTTGCATGGATTCTCATAAATAGGTTTTCAAAAATGTTGGTTGAAAAAATAAGACAAGTTCTGCTTACAATCACAGCAGCTCACTCTTATTGGATGGAAGACCTAAAATTCAGCCCCAGCTGTTAATCTGACTAAGGCTCCTTTTTAGGTTTCAAAGAGCCGTCAAGGGTAGCAAAGGAGCATGTTCATAAAAGGCTGTTAAAGGGAAGCGGAAGAGAATGAATGTTTGCTCATCCCTTACTAACTTATAGATATTATTATCACATCAACCCTAAGAAGTAAGTTATGATTATCCACACCGTACGAATGAGGCCTCTGAGGCTCAGACAGGCAACAAGAGCATCCTCCCATTCCACACACTCTTATAGGTCACTACATGGGGAGCAATGGTGTGGTAGATTCATTTTTTAAAATTTCCCCTATAAAATCTGGTGCAAAAACTTACATTAAAACATCAAACATTTTAGCTGCCTTCAGTAAAACAAAATAACATTCCTCAGTATTTTGTTAATATTAATCAAACACCAGAATCTCACTAATTTACAATGATAGACGTATTCTTAAAAATGCCAATCTGAGATCATGGGAAATGAACGGCAGACTGCTTTTCAAAAGACATGTTCACTATTTCTGCATGCACATGGTGTCTGTAGGCTACCAAGGTTTTGGTTTGTGAATTTCTTTGAGTTTCTACTGTAATCACAAAATTTTTCTTCAGCATTTTAGTTCTTGGTAGGTGATTCTAAGGTACCACTGAGAGTTTTCTTTTTCTCTAAAATGATAATGCCTCTGATTATGTTCACACCACTTATTTACAGATTATTTCTTGTAATTAAATTATAACTATATATAAATATACAGTATAGTTCAAACTAAAGCACAGGCTTTGTCTGAATAATCTCATAAATGGAATACAAATTAATGGGTTCTATTACAACTATTTTACATAACTGATTTAACAGGAAGTAATATTAATTTATAAAAGTTGACCAATCTTACCCTTCCTGTTGTGCTGGCTAGTTTTTGCTATAATTGCCCTGATTTCAGACAGGTTTCTTTTAATTGCTAGTCTGAGGAGACCCATGAATGGAGATAACAGCAGAAGAATTTTAATTGACCCCACAAGTACAAGGAG
The DNA here is from genome assembly GCF_006542625.1 of Nomascus leucogenys. Classification (NCBI taxonomy): domain Eukaryota; kingdom Metazoa; phylum Chordata; class Mammalia; order Primates; family Hylobatidae; genus Nomascus; species Nomascus leucogenys. The sequence goes on along the minus strand of NC_044397.1, from coordinate 25,954,494 downwards.
AGAGGTGACAAAAAGGCCCAGATAGAGAAAGAAAGGAAATCTGTACCAGCCATGGCCATTTAGGCACTTCTGAGAAAGGAGAAACTGAGATATGAGCTATAAGCAGATTTGCAAGTTAAACCGATGGTAATGGTGGTAGCAAGAGGGTAGATTCCTTTTATATTAGGTTGAATCATCAAATTGCAAACATTGCAACTGTAATTTCATGTGGTTCAACATATACATTGGGGAAAGAACAAAAAACAAGGATTACTTGATATGGATGCTTTTGGGCAAAAACTGCTGCGATAATCAGCACATAATATTTTACATGTATGTAAGAAGTGCTATATCAATAAGCACAATTAGCAATAAATCAAAAACCTTCTGCTTGACTAAGGAGTAACAGAAGTTGAAAACACCCAAGATCATTTTTGCATCCAACAAGAACTTTATTGTAACAGTAGGGACAGTGAGATTGTGGAGCTCACTTTCCTTCTGGGAAAGTGAAAGTGATCACCTACTGGGAGAAGGTGGCCTCCAGCAACCAAGCTTTACTATATACAGGTCACAGAATAACATCATGGGACACTGAGCAGCTGCTCTAGAAACCCACCCTGCCTAGTCAAGACTTCATGAGAGCTTTTGATCAACCTACATGACAGGTGTGTGACACGGTGGCTCCCGCTGGCTGATCCCGGCAGTTGCACTTGGCAGCATTAGACCCGGCACAAGGTCTTCATTCCAGGATGGCTGCTCAAGCTGCACTAATCTAGTTTCAGCAGAGACGTTAAAAAGGAAATCGCAGTATTTGTTCAGGAAATCCTGAATACGCTGCTGGTAGAAGCAGTGCTGCATACTGATGATCGTTGCTTGAAAACACGGACTTCTGTGACTTTTCTGGAAAAGTGATTGACTGAGAGACGCTTTCTTCTCATGTGGCCCCCAGAGTGGTTTACAAAGCAGCACATCCAACACTACTTTTACATTGTGGTCTGTTTTCTTGAGAGTCAGATTAGAGATATGACAACAGTATATATGTTTCCCCTAAAAGTAGCTTCAGGCAATCACTTGTGTCTTAAAAAAAAAAGAAAAGACTTCCTTCTGTCACATAAAAAAGAATAATATAGCTTGGTTTAGAAGACAGGAAGAAAGCAGGGAAAAGGACTTGAGCCTCGCCCATGTCATTTCTGTAGTCCCAGGAACTGTGTGATGAAAAAATATCTTTAAATAACTCTTTGGAATGATTTTTTTTAAAAACTGGCTAAAGTTTCTCATTAAGGGAATGTGTATGCATGGCTAACTGAATCCAGGTATGCCATCAAAAACAGAAGGAGATCCCCCAGAGGTGGCTGAAGACACAATGGAAACCACAGTAAAGCATCTACTTCATTTCAGGCAGGAGTCATGTCTTACCAGTTTTGTGGTCCTCAGAGTTCCTAGCACAGAGCTTCATAGGAGCTCAAAACTATTTGCTGAATGAAAGAATCAATGAGATGGCTTCAAGGGGAAGGAGAGAACCTTAAATGGAGACCCCAATACTGCCCAGACTTCACCCAAAGGGTGTACACTCTTCCTGCCTCCAGAGGTTGCTGGAAATCATGTAGGAAAGACCAGTGAAGAATAAAATCAATATTAACTTGACAGAGTGATACACAAGTTGACTGGAAAAATTAAAATCCAGAAACTGTTTAGAAAAAAATGTTAAAAGAAGAATAAAAGAGAATTAGCCTTTTTAATAGATATGAAAACATATAAAACTACGAAAGTTAAACATGTTTGGTACTGGCGCAGATCAATGAAATTACAAGGAGACCACAAACTGAGCTCTGTATGGGAGATTAATGCATGATATGGGAAACACTGCAAATCAATGGGAAAAGAATGATTATCCAATTGATAGTGTTGGGAAACTGAGCTAGCCGACTGGAAAAAAAAATAGATCCCTATTTTATATCTTTTTTTTTTTTTTGAGACAGAGGCTTGTTCTGTTGCCCAGGCTGGAGTGCAGAGGTACGATATCTTGGCTCACTGCAACATCTGCCTCCCAGGCTCAAGCAATTCTCGTGCCTCAGCCTCCTTAATAGCTGGGACTATAGGCATATGCCATCATGCCCAGCTAATTTTTGTATTCTTCATAAAGATGGGGTTTTGCCACACTGATCAGGCTGGTCTCGAACTCCTGAACTCAAGCAATCTACCCACCTCAGCCTCCCAAAGTGCTGAGATTACAGGCATGAGCCATCACACTCAGTCTTATAGCTTATATAAAAATAAATTATAGATGAAGAGATTTAAAGGCAATATTATATACATAACACATACATATTTTAAAATATATATATGTATATAAACACACCTCCACTACCACTAACAGAAACTATGCTAAAATCTTAAAATAGCATGCCAAAAAGTTCAGAAGCCATGAAACGAAAAGATTGATCAATCTGACTACATAAAAATCTTAAACATTTGTCTGGGAAAAAAATACAATAATCAGTCAAAATGAAAATGACAAAAAGAAAACATTGTCACATAAGTGACTTGGGTTTAATATCCTTCATATCCAAAGAACTCTAACAAGTTAATAAGAAAAAGATGAACAACCTATCTCTTCACTCATTAATATGAGAAAGGAGTAAAAATAGAAACAAGGACAAAGCAAAAAAAGAAAACTACAGGCCAATGCCAATATCACTGATGAATAAGACACAAAAATCCTCAACAAGGCTAAGTGTGGTGGTACATGCCTGTAATCCCAGCACTTAGGGAGGCTGAGGCAGGAGAATTACCTCAGCTTAGGAGGTCAAGGCTGCAGTGAGCTATGATTATGCCACTGCACTCCAGCTTGGGCAACAGATCAAAACTCTGTCTCTAAAAAAAATAAAAATAATTTAAAAATCTCAACAAAATACTAGCAAATGGAATCCAACATATCAAATATCACATGGGATTTATCAAGTGGGATTTATCCCAGGGATGCAAGGATGATTCAACATATGCCAGTCAATAAACATGACACATTGCATCAACAGACTGAAAGACAAAAGCCATATGATCATTTCAACAGATGCAGAAGACTCATTTGACAAAATTCAACACCCTTCATGATAGAAACTCTCAACAAATTAGGGATAAAAGGAACATACATCAATGTAATAAAGCCCATGTATGACAAACCCACAGCTAACATCATACTGAATCCTCTAAGAACTGGAAGAAAGATGCCCACTTTCACTACTGTTATTCAACATATACTGAAAGATTTAGCCAGAGCCATCAGGCAAGAGAAAGAAACAAAAGGCATCCAGATGGAAATCAGAAAGTCAAATTGTCCCTCTTTACAGATGACATGATCTTAAATATATAGAAACCTAAAGGACTCCACCAGAAAACACTTAGAACTGATAAACAAATTCAGTAATGTTGCAGGATACAAAATAAGAATACAAAATCAGTAGTGTTTCTATACACCAATAATAGACTAGCTGAAAAAGGAATCAAGAAAGCAATCCCATTTATAATAGTTACAAGATAATAATAACAATAAAATATATATGAATACTTTTAAACAAGGAGGTGAAAGACCTTTACAACAAAAACTACAAAACACTGATGAAAGAAATAGAAGAAAACACAAATGGAAAGACATCCCATGTTCATGGATCAGAAGAATTAATATCATTAAAATGACCATATTACCCAAAGCAATCTCCAGATTCACCGTAATCCCTGTCAAAATACCAATAACATTCTTCAAAGAAACAGAAAAAAAAAATCTAAAATTCATATGGAACCAGACCTCAAATAGCCACACACACACACACACACACACACACACACACACACACAGACACACACACACACAAATCCTGAGCAAAATGAACAAAGCTGGAGGCATCACATAACCTGACTTTAAAATATACTACAAAGCTATAGTACCTAAAACAGCATGGTATTGGTATAAAAACAGATACAAGTTATCCACAGAAGACATGTTTTCAAAAAGCATGCCTGATTTGTAAAAGAGAAGAGCATGTAGCCAGGCACCATGGCACATGCCTATAGTCTCTGCTACTCTGGAGTCTGAGACAAGAGAATTTCTTGAGCCCAAGAGCATGGCACAGACCTCCAACTAATAAAATGTGAAATCATTAAGTCAGAAGATCACATTGTAAAATAATCTAGTATGTTATTTGAAATTGTGTTAAATTTACTGAGAATCTATTATGCATCAATATACCTAAATATACTAGAGGAAGGAAACAGATTTACAGTTCACTTTAAACCCTACCATAGAGTTTGAATTTTTACCTTCAGAATTTTTAAAAACAAAAACATTATACATCTCTATATACCTATATACATTTGTACATAAATATATAAAAAAATGCATATTTTTACAGTTATACAGCTTAAGATTACCTGCATTAACCCTAAAATAATGATTTGATAGGTGACATTAAATATTAATAATCACTATCAAAAACAATAATAACCACTATTATTTATTGAGCACTTACTATGACCCATGATTAGTGTTAAGTACTTTTATTGTGTACTTTTTTTTTTTTTAGATGGAGTTTCGCTCTTGTCGTCCAGGCTGGAGTGCAAATGGTGCAATCTCAGCTCACATGCTCCTCTGCCTCCTGGGTTCAAGCAATTCTCCTGCCTCAGCCTCCCCAGTAGCTGGAATTACAGGCGCATGCCATGATATCCAGCTAATTTTTTGTATTTTTTGTAGAGACGGGGTTTCACCATGTTGGCCGGGCTGCTCTGAACTCCTGACCTCAGGTGATCTGCCTGCCTCGGCCTCCCAAAATGCTGGGATTTCAGGGGTGAGACACTACGCCCAGCCAACTGTGTTCTTTCAAAAAGAATATTTCCTGTGAGAGGCTCAGGGGGCCCAACAGAGACTATATTAGTATGAGTTTTTCTCTTTGGTCACCAGTCTTCTAAATTTGTGAAGCCTATAGGCCTTCTAGGTGATATCACCTTGTGCAGTAATTTAACTTTAGGTACAAATGCTGTTTTTGAATTAGAAGATGACGAACGGTTGGGAGTTTCTGAAGGTATGGTGAGCCCCTTGTGCACATGCTGCCTCACCAGCAAACACCCAGGGCTCTAGGTAAGAGCTATGCCTACCCCAGCTTCCTCCACAGAAGAAGCTTATTGTCACGAGAAACGCGCCCTAGGCTGTGCTACTCCTTACAGCACTGCTTTCCTCCTTTGACTTTTGTGGCCTTGATGGTGACCACACGATACCCACCCCTCCCATCAGCATGGACCAACCCTATTTGGAGTTTGGAGTGGTACAGGCCCATCCTCTCTCCTGGGGTAGTGCCTTTCCTCTCCAATCAGTTCACAGGGCAGGAGATGACAGGAAGGCTTGCTTTTTTTATTCCTATCTATGAATTCTGTGTTCTGTGTGTTAGAGGTCATTATGGCAGAGGAAAAGAACTTATTCTTAGTTTAACCTTTGCAACTAGGAAATAGGGTTTTGACTGGTATAAAACAGCACTTTACTGATGTTATCTAATTTAGTCACGATAAAAACTTAAGAGGTAGATTTCATTATCTGCACTGAAGTAAACAAGGCTTAGAGACACTAAGTAAGATGCCCAAGGTCATGCGGCTGGTAAAGTGTGGTGAATCCTGGTCGGACTGGCTCTAAAGCCATTGCTAATTAACTAATAACCATGCCCAGCAGAAGTGTTGGTAGGCACTGTTAGATGAGCAGATCACTGAGGCTGAAGACATTAAAAAAAGAATCTCTCTGTCTCTGCATTTAGATTGAACTAAAAATTACTGAGAATGCTAGATTCTCTTCAGCACATTATCTTGATTTCTCTCCAAAGCTCTTTTGAGGTCTTATAAGAGAAGTCAGGCCACATGCTCAAAGTCACTGGGCCATGATCCACTGGAGAAGCTGAGACTTGCATTTCAGGCAAGAACATCTCTTGGATGATCTCTAAGATTCCTCTGAGGTCTGTTGTTAAAGATGTCAGCCTAGTGCCAGGAATTAGGTCTTCAAGTGCTTGGTGATGGAATTGGTCATTTGAATTGACATCAAAACACATACAATCAACTATTACTAAAGCAGTGACTACCAAACCTTGGATTTTCTCTTCTCTTCCTCCAGTGAATTAGCTCATCAGTAGGTCCAAAGTGGTCAAAGAGGAAAGCCACATCTGCTCATCAATTTGTTGGAAACTTTTTTGGACCAAACAAATAGAAAAAAAAGTAATGAGATGAAACCTTGATTTAAATAAGTCTGACAGAGAAGCTGTAAGTTAATTTATTCTGATCATCACCTTTATTTTTCATTAGGGAATATAAGGAGAGGAGGTGGTTACTCATACGAGAGCTGGCATACAACAAGCAGTTCCGCGTGGTGCCATGAAGCTTGACTACCTGGGCTGGAATTCTAGGGCTGCTCCTTACTAGACATTTGCTTTCAAGTACAATACTTATTATTTCTGGGCTCAGTTTCCTTTCTGAAAATGAGGATAATAACCTAACTCATGGAGCTGCCATGAAGATTATGCATTCAGAATGTGCAAGCACTCAGCCAAGGAATCAAGCAATGCAGGTTAAAGAGAACACTTCAGTATATGGAATTGTCCCGGCCCTTTGTTTCTTGGGTGAGGCCAATTTGCTGTTGTAATCCCTCTCTTAAAAAAGGGATAGAGATATAAAACTTAATTAATTCAAGTGAGTAGGAATTAAATGTTCTAGTAAGAACTTTGGGACAATTAAAGGTATTGGCTAAAATGAAATATAGGAATCATGTTGGTTGTATTCTTCCATATTTCTTCTGCCTGCAAGAAGTGTGTTTACTCAGAGGCATCACCTTGTTTGGGAATAACAAGAAGAGAGTCAGTTCTGGTTTTCTTGGTCAGACAGCAGCATGAATAAGACTGCTGTCCTTTGCATATGAGGCTGACACTCCTGACCTGCTGTCTCCTCTGGGCTGCGTGGCTCTGAACTCACATCAGTTGGGACGGCTGTGGGTTGCCCCTCCTCTTTATGACCCAGTACCCACTTCAAGACGGCCAGGGCTAGGGACGGTCACCCATCACAGAGCACTGTTGCAACTTCTGCTAGCCTACCCACATATCAAAATTCAAGGCCGGCACTCTCAACAAAACAAGCCAACCTACCACAAACTTTTAGAATCCTAAACAGGTGTGAAAAGTCACCTCTCAGAGACAAAACACTGTATTCCCTCCCAAAAGCGGAATATGAGCTCTCTGGCCAAAGGATGCCCTTTTGTTGTTTCAACAACAAAAGGAAAATAAGGCAGCTATTCCTTTTACTTAGCTATTTTTTTTAAATTCTATTTTCTCATTATCTTTGCTTTTCTATGAAATGCATGCTTTAAAAGGAATAATTCCTATTTTAAAGCTAAGACAAATTTATTAAAAATAGGTCTTTTGTTATCATTCTCATGCTGCATCATTATAGATAAATTCACAAACCATATGCATATATTATCCAAATGGCTGGATTTGAAATACATTAACAAATGTTTGAGTAACATAGACCTATACCGTGTATGGCTGGGTGTGATGATGGGCATAGAGTGAAATCCAAGTCCAGATGAAGGCAAGGGCCTGAAGACAGAGGTAAAGGGTTCAGAGCAAAACACAAGAGGCAGGCAGTATGTCCATTCAGTGGGAAAATTTTTTCCTCCCAGAATCATCCTGAAAGCTCTTCTTCTCCCACCAATATTGATCAAACTCCTTCAATGCTGCACAGAAAAGGTCAGAGAGACCCCCAGTGCAGAAGAGGACAGTCCTGAGGATGACAGGTAGCATTCAGCAGGTTGAAGTGGAGGAGAGAGGAGGCCCTTCTTCTAGCTGGTGTTGCATGCACCTATGCACTGGCTAGTGGGAACAAGAGAGACAAGTTCAAGAAATTCACACTCAGTACTTTAACGGAGAGTTTAGGGGAAAATGCAGACACAAAGACCAAGAACTCTCTGCTCTTGAATAAAATGGTCTTAGATGAGGAAGAAATATTCCAGCAGAGGTGGCCTGAGAAATAAAACAGTACCGGATCTGTGAACTATCCAGTACTGCAGAAGGAAGGTCCCTGGAATAAAGGGGCCTCAGAGATACTTCCCTTATATAACTTCCCCAGGGCAAATATGCTACCAACTCCCAAAGACAAGGGACTACAAGTTAGTACTCAACATTCTTGCAGAATCTTTGCAGCTTTCTGTACACATAGTAGAGAAACTATGCTTAATTGTTTAGTTTTAACTTCACAGTATAGCTTTAGTCATTTTTAGCAAGCATTTTATTGTCTTTATTAAGTTCTAAATAAAAGAATCCCTTCAGGTGATCATATGTGAACCAGGTGAACTATCGCTAGGTACTAGGTACCCCAAGAGGACAGAGCAGGTAAGTGGACTTCCATATACCAACCATACTCGGTGCCCTAACAACACTACGTCATGTCTGATTATCTACTATCTAATATGCAATTCAAATTGACAAATACTTGTTGAAAAATTAGTATGTATGAGGCCTGTACTAAGTATAATAGCAGGCAAAAAGATAAATAAGACATGGTCCTTGCCTAATAAGGGTTTATAACCTGATAGGGCTGACAGTTATGTAAATAACCACATTATGAAGGAGAGTACAAAAAGTACCATACAACAAAAATACAAATCCAATCAGTGACTACAAGAGGACAGATTAATTCTGTTTTGGGGGAATAGAAGACTTCAGGGAGAAGGTGAGGGAGGCTTAAGCAGAATTATCAGGAATGGCAGACAGCAAAGCTAAAGGGCAGGAAAATAAAGGCAATGTCTGGAGAGCGATAAATTTGGACAACGCTGTAGTCAGTATGGGGGTAGGAGTTGCAGTGGATACTAAAGAAGTAAAAGGCATGTTTCTTGCTTTTAAAGAGCTTTCAAACCCGTTGGAGAAATAAGATCTGTGCTCATGAAACAAGGCAGTTCAGTGCTGAACTATGTCATTTAAAAAAAGAAATGAAGGTTACTGACTTTGGAGTTGCAAAAAGGCAGAGGTCAGTCTGAGGTGATGAGGCCAAGAAAGGTGCATGGAGAAGTCAGCGCTGGAACTGCGCCATAAGCATCATCATGATCTGCAGGGGGGCAGAGAAAATGTTGCGAAGGTATTTCAAGAAAAGGTGGGGGCAGCATGAACAAAGGCATGAAAGTGGTGCCTCGCCTTATGCATTGGGGAATGAGAAGTTCAGAGGTTCATGTTGAGGAGTAGCTGGAAATAAAATTGTAGAGTAGAATAAATGCAGATCACAGCAAATTGGGAAAGCCGGGAGGAAGTGTTTGCAGCCATATGGTTGTGAGTAGATGGCTGATACTGCACTAAAGTAAGTGAATGAGAGTTTCAGATCGAAAAGGATGCACTGGGAAGATCTGTCTGAAAGTGTGAAAAACTGCAGTCAGAGAGACTGACTAGGAGACTGATAGGATAGTGACAGTGGGAAAAGAGAGCAAGAAGTAAACCAGAAACCGATTCCAAAAAGGTCTAAAAATGATCAACAGGATATAGAGGATATACACAATTTACCTACTGCTTAACAGACACTAAGCGCAGCATTAGACATTGACTAAAAGGGAAAAAACATCTTTTAATTTAACCATTTTCAACTTGAAGACTTTGGTATTTTTCATGATTTTCTTTTCTTTTTTTTTTTTTTTTTTTTTTTGAGACAAGGTCTCATTCTGTTGTCTAGGCCAAAATGCAGTGGTGCAATCACCACTCATTGCAGCCTTGACCTCCTGGGCTCAAGCAATCCTCTCACTTCAGCCTCCCAAGTAGATGGAACTACAGGTGTGTGCCACCACACCTGGCTAATTTTTGTAATTTTTGTAGATACAGGGTTTTGCCATGTTGCCCAGGCTGGTCCCGAACTCCTAAGCTCAAGCGATCCGCCCACCTCAGCCTTGCAGTGTTGGAATTACAGGTGTGGGCCACCATGCCTGGCCTTTTCATGATTTTTTTTGGTAACCGTGTTAAACTTATCAACAAACCATCAGCAGTTTGTCTATCTTCTGATGTTCAGCTGAGACAAGGAGAAACTAGTATCAGAGCTGAAAAATAAAATGTAGTAGAGGTGGGGAGGTTTTTAAATATATTGAGTTATTTACTGAAAAGCCCAAGAAATCATTAGTAACCCTAATATTTTGTGGAAAGGTTCTTCACCAATTTTAGCTATGCAGGTCCAAGATAATACAATACCATCTACAATCCTACAAAATTACAGTTAGAAACCCCCCCCCAAAAAAAACTCCTTACTAGAAAAGATCATGAAGGAGTTTTTAAAAACGTGCATTCCGTTTTGAACATTGCTATCGAAATGTGGTCTGGTGCTTGTTCCAGAAGTTATTTATAACCAAAGAACATAAAAATTGACAATGATGGGCAAGCACAATGCCTCCCTGGGTAGAGGTTGAGGCTTATATTGAGAATAAGAATTTGAAAAACAAGCCTTTCCCATTTTAAGCAATCATTGTTTTACCAAAGAATTCCAGAGAACTTGGTTTTACTGCAAATTCTATTACTTCATTACAAAATCGGAATACAGTGGAATCTATCACCTTGCAGAACAAACTACCAGAAAAATAAGTCGTTTTGAATTATTGTCAAAGAAGAACAGTCCTTGTGAGAATAAGTAGATGTAGCTGAAGTTGGCAACATTCTTCTTAGTGGGTAACACGTCATAACCTTTTTTTTTTTTTTTTTTTCTGACAGGATCTTGCTCTGTCACCCAGGCTGGAGTGCAGTGGCACAATCATAGTTCATTGCAGCTTTGACCTCCCTGTCTCAAGTGATCCTCCCACCTAAATTTTTCAAGCTGGGACCACAGGCGCATGCCACCATGCATGACTAACTTATTATTTTTTGTAGAGACAGGGTCTCCCTATGTGGCTGAGGCTGGTCTCAAACTCCTGGACTCAAGTGATCCTCCCCATTCAGCATCGCAAAGTATTGGGATTATAGGAATGAGCCAGTACACTCAGCCTTCACCCATCTTTTGATGGAATGCCTGCATGAGAACTCTATAGCAAAATGCCTTGTACAGGAAAGACACTGGAAGCACTTTATTAACCCACTGGCAAAGTCCCCTAGTGAAAATGTTCCTCAAAACACAGAAGGCTGAGTCTACTTATACCTTAATGACTAAATGAAAAAGGGCTCTTCACAATTATTAGAATCTTTCATTATGGATAATAAAAATTAAATCATATCTGTCTTGACATATTCTCTATGAACAATCAGGAGCCTATGATTAATTATATTTTGGTTTTTACATCAGCCAGCAGGAAGATCAGAGCTCACTTCTAGCTTTCTTCTTGGTATAAAATTTTCTGTCTTAATTTATATTTTCTCTGATCCTGATATTTTGCTGGTTACTAGCTTTTTTGTGGCTTCATATAGTCTTCTAAGCTGCCTGAAAAACTTGTGGAATTAGTTGAGGGTAGAAATTTAAAAAATAACCCACCTAGTTTTTATCAAATTGTACCCTATTGTGTGCAATGAATGAAAATTTCCTCCATTATACAGATGTCTATACAGAATTCTTTTGAACCCTGGGTTCCTACTATCGGGTTAAAATAATTGCTAATAGTTTCTGTTTTCAGACAGGAAGTTTTCAATCTCTCTCTTGAAGGATTGCTAGCCAATTTCTCCTAGCAATTTGGAAGTTTCCAGATAAGAATTTAAGTACTTTACTGTGCTATGTGTCAGCCTAGCTCTGCTCTTGAATGCTGAGTTTGTGATTCATTTGGTATGTTTGTATATTTACTAAGATTAGGTATAAATATGTATTAATACTAAATCTACTCAAAATCTTTGTTCTGACTACCTTTTATTTCATCAACATTAAGCTAGAACAAAAATAAGAAAACATTTACTTTGAGGCTGGGCATGGTGGCTCACGCCTGTAATCCCAGCACTTTGGGGGGCTGAGGCGGGTGGATAACTGGAGGGCTGGAGTTCCAGACCAGCTTGGCCAACACAGCAAAACCACATCTCTACTAAAAATACAAAAAAAAAAAAATTAGCCGGGTGTGGTGGTGCACACCTGTAATCCCAGCTACACGGGAGGCTAAGGCAGGAGAATCACTTGAACCCAAGAGGTGGAGGCTGCAGTGAGCCGAGACCGTGCCACAGCACTCCAGCCTGAGCAGCAGAGAGAGACTGTCTTAAAAAAAAATTCATTTACTTTGAAAAGAAGAATAAAACTGGGAATGACACTATTAAAGTGACATTTTAAATTGTCCCTGTCAACCTCCAGGCCCATCTTTTATCTTTCTCCTCCAGCATGCTCTGGCCAATAACATGCTTCTCACACTTTTCCAAACATATTTCATCCACACTGTGTGGCACATAGTAGGTACCCAGGTAAAATACTTGTTGTATATGGTGGGTACATGCTCTGAAAGCTCCCTGCTCTTGCACAGGAGACTGACTCTTAATTAAAAAGCCCCTTTTCTCCTTGCCCATCTGGCAAACTCCATTTCATCCATCCATTGTGTTACAACTCTATGTGTGGCTATTTTACCTTTCTGACAATAACTCCTCAAGGGCAGGTAGTGTATCTTTTTCATCTTTGTGTCCCCATTGTGGGCTTGGCATATGGTAGGTATATAATAAGTGTGTATAGGAAAGAAAGGAGGGAGGAAAGGCAAAAAAGAAGGAAGAAGGGACTCATATTTCTTTGCATTCATCCTAAAAAATGTATGGCATTTTCCGAGACACTCAGAGTTGCATTCAATAGAGAAAAAAAATGCTTGCCTCCAATTTTTCAAAACCACCGCTGCAAAAGCAGATTGAATTTTGTGTTTCACTGAATCCATCCATTCATGATTAATTGGGTAGTTAAGCACTTCCAGTTACATGTGCAGCTGGGAATTCCTCCAGCTGTCATTAATTTTACCAAAGATTCAAATCCTCACTATTTATCTGCTGAAATGGAGCCACTATTATTCCTCGGCCAATCACAATCAAGTAAATAACTGTCCCGTTATTGAGTGACAATTTAGTAATTTACAAAAGCTACAAGTATGCTAACTCCAGTTGCCCTGTTGGTTACTATCATAATAAATGCCATGTTATTCAACTTCCTATTTTATTCCACTAACCAGGTGGGAAAAAATGCAATTTATCCATAAATTAGTGAACCCTAACATACTCAACATAAAGACAGTAACAATTAGAGGTATCTTTTTTTTTTTTTTTTTGAGATGGAGCCTCACTGTCGCCCAGGCTGGAGTGTGCAGTGGCATGACCTCGGCTCACTGCAACCTCTACCTCCCGGGTTCAAGCAATTCTCCTGCCTCAGCCTCTCAAGTAGCTGGGACTACAGGCGCATACCACCACACCCAGCTAATTTATGTATTTTTAGTAGAGACGGGGTTTCACCACATTGTCCAGGCTGGTCTCAAACTCCTGACCTCAGGTGATCTGCCTGCCTCGGCCTCCCAAAGTGCTGGGATTACAGGCAGGAGCTACCGCGCCCGGCTGAGACATCTTTTAATAACTGAATTTGAAATAAATACAGTCCATTTATTTGGCTTCCAGGATTATTTAGCTGTGTGGTAAGAGAGGAACTACACTCGAAAACTATGCACTATCAGGCAGTGAAACACTCTGAAATGTAATGCATACTTTTTCAAAAAGAAGAACTAGAATGGTATCATTTCCCCTCATCGCCTGCAATCAAATAAAGTGAGAACAAGGTCCAGCTCACTTTGGCTGTCAGCCTCTCAGCATGGTTCAAGTGCGTACCAGGATACTGTACTCTTAAATGTAGCATAGGCCTGCAGATGAACCTAAAATATTCAACTCATTTCCCAAGGAAGGAGAAAACAGGAAGTTCAGCCACTATGCCTAGGATGCCTATAATAATCATTTTCTACCCCCAACCTGGAGTTCTCTCTAGCCCATTGCTTGCTACTCATTGCCATTTCATTTACTAACATACCGTATTATCAATTTACAGTTTCTCACATCGTACAGAAAATGCAAAATACATATTGCTTCCCCCTAAAACACATCTTCCCAATGTGCACTCATCTTTCAAACTAAAAATCCAATTCTCTCTGCAGCAGAAGACAATGATTCATAAACTTAAGAACGAGATAATTTGATTATAAAAACCAAGTGTTTGCAAGTCTTGGGTAGAAGCCTTGCTCTCTTTAATTCAGAGACCTAACAAAATAATATGATAGAATAGCCACAAATGTATTTTGTACTTGGCAATATAAAGTAGGGATCAGGTTCCGTTTATTTACTCTTTCAAGTATCAGTTGCATTCGATCAGAGAAAGGTCTTTAGCTAACAAATGGTTATTCTTCACAACTCAAGAAAACATAACATGTAAGGCCCAGCAAGGGAAAGATGACCAGTGGGCTTGACAGCTAAAGAAATCAACCAGAAAGGCAAGGCAAGAAGGGCTAGATTTCAATAAATATTCCCTGACAAGAAATGGGAATGTGTCATTTACCATCTAAAATAATTTCATAATTAAACTGTTCACAAAACTGAAAGAATTCTCCACTTTGTCTATCAAGTTCATATTCAACTCAATGGGAGTAAACCCTGATATAGCCAGATTACCTTTAAGTAAAAAGAGTGTTTAGTCAAAACTCTAAGTTGGCTAGAGTTCCTTCTAGCTCTGTATAAGCAGCTACCTCATCCTGTCTTTCTAGACATGAGCACATGCACGCACATCATGCTATCATCTTCCTACTCAGTAGCCTCCAGGAACTGCAATGAAACCAGAATGTAAAACTTGACATTTTTCTCCAAAAAGTTGAGGGACGCTACATCAACAGAAATTACTCAGTTGAATTTTTATTCTTAGCCCCAATTCAAGCATGATCAACAGTGTGAGAGCATTTAAAAGAAGCAACTCACCAACCCCTTTAAATAAGAACTTCTCATGTTTCGTCACCTGAGTTTTCAAAAATAGAAAGCAGTTGAAGCCACTGGTTGCCCTATGAGTAAAAGCAAAACATTTCTTTTGCAGGAGGTGAAAATCACTGTCTTATGCATTATTTTTAAGTAGCAAGCATTGAGCATTAGTACCTATATAAACTTTAAAAATAAACCACTGTTCCCCACTGCTAGGGAAGAGGGTAAGATCCTAAGAGCAGTTACTCTATCTATGAAGCCACTAACTTCCTTCATGGCAAGAATAGCTCTTTTGGGGTTAGCCATATTTTCAGAAAATGCCTGAGCCACTGTAACTGATGGACAATAAAGGTGAGATGAAACTCTCTGGTCTTTATCTTCTGCTGTCCTACTTTCATCTGCTTATGATTTAAAGGGTGAAACTACAGTCTTGTCCAGCAACAAAAGGCCTTCCTAATTCTGATGGCCCTAAGTCAGGCTCTTGTCTCTTTGTCCAGCTTCATCTCCCTCCACCCTATCAGTCTTCCCTCATGCTATGCTGAAAAGCTTGTCACTCCCTAGCTCCCTGAACGCATCATGTAGATTGCTACCCTGACGTGTCACTTCGGTACATTCATCCTAACTCCTACTCGTCCTGAAGGCGGAGGCGTGTCACCTTTAGGATGTTTTTTTCTGATAACCCTTTTCAGGCTTGCTTAGTTCCCATTAAAATTACTGTGTACATTTGTTATCATTGCACTTACATTATTCAGCAGTTATCTCTGTATGTTTATTCCCCACTAGCTTGTGTACTCTGAGGTGAAAACCACATTTTATCCATCTCTTTTTTTTCCTTGAGTTAAACTCAGTACCTAGTTTTATAAATGTTTACTGAATGAGAAAACATGGAAATGAGTAAATAATTTATAGGTAATCAGAGAACAGAGGTAGGGAAAACAGAACAAGCAAGGACCCTAATATATGATCAGGTATTTTCATTTAGGGACCTAGATGAGCTAGCTATAGACTTAACCATTCTTTTCTGCATACGAAAACTTTAGTTTATGTTCATATTTTTTCCTGAATCAGGTCCTTAATATACTAACCAGTAAAGAAATAGAGGTGAATAACCCAAATTACTGGAAAGAAAAAATACAGGCTATCTTTTAAAACAAACTTATTTTGGAATAATTTTAGATTTACAGAAAAGTTGCAAAGATAGTACAGAGAGTTCCCATATACCCTTCACCCAGTTTCCCCTAATGTTAACACCTTACATAACCAAGGTGCATTTGTCATAAATAAGAAAGTAACCACTGGCACATTATTATTAATAAAATGCCAGTCTTTATCAGATTTCACTGGTTTTCTACTAGTGTCCTTTTTCTGTTCCAGGAGCATTGCAATTCAGAATACCATATTGTATTTAGTGTGTGGTTTTTTAAATCAAATATTGACTTGATTTTGAATAAGAAAAACGGCTTCAAAAAGTGACTAAACATCTCGGACATTCTTCCCGTTTTCTTCCTCTGACATGTGATGGATGGGCCGGCCCTCCTTTCCTGGTCTCAGCCAGGAAGAGCACAGCAAGGAAAGTCCTCTTCACTGGCTGTCATAGCTGTTCCCTCATGTGGGCTGAGAATATTTCAATCAGGTCAGCACACAGTTTCTAAAGAAAAGAAACTGAGGTAGAGTAGAGATCATTGCAAAGATAACAACCAGCAGTAGAAAGCATCCTTAGTTGGTGTTTCAAAAGGGTCACAGGTGGACTGAAAGTTCTCAAATATTCTCCAAGAGGCTTTTGTCCTGAAGCCTAGCTTGCTGCCAGGGGTTAGAAAAAAAGAGCTGCAGGAGGAGACCATGAGGATGGAAAGAGTCTCTGCTGCTGTCAAAGCCCAGTCAGAGAGGCAGGGCCCAGGGAAAAGGAACAAAGATGCCAGGAGGGAGTCTGATTGCAGCCAAAGAACCTGTTAAGGTGCACAGGCATTAAAAACAGAAAATCAGGAGATCATTTGCTGCTAATTTCTGTGTTCCCGGGCCTTATAAGATAGAGAGTGGTATATTTAGGGAGAGGTGGTAAACTAAGCACTTTGGAAAGATTGAAAGCAGACACCATGCAGACACTATTTTGAAGGCAAAGAAAAGCTGAACATTTTGCTTGATGATAAAGAGAGGATTTTATTCCAGTTAGAACAGTCACTTAAGGCCAATCAGGTACCTGAACAGGCACTGTGAGTGTAGGCCCTTAGCTAAGATACCTTCCTTGCATTGTCAACCCTGCTTGGTTTTAGAAACCTGCACCCAAAGAAAAGTGAAGAAGATCCTGAAGGAAGCATGGGGGAAGTTGCAGATGATGAAAGAGTTATGAAAGTCATGGCAAAAAATCTGGACCAACTCATCTGTAGATAAAAAGCCAAGGGAAGACTTTAGATAACACGCTTTAAGAATTTGAAAGGCTCCAACTCCAGGGCTGGGAGACAGCCATTCTGCAGTGAGGGCACAGTGAAAGAAAACATGCCTTACTGCAGCCTGAGAGATTTAAGTCAGACATAGGAATACATTTTCTGACCAAGACAGTAAAGGTTATCAGGCACAGGACTAGGTTTCTGAAGCAGGTTATAAAATCCCATGCCCTAAGTGTTTTCTCAAATTCCCTTCATTCGGGGGCATATTTAAATGGAAGTAGGCTGGTATTTTAGATATTTCCCCATTTTCTTTGAGGTGCAAAGGTGACAAAGGATTTAAGATTTTTTTTTTTAAGAAAGGAAACAGGTGTTATGCTTGAAAAATATTAATTGGATAAATTTAGAAAGAAAAAAAACTTTAGGTAAGTTTTTACCATTGACTATTATCCCTGGATCCTTTATAGATATATATGTATATAAAATTTCTTCTTAAAAAAAAGGGGGGCTGGGCACAGTGGCTCACGCCTGTATTCCCAGCACTTTGGGAGGCCAAGGGCAGGCGGATCACCTGAGGTCAGGAGTTCAGGACCAGCCTGGCCAACGTGGTAAAACCCCGTCTCTACTAAAAATACAAAAAAAAAATCAGCCAGGCATGGTGGCGGGCGCCTGTAATCCCAGTTACTCGGGAGGCTGAGGCAGGGAGAATTGCTTGAACCCGGGAGGTGGAAGTTGCAGTGAGCCGAGATCATGCCACTGCACTCCAGCCTGGGCGACACAGTGAGACTCTATCTCAGGGAGGAAAAAAACAAAAAAACAAAAAAACGGGATACAAGTGCAGATCATGCAGGTTTGTTACACAGGTATATGTGTGCCATGGCGGTTTGCTGCACCTACTGACCCACCCTCTAAGTTCCCTCCCCTCACTCCCCAACCCCCAGCAGGCCCTGTGTGTGTTGTTCCCATTCCCCCTTCTGTGTCCATGTATTCTCAATGTTCAACTCCCACTTGTGAGTGAAAACATGTGGTGTTTGGTATTCTGTTCTTGTGTTAGTTTGCTGAGGATGGTGGCTTCTAGCTTCATCCATGTCCCTGCAAAGATATGATCTCATTCCTTTTTAAGGCTGCATAGTATTCCATGGTGGATATGTACCACATTTTCTTTATCCCATCTATGATTGATGGGCATTTGGGTTGGTTCCATGTCTTTGCTATTGTAAATAGTGCTACAATAAACATACATGTGCATGTGTCTTTATAGTAGAATGATTTATTTATTTTGGGGGGGTATATCAAATGGTATTTCTGGTTCTAGATCCTTGAGGAATCACCATACTGTCTTCCACAATGGTTGAACTAATTTACATTCCCACCAACAGTGTAAAAGCATTCCTATTTCTCCACAGCCTCGCCAGCATCTATTGTTTCCTGACTTTTTAATAATTGCCATTCTGACTGGCCTGAGATGGTGTCTCATTGTGGTTTTGATTTGCATCTCTCTGATGATCAGTGATGTTGTGTTTTTTTTTTCATATGTTTCTTGGCCGCGTAAATGTCCTTTTGAGAAGTGTCTGTTCATATCCTTTGCCTGCTTTTTCATGGGGTTTTTTCTTGTAAATACGTTTAAGTTCCTTGTAAATTCTGGAATTAGACCTTTGTCAGATGGGTAGATTGCAACAATTTTCTCCCATTCTGTAGGTTGCCTGTTCACTCTGATGATAGTTTCTTTTGCTGTGCAGAAGCTCTTTAATTACCTATGCCTATGTCCTGAATGGAATTGCCTAGGTTTTCTTCTAGGGTTTTTATGGTTTTGGGTTTTGCATTTAAGTCTTTAATCCATCTTGAGTTAATTTTTGTGTAAGGCATAAGGAAGGGGTCCAGTGTCAGTTTTCTGCATATGGCTATCTAGTTTTCCCAGCACCACTTACTGAATAGGAGATCCTTTCCCCATTGCTTGTTTTTGTCAGGTTTGTTGAAGATCAGATTGTTGTAGATGTGTGGTGTTATTTCTGAGGTTCTTGTTCCATTAGTCTATGTGTCTGTTTTGGTATCAGTACCATGCTGTTTCAGTTACTGTAGCCTTGTAGTATAGTTTGAAGTCAGGTAGCATGATGCCTCCAGCTTTGTTCTTTTTGCTTAAGATTGTCTTGGCTATACAGGGTCTTCTTTGATTCCATATGAAATTTTAAATAGTTTTTTTCTAATTCTATGATGAATGTCAGTGGTAGTTTGATGGGACTAGCATTGAATCTATAAATTACTTTGGACAGTATGGCCATTTTCACAATATTGATTCTTCCTATCCATGAGGATGGAATGTTTTTCCGTTTGTTTGTGTTCTGTCTTATTTCCTTAAGCAGTAGTTTGTTGTTCTCCTTGAAGAGATTCTTCACATCCCTTGTCAGCTGTATTCCTAGGTATTTTATTCTCTTTTCAGCGATTGTGAATGGGAGTTCATTCATGATTTGGCTCTCTGCTTGCCTACTGTTGGTGTAAAGGAATGCTTGTGATTTTTGCACATTGATTTTGTGTCCTGAGACTTTGCTGAAGTTGCTTATCAGTTCAAGGAGTTTTGGGACTGAGGTGATGGGGCTTTCTACATATTAAATCATGCTGTCTGTGAACAGACACAACTTGACTTCCCCTCTTCCTATTTGAATACCCTTTCTTTCTTTCTCTTGCCTGATTGCCTTGGCCAGAACTTCAAATACTATGTTGCATAAGAGTGGTAAGAGGGGGAAACCTTGTCTTGTACCAGTTTTCAAAGGGAATACTTCCAGCTTTTGTTCATTCAGTGTGATATTGGCTGCGGGTTTGTTATAAATAGCTCTTATTATTTTGAGATGTGTTCTATCAATGACTTGTGTATGTTGAACCAGACTTGCATCCCAGGGATGAAGCTGTCTTGATCATGGTGGATACGTTTTTTGATGTGCTGCTGGATTCGGTTTGCCAGTATTTTATTGAGGATTTTCGCATTGATGTTCATCAGGGATATTGGCCTAAAGTTTTCTTTTTTTGTTAGACCTCTTCCTGGTTTTGGTATCAGGATAATGCTGGCTTCATAAAATGAGTTAGGGAAGAGTCCCGCTTTTTCAACTGTTTGGAATAGTTTCAGAAGAAGTGGTACCAGCTCCCCTTTGTATTTCTAGTAGAATTCAGCTGTGAATCTGTCTGGTCCTGGGCTTTTTTGGTAGGCTATTAATTACCCAATTTCAGAGCTTGTTATTGGTCTATTCAGGGATTTGACCTCTTCCTGGTTTAATCTTGGTAGGGTGTATGCGTCCAGGAATTCATCCATTTCTTCTAGATTTTCTAGTTTATTTGCGTAGATGTGTTTATACTATTCTCTGATGGTAATTTGTATTTCTTGGGGTCAGTGGGGATATCCCCTTTGTCATTTTTTATTGTGTCTATTTGGTTCTTCTCTCTCTTCTTCTTTATTAGTCTAGCTAGCAATCAATTTGTTAATTTTTTCAAAAAACCAGCTCCTGGATTCGGTGATTTTTTTGGAGGGTTTTTTGTGCCTCTATCTCCTTCAGCTCTTCTCTGATCTTAGTTATTTCTTGTCTTCTACTAGCTTTTGGATTAGCTTGCTCTTGCCTCTCTAGCTCTTTTAATTGTGATGTTAGGGTGTTGATGTGAGATCTTTCTAGCTTTCTGATGTGGGCATTTAGTGCTATACATTTCCCTCTTAACACTGCTTTAGCTGTGTCCCAGAGATTCTGGTATGTTGTCTCTTTGTTCTCATTGGTTTCAAAGAACTTCTTGATTTCTGCCTTAATTTCATTATTTACCCAGGAGTCATTCAGGAGCAGGTTGCTCAATTTCCATGTAATTGTGTGGTTTTGAGTGAGTTTCTTAATCCTGAGTTCTAATTTGATTGCACTGTGGTCTGAGAGACTGTTTCTTATGATTTCAGTTCTTTTGCATTTGCTGAAGTGTTTTACTTCCAATTATGTGGTCAATTTTAGAATAAGTGCCAGGTGGCACTGAGGAGAATATATATTCTGTTGATTTGGGGTAGAGAGTTCTGTAGAAGTCTACTAGGTCCACTTGATCCAGAGCTGAGTTCAAGTCCTGAATATCCTTGTTAATTTTCTGTCTCGTTGATCTGTCTAATAGTGACAGTGGGGTGTTAAAGTCTCCCACTATTATTGTGTAGGAGTCTAAGCCTCTTTGTAGGTCTCTAAGAACGTGTTTTATGAATCTGGGTGCTCCTGTACTGGGTGCATATATATTTAGAATAGTTAGCTCTTCTTGTTGAATTGTTGCCTTTACCATTATGTAGTGCCCTTCTTTGTCTTTTCTGATCTTTGTTGGTTTAAAGTCTGTTTTGTCAGAGACTAGAATTGCAACCCCTGCTTTTTTTTTTTTTTTTTTGCTTTCCATTTGATTGGTAAATTTTTCTTCATCCTTTTATTTTGAGCTTTACATGTCTTTGCATGTAAGATGGATCTCCTGAATACAGCACACCAATGGGTCTTGACTCTATACAATTTGCCAGACTGTGTCTTTTAATTGGGGCATTAACCCATTTACATTTAAGGTTAGTATTGCTATGTGTGAATCTGATCCTGTCATCATGATCTATTTGGTTATTTTGCACAATAGTTGATGCAGTTTCTTCATAATGTCATTGGTTTTTATATTTTGGTGTGTTTTTGCAGTGCCTGGTACTGGTTTTTCCTTTCCATATTTAGTGCTTCTTTCAGGAACTCTTACAGGGCAGGCCTGGGGATAACAAAATCCCTCAGCATTTGCTTGTCTGAAAAGGATTTTATTTCTCCTTCGCTTATGAAGCTTAGTTTGGCTGGATATGAAATTCTGGGTTGGGCTGGGCATGGTGGCTCACGCCTGTAATCCCAGCACTTTGGGAGGCCGAGGAGGGTGGATCATGAGGTTAGGAGATTAAGACCATCCTGGCTGACATGGTAAAAACCCGTCTCTACTAAAAAATACAAAAAATTCGCCGGGGGTGGTGGTGGGTACCTGTAGTCCCAGCTACTCAGGAGGCTGATGCAGGCGAATGGCATGAACCCAGGAGGCGGAGCTTGCAGTGAGCCGAGATCGTGCCACTGCACTCCAGCCTGGGCGACAGAGCAAGACTCCATCTCAGAAAAAAAAAAAAAAAAAAAGAGAATATTGAATATTGGCCCCCAGTCTCTTCTGGCTTGTAGAGTTTCTGCTGGGAGATCCATGTTAGTCTGATGGGCTTCCCTTTGCAAGTGACCTGGCCTTACTCTCTGGCTCCCCTTAACAGTTTTTCCTTCATTTCAACCTTGGAGAATCTGATGATTATGTGTCTTGGGGTTGATCTCATCGTGGAGTATCTTAATGGTGTTCTCTGTATTTCCTGAATTTGCACGTTGGCCT
The DNA here is from genome assembly GCF_006542625.1 of Nomascus leucogenys. Lineage (NCBI taxonomy): Eukaryota > Metazoa > Chordata > Mammalia > Primates > Hylobatidae > Nomascus > Nomascus leucogenys. The sequence continues at coordinate 25,931,840 of NC_044397.1, read as the reverse complement.
GTCTTGCTAGGTTGGGGAAGTTCTCCTGGATAATATCCTGAAGAGTGTTTTCCAGCTTGTTTCCATTCTCTCCGTCTCCTTCTGGTATCCCAAGCAATCGTAGGTTTGGTCGTTTTATGAATTCCCATATTTCTTGGAGGCTTTGTTCATTCATTTTCATTCTTTCTATTCTTGTCTGCATGTCTTATTTCAGTAAGGTGGTCTTCAAATTCTGATATCCTTTTTTCTGCTTGGTCGATTCAGCTGTTGATACTTGTGTATGTTTCACCAAGTTCTCGTGCTGTGTTTTTCAGCTCCATCAGGTAATTTATATTCCTCTAAACTGGTTATCCTAGTTAGCAGTTCCTCTTACCTTTTATCAAGGTTCTTAGCTCCTTTGCATTGGGTTAGAACATGCTCCTTTAGCTCAGTGTAGTTTTTTATTACCCATCTTCTGAAGCCTACTTCTGTCAATTCATCCATCTGACCCTCTGTCCAGTTCTGTGCCCCTGATAAAGAGATGGTGCGATCATTTGGAAGAGAAGAGACACTCTTGCCTTTTGGGTTTTCAGCATTTTTCATTGATTCTTTCTCATCTTTGTGAGTTTGTCTAGTTTCAGTCTTTGAGGCTGCTGACCCTTGGATGGGTTTCTTGTGGGGGCCTTTTGTTGTTGTTGATGATGCGTTGTTGTGGCTTTCTGCTTGTTTGTTTTTCTTTCAATAGTCAGGTCCCTCTTCTGCAGGGCTGCTGCAGTTGCGGGGGTTCACTTCAGGCCCTATTCATCTGATTCACTCCGGCGCCTGGAGATGTCACTCAAGGAGGCTGGAGAATAGCAAAGATGGATGCTTGGTCCTTCTTCTGCGACCTCTGACCTCAAGAGGCACCAACCTGATGCCAGCAGGATCCCTCCTGTATAGGGTGTCTGACAACCTCTGTTGGAGGGTCTCACCCAGTTAAGTGGCACGGGGAGCAGGACCCATTTAACAGAGCACTTTGTCCCTTGGTGGAGGGGGTGTGCTTTGCTGGGGGAAACCCACTCATCTGGGCTACCCAGATTCCTCAGAACTACCACAAGGAGAGGCTAAGTCTGCTGGTCCACAGAGACTGTGGCCACACCCCTAGGGGCTCAGGCCCAGGGAGATCCGGATTCTGTCCCTAAGCCTCTGGCTGAAGTTATTGGAGTTCCTGCAGGGAAGCCTCACCCAATGAGTAAGGATAGGTCAGGGTCAGGCCTGAAGGGACACCGGCCACAAACTAACGCAGCCGGTCTGTCGGGCTGTGGGGACAAGTCTTGGGACCAAGCTGTCCAGCCTCCCTGGCTCCAGCAGGGAAAAAGTACATCCTGGAAGTATAGAAATGGGTGCCACCCTTCCCCCGCCCAGGGAGCTCAGCGTGTTAGGCAGTGCGAATCCCAATGCAGGCTGCTGTCCCTCCCGCAAGGAGCTCAAACAGCTTAGACAGCAGGCAGTCACAGCCAGTGCTGGCTGCCCCACCCCTGCAGGGGTTCCGTAGGCTTAAGCTGACTCCAGCTGAGAGGCTGTAAGAGTGTGCACGTGGCCGGGCGCGGTGGCTGATGCCTACAATCCCAGCACTTTGGGAGGCCGAGGCAGGTGGATCGCCTGAGGTCAGGAGTTCGAGACCAGCCTGGCCAACATAGTGAAACCCCATCTCTACTAAAAAATACAAAAAAAGTAGCTGGGCATGGCGACAGGTGCCTGTAATCCCAGCTACTCAGGAAACTGAGGCAGGAGAATCGTTTGAACCTGGGAGGCAGAGGTTGCAGTGAGCTGAGATTGCACCATAGCACTCCAGCTTGGGCAACAAGAGCGAAGCTCCATCTCAAAAAAAAAAAAAAAGAATGTTCACATCCTGGGGTTGGGACGCTAGGCCCTGGTGGGTGGCTTGGGTTCGGGAGTGGAAAAGCAGTTTTCTCTGGGGGGAGTAGTGCGCTCACCCACCACCTCCCTTGGCTGCGGGGAGGGGGTTCCCCTGCCCCGTGTGGCTCTCAGCTGGGCTGCAGTACCACACACTGTTCTTCCTTCTCTCCGTGGGTCAGGCCAGCCCTCTAGTCAACTTTGATGAGAGAACCTGGATACCTGGTTGCCAGTGAAGGATTCATACGCTTATTATGGGTTTTTTCCATGGGAGCCTCCAAAAGCCGCTGCTTCTAGTCAGCCATCTTGGCCCCACCCCATTCCTGGATCCTTTCTTAAGGTTTTTCAGGCCTCTTTAAATGATTATATTCTCTTATCTCCTTTTTTAAGCATAAAATTAGAGACTTATGGTCCTCTTGTGTGTGATTTCCTGATAAAACCCCTCTCTCTTTGTTATAGAGAAAACAAATAAATACATGAGATATCAAAAAAGATATAAATTGAACCAGTTTACTCTGTATTTAAGTAAACACTTGGAAGAATGAAAGTGCTTGAGGCATAAAATTATTCATGCCTATTTTAAAAGGTTTCCATTTATGAAAAAAAAAGAGAATGTCTTATAGTGGAATAAAGTATCACCAGTTTTAAAATAGTCGACTAAAAAATGTTAAATCTTATCTTGATTACAAATTGTTGAAGGGAAGGAATTATGCATATTTATATTGATATAAGGACTGTGAAGTACTTAATGATCACCCGCACAGAAAGCCAAAATATTGAAACTACGTACAATACCTGACTGCAGAGCCACAAGAGGAAACATCAGACTACTATTCTGGTGCAAAGCAAAGCTTTTTAAACTATGTGTTTAGAACAGTGGTTCCCAGCTGGAGGCAATTTTCTTCCCCCAAGGGACATTTCACAATGTCCAGAGACATTTTTCATTCTCACAATTGGGAGGAGGAGTTGGTACTGACATCTGGTGGGCAGAAGCCAGGAATGGTACAAAACATCCTACAATGCACAGGACAGGTCTCCCCGACCAATCATTATCTGGTCGGAAATGTCAGTGGTGCCAAAGTTCAGACACTCTGGTATAAAACCACTAGGTCTCCTTAATATGCGGTTTGCTTTTTCAAAATTAAATGGATATATTTAGAAACATGTTTGTGTTTTTCTCATTAACAAGAACCTATTTACCAACCAAACAAATATAGCTTCGCTTTAAAACAAATGCTTCGATAAGAAGGCAGCTAGGATGTGGGGGTATTAATACCATGTTAAACAATATGTATAAGCTGAGTTTGGGTCATATGCCCCTTGAATATCATATCCCTGCTATGAAAGAATGAAATCATAATGGATGAAAAGATGACTGCCAATTTGGAAGGCATTGGGAAAACTCAAGCAAAACCTGTTTGGCTCTTAGTATAATCCCTATATAAGACAGGTTCTGGAGTATAAGGAATATAAAACAAACACCTGGAAGGACTCTTCCCGAGGTGAGCTCAGGTCTAGACATGTGGGTTAATAAAGCGTACTGCCACACAGGATTGTGGACTAAGTAAGGCAATCCACATAAAGAACTCAGCACAGGGCAGACCCAGTAAATGTTCAAAAATATATTTGCTACAGTGAGGATGATGATGAATACCAGACATACACAAGAAGATTTCTGGCCAGGTGCAGTGGCTCATGCCTGTAATCTCAGCACTTTGGGAGGCTGAGGCAGGTGGATCACCTGAGGTCAGGAGTTCAAGACCAGCCTGGCCAACATGGTGAAATCGCATCTCTACTAAAAATACAAAATTAGCAAGGCATGGTGGCAGGTGCCTGTAATCCCAACTACTTGGGAGGCTGAGGCAGGAGAATCACTTGAACCCAGGAGGTGGAAGTGCAGTGAGCTGAGATCGCATCACTGCACTCCAGCCTAGGCGACAAAGTGAGACACCGTCTCAAAAAACAAAAAAAGAACATTTCTGAAATGAACACTGTAGTTTACCCCTAAACTTCTCCCCTCCATATGCTTTGGCTATGCACTACTAGAAAGGCATTAAGGAGAAAGTTGGCTGGAAACCCCAATGCACTGACAACTAAAGGAGGTCTTTTATCTTAACTCCCCCTCTCAATATGGCAGAAACAAATGTTTTGAAACAAAAGTGAAAAGGGCTGGGGGGAAAAAGGGTGCTACTGAGTTCCACATTAAGATACAACAGCCACCCTCAACCATATGTACTGGTTTGTTATCTGCCAAAATATGTAGTTGGCCATTATGAAGGCATTGCCCATGCTTTCAAGTTGCCACAAGGCACATATTAATATTTATTTTTTATTACAGTACATTCAGCATTGATTGAAGTCTATTATATCATTTGCTCAGTCAACAAGTACGTACTAAGCATTCAACTACAGGTAGGACACCATGGGAGTTGCAAAGATCTATACAATTTTGTCTTTCCTCCCAAATTGCTTACAATCAGGTAAAGAGAACAGTTAATCTGTGGTTAGCAAGAGACAAATCTGTGTGGCTCCGGAGACTCATTTCCTTCCCTCTTTTGCTAGCTTAGCAGAAAGCTGGCTCAGCTAAACAAATGAACAAAAAAATAGGCTGATACCAACCACTGGGCTCCAGGGGCTTTCCTTCTCCAATAAGGGCGCTTCCCTGATCAGAGAGCCTCCACTGTTACACAAGCACATAGATGCTCCCTGCCTACTGATCCTATAAATAGTAGAGCATTATCTACCAGAGCTGTGGCTATGATGCATACAGATATCCATGCCTAGCCTAGGATGCAGGTTGAGAGTTCAAGGGATTGTGTGCGCACTGCTACATGGCTGCTTATGAATTCTCCTCCAAATCAAACCTATATTATATCTGCATTGTGTAGCATTAGCACTGCATGCAAGCAACCACTCGCACATAGGCAGAACTGACAAAGGCAGCACGTCCAGAGATGCAAACATCATGTTCACCATATCAACATTCCGACTTCATACAGATTCTATAAAATTTTAAATGTTTCCATTTGTATAGTACAAATTTGGATAATCATTCACTGAAAGACTTCCCAAATCAAAAGGTATGTAGGAGGGCTGAATGAATCCCTGTTCTCTGAAGTTCTGTAATATATGGAAGGTGTGATTTCGCCTACAGCCAACTAAAGGGGCAAGTTCTCTTTAGGGGTGAGCCTTGAACCTTGACCAGGGTAGCCTCAGGAGGGTTGTTTCAAAGGAGAGATCATGTTCAGTTCTACATTGATCTGGGGCCATACTAAGTTAGGCCTTCTGGGAATTCTCTCTAACGGTCCAGGTTTTGCCAAAGAGGGATGGTCTGAAATGCATGAGGATTGTCTTCTCTTCTCTTTTTACTTTTCTTTTCTTTGAGTGAGACAAGGTCTCACTCATTCATCCAGGCTGGAGTACTGTGGCACAATCATAGCTCACTGCAGCCTCACACTCCTGGGCTCAAGTGATCCTCCTGCCTTGGCCTCCCAAAGTGTTGGGATTAGAGATGTGAGCCACCTTGCCCAGCCTGTATGAGGATTCTGAGGACAAAACATGCTTCCCAAGCTACAGGCAGGCTTATATCCCTCATTACAGCCATCACCAGCCATGCTGTCACCTCCAGGGTGAGATTGAGGCAAGAGAGGTCTAAGATGCAAAATGTAAGAGGGCACTCCTACCTCACTCTTAAGGGGGCACTCCCCCTCAGGGTCCTGCAAGTACAGGGGTGGCTTGTGATAGCCCAGAGAGAGAGCGCCTCCTCAAATGTCTACTTAGGCTCCTCACTGCCTCACCATACTCCCAGCCCTGTTCACCTCTCCCTTTTTTCCTCCCTCCCACCTTGACGACCCCCTTAATTTGTACATCATTCCTCCATGTACACTTTTAATAACCAGTATCTAGCCATGTCAAAAGAAATCATTAAGACCAGATCCACCTTAAAAGAGGTATGACTTAAGTGCAAGTTTGGAAAACAAACAAACAACAACAAAAACCTGAATTATTTCCTCACACAAAAACTAGAATATATCTTGGAAAGTTCAGACAAGACTCAATTCCTAAATAGCTCATTTTTCTTCCTGTCCATGACAACCACAAAAGCCAGCTATAAAGCCATTTGGCAATGGTTGTGATTTCCAAGTTAAATGCCTTGCAATTAGCTCCTCCTACATGTTTGTTAATCCTATTATGGCAACCCAATAAGTGTCACACCAATTTAGAAATTATTAGGTGTCAGAATGTGTTTTTCCTTTGTAAATAGAAATAGAACAATTTCTATTTCTATTGTAATAGAAATAGAACAATAGTAAAATGATTTCATTTGTGTTTATTTTTTACTTTACCAGTCTAGTGTCTTTTCTTCTTCTTCTTCTTCTTCTTTTTTTTTTGAGACAGGGTCTTGCTCTGTTGTCCACAACAGAGGTACAGTGGCACAATGTTGGCTCACTGCAGCCTCGACCTCTTGGGCTCAAGTGATCCTCCCGCCTCAGCCTCTTGAGTAGCTGGGACTACAGGCACATGCCACCACACCTGGTTAATTTTTGTATCTTTTTTTTTTTTTTTTTTTTGTAGAGACAGGGTCTGGCTATGTTTCCCTGGCTAGACCTGGCCTCAAGCAATCCTCCCACCTTGTCCTCCCAAAGTGCTGGGGTTACAGGCATGACCACCATGCCAGGCCCAGTCTAGAGTCTTTGCAGTAACCTCAGCATGTATCAGTCTATTGTACTTTGTAATTTGGTTCCCTCTTTACCAAAGAAGAATTTCCATCTAAACATGCAACCATATTTTGTGATCAGGATCATAATTGACAAGTAAGACAGTGCTAAGTGGCAAGGTTATAATGCATCTTCAGGATTTTGAGAGCTGCCTTAGAATCCTTAGCTTTTGCCATCTTAAAACTTACTTGAGGCTGGGCACGGTGACTCACGCCTGTAATCCTAGCACTTTGGGAGGCCAAGGCGGACGGATCACGAGGTCAGGAGATCGAGACCATACTGGCTAACACAGTGAAACCCCGTCTCTACTAAAAATACAAAAAGAAATTAGCTGGGCATGGTGGTGGGCACCTGTAGTCCCAGCTACTTGAGAGGCTGATGCAGGAGAATGGCATGAACCCGGGAGGCGGAGCTTGCAGTGAGCCAAGATCGTGCCACTGCACTCCAGCCTGAGCAACAGAGCAAGACTCCATCTCAAAAATAAATAAATAAATAAATAAGTTAAAAAAAAATACCTTACTTGATTGGTTTAGGAATTTGAGAGCTTCACAAACATTATCCCATGAAAACAAGCCATAGTTTCATCATCTAAAAAATGATGACAGCTGCAAATACCAAATAATGAATATCAAATGGTGAATCTTGGTTTAAAACAACACGAACGATAGCAGATGAGCCACACTAATCTAGTCATGCCTCACTGACCTTTCTTCATCTAAGAGTTTATTACTTACCTATTGCTGCTGTAAGAATGACCACAAACTTAATGGCTTAAGCCAACACAAGTTTAATATTTTGTACTTCTGGATGTCAGAAGTCCAAAATGGATCTCACTGGCCTAAAACCAAGGTGTCAGCAGGACTGTGTTCCTTCTGGAGGGCTCTAAGGGAGGATCTGTTTCCTGGCATTTTCCAGCTTCTAAAGCCAGCCACCTCCCTTGGCTCACAGGTCCCTTCCTCCATATTTGATATGGTTTGGCTCTGTTTCTCTACCCAAATTTCATGTTGAATTGTTATTCCCAGTGTTGGGGGAGGGTTCTGGTGGAGGGTGATTGGATTATGGGGCTGATTTTTCCCTTGCTGTTCTCGTGACAGTAAGTTCTCACGAGATCTGGTTGTTTAAAAGTGTGTGGCACTTCACCCTTTTCTCTCTCTCTCCTGCTCCGCCATGGTTAAGATGTGCCTGCCTCCCCTTCCCCTTCACCTTCCGCCATGATTCTAAGTTTCCTGAGGCCTCCCAGCCATGCTTCCTGTACGGCCTTCAGAACTGTGAGTCAAACCTCTTTTCTTCATAAACTACCCAGTCTCAGGTAGTTCTTTATAGCAGTGTGAGAATGGACTAATACAATATTCAAAAAAGTAATGTCAGACTGAGTCATCCTCACAATGCCATCTCTCTTGTTCTCTCTCTTCTGCCTCCCTCTTCCACTCACAAGAACCCAAGTGATTACATAAGACTCACTGGGATAATCCTGTACAATCTTCCCATCTCAAGGTCAGCTGATAAGTAACTTTACCTTTTTATTTATTTTATTTTTGAGATGGGGGTCTCCCTCTATTGCCCAGGTTGGAGTCAATGACATGATCATAGCTCACTGCAGCCTCATCCTCCTGGGCTCAAGGGATCTTCTCACCTCTGCATCCTGAGTAGCTGGGACTACAGATGTGTGCTGCCACGGCTGGCTAATTTTATAATTTTTTGTAGGGATGGAGACTTGCTGTGTTGCCCAGGCTGGTCTCGAACTCCTGGCTTCAAGCAATCCTGCTGGCTCCACCTCCCAAAGTGCTGGGATTAAAAGCGTGAACTATGATACCCAGTTAATAAGCAACTTTAACTCCCTTTTCTCATGAAACCCAACATATTCATAGATTCCAGGGATTAGTATGTGGACATCTTTGGGCAGCCATTGTTCTGCCCAGCATGAAGAGTTTAGATGAAATTTGCCCTGTGTGAGGCAGGGGCTTATATGATTCATGACATTTCCAGTATCACATCTTTGGCATGTATAGTCTGGAGTTTTCTGACAATCAGAACTTTCCAAAAGATATTTACCAAGACAGTTGTAGTCTGTGGACTCCAGCAGCTGGTAAAACTCACGAATCCTGTTTTCATTCTATTATTTTTTAGACCTTTTGAATTTTTCAAGTCAGTTTCATAAAACATTGAGTTGATTCCTAAAAGATCAAATGTAGTCAATACCGAGGGTTTGTTGATTTTGCCTACTGCAAAAGAACCTCAAGTTGGAATCTCTCCACATTCATATTTGTGAGTCTATGAGGATTGCCAGCTTGTCTGAAGGAACTGTGCTCACTCCCTGCCCAGCTGTGCAATACTCAGAACTCTGAAGAAACAGCAAGGCTGGGCTCATTGCGGACCTGTCTGAATGGGTGTGAGACAACAGGTGGAACCATGGTGAAACGGAGAGCACATCAAAGTATTCAGGTACGCATTATTTTAAGAAATAATAACAACTATGCTCAACCAAACAAAAGCAACTGCAGGTCAGAGTTAGCCTCCAGGCTATGTGGTGGCTCCTCCTCCTAGCTATTGCTTCTATTCTGAAACTGGCTCCAACACCTAAACTCCAGAGGACTCCACTACTTTGCTTTTAGACCTCACCTCATTTGCCCTCTCAATTCCATAGGGCAGGCTGTCCTTAAAGACTCTGCCATCCCATCTTCGTCTTTATTTATGTACTGGATCTCTCACCTGCTAGCTTGGCTTTCAACACATTGCTGTCTAGACCTGAACTTCTGTGCTTTGCTCCCCAGTCTTGGCAGCAGGCCCATGACCCCGTGTAGCCCCTTGCTAAGCACATGACTTGCTGTTGTAGCAACTAGGTGCAGGGAGCTGGAGGAAGCCTGGTTGGAGGCCTGGATGGCATCTAGCTGACATTCCATTCTTCAAGTACAAAATATCAGTCTTGGCCAGATAATTTCAGACTGGCCTACAGAATTCTAATGGGAAACGTTTTTGCTAAGCATCAGCCAATAAAAGCTCATTTACAAAATGGAAGAAGAACCCTAGGACTATGGCAACTTATAGAAGAAGAACCATAAGACTAAGGAAACTGGATTCTATTCCTAACCCTCTTGCAGATTGGCTGGGTAACCCTAGGAAAGTTCCTCACCTCTAAAAAATTGATCTGTTTCCTCACAAGTAAAATGTGGAAGACTGGGAAATTATTTCCTGATTTCATGGACCCAACACTAAGTAAAGTAAAATTAAAGCAAGGTAATACTTTCACATACTCAGGCAGTATAATTCGGTAATTTCTAGTAATTCTCCATGAGTTTCCATCTCATCTCCATTCAGAGGGACTGGTTTTTAAGTGTGACTCTGATACATTATATACATACATAGATACATGCATACATACATGCATACATACATAAGTGTGTGTAATCTATTCTGAAATCTCTTTTTTTTTTTTTTTTGAGACAGAGTCTCGCTCTGTCGCCCAGGCTGGAATGCAGTGGCACAATCTTGGCTCACTGCAAGCTCCACCTCCTGGGTTCACGCCATTCTCCTGCCTCAGCCTCCCGAGTAGCTGGGACTACAGGTGCCCACTACCAAGCCCGGCTAATTATTTGTATTTTTAGTAGAGACGGAGTTTCACCGTGTTAGCCAGGATGGTCTTGATCTCCTGACCTTGTGATCTGCCCGCCTCGGCCTCCCAAAGTGTATTCTGAAATCTCTTAAAGTAGATTATAGAAAATTGATTCTGAAATCTCTTAGATTGCAGCTAGTACTACTATACAATATAATTTATATTGCTACTATGTAATTTGTATTATATACATATAATAATATATGGAAGGATCTTCTTACCTCTGCATACTGAGAAGCTGGGACTGTAGGTGTGTGCCATCATGGCTGCTGTAGTATATATATATATATATATAATTACATCATAAAATATGTATATATTACACCACCACAGAGAAAAGTTGTAACATGATGGAGATGAATTACTTATATTAGGAATCCCTAAGAAGCATTCTCAATCCCTGGATGAATAAGAGAAGGTCTGGAATATATTTACCTTAGAAAGTTTTAGGAAGTTTCAGAACAGATTCTACTTTTTTCAACACAGGGTGTTTATAACACATATGATATCTGTTTTTCATCCTTTAGAATTCCAAGCCAACTCCTTTTTGTAACACAGTTGAGGTGTGGTAAGGATAGGTACCCTTTAAACATTGTGACAATGATTCTATCGTTTTTTCAAGGAATCCCACACAATGCTTCCGGATGAAACTTTCTGACCTATTTAAACAGAGCTGATAATTCCATTCTTATCACCTCTATTATGATATATTGTGCTTAGTTGTTTATTCCTCTGCCTCTCCCACTTATCTGTGATCTCTTTAAGAATATCCATTGGACTTTATTCTTCTTTGTATCCCCAGCACCCAGTGGAGTACCTGGCACACAAAAGCCATTCAACAGTGGTTAGTGAACAAATGACTTAACTAATTGTTAAGGAAAGTTACCTGCACTCTAAGCTACTTGAAGCATTTCTATTATTTTCTGATTTTATAACAGAGAATAAGCAGTAGAAGAATACAGCTATTAGCTAACACATTTTGTATTATTTGGTAGTCACATATCAGAAATAATTCCTTTATATTTGGAGGATGTATGTCCCAATTTCATTTGAACACATGAAACAATTTCTGAGCGTCCTTTAAAAGTAAGGTCCTAAGGTTGAAGTACCATACTTTTGAAACTGTCTTTCTATGGGTACCAAACCTACAGAGCTGCATTTAAAATCCTATCAAGTTAATGTTTTTGCTGCTGAATTAATTCCATAAGTCACTTATAGGAAAACATCTATCATTTTGGAATCATGTACATTAGCAATCCCTGGTACCTGGAAGAGTTTTCAAGTTTGTTTGGCAACTGTGCATATTTCTTCTGAATTCAAAGGAGCAGAGTGGATAGTTTGTTTGTAGGATTTGCAAACATCCAAATTTAAGGATAGAAAAGAGGAGCAGGGAGGGGGTGGGGAGGCTAGGGTGAAATTCCAGGGGAGGGGGCTTAGAGGCTGGTGTAGGGGGCAACAGCAAGGTGGTCGAGAAGGGTAACATTCAGAATATACTGTGAAGACAGAACTGACAGGACTTGCTGATGGATTGGATGCAGGATGTGAGAAGGAGAGTTAAACTTGAGTCCAAGGTGTTTGACCCAAGCAACTAGACGAATCAACATACCACTTCCTGGGATGTGAAAGACCACAGGAAAAGCAGGTGAACCCAGACCTGGACATGATTAATTTGTTTGCCTATTAAGCAACCAAATGGAGATACTGAGTAGGCAGTTGGAATTCAGGAGATAGGTTAGGGCCAAAGTTATAATTTTGGGAGGAACATTAGAATACACTGGATATTTAAAGCCTCAAGGATGGATGAGATAAATAAAAGAATGTATATAGATAGAAAGAGAAGACATTGAAGGATTGAGTGCTGGGTCTCCAAAACCTAGCAGTCAGAAGATGAGAAATCAGTATAGGTATCTGAGAACTAGTTGCCAAAAAAGCCAGAGGAAAACCAAGAGCGTGTGTATCCTTGAAGACAAGTGAAGAAAAGTAAAGAAGAATGATCCGTTGTCTCAAATACTGCTCATAAGGCAAGCAAGATCATGGGCCACAGCAATATGGAAGTCATTGGCAACCCTGATAAGAACAGTTTCACTAGATTATGGGGGCAAAAGCCTGATCGGAGTGGACTCAATAAAGGGTGAAGAGAAGTAGAAGGCAGGGAATAGAAAAACTCTGAAATGGAATTTTGCTATAAAAAGCAGAGTCTCTTAAATGAGGGTCCCCAGAGAATCTATGGATAGAATTCAGAGAGCTCAGGGATTTTGATGGAAAAAAATTACATCTTTATTTTGACTCCTCCCTAATGTAGCATTTTCTTCAACTAATAATATAATAGCAGCATCTGTTACTTCGTAGCCTATAGAAATTGTTATTTCTATATTTTCATATTACATTATAGTTGTTACAAATATCTGAAAACGCCATGCTCATTACTATTTCAAATTTACAGTAATTACTGTACCCATCACTAGGTCTCATGTGACTGTGCTCTTCTGCTCTACAAGTAGTCCGATGGAAGGAAACTTCTTATACTGAAGAGTGACAGGTTTTGGAATCAGAAACCTTGATTTAAATCCTTGACTGCTACTTACTAACTTTGCCTTTGGGTGTCTAATTCTCTAAGCCTCAGTTTCTTCATTTGTAACATGCTACCATATCACAACACTGGAAAGTTATTTTGATCAGTATATTCCACTATCCTGTATTTCTTTTTTAGTCTTATGTTTCACTTTAAGCACTTTAAAACATTATTCTGAGAAGGAGTCCATGGCTTCACCAGACCATTAAAGGTCTTTATGGCACAAAAAAGTTAGGAATTTTTTTGGAAATGTTTCTGAAAATGTAAGGCAGAAACGGATAGGAGAAGGAGAAAGAAACATCCACAGAGGATTTTCTAACATGGGAGAAATAAATGAATATTTGTATTGCAGATGAGAATGATTCAGTAGAGAGAGGGGAAATTGGTGATGCAGGAATAGGGAAAACTGCCAAAGCAATGCTCTTGAGTAGGCACAAGGAGATGAATCTAACACACAAGGGGAGAGGCTGGGCTAAGATAGGTATGTGGGCCACTCATAGTACGTGGGCTAAGATAGGTATGTGCAGTTATAGGAGAGAAGGCAGAGAATATGGGCAGAGCCACTCGCTGGGAAGATGTGATGGAAAGACCCTATGTGGGCTCTATTCTGATTGCTCCCATCTTCTCATTAAAATAAGAAGCAAGGTCATCAGCTGAGAGTGAGGATGGGGGAAGAGGTGCTGGAGTTTGGGGGAAGAGAAGAAGGTATGAATGAATTGGTTGTCTAGAAAAGTAGGACAGTGAATGGACTGGTGAGGGGTAACTTAAGATCAATGATCACGAACTGCAGGTGAGTCAGCGCAATTGTATGCTTCACCCAAGTCTTATCCAGCTGCAGCAACGCAGGTGCTGAGTAGGCGGAGGGTTGGATATAATCAGGGTTGTGCAAGTGAAGACAATGCAAGGGAACAGCAAGACTGCAAAGAGCGGCTGATGGGCTGGAAAATAAAAAGCTCTGGCACAGTAGCGGTGAGCTTGACCAAACAGATTTATTACTGCTTTCTGCTTTTCCCCTCACTCCTTCTTTCTTGAGAGTGAAACATAAGAAAAAGGAAAATCTTTGGGCAGACAGCAGCAGAAACTGAAAGCCACAGAATGGAGAGGCAGGAGTGGGCTGTGAGTAAGCCCAAGCTGGAGCTGGGTATGAGGCAGCAGAAGCAGCAGCAGACTTCGTCATGTGAAGGGCTGCACATCAGAGAGAAGCTCCATCAGCTCCGGCTGCTCAGGGCATGGCAGAGAACCTGGTTCCTCGGGCTGCTTTGAACTCTAAGTATGAACAGCTATCTGTTTCTATTAAAGAGTATAAAAGCAAATGATAGCCATGTATTGCCTAATTTTAAAAGAACACCTTTCTATTACTGAATGACTATCGACTTACAAACAGGAGCTTTTGACCAGTTTGATGCTCCCTTTTACAGCACTTTCTACATTTTGTGTTAAATTGTAGATACTTGAATACTAAATAGAAGTGTCTGAATAACTCTAATGTAACAGAACCAAAAGCAGCCCCATGAAGGCAAGGAGCATGCCTCATTTATTCCTGTGCCTCCTAGGACATCCCTTTGTGTTTGGTAGGCAGTCCACAAAGGGACAGGTGTGATAACTCTCAAGGGGTTACACCCTGATTATATCTCACCCATTTCTACCTCCTTGAGAAACTGAGTTGCCCAAGTGGTCAGAAAGGTAGTTGCAAAATCAAGCTGTGGATATGCAATCTCTGTGCTTCGTTTGGTAAATAGTTCCAAACAAACAAACAAACAAAAAGGCTGGGTGCAGTGACTCATGCTTGTAATTCTAGAACTTTGAGAGGCCAAGGTAGGCACATCACTTTGAGCTCAGGAGTTTGAGACCAGCCTGGGCAACATGGTGAAACCCTGTCTCTACAAAAATACAAAAATTAGCAGGGCATGGTGGTATGTGCCTGTAGTCCCAGCTGAGGCTGGAGAATCGCTTGAACCTGGGAGGCAGAGGTTGCAATGAGCTGAGATTGTGCTACTGTGCTCCAGCCTGAGTGACAGCGCAAGACCCTGTCTCAAAAAGAAAAAAAGAAAAAAAAAACGTAATGCAAATGGACTCACTCACTATACTGTCTGACCTCAACAAATAGTTCTTCACTTTCTGCCTCTTTTCAGCAAGCTGGCTCTGGTCTAACTCCTGGAGATTCTGCTGAAGATATTGCATTCCAACCCAGACTTCGGCTACCTACTGTCATTCTATCTAAGGCTGAAAAGCCATCACAGTGCTTACATAATTCTACTCAGTCCCCCTACTACTCAGGAGGAAGCAAGGAGAGATGGAACCGAGAGGAGACAGTATCCTCTAACTTCCAGAAGATCGGGAAAAGTATCTGTAACTTCCAAAAAAAAAATCACTTATATGAGTACATTTCAAACATATTTTTACTACCACTTACAGTAAGAACTTTTACCATATGACCCAGTAAATGCACACACATACATAAAACTAAAAGTTAAGACTCATAACCCTTACTATATGCAACATTCTCTGTTATTTTTCTATTCTACTTTTACCTCATTTTTTAAAAACTCTGGTCATAATATACTAGAAGGCTTTAATGACCCACAAATGGGTTATAACCTGCGGTTTGAAATCCTTAGCCTATGTGAATTAGAAAGCAAAAGATACCGTTGTCTTTGTTCTGCAATAGCATACAAAATTTATCAGCATGGAAAATAAATCTCCATTGTGGAAAGGAAGGGGCAACAATTACCATTATTTGCAGATAATATGACTGTATATCTGGGAATTCCAAGAGCATCAACTAAAAAAACTGATTAAGAATTGGGTAAATTGATTACTACATTAATATGTTAAAACTAATAGTTTCCCTTTATCCAACTAATAACCTGACAGAGGACAAAGAGAAAAAAACAGCAACCATTTAGGATAAAAATAAAATAGGTAGAATACTTGGGGAGAAATTTCCAGGCTCTATATGAAGAAAAACAAATCTCCCTGATAATCATAAAATAATTGAATAGAAGGTCATGCTTTGTTCTAGGGTGAGAAGACTCAGTATAATAAAGATATAATCTTCCCCATATTAAATTTAATATAATCATAATCAAAATACAAACAAGATTTGGGGAAATTTTTCACAAAATCATATACAGATTTATACAGAAAAATAAATTCGTGATAAAGACCAGGAAAACTGTCAGGAAAAAATAAGTGAATGGGAAAACTAACCCTGCCAAATATCAACATGTATTATAAAGCTACAGTAATTGAAACAGTTTAATACTAACCCAGAAACAGACAAAATAACCCTAAACAGAGTTCAGAGAAAGTTCTACATGTCATATATGGGTGTTTGAATGTGGTAAATGAAGCTCTTCAAAACTGGAGTGGGATAAGGAGATGACAGATTAATGATAGATGTTGCAAAAGCTGGCTGGCTTTTGGGGCGAAAAAGTTAGGGTGGATTCCTACTTTGTTATTCTCCTAAAGACTTAAAGGGTAAGAAAATTAAACTAAAATAGTGTCAGAATAAAGTATATAAAACTTTAAATTTTTTTGATATGGGGAGTATTAAAGCATGATCCAAATCCTTGAAGTCAGAAAAATCATGAATGAATTTGTCAATATAAAATGTAATACACACGACTGCACAAAGATAGTTGTGTAAGGATGTTATCTGCAATATTGGTTGGAATTGCAAAGCACTGAGAACTGCATACATGCTCATTAGTAGGGGACTGGCGAAACAAATATTATGACACAACCCAGCAGAGGATTGCTAGGCAGAAATTGATAAGAATGGGGTAGATCTAGAAGTACTGATGTGGAAATGGGTTAAAGGTAATATTGTTTAGTGAAAAGGAAAAGTTCCAGAACACTCTGTACTCCTTTATTTTTTAAGCCCATTTATTTGTACCTATATATGTATATGTACATGCATATATTTACATACAGTATATATATAATGTTTACATACAGTTCATTATGTAATATATGTAGCATAATACTCTCTATAATATTCTACAACATACATTTGTCCACTTAATACATCATAAAGATAGGAAGTGGTTGTTATCAACTACTTATGGGAATTAGAATTATGGGACTCTAGATTTTTACTTGATAGTTCATATCCTTCTATACTATTTGAAGTTTGTTTTTATCATGATCTTTTAAAAAGTAGAAAATACAAAACATGCCAGTACCATATCTAAGTAAGGCATACTCCCTCTTCTCCCATTTTCTGTTTCATCAGTTAAAATATATCAACCTATAAACCCATTTCCTGTGGTTGAATTCTCAGGTTATCCCAGGTCACTGCAGTATACCAGCTGGCTATTGATCAAGAATTGCTAAGGAATCTGTCCTATGCTTGCTCCAAAAATAGAACTAGTTTATATGAGTAATGCTAACTAGTGACTGGAATACAGTATCTGGAAGCCTATTACTGATATTTCTATAGACAAACTAAGCCCCGAAGTTGCCCTAAAGTGGCAAGTAACATTCAGTTAAGCTTAGCTTTAAAATCCAGGTTCTATTCGCTGTGTTCTAATTATTTTTCCTGAATGGCCTGCTTGTCCAGTCTAGTTGGCAACAACATGTGTAGTATGTGACACATAAAGGCTTACTTTCAGGCTCACAAAAGGAACATGGCAACACCAAATTCATGAAATTCAGACATCATTAAATTACAGGCTCAAAGAAGCTCCCAAAGCACATTTGGAAGCTCCCCCTTGGTCCCAGGAACTCTCTGTCATTTTTATGAAGGCATAAGGCAACCAAGTGGCAATGACCTCTTTCATTGCTCTAAGAAATCCTAGATATTCCTGTAACTGTTAAGAACTGACATGTCAGGGTTTTTTTTTCTTTAAAAATAATATTGTTCAAGTTGCACAGTAAGCAAACAAAAAAGATGAGTTCTACCTCTTCTCAACATTTCATACAGCTCAAAATGGAAAAATGGCAATCTGAATTTCCGTTAGTAAGTGAATGACTAAAAAACTATACTATACCAGTATATTATGCAACTATTAAAAAGAGAGATAACTCTCCCTCTATTGATGTGGAAGCAAGCGAAGTATGAATATGACACAATACCATTTTCTGTAAAAATAAACAACCAAAAATATGACAAGAGGTATTTGCACATGATTGAGCATGAAGAAACATACAGGAGAGACACCAGGCTGTTAATGTTGACTTTAATATTGGAGAAGATAAAAATGGAAGGAAGCTAGGGAGAGATGGCTAACTTTTGCTTTTATATATCACTGAGTAGTTACAATAAGCACATAAAATATAAAAACATTTTAAATAATTTTTATAAATTGTAATAAAAATATGTATTTAAAATATAACTAAAATTAAAAATTATAAAATAAGAGTGGGGGAACTCAGTAAAATGGGCCACTGAGAAAGTAACACATCTTGGAAGAAAGAATCTGTGCCAGGATGACAAATTTTTACCAGATCTGAAGGCCACAGATGAAACATGACCCATAAACTCTGAAATATCCAGTCAATAGCAGTCGATATACCCCACAAGAGGGAAGGAACTTCTCCAGTGGAGCTCAAGGTTATAGACAATGCTAGAGAACACATATCTGATATGAGTTGAATTATGTCCCCTGAAAAAGATATGTTGAAGTCCTAACCTCCAGTATCTCAGATGTGATCTGATTTGGAAACAGGGTCCCTATAAAGATAATCAGTGTTGAAATGCAGTCATTGGGGTGGGCTCTAAACCAGTATTGGTGTCTATTAAAAGGGGAAATTTGACCCGCCTGGCCAACATGACAAAACTGTCTCTACTAAAAATACAAAAATTAGCGTGGTGGCGTGCAACTGTAATTTCAGCTACTTGGGAGGCTGAGGCACAAGAATCGCTTGAACCTGGGAGGTGGAGGTTGCAGTGAGCTGAGATTGTGCCATTGCACTCCAGCCTGGGCAACAGAGACTGGATCTAAAAAAAAAAAAAAAAGGTGGGGGCGGGGGGGTCGGGGAATTTGGACACAGGGACAGACACTAGAGGGAAGAGAATGTAAAGAGGCACAGAAAGAACACCATTATGCTGCCACAAGCCAAAAACACCTGGGCTATGAGCAGCTCTAAGAACAAAGGCAGGCTCCTTCCCTTGAAGGCTTTAGAAGGAACGTGGCCCTGCCAACACCTTGATTTTGGATTTCTAGCTTTCAGAACTGTGAGACAATAAATTTCTGTTTTCAAAACCACTCAGTTGGTGGTACTTTGTTATGGCAGCTCCAAGAAACTGATATATTAGGTTGGTGCAAAAGTAATTGCGGTTTTTGCCTTTTTTTTTTTTTTTTTTTTTTTTTTTTTTTAAAGGCAAAAACCATAATTACTTGGCCGGGCACAGTGGCTCATGCCTGTAATCCCAGCACTTTGGGAGGCTGAGGTGGGCAGATCACGAGGTCAGGAGATCTAGACCATCCTGGCTAACACGGTGAAACCCCGTCTCTACTAAAAACAAAAAATTAGCCTGGCGTGGTGGTGGGCGCCTGTAGTCCCAGCTACTCGGGAGGCTGAGGCCGGAGAATGGCGTGAACCCGGGGGGCGGAGCTTGCAGTGAGCCGAGATTGCGCCACTGCACTCCAGCTTGGGTGACGAGCGAGACTCCATCTCAAAAACAAACAAACAAACAAACAAAAAAAAAACCATAATTACTTTTGCACCAACCTAATAGTATCCAATAAGGTAAACTAGAAATCTCAGTGTCTCGATGTTGGCCTTATTAGATATTTTACATAATTTAGCATGTTATTAACACGATATTCTCTGCTTGTTCTGTGGACACATGCTATCTCTTCAAAAGACAGTAAGGCATCTTGACTATGTCTCACTTTATAATGAGCTAGTATTTTGATTACTTACTAAATAGTCAACATTGAGCTGTACATGCATTATTTTATATACGCCTCACCACAACCCTCGACAGTGTTGGTTTTATTGTAACTGTCATCCCTCTTGCGACAGACAGAAAAACTGTGGCTCAAAAAGACCAAGCAATGTACTCAAGATCACACAACTAGACGCCTGGACTCAAAGCTGGGTCTGAGCAACCTCAAGTCTTCTGTGTGAACTGCCAGACCCTACTGCTTCTACTCAGGATCCCCCTCACAGGCCCAAAAGGTGGTGCCATGGTCAGTAAAGCATAGTTTTGCAATATTTTCATTCTTTAATCAAGTTGTACTGGCACTTGAAATAAAATTCTATATATTTTGAGGGTTTAAAAAAAATTGTAAGGTCACATTAAAGCAACTATTGAAGCAATGTTTGAAATGATGGATAAGATTTTCTAAGGCAGTTATTCCTAAGACATAGCAACTCAATATATAAAATTTCAGTGATCAAACTCATTAAAGCAGGAGCTGCTATGGAATATGAAATCTGCAGTCTCATGGCTATAGAATCAGAAGCCTGAGGAGGACAACACCCTGACGACACTCCTGTCCTAATCTGAAGAGAGTTATAAGGTGCCTGAGAAGGAAGGAATAGCTGAACTATATAAAGTTTGCAAAATGCAGACAGAAAAGTTTTCTGGCCCTGAGGGAAAGACCAGCTAGCTGCTTTGTAGGTATAATAATAAGGACTTGAGGTCACTGTCTCCACCAGTGTGATCACAGGGGACAAAAGGGAAACGGAGTGTTACCTATGTGAAACCAAGACTATTCTGCTCTCTTCCTATGTCATGTAAACTTTGTAAACTTGGGAAATGTAAAAATGTCCAAGGAAGTGAATGTCGCCGCTTGGTCAGATTTAGAGGCCACTGAGAGTTCAGGGGAGGCTATGCCTACAGACAGATACACATCCAGTTGGATACACAGGTGAAGTGGGCAAAGTATGGCAGAGTGCTTTATTTTTCAGCCAACCACCTACCGTTCTAGGTACTTAACAGCATTGTCTCATTTGTCTCATTCCACTTTACAAAGGTTCAAAGACATAAGTAACTCAGCTAAAGTCCAGAACTGAAGAATGACAGATGTGAGACTCAGTTAAAATTCTTATTTACAGCTGGGCATGGTGGCTCATGCCTGTAATCCCGGCACTTTGGGAGGCTGAGGTGGGCAGATCACGAGATCAAGAGATGGAGACCATCTTGGCCAACATGGTGAAACCCTGTCTCTACTAAAAATACACAAATTAGCTGGGCATGGTGGTGCACACCTGTAGTCCCAGCTACTTGGGAGGCTGAGGCAGGAGAACTGCTTGAACCCGGGAGGCGGAGCTTGCAGTGAGCCAAGATCACGCCACTGCACTCCAGCCTGGCAACAGAGCGAGACTCCGTCTCAAAAAAAAAAGAAAAAATCCTTATTTGCCATTTCTATGATCCACATTCCATATAGAAATTCAATAATATGCATTAACTGTTGATTAATTCATGTTATGACTAAACACACACATCCACTATGAATATGCCACACATATTTGCTCCACGCTTTCCAAGTAAAGGTAGCAGTGATGCTTTCCTTTGTATAGTTAATACAGAGATCTGTGTACCTTCCTAGAACTCACCTGGAACATCACAAGTGAGTGAAAAATAAATGTCTGTTGATTGGCTGATTAACTAAGGTAGAACTCTTAGAACCATTAGTACTTCAAAATAATGACTCATTTGCCTAGTATTATATAGCTTGAAACAAGGCTTTCTTGTGCAGATGGAAGGAAGCTTCTTAAACTGAAGAGTGACAGGTTTTGGAATCAGAGACCTTGATTTAAATCCTTGACTGCTACTTATTAACTTTGCCTTTGAATATCTGACTAATTTTCTAAGCCTCAGCTTCTTCATTCGTAACAAGGCAACTCCTATTACACTTATATACCACAAAGGATTTCTTGAGTAAAAGTGAGACAATGCATCAAAGCCCTTAGCATGAGGCTGAATTAATGGAAATTATCATGTTGTCTCTGAATATGTGAAATTTAGGCTTTGATTTTTAGCCTGTGTAGTCTTTCCTATTTTTAACACAAGAACAGCCTAAATACAACCTGGTTATCTGAACCTAGCAAAGCACGCTGTATTACTATAACTAAACTTTCTTAGAAACAGTCACTACAGTAGTTACAGACAAATCCATATGCGGATGGAAATCCACTTCACTTGAATGCAGATGCTGAACTCACTCAAGAAAACTCAATTTATTCTGTGTTTACATTCTACTACAAATTATCAAAACATGCGATGTCAATATAAACATGAAACTTCTGATAACATTTGAAGAAATAGCATTGATAAGGCTATTAGATATTCTTCAAGATAGGATGTGTTCTTTTATTCAACTGAGGAATCAACTTTTCAAAAAGCTTTCCCTTCAAGGAATATGAAATGCCTAGACAAAGGAGATCTGGATTGCTTTCTGAAAGACTAAATCCTTTTGTTATAATTTTCCTTATAACTGAATCTACCCAGTTTTCAAATTCCCAAACTAGTATAGATTTAGTTTTCAGATGCTGGTGAATGAAGGAAGTCTTAAACCAGCTGTCAAAAACAAAACTAACAAACAAAACTATATCAACTTTAAGATTCTCAAGATTTGGTCAACTAAGCAACCCAGTCTATAACAAATTTAAGTTGTAAAGTGCAATTCATGGGTTTTTCTATGCCGTTTGAAACAGAAATGTAAACAGCTTTTGCAGAATGCAGAGTGCCAGAAAGCCCACCTTAATTTCCCAAGGAGCAGAAGTTCAAACAGCTCGCAGATAGTAATCCTTGACTGGAGAAATCTGGGAAGCAGCCAACTCTGTTTATTACACAGAGAACTGTGACTTTCTTGCAAGGGCAAGTCATGTTTAGGCTCCCAGGAACATTCAGAGATCATAGCACATTCTGCTTCTTTGCCACTTCTTTAGGGAATCTCAGTCAAAGACCTTGGCCAAAGAAGCATGAAATGGTAGTCAGACCTCCAAAGACGTTTTGTACAAATAATTTTGCTTAAATGGTTCCCACCCTACAAAGAATAGTAAAAGGCTGTGTCATGTTGTGAAAATGATTGCTGAAAATGAATCATGTTGTTTAATTTCAGCTCTGTGTATGAACGTGTTCTGTGCCTCGGATGTCCTGTGGTATTTAATTCCTTGGTCATTTGCGTATCATCTGCTTCCTTCAGGGATAAAAGGCAGCCTTGCAGGGAGCAGGTCTGCAAAGGTGAAAGCCTCCTCCTCATCTTTCTCTCCCAGTAATGTGTGTTTGGGAATGCCCTAGGGCCTGGACCACCTCTCATTAGGAAAACAAAATGCCTATTACATCATCAGTAAAAATGAGATTCTCTCCCTGCAGACCACTATGATTCTGTCTAATATGAACCAGAACTGCCACTACAAACTTCGAAAAACCCTCCTATGTTTCAAGATTATAAATGCTCTCTGGGCTCTCAAAGCATAAATCATTGAAGATGCTTTAGTTGATTTATGGTGGCCATTACACGAGAATGTATTTGGTATCTTTATACGTCTCACTAAATGTTTTCTTTGTAGGACTCAGAGAGGCCTTCTCAGAGGAGACATTCAGTAGTCATGGAAAAGGCACAAATTACCTTTCAACCCAGTTTCAGCAACAAATAAGTACCACTCCATATTCATTGTTTTCTCGTCGGAAACCACTGAAATGAACACATTTCAATGAATTCCTATCCGAGCAGGTCTTATAAGTGGCTGGGTGTAATAACTATCTATATGCCAGGAAGGCTCTTCTCCTTCCCAATCCCCCTCTCCATCAAATCTCTTTCTGCCAATCCCAGGGTCAAGCTCTACCATTGGTGAAGTATTCTTTTTAAGTGTTAGGGTTTCATTTAATGCTGCCTTACACTATGAAAATGCAAAGAACTCTGGGAGAGGCATTATATCAAGCTTTTTTTTTTTTCAGCTATTAACTCAGAGATTACTTCCTGGCTACCTGCAGATAAAGGGAGGGATCTGAGATGCCAAGGCCTCCCAAAAAGAAGGAAACCCTTCTCAGTTTATTTATATTTGACATGTGCTTTTGCATATTATGGATAAACAGGATATTCTGGAATGGTACCAGCTCAGAAACAAGGTTTCTAAGGAACCCATGTATCATATCTGCATCTACAGTCTGGAGGTTTTGCTGGGGGTCATTCATGCTCCTCTTTTCTGTAGACAGTGGATAAGTGGTGACTTGCAGAATTTGCAATGGAACAATGAAATCTCATGGTGCCATATTTGATGGCTGCTAAATGGCCACCAATATAATAGTCAAATTCCAAAGTCTGACTTCTAATTGACACACATGATCACTAATTTCAAGGTTAGAGGGTACTTCAGAGAGCATCTAGTTCATCTGCCAATTAAAGAACTGAATTCCATCTACATAATAAATGCCAAGTGGTCTTCCAGCTTTTTCTGGAACATCTGCAGGGCTGGGGAACTCACTCATTCCATTTTCAGAAAGTTCTGAAACTATATTCTTATATTTTACAAAAATCTACCTCCCTAAGACTTATATCCATTGGTCCTAACCCAATATCTTCAGTTCCTACATAATAAGCTAGACACCCTTTACACATGACAATTATTCAAAGAGCTGAAGACAGCTATCATGTTCCCTGAGCCTTTCATGTACCAGAAATGGTGAACAATAAACACACTGCTTTTAACTTAAAGAAACTGTAGCACATTCTCAGCAACTGTTAGTTAATAAGGAGAGTAAAAATCTTGCCAGAGGTCTTCTTTCAAAGTGTAATGTGCTAATACAGCTGCCCGGCCAACCATGTCAACTTTGTCCAGTGACATGGGCATATATAGAATGTACCTGTCTATCTGAAAAGTTTGAAGAGGCTATTAAAACCATTCTGAATGACTTATTTCTTCCATTCTAGCTATTTATATCTGCTATTTAGAATGAATATGAAATAGAACATTGTGAAATCTTGGACCTACTTACTTAGCCTCTGACAAGTTATATGACACCCTCCCCAATCAACGTTTCCATTGCCCATCTGTGTCTTTCCAGAATAGTGCTGTATCTGGGTGTAGAGGTGGTGCCCGGAAGGAATGGACCCTGCTCCACTCGCACACAGATGAGCACAGGATATCATTGGTGCTTGGAAATTCATTTATTTCTACTTTCACCTAGGTTGGATTTCTGTAAGTAAGACCTTTCGTGTCATTTCAAAGTTTTACATTGATGTCAGAATGTCAGCGAGAATAAAAGATTTTTTAAAAAAAACCAAATGAGTCATTTGAAATATGAGAAAGGCTGAACTGCTATTCTTCATCTCCTCACCGACCCTCCTACCTCCAATACACAAAAATAAGAATAATCAGGAATTCTCTTGCCTTTGGAGCATGGTGGGGACGGGATGGTATCATAGTTGCAAGCACAGCATCAGATGTCTGATTTTGTGGTAAATACAATGGAAAGCTTCAAGGATTAGAACTGGCATGGATTTCTGTTGAAAGGAGAGCTGGATTGGGGATCAGGAAATTTAAGTTCTATCAGCTCTGCCATGTTGGCCCTGGGACCTTTGTCAGATCTCGCAACTCCTTTCTCCATCTGTAGATATAATACCTTCCCTGTGTACTCCTATGAGAATCAAAAAAAGCTAGTGGATATTGTTGCAAGATATTAATCTTTTGGCTTTTCTTTTTTGCCCTTCCTTGTTGGAGACGCTCCTCCTCAGTCGGCAGCACCCACAGTGCCTCAAGAGGAATTATGACTGGCATCCAAAAAGCAGGAAGGCAGGGAGAAGAAAAGAGTCTACCCTCAGTTTTGACTTCCAAAATGATTGTGTTTTTATACACCATGTGTTTTTGTTCACCATGAACAACAGCTTTGAAAGCCAAAATGTGTGTTTTAAAGCAGTGGGTTTGGTTGAGAGAAGAAAGTGCCCTTGAGAATCAACAGGAAGATGTTCAAAGAGCAAAGCAGAGGATGGTCACCTACCGTTGAGGGTCAGGGGGAGTGGAGGTGAAACAAGGCGTGACCTTGGAGGAGATGTGCAGGAGGCCCCAGACAAGGGGGATCAGACCTGAGGGTCCATGCAAAATAAATGAAAATGGCCAAACACTTTCCTTGAACAAATGACAAGGTCTCCAGACAAGGCACCACCCGTGACCATTTCTGTGATCTCCCTGTGTCTCTGGGCTGTGCTCTTCTCTCTGGCAGGTGAGGAACTTGCATCCATAGTTACGCACACTGCGTGCTGGAATGAGCCCACCAAAGTGACTACCCATGACCCCAAAATTTGCTGAGTGCCTTCCAAACTGCTCCATGTGAATACCCCTCTCTTTGCAGTGACCCAAGGCACTTATTTACTAGCACCTCACACTACCCAAAAAACTGATGAGTCTAGACAATGGAGAAATTCACCCTGTTATGCAAGTTCTTGGGAAAGCAAAAACAAAAGCTATACAAATGGAAGGAATTAAGAAACAAATACGGAAAAAAAATTATTTCATATTTTTTAAAGAAAAAAAAAACCTAGCCTCTTTGGCTTTTATAAGAGCCTGGCTGAGAAGTATATAAAATTTTATATCCAAAAATCTGTCTAATTTCTAAATTTTACTCGTTAGTTTTGAAATCAAAAAAAATTGTTCCAGCCTAATAAAATTTGCCCAAATAATGATTATTAGTTTATCTACATGATTGGCAAGTGTTAACATAAATATATGTGCACAAGCAAAAAGCAGATTAATAATAATGGAATCAAGTTTTCCTAAGAGGTATGGCTCTTTCTAGTTAATGTGACATTTATAAACAGATCATGTTCTGAGTCCTTACTCTATGTACTGGAGACATGAGGTACAAGGCGCTAACTTCTAACCACACAGCATGACACAGGAGCCTTCTTGAATTTCTAGAATCTCCCCCAAAGAGGAACCTCTGAACTTCAGTAGGATTTATACAGAAAATGGGCAAGTGGTACCAGAAGAGAGAAATGACATGAGCAAAGGTAAAAAGGCAGGAAAGGGTTAAGTGTTGAGAAAATAGAAAATTGTTGCTAAAACTGCTTCTCCAAAATAGTATTCTGGAGTAGGAAGCCATATTTCTGACCCCTTATGGCTTGGGCACATCTGAGTGCTAGTAGTTTCATCAGGACATCCAAAGACTTGGGAGGTTCAGGATTGAATTTAAGTCTCAGATTCAACATATACTAACAGTTGGGCTCTGGGCAAGAAATTTGTCCTATCAGAACTTCAATTTCTTCATGTATAAAATGGGGGTAATCTTTGAAGTGAAGATCTTTTGTCAACTCTAAGGCATTAAGGAATACAAGGGAGGGTTTTGTGATATTAACTGTCTATGGTGGGCAAAAATACCTTTGCCAAATGGTGGTATGAATATAAAGGATCTTGGAATAGAGATGCATGAATATATTGTCACCAGGGCTATAGTGCTCTTCTTTTAGGCAGTCCAAATAGACTAGGAAAACAGCTGAAACAGAGTATCTCTTGTCCAATTCAGTCCTGGTCTGGCTGGGTTCATTTTTGACATTTCTTTGCAGGTAGTAAATGGGAATGTACCTTCTAAGTGCTACTTTCTCATCCAGAAGAAGTCTCTGTCTCTATGGCATGGGAGTGTCTAATACTTTCAGAATAAGGCTTCCTAGAGTCTACAACTTAGAGTTTCTAAAAGTAAAAAACTGGCTATGCTTATAAATCCATTTCAAAGGATCTGGGTAATTAGTTATTAGTTACTAATTAGTCACGGCATGCTATGGAGGAACCATCAGGTAATTGTTAGCAAATGCCTGTTTGAGCATCTTCTGTATGTCCAGTTGTCATGCATTGTGTAAAGGTTTAAATTGTAAGCATTGAATTGTTCAGTTTAAAATGGTTTTTTTTTTTTTTTTTTTTTTTTTAGCTGGAGTCTCGCTCTGTCGCCCAGGCTGAAATGTAGTCGTGTGATCTTGGCTTACTGAAACTTCAGCCTCCTGGGTTCAAGCAATTCTCCTGCCTCAGCATCCCAAGTAGCTGGGATTACACGTGCCTGCCACCATGCCTGGCTAATTTTTGTATTTTTAGTAGAGACAGGGTTTCACCATATTGACCAGGCTGGTCTTGAACTCCTGACCTCAGGTGATCCACCCACCTCAGCCTCCCAAAGTGCTGGGATTACAGGCATGAGCCACCATGCTCAACTTTGTCTCAACTTTTAAAAAGGGAAAAAAAAAAAAAGAATTGTAAGACTAGCATCTCCCCTCAAGAATCTTATTGCTATGGTCTGATCAAGATGACAAGACTTAACTTCATTCATCCAACAAGTATTTACCAAGTGTGCATTTCATCCTGGACATACACATAATACCAAGTAACATACAAACAATGCAAAGCACCTTAAGGTTATATGCTAAATTGTGTTATGTACCAAAAATTAATGCCTAGAATTAATGGGAAGGAGTGAGTGCTGGCTTCTTGAAGGAGATACAGCTGTTCTGGCCATGGAAGAGAATACTATGATTGTAAATAAAAAATGAAAAAAGAGAGCCTTTAGACAGAAAGGATGAAAAAAGGCCCCAAAGTGACCCTAACATGGAGTGGAGGCAAGACAGCAAGGACTCCACCATGATTTCAATGCTCTTCTTCTCTAAGTCAGCCATAAGAAATGCTATCTAGAACTCATCAAGACATTTAACAGAGTCATTTGCAAGATGGCAAAACACAAACTGTGTGAACAGATAGATTCTCCAGTGCCTGAACAATCACAGGATGCCTACCACTGTAACAAATACCAGGCTATCTGGGAGGATCTAGATAGATCTAGATCCATAGTTATCTAGAACCGTGCTGTGTTGCGGGAAGTCAGGGACCCCAAATGGAGGCACCGGCTGGAGCCACGGCAGAGGAACATAAATTGTGAAGATTTCATTTTAATATGGACATTTATCAGTTCCCAAATAATACTTTTATAACTTCTTATGTTTGTCTTACTTTAATCTCCTAATCCTGTTATCTTCGTAAGCTGAGGATGTACGTCACCTCAGGACCACTGTGACAATTGTGTTAACTGTACAAATTGATTGTAAAACATGTGTGTTTGAACAATATGAAATCAGTGCACCTTGAAAAAGAACAGAATAACAGTGACTTTTAGGGAAGGAGGAAGACAACCATAAGGTCTGACTGCCTGCAGAGTCCGGCAAAAAGAGCCATATTTTTCTTCTTGCAGAGAGCCTATAAAGGACGTGCAAGTAGGGAAGATATTGCCAAATTCTTTTCCTAGCAAGGAATATTAATATTAATACCCTCGGAAAGGAATGCATTCCTGGGGGGAGGTCTATAAACAGCTGCTCTGGGAATGTCTGTCCTATGCGGTTGAGATAAGGACTGAGATACGCCCTGATCTCCTGCAGTACTCTCAGGCTTATTAGGGTGGGGAAAACTCTGCCCTGGTAAATTTGTGGTCAGACCAGTTCTCTGCTCTCGAACCCTGTTTTCTGTTGTTTAAGATGTTTATCAAGACAATATGTGCACCACTGAATATAGACACTTATCAGTAGTTCTGCTTTTTCCCTTTGCCTTGTGATCTTTGTTGGACCCTTATCAGTAGTTCTGCTTTTGCCCTTTGTCCTGTTCCCTCAGAAGCATGTGATCTTTGTTCTGCTTTTTGCCCTTTGAAGCATGTGATCTTTGTACCTACTTTCTGTTATTACACCCCCTCCCTTTTTGAAACCCTTAATAAAAAACTTGCTGGTTTGAGGCTCAGGTGGGCATCACAGTCCTACTGATATGTGATGTCACCTCTGGCGGCCCAGCTGTAAAATTCCTCTCTTTGTACTCTTTCTCTTTATTTCTCAGCTGGCCAACACTTATGGAAAATAGAAAGAACCTACATTGAAATATTGGGGGAAGGTTCCCCCAATAATGCTGCTGGCTCTGAAATGTGTCCTGCCCAAATTGTCATTATCACAAGCTTTGCTGAAAACATAAATGGAATCCATGATCAAATTTAGGGTTGACCATGACACTGGAAGAGAACACTCACACATAAGATGACAGATGGAAAATCTATAAAGAGGTCTTCTGGCTAAAATGTTGGCCAGATTGGATAAGATGGAGTAAGTACAGATTAATGCACTTCTTTCTGGAAGAAAAAAAAACTGTCCAAGTACACTCATGAAAGGCATGGATTAAAAGCAGTACAAATATTCATTGAAAGGGAATGTGGTTTTAATTGACTAATATTAATCATGTCATCCCACTTCCAAAGGCTAATAAGGGGTTCGTCCAGTTCTGGGTACCTCCTATTAGGAAGAGCCCCATCAACTTGGAAAGCCTCCAGAAAATAGCCAGGAGGGTAAAGGATTTTTGATGATCATTTGAAGAAACTGATTATGCATCATTTGGAGAAGACAACACATGATAGCCATGTGCAAATATTCAGAGGCTGGCAGATGAAAAAAGGACAGAACAAAGGCTGATGAACAATTATTATAGAGACTCCAATTTTACCTACATTCAAGAAAGAACTTTCTGACAAAATGTGTAAATGAAACGTGTTTCCATAAGTTGCCTGTCATTGGAGGTGTTAAAAATTGCCCCGAATGATGGTTTATGTGAAACACTGATTATCAGATACAGGATTATACTTTCTTTCTTACTTTTTTTTTTTTAGAGAAAGGGTCTTGTTCTGTTGCCCAGGCTGGAGCGCAATGGAATGACCATAGCTCACTACACCTTCGAACACCTGGACTCAAGTTATCCTCCTGCCTCAGTCTCCCAAGTAGCTGAGATGAGACAACAAGCATGTGCCACCATGACTGGCTAATTTTGTTTTTAACTTTTTTTGTAGAGATGGAGTTTCACTTTGTTGCCCAGGCTTGTCTCAAATTCCTGGCCTCAAGTGATCCTCCCACCTCAGCCTCCCAAAGCACTGGGATTACAGGCATAAGCCACCACGTCCGGCCTGGGATTGTACTTTCTAAGTTCCTTTTCAGTGCTGAGCTCCTATGATGAGAAATACAGGAGAATATAGTAGACAGAAAAAAATTAGTCTTGAGTTATTTGGGTCTGATCTGGAAGAAAAAGAGAGTATAGGTATTAAACAGGAGAGAGACATGATAAAAGTTACAACTGAAGGCCAGGCATGGTGGCTTACACCTATAATCCCAGCACTTGAGGAGGCCAAGGCAGGCAGAAATCACCTGAGGTCAGGAGTTCGAGACCAGCCTGGCCAACATGGCGAAACTACATCTCAACTTAAAATATAAAAATTAGCCAGGTGTGGTGGCACGCACCTATAATCCCAGATACTCAGGAGGAGGGTGAGGCAGAAGAATCGCTTGAACCCAGGACGTGGAGGTTGCAGTGAGCTGAGATCCTGCCACTGCACTCCAGGCTGGGTGACAGAGCAAGACTCTGTTTCAACAACAAAAAAAGTTACAACTGAAGACAAGTTGTAGCAGAAACTGTCTTCTTGGAAAGAAGAGAAGGAGAAGGACTAGAACCCAGGAAGCCAAAAATGAGGCTGTGGCAGTAATCCAGTTGTGAGACAATAGGGTCTAGATTGGGTCAATATTAATAGGAATAGGAAGAAAATGGCATAATACATAACATAACATAAGATGTCAGGATTTCCTCATTAGCTATTCACAGGAGATGGGGTAGGGGTGTAAGCTTCGCTTGCAGTCTGGGTTTCTCTGTTCTCAGTAGAACTTCCAGTAAATATTGAACTTAGTCCCAATAAGTGACTGAGACACTGGGTGTCTCAATGTATTTGTTTGTTAAAATGATTTCCAAACAAACAAAAAGTTCATCAAAAGGAAAGCTAACTGGGATAGTGGAAAACACTCAGGTTTTGAAGATAGTTTTATCCCAGGACTACCTCTTGCACAGCAGCCTTACACACAGGTGGAACAGGCAGACTCGTGCCAACTTTAGAAATTCCAGAAATCCTAATCTCCTGCCTGCACTTGCCCAGGGGTGTCTCTGTCTCTGTTTCCTCATCTCAACAATGGAGATAGGCTGGGCATGATGGCTCATGCCTGTAATCCCAGCACTTTGAGAGGCTGAGGCGGGAGGACTGCTTGAGCCCAGGAGTTCAAGGTGGTGAAACCTTGTCTCTACAGAAATTATAAAGATTAGCTGGGTGTGGTGGTGTGTGCCATAGTCATAGCTACTCAGGAGGCTGAGGCGGGAGGATCACCTGGTCCCCGGTAGTAGAGGCTCCTGTGAGCTGTGATTGCACCACTGCACTCCAGCCTAGGCAACAGAGTGAGACCTTGTTTCAAATAAATAAATTTAAATTTAAAATGGAGATAATGTTAGTACATAGCCCATAGGGTTGTTGAGAGGAACAAATGAGTTAATATATGTAAAGTAGCAATAGTACGTGCCTGTAGTCATAGCTACTTAGGAGGCGGGAGCTGAGCCCAGGAGTTCAAGGCTGCAGTGGAGCTAAGATTATTGCACTTCAGCCTGTGTGATGGAGCAAGATGACCCTGTCTTTAAAAAAAAAAAAAAAAAGAATTACATGTGTGTGTGTGCCTGTGTGTGTATACAAAGAAGTTAGAACAGCACTGGCACAAAGCACTACATAAATGTTAGCTATTATTATTACTATTGCTGCTGCTGCTATTGTTGTTATTATTATTATTATAATAAAATGGCTCCCAAGGCCAGGTGCGGTGGCTCACGGCTGTAATCCCAGCACTTTGGGAGGCCAAGGTGGGTAGATCACATGAGGTCAGGAGTTCAAGACCAGCTTGGCCAACATGGTGAAACCCTGTCTCTACTAAAAATACAAAAATTAGCTGGGCATGGTGGTGGGTGGCTGTAATCCCAGCTACTCAGGAGGCTGAGGCAGGAGAATCACTTGAACCCGGGAGGTGCAGGTTGCAGTGAGCCAAGATTGTGCCATTGCACTCCAGCCTGGATGACAAGAGTAAAACTCTGTCTCAAAAAAAAAAAAAAAAAGCCTCCCAATGAGGGTTCAGTGACCAACCTTCCTGGTTTGCCTGGGACTTCAGTGTTTCCGAGGACACAGGACAGTCCCAGGCAAACCCTGATGGCTAGTCACCCTAAGGGGCCTCAAAATCCTACATTACTCACTCCACTAAAGGTTGTTACTGAGATGCAAATGTTATCAGAAGGCTGTTGGATGCACTTTAAACCATTAGCATTCCTTAACAGTATATAATGAGATCATCAATTTAGCAAAATTCTGAGAACGTGAGCCACATGACAGATACATTCTGATGGACAACCAGCAGAGAAAGATCAGAGCTTCAGGGTGTGTCCTGAGCACCCCAGGGCTCCAGCAGGGCACGAGGCATCTGGCACAATGGGGTGGAAAGCAGGGCCAGCATGTCCCATGGGGAGGAGAGAGAGAAAAAAGAAAACACTGTCCCAGAGATATAAGCTGTTTCTCTCTTACAATTTCATCAAATTTCATACAAATTTCAGTGATGAAATTTCATCAATACAATTTCATCAGTCTCTTCAATAGATCCTTATGGAAGGAATATTATGACTCTGAAGGATGGCGATTCTGAGTCCTTTAGAAAACAAAATCTGAGCAAATTCTGGTGTCCTGTGCCATAAATCCTGGTGTGACATGTGCTCACAGCCTGAAATTTGATTCAGTCCAATCCCCTAAGGAGAGACACCGGATGAAAAACATTCTGTGTATGGTCAACGTGAAAAAAAAGAGCAGTCCTCAGAAAAAGCAACCCCATGAAACGAAGGGATTAAACTGGATCTCCGGAAGGAGAGCCCTCCACAGCCTGCAGAAGGCACTTCATGGTTGGTAGTGTCATCCTGTAACACAGGGTCACCCAGGTGAAACAACAGGGGTGGGGCTACAAAGGGAACAGAAGATGGAAACAGAAGATGTCCAGGGCTTGCTTGCCTTTCAAGATCTGCTGTTCTGTAAACCTGCAAAACAGCGGTTCTGGAACTTAGGGGGCAAAGAAGAATCAGGTGGGGTACTTATTAAAGATACTGCTCCCTGCTGCCCCTAGTGGATTCTGAGTGGAGTTCTAGGAACTGCATTCCTAACCAGTTTCCCTGGGCGGGGGGAGTGGGGGGGCGGGATTCTACTGCAGAGTGGCCTGTGGACCACACTTTAAGAGTCGCTGCTATAGGAATTCCGCATCACACATAGACTAAATAACTTCAGAAACAGGTCCCAAGTGGCCTGAGAATGCCTATGCACTTTTCAAAAGTGCTGCTGGAAACGTTTACTGCAGGGCTCCCTTGGTAGGGAGAAGGTTCTTTCATTTGCAAAAAGCTGCGAGGTCTTCTGTGTCTGGCAGCAAGGCTTCTATTTGGGAATGGACACTGCCAGTTCCACTTGCCTCTTCCGAGCTCACCCAGCACTTCCTACAGGCACCTGCCCCGGAGTCCAGCAGAGAGACAGATAAGATCAGATTTCACTATTATGAGAATGTCTACTTGTTGGCTGATAAGTCCCTGGTTTATAAAAAACAAGCAGCAGTAGCTTAAAAAGGGAAGAAAAGGCAAACCAGAGTGCAGAAATGGCATACTGAGGAGTCTTGGCTGAGGCTGCCGGAGGTAGGTGAGGGCATTCTGGTGCTCCACTGAGGAGCTCAGGCCTTCAAGAGGCCGATGACTCACTTGGCGACTTTCTTGGGCTTTCAGTTTTTGGCATGCATAAGGCAATGTGGGTATGGATGATAGTGTCATTAGTGTATTTATTGCATTTGGATTGGTTGCCTTAAAATCTCTCATGAGAAACTAGGAACAAACCGGGTGTCATTTTTTTCTTAGAGATCTACATTTAAAAAGCTTTCCTACCCCAAAGCCAGCATTTCCTAAGTGAGCCTTGAAGTTTAGCTGCAGTCAAAAGGCAGTGAATGGCATCACTAGCAAAGGTGCAAATTATATAACCCGGAACGGGTAAGCAAAAGGCAGAAGACAGTCACTCCCACTTCAGTCTTGAATGTCCCTTTCTGTGCTCTGACCTGAAGGTCCTAAAAACAGTCCAGACCAGGCACAGTGGTTCATGCCTGTAATCCCAACACTTTGGAGGCCAAGGAGGGTGGATCAGTTGAGCCCAGGAGTTTGAGACCAGCCTGGGCAACACAGGGAGACTCCTGTCTCTATAAAAAATACAAAAATTAGCCAGGCATAGTGATGCATGCCTGCAGTCCCAGCTACTCAGGAAGCTGAGGTAGGAGAATCATCTGAGCCTAGCAAGTTGAGGCTGCAACGAGCCAAGATCGTGCCACTGCACTCCAGCCTGGGCAACAGAGTGAGATCCTGTCAAAAAAAAAAAAAAAAAAGTCTAAAATGACAGATATAATGGAAGCAGCAATTCCTGCCAAGTGCCCTGTACCCTTGGGGATTTTGAAACTACTAGTTCCCCTGCCCCTGGCTACAGTACAGAGTGTAAGTGGAACAAGGTGGGACTGCGAGGCATTCATTCCCGGGATTTAAGCCCTCCACTTCTCCAGCTTCTCTCCTCCACCCTTCTACTCTGCAAGCAAACAGTTTAATGTAATAATTATGAGATCTAGAGAATAAATGGAATGATAGTACATTTGTTTAAAGGTAGGTGTCATTGGTATCTACTTCCTGTCTTTCCTGGTTTCATTCATTCCCCTACCTCTTTCTGCTTGCTCTCTTTTTTGGTTTTTGGTCTTTTTCTTTGCCTGACCTGCTTTCTTCTTTCCTCTTCTTCTCCTCCTACCTTTTCTCCCTGCCTTCCTCCTTCTTTGTCCCTTCCTCTTTCCTTCCATACTTTAATTCAATTAACACGTATGATACCTATTGCTTTCAAATAGGTATCAAAATAAATAGGTAACAACAACAACAAAAAAGTGTCATCCTGACCTAAGAGGACTGACACTCAATTCTGTCAACAACTACTTTGTCAGCTTCTTTTTGCCAAGCAAGGCTACAGGTATTTCAGACACATGATAGACTAAACAGAGTAAGCATCCCTGCCCTTACAGAGCCTAGTAAAAGATACAGAGAAGCAAACAAGGAGTTAAAATGCAGAGGAAAGTACCAAAAGTTCAGACTAGGAATTATGAGAGGCTTCTGGCAGGATGTGATGTTGAGTCAAGCCTTGAAGGAGATGGAACAGTTAGTTCTGTAGGCAAAAGAGGACACATATGCAAAGGCAAGAAGGTATAAAAGAGCACGGTCCATTCAGGGACCTACCAAGTGGGTGATGTGGCTGTCATGCAAGGATGGCTATGAGAAAGAGGGAGAAGCTGAGGCTAAGGTCCCAGCAAGGGCCATGATGTCAAGGTCCTGATGTGCCAAGAAAAGGCATCTGCAATGGGTTCTGAAGGCCATGGAGGACTACTGAAGGGTTTCATATGGGTAAATAACATGATCAGATTTGCATTTTAAAGAGACAGTATTCTGGCCAGGCGCGGTAGCTCACACCTGTAATCCTGGCACTTTGGGAGGCTGAGGCAGTGGATCACTTGAGGTCAGGAGTTCGAGACCAGCACGGCCAACATGGAGAAACCCTGTCTCTACTAAAAATACAAAAATTAGCTGGGCTTGGTGGTACATGCCTGTAGCCCCAGCTACTTGGGAGGCTGAGGCAAGAGAATCACTTGAAACCGGGAGGCGGAGGTTGCAGTGAGCTGAGATGGCACTCCAGCCTGGGCAACAGAGCAAGACTCCATCTCAAAAAATAAATAAATAAAAACTAAAATAAAATAAAAATAGAAAATAGTCTTCTGAGAGGAAACCACCCCAAGAGAAGGACTGGAAAGAAAGGGACAAGGCCAGAGAGATAGAGATGAAAGAAGAGGTTATTTCCATCATCCTAGTGGGAGATGGACCTGGGGAGACATTAAAAAAACCTCTGCCCCTATACATACAGAGCCATATTTTCATTTCTCAATAAAGGCATCCTAATGTACATTTTTAGCCTTGTTCCAAGATGCAGAGAGTTTCTATAGAGATAGTCATATGTCCTTTCCTGACTTCATTGAAGCCTGCTCTAAAGATCTCTATCAAAACTAATGGCCCATGCTTCAGGCCCTATGGAAAGTCTTTTGGCAGTTTCACAAAAAGTTAAACAGAGAATAACCATATGACCCAGCCACTTGACTCCTAGGTATATCCCCAAAATAACTGAAAACAGGAACTCAAACGAATACTTGTCCATGAATGTTCCCAGCAGCACTATTCACAATCACCAAAAGGTTGAACAAACCTAGATGCACATCAGCAGATTAATGTGGGCTATCCACCTGTAAATGGAATAGTATTCAGTCATAAAGAAGGAATGAAGTACTAATACATACTATGACATGGATGAACCTTGAAACACTACGCTACATGAATGTCTGACTAAAAGGTCACATACTGTATGATTTCATTTATGTGAAATATCCAAAATAAGTAAATCTACAGAAACAGAAAGCAGATTGGTGATTGCCAAGAGTAGAAAGAGAAGGGAGTGGGCAGTAACTGCTTAATGGGCACAGGGTTTTATTTTGGAGTGACGAAAATGTTTCAGAACTAGATAGAGGTGGTGGTCAGACAATATTCTAAATGTACTAAATGCCACTGAATTGTTCATTTATTTATTTATTTATTTATTTGAGATAGAGTCTTGCTCTGTCACCCCAGCTGGAGGCTGGAGTGCAGTGGCACAATTTCACCTCCCTGCAGCCTCCGTCACCTGGGTTCAAGCAATCATCCTGCCTCAGCCTCCTGAGTAGCTGGGACTACAGGCTAATTTTTGTATTTTCAGTAGAGATGGGGTTTCTCCATGTTGGCCAGACTGGTCTTGAACTACTGACCTCAAGTGATCCACCTACCTCAGCCTCCCAAAGTGCTAGGATTACAAGCATGGGCCACTGCATCCTGCCTGAACTGTTCATTTTAAAATGGTTAACTGCATGGTTTGTGAATCTCACCTCAATTTCTGAAAATTAAAAAAAAAAAAAAAACTAATAACCAAATGTCACCCTTTTCTTTCCCCTACCCAATTCCCCCTCTAATCGATCTCTGATGACTGAAGTGCTAGATGGCTGGCACTGACTGAGGAAGCCCTCCAGAGCTGGCACACAGCCCCAGATGACCACATTTTCCAATTCCTCTTAAGGATGCTAAGAATTTAAAGGAGCCAGCGGCATCAGAAAGGTCAGTGAGAATAGGTTTGGGTGTGCTCCTTTGAGTGATGGAACCTGATAGGTCAAGAGAATGAGATATATCATAAGTCAGGGCAATAAGATGAGGTCCAGGCAAGGGGAGACATGGGAAGAAAGCTTAGCTCCCACCGCAGCTTAGCTCCCACCGCAGAGGCCGGCCCACAGGCTTCAAGGAAAGGAGCTTGAAAGACGCCTGCAGACTGCAGCAGTTGGCTTCTGCTACGGATGCACCTCTGTTTCTTCCTAACATAAAAGACTAATGAGGAAGCTGGAGTCCTCTGCACAAGGAAGCGGATTAAACCTCCTTCCTCTGGTCTTTGAGAAGGAGGCTTTCTGAGAGAACTTGTCTAGTAAACAAAGCTGCAAAAAAATTCTTAGTCATACTGAGAACTGAAAAAGGGCTTTGTAGGGCTTGGAAAGTAGCAAGGCATAATCGAACGGCCTGGAAGCTCTGGGTATGAACATCAATTCTGCCACAGACTGTGTGTCATTTACCTTCTCTGTGCCTCAGTTTCCTCAACTGTAAAATAGGGATAATAACAGCTACCTCAACTGCTCTTTTGAGAATTAAATGATACATGTATATATGGCATCTAGGGTATTCAGAATAGTGAAGGGCACTATTCACATTATTTAATAACTACTGTGATACAAATATCAACTAATCAGAGTAAACAATGATCTAAACCATCCACTCAGAATGGAATCAGTCACGTCCTACCTATGAGATGTATAAATAACATACAAAGCAGCCCTGAAACAGTCCACGGCTCATAGAAAGCCTACAATGGGGAGTAATGATTTTGAAGAGACAGCTAGAAATAGGATTCTGAGGGTTATTATTTCTGCAAAATACAGACTACTCTTTGATAGCTCTAAGACAGACAGAGCCATGCACAGTCTAGAAAAGACTCCGAAGGTCCCTCTTACTGGGGGTCTCCTCTTTCTCTGTCGCTTTACCATACTCCGCCTCTGCAGAGAGGTCATCTCCAAGAAGAGTGGCAGAATGGATCCTGTTTCCCAGATGGTTAAAGGGAATGCACAAAGAAAATGTAAATATGACTGAGGTATATTTAAAACTAATAATATGCCTTAGAATGCTAGAGGCTCCAAATAACGGGACCCGAGAAGCAGCTAGTCCAGAACTTAATGGGCTGCCCCAGAAGGAAACAGGAGCGAATGCACCAGAATGCAAATCAACGCCCTGATTCCTTCATCGAGAGAGGATTGCGACAGGCGAAAAAATGTCAGCTGAACTAAAAGCCTGTTTTATGATGTAATTGATTTACATTCTGGCACTGTTGCTCAAAAACATTTGAAACATTTATATTCCTGGGAAGAGGGGTGAATTTCAGGGAATCGTGTGAGAAGGATGAAACCCGGTTTCTAGCTTTCTTTGATCATTGTTTTGCCAGCACGGTCTTCAAGCTTTCAGACTGGGCTGAATGAATAGATGAATAAGTCAGAGAATGGCTTGTGGAGAAAAGAAGACTGGGTATATGTTTACGGAGAGGAAACTGAATACTAGGTGGGGTATTAGGAGTACAATTTCTGTCATAAACCTAAGAAAATTAGGGATGACTGAGCTGAGATGAGCGATTTTATCCTGACACAGAAAAGGAATATGAAGTGGCTCAGTCATCATCAGTAGGAATTCAAAAAGGAAATGGAGGCAGTAATGTGAGACCAACATGTTCTCAGGATTCTTCCAGTGCAAAAGAAACTCCCTCCTGCCTACAGGATCTGTCCAACACCTGCTGGTGTGGGTCCCATGGCCATGTCCAACACCAGCAGGTCCCCATCCTTACACGTGTGCCAGTACCTCGTTTACTCCTTCTCTTGTTCTGTTTCCTCATTCAGCCTGCCATGCTCTCCTGTCGAGCCCTCCAACTCCTCCCTTCCCTGTTTCAGGAAGAGAGTCTAGAGTAGGACACTTGGGTTCAAATCCTGGCTCGTCTCCTAGCTGCATGACCCTGGACAAATCACTTGACATTTTTTTATGCCTAGAAAATGTG
The DNA here is from genome assembly GCF_006542625.1 of Nomascus leucogenys. NCBI lineage: Eukaryota > Metazoa > Chordata > Mammalia > Primates > Hylobatidae > Nomascus > Nomascus leucogenys. The sequence goes on along the minus strand of NC_044397.1, from coordinate 25,892,028 downwards.
TGACGAAAATATCTACATCATAAGGTCATTGTGAAAATTAAGGGAAAGAATTTGTGTGGAGCGCAATTGTCCAAATCCAAACAGTTAGTAAACGGAAAGCATTGTAAATCCAGTTCATTTCGCAAACATAAAGTCCATCCTCTTACTCTATGCTCCCTCCTGGTGGTTTCAAATGCACAGATCTCCTCCTGATTTCACTCTAAGAATTTTTCTACTAGGAATATCTTCTATTTCCATGACTCTTTTAAGAGCTATCATCTCTAGCACAGTGTTGGAAATTCCATAGGTACTTGTGAACTTTTCATTTAGATGCTCAGGAAAGAATGCATCTGTAAACAGTCCTTTGGTAACACACTGACAAATGTGTTCACCCCATATGAAGGCCATCAATAGATATATCCAGGATTAATTTACAAAGCTCAGATGTCTTTACAACAAATTCTGTCTGCTGAACAAATATGTCAATATATTTTCACAGTAAGAACTTAAGGAAGTCACCCAGATGCCTCCCATCTTAACACGAATGACCATGGGGATACAAGGACACATTCCTGTGGAAGGGATCTGCCATCTACCTCTTGCAACTGTGACCAGGGTTATCAGTGTGGCCCTGAAGCAACACCCGCAGCTTCACTATAATGTACACTGCCTCTACAACCTTCAGCAAGCCCCTCCTTCTAAACCAGGGTGGAATGGTTTATTACTACCAACAGAGACTGTCCTATTCCTTAGTTCTTTTCAACATCACACAAAAATTAAGGCTATGAATTAATAGAGTAATTTTATTTAGGCAGAATTATTTCCAAGGAACGTTTCATAAGCAGCTCATAAAGAACAAACTGGGATGATTTGCCTAATTCTGTCATCCATGGGGAAATGTCTGAAGAGCAGATTTTATAGAGAAATTTTCATTGTCAAGAGTGAGAAAAACTAAAATATCTTTGTTCTGTTTCAAATTATTGTACCTTCATGTGTCTGATTTCCTGAAATTTGTTGTTTGTTTGTTTCCATTTGGCTTTAGAGATTAACATGAGAAGGTTAGTTTATGGGGTTCATTCAAATAACTAACCTTGCCTGAAAAGTCACAGAGATTTCGGATATGGCCATCACAGACATAATAACTCTGATAATAATAGAGTCGCTAAATTATGATCTGAACTAGGCAATAAAAGAGAAGAAGTTGAAAGAATCCTATTTTCAAGACAATATATCTGAATATGTCCTTGCAAATGAGAACAAGAAGAAAAAAAGAAACTATGATACACAGACAAGATTATTTCTAAATAGAATGCCTTTCAGCATTTACTGTGACAAGTCAGCACCTTTATTTATTTATTTTTTTTGAGACGGAGTCTCGCTCTGTCGTCTGGGCTGGAGTGCAGTGGCGCGATCTCGGCTCACTGCAAGCTCCGCCTCCCAGGTTCATACCATTCTCCTGCCACAGCCTCCCGAGTAGCTGGGACTACAGGCACCCGCCACCACGCCCAGCTAATTTTTTTGTATTTTTAGTAGAGACGGGGTTTCACTGTGTTAGCCAGGATGGTCTCGATCTCCTGACCTTGTGATCTGCCCACCTCGGCCTCCCAAAGTGCTGGGATTACAGGCGTGAGCCACCGTGCCCGGCCAACAAGTCAGCAACTTTTAAATAAGCACCTCACAATTTCAGAGCTGCACCTGGTTTAACTAATTACACTCGTCATTTCCTCACTGGTTGGTGCAAACCATTCCCATCTTACTATGAACTGAGAACATCAGTATCATAGAGCTATAGCTCATTCACTCATTCGATATTAACTTATTGTGTATCATTGTGCTATATCTTTTTTAATTCATTCTCTGCCCTTGCATAGTTGGAGTTGAGGGAAGGAAGGCAGAAAAGAATGGTAAGACTTGATCCTTGCCCTCTAGAGTCCTATGTTTGCAGAAATAAGATGCAGACACATGAAATGGTGAAGAAGTCATCCAAGGCTGCAGGTGGCTAATGCCCAAGTGAATGGGGCAGATGCTGCTATGGGAATTCAGAAGAGGCTGGAAAAGCTCAGGAACCTCATAGAAGAAGTGGAATAAGAGTTGGACTTTGATTGGGTGCAGTGGCTCACACCTGTAATCCCAGCACTTTGGGAGGCCAAGGCAGGAGGCTGAGGTGGGAGACTGAGGCGGGAGGCTTGCTTGAGCCCAAGAGTTTGAACCAGCCTCCGCAACATAGTGAGACCCCATCTCCACAAAATAAAAAATTAGCCAGGTGTGGTGGTGCACGCCTGCAGTCTCAGCTACCCAGGAAGCTAATGTAGGAGGATTGCTTGAGCCCAAGAAGTCAAGGCTGCAGTGAGCCATGATTGCACTACTGCCCTCCATCCTGGGCCAACAGAGCAAGGCACGGTCTCAAAAATAAAAAATAGAAAAAAAAAAAGAATTAGACTTTGAGCAATTCAAAGTCTATAAAGTCTATAAAGAGGATGTGGGAGAAGAGATTCTCAAAAGGAGGGAGTAGTGTCCACAATTTTTGTACTTGAGACTGAGCATTGCTTACTCGTACAAACTGACAAGAGCAGGATTATATGGAAATAGCTGAGATATGGCCATTCAGGCCAGTGGAGTGGGATTCTAAAACACCTTGAATCTTCGATACGCTTTTAGTATACATCAAATTATTAAAGATGACGCATTTTGATGTGACTGGTGAAGAAACTTATGATCCACACATACCCAAGAACTTGTGCATGAATGTTCACAGCAGCATTATTCATAACAGCCACAAAGTGGAAACAGCCCAAATGTCCATCAATGGATGAATGAATAGATAAAATGTGATATATCCATGTAATGGAATAATATTTGGCAATACAAAGAAATGAAATGCTGATACAAGCTGCAACATGGATGGATCCTGAAAACATTATGCTAAGTGAAAGAAGCCTACAAAAGGCTACTGTATGGTTCCCTATGTACGAAATATCCAGAAGAGGCAAATGCACAGACACACCCTAGGGCTGAGAGAGTTGGAAGGAAATGGGGAGTGGCTGCTAATAGGTATGAGTTTTCTTTTTGGGGTGATTAAAATGTTCTAAATTGGTCGTGGTGATGATTGTAGTTGTACCACTCTGAATATAGTAAAACCCCTGAATTGTACACTTTAAATGGCTGAATTCCTTGGTATGTGAATTATATGCAGTGAAGCTGTTATTAAAGAAACAAACTATCAAGTGTTTACTCTAGGGAATAGGGTCTAGGATTGCAGGCGAGGAGGGAGACTAACACTACCACCAATTATTTTCACAATCAATATAGCTGAGTGTCTCATCATATTCTGGCTCTTTTAAGAATATAGGCCTTTTAATTTCCATCCGGGCACAGCGGCTCATGCCTATAATCCTAGCACTTTGGGAGACCAAGGCGATGGATCACCTGAGGTCAGGAGTTCAAGACCAGCCTGACCAACAAGGTGAAACCCAGTCTCTACTAAAAATACAAAAATTAGCCGTTAGCCGGGCGTGGTGACGCATGCTTGTAATCCCAGCTACTTGGGAGGCTGAGGCAGGAGAATCACTTGAACCTAGGAGATGGAGGTTGCAGTGAGCCGAGATCGTGCCACTGCACTCCAGCCTGGGCAACAGAGTCAGACTCCATCTCAAAAAAAAAAAAAAAAAAAAAAAAAAAAAAGAATATAGGCCTTTTAATTTCCTAAACCTGCTAACCCCCAATTTTAAATTCACTTCGATTTTTTCAAAGAAAAAAAAAGTAGAGTGGCTGGGCGTGTGTGTGTGTGTGTGTGTGTGTGTGTGTGTGTGTTTGTGTGTCCCTTGGGAATCCCTGATAAATATATTGTGTTCAATCATTTCTGACCATTCCCTAGATTCCTCTTGATTCCTGGAGGAATTAAAGTTATTGAATTTCAATTCATTCCAACAACAATTTATTGAGTGCCTGTCTTGAGGCAAGCAAGTGTAGGGTAAGGATAGGGAGATGAATAAACCAATTACATTTTATTTAAAGAAAGACATTCATACTTCGAAGTGCTTACCACCCCAAATAAGTGGACAAGAAGCTAAAAGAACAGGGAAACTAAGTGCTGTGCACTGTCACAAACTCTGACCAAGACAATAATTTGACCCAGTATTTCTCAAAGAATTTACATGAAAGTGATTTGGGGAGCGTCTGCCAAAAATATGAATCCTAAGCCTTACTCCAAACTAACTGAATCAAAGTCTCCTAAGAGGGAGGCCCCAGAAATATATATACTATATCTATTTAACGTTAACTTCACTCTGTCCCACAAAACCCTTCCAGTCTACAACACTGAGATGGTTTGCAGTGATTATGAGGCCTGGTGTAAATAACCAAACCAACATTTCCCTAATTGTATTCTGTAGTATACTAGTTATTCAAGTACTTAATAGGTATTCTTTAGGGAAAAAAATGGATTCTGAGATCAAGTAAGTTTGGAATATCTTTGGGTTAAATAAAATTTAATTGGTTTATTTATTGTGGAATGCCAAGAGATATTGGTGGGCTACTGGGTGCTGTGAATCTTTTGAGAAAGGGACCGAGTATGGTGATTATCAAGCTTATTTGACTAGGGAACTGTTTTTTTCACATGTATCACCAGGCACATAAATTAATGGCTAGAAACCCATCTACCACCTATAAGAAGTATGAGAGACTCTGGAAAATGTTACAATCTACTTCTAAATAGAAAAAGAAACATTTAATATAAAAGGATAATATATGGCAAGCTTCCTCTATAATAGTTTCCAAACATGGCATAATAAGATATATAAGGATAGGTACAGGCCCAGAACAGATAGAGCCATAACCCGATTATTCGGCAGCAAGTTCCTGGTCACCAGGAGTACCAGCTGTCTAGAACAAAACCATTTCATGATCTTGGGATGAAGTCAGTAACTTTCTTAGCCAGAAACCAATGGCTAAAGGGTTGAGGCCTTCAATCCTGGACCTGGCTTCTAACCCGAGATCCCCAGGGTCAGTGGAAAAGATATCAGAAGAAATGGCCTAGTTTCCCAATCTCAGTGGCATCACTGTCCAACCAGTCAGTCACCTAAGCCAAAAGTGGGAGTTCCTCTTCCTTCGTAAGCTAATTAGCCATTAAACCTGCTGCATTTATGACTTAAATATTTTTTCAGTTCACCTCCTCCTCTCTATCCCCACTACTGCTGCCCTAGTTCAGGCTTCCATCAGCTCACACCTGTACTATTTCCACAGCTTTCTATTTGGACTCCCTGCCTGAATTCTTCCTCTCCTCAAATCCATCTTCTACCCTGACCAATGCACAGTTGATCAAACCACTTTCCAGTTTAAAAATCTGTCAACGGTGCCCAATTACCTACTGCAAATAATTTCTCTCACAGTATGTTCTGCGAAACATCAATACAGTGTGTGATCACAGAAAAAGGGCTCCTTTCAAATGGGAGGTTAGCTATTTTTAAGTGTAGGTACAATGATAAGAACTACCTATCAGCGTCTGATCTGTTCCCAGTATAGCAGACAGGTCTAATAATTCCTTGGAATCTAAGGACCTCGAGGAAGGCCCAATCAGTAAACTGGGAAATGCTTCCAAAGTCTATCAACATCCTTGATTAGAGAATCTCAGAAGTCATTTAACACAAATGCTGATAGGATAATGGACACTTTTTATACTTCTAAAGAAATGATACAGTTTATAGCCAGAGCCTGCTGAATGTCCTCATTTTCTGCCGGAAGGCAATCTGGAACTTCAAAACTATATATCTTCCATTAAATATATGGAGGTGAGGCTTTCGGTTCACAGTATCTTTGCAAGCTCTAAATTAGGAACTGGAAATTCAAATACCCTAAGAATCAGATGAATCACAGCTGACAAAATTCTGGCTGAGTTTCCAGAACAAGGTGTCCCATGCGTACCCTTCCCCCAACCTCCTCAAGGCATCTTACAAAACTAGTCACTAAGTTAGACTCAAATGTTCCACATTTGAATTGGCTGCTGGCTGGCATTTTGAAAGCCAGCTTCTCTATGTAAATGCAGCACTCAAATGAAAAATGTAACAACTAGTTGTACATCTTACAGCCAGAACATATTTTAGTTAAAAGCAATATAAATCAAAACATTCATAGAATCTAGATTATGCATTTCCAATCCTTTTCCTATCTTATTTGTATCTGACTCTTTTTTTTTCTTGCTCTTAAATTTTGGGGGTAAATTTACCTGCTTTATATTTGGAATGTGGGAGGAACAACTTTTTTAGCTACTTTTATACCTGTGTAATTTCAAAACCAAAGCAGAACAATATCCTATTTATCAACATACTATTCAATCTTAATAGTCTTGTTATAATATCTTGCATAATTTGCATAGTTCTTTATATTGTAGCTCTGATTCAAGGAGTTTCACACACATACATTTATTCAAAATATTATAGCTGAACTGATGAAAAGCACCCATAACAAATGGTAACAGTGTACTTCAGTTATAAGATCTGCCTCACCGTTCTTACAACACTGCACTCTACACTAGTAATAATTTAAGAATTTGAGTTATAAAAATTAGAAATCAATTTTAAGTAGATTATTATAAGTCTTTAAGCTGTGAAAATGAAACAATCCAAGCAGTCTTCATATAATATGTATGCTAGCTTAGCTTTCAGAAAGCCCCTTATGTATATTTAAAGACTCATGCAGTACCTCTCTAGTGAGTGTCTCTGTATACCACATGCCAGGCACACACCTTTCCAGGAGGAAACATCTGAACCTTAGAATCCTATCAAAATAAACCACAACTGAGACTCAATGGCAATCATTTTATTCCTTATTGCTGGAATTGACTCTCTCCTGTGGCCACTGGCACAGTTCTGTAAGCATAAGGACCAGCTCTCACCACTGAGAACAGCCTGGCTTTGACCCTGCAGACACTGCTAGAAGCAAGGAGAAAATCTACTTTCCCCGAGTTCGCCTTACCTTAAGAATCATGGCTATTCAGAGAGGTGAGGTATCTGCTGGCTTGGGCACCTGACCACCACTATCACGATCGGTCCCAGGGAGGGCAGTGAAGCAAAAGGCCACCATGAACATCACCAGTGAGAGCACCTTCTGTTCCAGAGACTGAAGGGGCATGCTCTTACCATATCCCAGCGATGGGTCACATGTCCCAATCCTTGGCCAACTGGTCCACCAGTCAAGGGTTAGTGCTCTTTCTGCACTCAGGATTCCAGTATCTAGTGAGGGCATGAATCTACTCCCTTCCACATTTTGTAAGTCTTAGCAATGGAAAGTAAGGGCCTTCATTATATCCATCCTAATCCTGATCACAGCTTTCAGAATTCCATTAGTTTCACTTGTTTCCCCAAAAGACACTCCCAAAATTTCTAATTAAAGTAAAACACATGTATAGAAATGTGCACATATCATACATGTACATCAATGGATTTTCACATATTTTACACACCGTAAAACCAGTAGCCAAAGTTTATTTTTAAATACAGACACATGGGGTCTGTTTTAGCTTGACTAAAAATGGCAAGACTTGGCCTCCAAGCTACTATCATCCATGTAAAGGAAATGCTCCTCTTAGCCTTCCCACCCCTGCCCAGTCAATATATCTTTTAATAAGGAGGCTGTCATCAGAACTGTAAAAATCTCACATTGCTAATCCCTGTTCCCACCACTCCTCTCACTATTATATGTGGTGGGAATCACAACGTGATGACATTTGGAGAGATCCTGAAAATTATTCTGGCCTGGCCATGACAATGGAGCACATCTAAGCCACAAGGTGGTCTCATTCGCACTTTCCTTTATCTTCTCATTCTCCACAGAGACCTCTGGGTATTTGAAGGCAATCAGGGAAGCCCTCTTAGCTTAGCTTCTCAAGCTTTCTCCACAAAACTAACATTTAAATCTTTTATTTGCTCCTATTGCTAGACATTTTGTTGAAGTGCTCAAGGTCTTCATCAAAGCAACAGTACAGGAATTAAAATCCAGGAGATTGATTGCAGTGAAACTATTCCCACATATGAAAGCCAACACACATCTCCAGTGGAAGATGACCAACAACAGCTCCTTCAGAGCTTCACCAGCATCTTCAGAGGTGTGCTTTAAGAATGGCTTCAGGCTGAGCGCAGTGGCTCATAGCTGTAATCTTAGCACTTTGGGAAGCCGAGGCAGGAGGATTGCTTGAGCACAGGAGTACAAGATTAGCCCGGGCAACAGAGTGAGACCCTACCTCTACAAAAAAATAAAAAATTAGCCAGGCATGATGGCATGCACCTGTAGTTCCAGCTACTCAAGAGAATGAGGTGGGAGGATCACTTCAGCCCAGGAGGTCCCAGGCTGCAGTGAGCCATGATTGCGTCACTGCACTCTAGACTGGGCAACAGAGGAAGACCCTGTCTCAAAAAACAGTAAAAAAAAAAGTCTCCCAATTGCATGCTTTCATCAACTTATGTGAATATATACTCAGACAATACAGTAATACAGATGGAACCAAATCGCCTCTCTAAACCACCCTTCATCCTTCCCCACTCTGCTGTTGCACTGCATGGCTAACCTGTAAGCTCTGCTCTTTGGCTTCTGGTTGAGTTTGGCCAAAAGGCGCCCTAGCAGGGATCAGAGTAAGAGAGAATAAGATTAGGGTATTTATTCTCTGGCTTCCTCCTTGTGGGATGCTTCAAAGCTGGCTGTATCCATCCACAGGGAAAGCTGCATCCTTCCCAAGGTAGCTTTCTGGATGCAACTCAGTCCTCCCAGATTCCTATAACCACGCCCTTTCTAGGAGTGCACTTACTAGCCATGGGGGTACAGCACTATCCCTTGTGGTTTCCTTCCACCCTACCAAAACATTTTCATTTTATTAAACCCTCTCAATTTATCATAATTTGAGCATGTTGTCAGGGACACTCTCCATCCCCACCCCCAGAACTTACAGTTCCTCATACCTTTTACAAATACTGCTGTTCCTTTTACCTTTTAAAAAATATTGCTACTGAATCATGCAAATGTTTCTTTGAATTGGAAGCTCATGGAGATGAATCGTAAATGAGAAAGGCAGAGAATAAAAATGTAATTCGGATGCTCATGGCTAAGGCCAAATGTAGCAGTAACTTGCAACTGTCATCAAGACCTGCATACAAATCATGAGAACACCAACATTTCCCTAAAACACAAAACATCTTTGTGACATTCTCTAGCATTGAAATTTTATGTTCATTTAAGTTTTATGGGTGTATTATCATTCTAATCCATCAACGACTTGGGACTTCAAACCATATCATAAAGCAACATCAAACAAACGCTTGAAAGAAATTGGGAAGCAAATCTGGTCTCCAAGTAGATAAAGTTCTCACCATTTGGGTCAGAGAGCAATCCGATCTCTGTTTTGGAGATTCTCCCAACTGTTTTGTAAGCTGTCAAGCACCATACAAATTATAGAATTATACAACTCTTCAGGTTTATTCCTTTTTTTTATAGTACTAGCCCTTGGAATTTGGCATCATAAAAAGAATATTGCTCTAGAAAGAAATGTGGGCCGGGCGCGGTGGCTCACGTCTGTAATCCCAGCACTTTGGGAGGCCAATGCGGGCAGATCACAAGGTCAGGAGATCGAGGCCATCCTGGCTAACACAGTGAAACCCCGTCTCTACTAAAAATACAAAAAATTAGCCGGGCGTGGTGGTGGGCACCTGTAGTCCCAGCTACCCGGGAGGCTGAGGCAGGAGAATGGCGTGAACCCGGGAGGCAGAGCTTGTAGTGAGCCGAGATTGCACCGCTGCACTCCAGCCTGGGGGACAGAGCGAGACACCGTCTCAAAAAAAAAATGTGAGGAAGGCTCTAGGTCCACCTGTACTACAGATTGTGTCATTCTAAACAAGTGGCCTCACCTCTCTGGGCCTCAACTGTTTCGTCTTTGATATGATGAGGGCATAAGAAACTTCCCAAGTTTTTGTGTGTTATTTTTAAACCAAATTATTACAACAGAGAGTAAATAAATTCTTCCTATAGAATCTGGAGGTCATACCCTCCAGATATAAAGTTGCTCTCCACAATCAAGAAACTTCTTTGAAGTCTTGTATTTCAAGTTAAAAAGGCTGAACTAAATCAGTTTTTTTCTGAACCAAAAAAGAATGTATAATGTAAAAATGTTTTACAATGCTCACCAACATATATACATCTTAAAATGTGTTAATCCTTTGATCCAGTAATTTTGCTTTTAAGAAGCTGTTTTGGAGAAATGCTCCATGTGTACACAAAGATTCATGTAAAAGAATGTTGGGCCAGGGGCAGTGGTTTACGCCTGTAATCCCAGCACTTTGGGAGGCCGAGGCAGGTGGATTACCTGAGATCAGGAGTTCAAGACCAGCCTGGCCAACATGGTGAAACCCCCATCTCTACTAAAAATACAGAAATTAGCTGGGCATGGTGGCACATGCCTGTAATCCCAGCTACTCAGGAGGCTGAGGCAGGAGAATTGCTTGAGCCCGGGAGACGGAGGTTGCAGTGAGCCAAGATCGTGCCACTGCACTCCAACCTGGCCAACAGAGCAAGACTCTGTCTCACAGAAAAAAAAGAAAAAAAAAAAAGAATGTTAACTGTAGCATTTAACTGTAGGACTGAAAAATGAGAAATAGTCTAAATCTCTATCAGTGGGAAAAATTCATCATGGCTGAACCACACTGCACAGCAATTATGTCACTTTTTATTAAGAAGAATCAATTGATATGAAAAAAATCCACAGTACATTTTCAGGTAAAGAAAGCAAGTCAGAATAATCATATTTATTATGATCTTATTTGCATTTTTAAAGATTACAAATATGACATGTTTGCTTGTAAGTACATTTTTCTAAATATTCCTGTTTGTCAATGCATAGAAATGGATATCCACTGAATTGTTAAGAATGGCTACCAGTGGGGAGGACAGCAGATTAGGATGTCATCAAGGAAGACTAATTTTTTACACTCTATGGTTTTGTATTGTTTAAAGATTTTTCCCCAAATACTCCCATTTCACTGAATTTGAGATATCAATATTTTTAAGATTCAACATTAGATTATGTACCACTAAGGGGAAAAAGCTGCCAATAAAACTGCAAGACAGCATTAGTTTTAAGATGTAGCCCTGTGTTAGACATGTTAAATATGGGAGGAAAAGTGTGCCTTTGGATCAATAAAGTACAAAATATGACTTTAGGGATTTTTACAATACAGAAAAATACTGCCATCGGCACTCTAGGAATATGCATTATGTTTTACGTACCAAATTTTTTGGGCTTTAGTTAACTAAATATGAAATGTGACTATCATGTGGTCTTTTCTTTTTGAAATCTAATGTCTACCCAGCCTTCCTTGATCTGTGTGCTTTCATGCCTTACCCTGCTCTGCAATATCCTAGCACTTCACAAAGGGCCCTGTGCATCATAATTAAATTTTCTGTGCTCCCCTACCTTATCAGCTTCACCTTGGTTCCATTCCTATATTCGAAGTGCTAACAACATCATCAAGTGAGATGATTTGAAAATTTGATAAATAGGTTCTTAATTCTATCACTTGGATCAATAGAACCATTGAATCAAGTAAACCCCAAGACATTGATCTCCAGGACATCATTTGAAATTAGATGATATTAAGCTATCAATAATAACTCTTTGGAAATAAGATAGGGAACTAATCTGTTTATGCACTAACCATTTGAGCATGACATTCGCCATAGTTTTCTAGCTTGACAAATACTTGCCTCCAACCCCTACTTCATGCAAACATTATTCAAAGGGATGTTTGAGAGATTGGGCTCAAGTCAGGACTGACTTTTTCTCTCTCATCTTTGCATCCTTTCACCTTATCATAGAGGGAACTTAACCAGGTGAGGCACAATTATTCCTTTTAAAAGTAATGAATGACTTTTAAAATTAATGACTGTCCCCTAGAATTGATTGTATTCCTGGGGTTTTTCAATTGATGAATTATTGGTTTCAGGACATCCCAAAGGATAATAATAATGAGCTGAAGAAAATTCTGTAAAGCAAGAAAACACTGAACAACAAATATTCTTGATGATTAGGCAGGATAATCACAAAACAATAATTTAAAATATTTTTATATCAATACTCTGGTAGTGTAGAGCTCAGATACCTTAGCCAAGAAGGAAAAATAATTTAAAGCAGAATTACCTTTCCTCAATCATTAGTAAGAGTTAGGAGAAATTTACTTCTCAGAAATCTTTTGTTTTGATTTTTTTTTCTTAGAGATGAGATTCAAGTGTTTCCAAGCTCAAATCACTGTGGGCTGGAAGTGCACCGTGGGTATTGGCAAGCGAACAAGCAATAGACAAAGCATTCCTTTTGGCTTCTAGAATTAAACGTCTTAAATAAAACATTTTCCTTTTCAAACATCTACTCTACTTAAAGATATGTACCACACATACCTGCTTCCTTCAAAGATTCTGAAAAGGCCAAACATCCAGACTCAAGGTCCAAACACCGATACCTTACTCAGTATGTACAAAACACTGTGGTAATTGATCATTTTAAAAAGCAAATGGCATATGGTGACATTTTTATCTTAACTGAAGAAACTGCTTATCAGCAAAAAGTACAAAATTTTGCATGTGAAGAAACCTTAGAAAATGATCTACTCAAACATCTTCATTTCATACGAGGGAAAAACTGAGGATTACAGAGTCAGAGATTAAGTGACTTGCCCACGGTCACTGTTAAGAAGTGGCAAAGACCAAGATTTCCAACTCCCAGCGTTCTTTCTTTCTTTTTTCTTTTATTTATTTTTTAAGATGGAGTTTTGCTTTTGTCGCCCAGGCTGGAGTGTAATGGCGTGATCTTGGCTCACTGCAACCTCTGCCTCCCGGGGTTCAAGTGATTCTCCTGCCTCAGCCTCCCGGGTACCTGGGATTGCAGGCACGCACCACCACGCCCAACTAATTTTTATATTTTTAGTAGAGATGGGGTTTCACCATCTTGGCCAGGCTGGTCTCGAACTCCTGACCTCATGATCCACCCACCTCAGCCTCCCAAAGTGCTGGGATTACAGGTGTGAGCCACTGCGCCCGGCCTCCCAGCATTCTTTCAATTACGCTTTACCACCTGCTTTTCTAAAACAAAATACAATGAACTAATCATAAGGCCTTTGGGGATTACTGAATTCTTTTACCTGTCAACCACTATAAGATTGTTGGAAATCACTGTCCAAAACCATGCAAGGGCTCTGAAAATAAACCAAAAAACTTGGTGAGACTATCAGAACCTATAGAGGAAGGAGCATATTTAGTTACTGAAACTTCAAGTATATTCATTATATGTATAACAATAATATGTATCTGATTTTAAGGGCTTTATACACATTAACTAACTTAATCTTCAAAACCACCCAAAAGGTAAGTTCTATTATTGTTGACAGGGATGAGGAAACCAAGGCACAGAAAGTTTAAGAAATATGCCCATGGCCACGAAGTAGGAAAGGGAAAGTCAGGATTCAATCCCTGGCAATATGGCGCTGTCTCCACATTTTTTTTTTTTTTTTTTTTTGAGACAGGGTCTCATTCTGTCACCAAGCCTGAAGTGCAGTGGCATGATCATGCCTCACTGAAGCCTCAACCTCCTGGGCTCAAGCAATCCTCCTGCCTCAGCTTCCTGAGTAGCTAGGACTACAGGTACACGCCACCATGCCCCACTAATTTCTTTTATTTTTATTTTTTTGTAAAGGTGGGGTTTTGCCATGTTGCCCAGACTGGTCTCAAGCTCCTGAGCTCAAGCAATCTGCCCATCTGTGCCTCCTAAAGTGCTGAGATTACAGATGTGAGCCACCGCGCCTGGTCTGTCTCCACTTTTCATCATGACACTATTATACTAAAACATTTTTTCATAATACAAAGTACAAAAAGTAAACCAGAAATTTTCCTGGCTGATAGATATGCCCAATAGAAGGCAAAATTTTTTAAGTTTTATGGAGATTTAAAAAGATCTAGAAACAATTTCAACTACAACCTTATCACTCACCAAACTTTTCAACAAAGCAGCCAATAGAGTAATAACATTGAAGGTCAGAATCTTTTTCCTATATGATGCTCAGGCTAAAAAGAAAAGAGAGATTAAGGAATAACAGGCATAAGAAAGGCAAAATAAGAGAACTTTTTTTTTTCCACAAACTACACAGACAAGCTCCTGAGTAATTGACAGTTGCCAATCTCCGTGTCCGAGTGGATCCCTTGGATCAACTCCTCTGAATGAAAAGGCTAAAAGCAAATTCAAAACATCCTGTTCTAAATATAAGACTTTTCAATATTTCTCATGACAGACACAAAAGAAAAAAAGGACACAGGAAGTACTGATAATGTGGCACCATTTAAAAAGAGAGGAAAATATTTATAACTAAAACTATACAGTTGTGTTATAAAAGAATATAAAATGTAGAGCAAGAGCAAGTATTGGTCTATTTAGGTCTCAAAAATTGTCACGTGAGCTATCTGGGCTACCTTCTTTTGGCATACCAATACGTGCTGTAAAAATAGCCACACAGTTTTGTCTTAGACTCACGCCCTTCAAAGTCTTAAAAAGCTCAAAGTTGTCATTATTTTATATGAACTGTAAGCTCCCTTAGGTTTTACACACTAAGTTGTTCTGAGGACGGGGCGCTAGCTTTACACAGCAGTGCCCCAGCCTCCTGTGAGAACTCGGGGATCCACCCAATGAATGTATTTTTTCTAGTGTGGCAGGTTACAGCTGTTGCTGCTTTCACAGCTGCCAGAGCCTGATGCAAACACATGAAAGGCCCCTAAATCAGCCGATGTAGATGAGAACACAGAGCCTGTATCTATAGCGCTTCCTTGGTACAATTTTTAACTTAACATCATGGATATCTGAGTTCATGGCTTCATGATTATTTTAAAGGACTAGTGGGAGAGGGAAGAGAAGAGAATGAACAATGATAACCAGTCCAGTTATATCCTCTTGTCCTCCTTAGGTGGCCTTGTTCACCTGGGTAAGAGATAGTAAAGGGGGGATAGTGACCAGAATGGGAGAACTGTTGACATAGAAATAAGGTCCAAGCTGAACCCCATAGAAAGAAAAGAGCTAAGGCAATGGGAAGTCTCCCCACCTTCACCCTAAAATAATGGTTTTTCACGGTTATTGCTGACCCTTATACAGAATGTCTTGCACCACAGAATAATGGAATGTCCATTGAGTACATACAAAGGGAGTCACAGGGCCATATTCTAAAATCCTGGATTGACTCATCATAATCTAATAATAATAATAACAGCAGCAGAAAAGGAGACACGGAAGTACCTGGCGAGGATTGATTCGAATTCTTGCCTCTGTGACTCAAAAATAGAAAATTAACAAGAAAGCAGCAAGATTGACAAGCTGGAACAGCAAATTCATGGGATCTGATTGATTCAAGGAATTTCTCTCTTTGGCTCTATGCCAATTATATCTAGAAATAATTTCAATCTATATTTTAGAAAACCATCATTGCTGATTGAAGAGAAAGCCCTGTTTGTCATTTACTTAACACACCCTAGCCAAACACCAACATAGCTCAGCTGAGTAAAACAACTTGATTTTTCTCAGTCAAATTCCTTACACAAACCAGGAGCAACATTTGGTTTTCTTCTGTGGTCAGAGATGCCAACATCCGGTCCTTGGATTCTCTTACAGATCAGTCCTCATTCTCTATAAATAGGCCAGAAAGACTTTTTGACTCCAGAAGAGATGCTCTGATCCACCAAACCACAGAGACCTCTGGCCTTCTTGTTTCCAAAAGAAATCTAATCCTTAAATCTCTGAAGTGTTTTCTGAAGGCCCCTAAACATATAAATCCTTCTGTCTGAAGTTTATCCGCCTCCCTAGCAAGCACAAGGATATGTCTTCATATTGAAAATAACTTTACTATATCTTTGAAAGGAGCAATCCTTTATTCTCTTGTGGCTGCTTTGCCTTTCAACTCTCTTGGGTATCTTTGTTCACATCAAAAGCAGCTAATTTTCCGTCTCCAAAAGCTCCACAGTAGAAATCTCCCACTTAGCATTAACCGTCAATTAGCAATGCGTGGAACATATCTGTATACGAATGTAGGTGAAGGTACGAGGGTGAACAGTACGCATGCATGCAGAGGTGCACAGACATTGAGACAAACATACATAGTTCCACAGCTTATAGAAAATAGTTTAACACAAAGCTATTCTTATAATAATGTGTATGTACATGTAAATTTAAATATGTGCTTTTATATATACACTCAGATATTGTTATACATACATATTAAGTTTGTAAAATTTACCTTTGCTGTAACTTTTACATACATAAAATTTCTAACAGTATTAATCAATATATTATGATTCCTTTCTATGATTGAAAACACTTAAAGACTAAATTTTCCTCTCTGGAAATTGCCCTGAATGATGATCTGATCATCTTCTTCACAGGAAAAGGTCAGGTCTCTCTTTCTAAGTGCTTTAGAATTTAAGCATTTGGAAATGGAAGCAATTGTGTCAGAGAAATGAACTATTAATCCTATGTGCAACTAACCCCGGCATCACTTTACAATATATCCTAAGAATCTGTATTTCAAGCTACTCACAATTCCAGAAGGTCCATGTAGGAGCTTTAAATTTTGCAAAGCGTCCCTGTGCAGGCCAGTTCTAGTCCTAGGATGCTCAACATTTTCTCAAGTGAGAACAACATTTAACAGAGTAGGATGCAACACACAGTAGCAGGTTGAGACTGACCTATTTACATATATGTGGATTGATCATCTGAAAGGGTGTGTAGCAATATATTAACAGTGACTATTTCTGGGTGGTAGGTTTTTGGTAACTTTCTCTGCCGCATCCATGGATCCCCATAAGAACATCCCTTGGTTTGTGTAATAAACCTGATGAATGAAAAAATAAATCTATTTCCAGAATAATTCCACAAACATCAAAATACACAATGAATCCATTTATGAAATACGTGTGCACACTAAAGAGCAGGTCTAATGAAATCTACTGCAAATCAGATGAAAACACATAGTATAGTGTACATGGGGGGCTCAGTCCATGAAAAAATCTTGGCCACTAGAACTTGTATTAACATACAGTGGGGACAGTGAAGGTAGAATAGGCAGCTCTTACATAGCAGCTAATGTAGGAAGAGTCGATGTGCATGATCCACTGGAACCAGCCTGGGCTAGGTATGGGTTCATCTGGAAGCACACACTCCATCATCTACGTCAAGGTAATACAAGAAGTAAGGTGACGTTCTGTGTGAAATCTCCTATTCGGAAGCAGGGCCCTGCTGTGGGGCACTGAATGATCTTTTGCACTTCCTTGTAATCCAGATTCTTAACTACCCTCCTGGACACCAAAGCAGAAGTTAATGGACTTGCCCAAAAAGGCTCCACAGGACTCAAGAATCTAAAATGCCTGACTCAAGTGTGTTTTGGCATGTTTCTTTTTCCTCTCTCTTCATATATAGAGTATGTGAAACATGGAGGTTACAAACTAAAATCTAGGGCACTGGGAGCATAACATCTACTTTTGGACCAAACTCTTAAGAAAGGCCTTGCATCACAGTACCAACATCTCTCTCCTATTGTGGGGATGTGAGGTGCTAACAGTGTATAATAATGTTTTATTCTTATTCGGAATAAAATAGTCCCTAGGCAAGATGATCTTATTACAAGCTTACTGTGTGAAAACATTGAAAAGAATCACTTATCACAGGTTAACCCCCACACACCCCACAAAGACATTTTCAACGGCACAGAGCAGTAGGACATATGCGGATGGTTCCCCAACCCCCACCCCAAACCGAAGTGCCGTACTCAGCTTTTAGTGCCTGCATATTCTCGGACTGCAGCTGGCCATCTGAGAAAAGCCTTTCCACGCCTATCCACCAGACCTGTTCCGAGAACTCTGCTTCCATCTGGACAACCCCCCACACTTACAGCCATAAATGCATTGGCACTGAGAAAGACTGCTGAGGAGGTGGCACTCCAGGTGTGGCTTTATGTGTCACTTCACCAGGTCAGCTATTTAGGCCTAGTCTTCTCCATTGGCTTGAAGCTCTGTTCACACCATCTTGGGTAACACATCACATTATTCTTCCTTATAAAAACAAATAAACTCAAATGAGCATTCAGAGTCAGTTCACCCCTCCGAACATCTCTGTCTTCCCCTCTGATTTATGTGACTCGGTTTCAATCCCGCCCACCTGAAAGCCTCCCATACTCTCAACTGAGGACTGGCCAGATGCCTAACTCCGCTCCTCACGTTTCCCACCTTCCTCACCTCCACGGATGTGCACAGCCCGGAGGATCTCAGCCTGCTGGCCACCACTGAGTCACCAGGAGTACAGCACTGCAGTACCTAGCACTACCCGCCATCAACTACTGCCACCGAGTCAAGTCACTGCACTCTTCACTTCCCATCTTACAGAAAAACTCAGCTGTCCTGTGACACTGGACCCAAAGGCAAAAAAAAAAAAAAAAAAAAATGTTTTCACACTTATAATGGCTCCCCTCTGAACCAGTGCATCTGAAATGTATACAGTTCTGGAGAACAAGGAGCTGGATTTATTAGTTCCTAGCCAACTCTTCACAGCAGCCAGTTTCTACAGGCATTTCTAAAATGACTCCAGTCCACTTCGGTGCAATTCACTGCCTGCCCAAGTTTAAAATCAATGGCCGAAAATAAAACTTACAATTCACAAGGCATCATAGGTTTCATAACTGAGTGAGCAGAGAAGGGGTAGAAGAAGTGATCAGGCCTTCTAAAGAACCCAGCCCGGGAAGCTGGCTTACTGAACTCCTATAATTGCCTTTGCCATTCCCCCACCCCACCTGCAAGTGTGGACCTTCTTGATTTCAGCCACCAATGTTTTAGACTACAGTCCCTTGCAATACACTGACAGTCTGATCATTTATGAGCACGTTGGGCAACATGCAGAGAGACTTTGCGGAAACAGAGTTAGAGTTAGAGCAAACACACAGACAGGAAGGAAAAATGGAATGCCTTCACAGAACTGAGGATTTCTATCTTTCATGGATAGCACATCATTAGACATTTACATCTGCATTGACGTACACCACAGGGTTTTTTGTTGTTGTTGTTATAACCTGTTTATTTGGTGGTTTAGCCAGAGAATCTTATATAACACACTCCTGTTTCAAATGTAGCAACATGTATGGCACTGCACTCACATAAAATTCAGACTCCCCACAGCACTTCCCATTAACCATCCCCAGCCATTCTACCTTGCGAGGTTTCTGTGTATTGATGAAAAAAATAGGAACTACCACCAGCAAGAGTCAAAAGAAAGATTTAATCATCAGCTTTACCTTATATTCAAAAGCTAGCATTCTGTGGTATGATTTCAGGGATTTCAGGAAATTATTTCATCCTGATTTTAACAGATTGCATGAGCCTGACCTAGGGGGGAGAAGGAGTCCAGTTCTCTAACCCAAAACACACGTGAGTCTACTTCGCTCTTCCAAGGTAGAGTATAGGAACACTGCCCACTGCCTCTGCACTGGGGTGCTGTATGGCCACAAGCCTAGCATCTGATTTCTTTAACAAAGAAGCAGTAGATCTGCACTGCTTGTTTGGCCAGAAAGCACATAATAATACAGCTATAGCTTAGGAACTTCCATTCATGCTAGTTCAACAAACAATGTGTATTATATAATGAATGAGGCTTTTCTATGAACCCTGCTTTTGGAAAACATAGGCACTTTCTGCATAGTTTAAACCAGTCTGCAAGGAGCAGTTACCCCTGGTGAGATCAAACGTGGACACGATAACGTATAAATTCAAACAGCCTACACTCTTAGATGCTTTGCCATCACCCTCATTTCTTTTTTGCTTGACAATAAATAATTTCAGTTACCTATAAACTACACGGAGAACATTTACACAGCAGCCAGCAAGCCCCAGAATGATGTTAGCTTTCTGCTCCATGTTCCCTGCGTTGCCTAAGAAATAAGAAGGGGGGTGGGGGGGAGGTGGAGGGGATAGTGGGAGGAGGAAGAGGAGGGGAGAGGGAATTAGCTATCTATGAAAATACTTACAGCCTCCGAGTCTTCAATTCCATGCAGGTACAAATTGTCATACATGGAGGTCTGATAATCCAGAGCACCTCTTTCAAGGTAAAAACAAAATTGCTGCAGAAACCACAGCCAGAGCTTAAAGAGAAAAGGCCTGTTTGGGAGAACTGCGCCTGCCTTATCAATTCCTGTGGATTTACCAGGCAAGATGCTATTCATTCACATCCCACAGGGTGAGGTTATCCCCAGAGGCAGTCCAGACCTGGCATTTTATCTGCCTTCCCAATACAGAGCACAAAAAGCAAAACCCTTCCTCAACCACAGACTGGTGACTGAGCTAGGAAAGCAGCCTCTGATTGGCTCGGCTTCCCTGCTTCAGTCAGCTGAAGAGCGTTCCCTCAGAGAGTGGAGGGCGCCTCGGAGCATCCTACCCAGCAAAGAGCTGCTTCCTGTTTCGCCTGTATTGTTAGTTGTACAATAAACACTTATCAATATCCAAAAGGCTCTGTGAAATGTTTGAAAAGGCAAACTACTGAATACTCCAAACACAACTGCTCATCTTCTTAATTAAATTCACAATTGGAGAAGGGAGCAAAGGAAAGATTTTATTTTCAGAGAATATCATGTAAAGACAGGTAAACAGATACCAATCTCATCCAACATCTGTACTTAACAGATGTGTTTAAGTCAAAAGGGCAATGAGTCATAAAAAAAATCTTTACACCCAAGGTGAAGAAAAAAATGACTAGAATAAACAGATGGTAAGATTTCTTGTGGGAATTTCTACAGTAAAAGTTTTCAATATTCTCATTGAAGTCTCTCTGCCTCACTGGCAAGAAAAGAGCTCTGTGTCCCAACTGGTGAAGTTTGAAAAGGAAGCCAAAAACCTCTCAACTTTTAGATGCGAAATGTTTAATGCTCTTTAGTTGCATGTTTTTAAATCAACTTTAAGCAACAGCCAATGTCTTCACATAAATTCTTCATCCCCTTCCCATGCATAAATCTTTAATAATCCTGAAGTGGCATTGGTCTTTTCCCCAAAACCCAAATAGAAACGTCAGACTCCCTCCACCTGCTGCTGCCACACCGCAACTCAGGTTGACCTAGGAGAGGTCCCACATTGCAGCAGCCTGGGATGGAGTTTCTCTAGGTACTTAGAACTTTCTAGTCAACCAAAAAAAAAAAAAAAGCTGAAGCTTTGAAACAGGAGAGCTTTATGGCCCACTCTAAAAGAAGCCAGCTAAATTCAGGAGGACAAAGAAGCTGGTGAGGAGCACAGAACATATTTTAGAGAAGCTGCGTGACTGACTGGGTAAGTAATGACCCAGAAACTCAGAGGCTCTAAGTCCCCTGTAACAGCTTTGCCACTAATTGGTCAGATGACTCTGGACCAGTCAGTCACCACTTCGATAGGCTCTGGTTTCTTCACCCGCCAAAATGAGGTAAGAAATAACTTAGGGAAAGAACTCTGCAAATCTAAAGTGCAACATAAACACTTACTATTGAGAAGCTGCTTTGTCAGCCGGAAGGCATTGGCTGCAGTTCATGGGAGCTCAGCACAGGAGTAACTGGCTGGCCCTGGACCTAGGAAAGGAGGCCTGTCCTTCCAGTCAGTATCTCTGAAAAGTGTAACTCTTAAAGGAACAAACCTGAGTCAAAATAATAAACAACGCAAGGGCTACAACAGCTGAGCAGAGCATAGTTCTTCCAGGACTGTGCTGACCCGTTCATGTCTTTCAATCACAGTTGCACATCTTGGGAGCGGCATCAATATCTAGTCCACTGTCAAATGTAAATGATAGCAAGAAGACATTGCTGTCCTTCAGAATCCTCAAATGGTAGGGTTTGAACAGATTGTCACCTCTGAGGTTGTGCCCCCATGGAGGGAGGACAGCAGCAGGGGATGAGTGCAGTCAATGGGATTCCATAGAGAGAAACCCAGGCCTGGCTCTACCTGTCAACAAGGATGCATGTTGGAGAAAGTCCCTGGCCAGGTGGAACCTCGGTTCCCTCCCCCATACACCAAGAGGACAGGATCAAAGGGCTGCTGTGCTCAAATTCATGTGTCAGACTCTTATTTTAATTATTAACTCTCTAATTACAGCCATACGGTATTTCAGCCAGAATCAACAGAAAACTGAGACAAGAGGGTCTTTTTTTCTCTTAAATTCTCCAGATCATTTCCCAACTTTACCACTTCAATTGCAAGTATAGGTATTCCCTGGTTGTGTTAAAATGGACATCTAAATTAAGGGGAGAAGACAGAGGCAGCCTACTTTCACAATTCACCAAGATGAGACAAATTGTTCCCAACTGGATAAACTGTACATAGCTCGGCTCTTCTGTGGATGGCTGCCGTGGAGCGCTCCCTATAGCCAATGTGAGGGCCTAAAGGAAGTTTTAAAGAGCAGGGGTACACTTTACGGTACCCTAATGCATGCAGTCAGCGAGTCTGACTGGGGCGGAATGTTAGCAGGGAGGCACTGGATCACATACAGCAGCCTGTGGTTGCTCCTGCACCCAACCACTCTAAGAATAGATGTGAAGCAGGGGTAGCCTGGCTCTACCTGCTTTCCAGGAAGTCAGGAACGTACTGGACTCAGAATCATAAACTGTAAGAGGTGGGAAAACACCAGGAGTCGCCTTATCTGGCCCTTTTAGTGCCTACAAAGGTTCAATTACTTTATTCAAAGCCATATGTTCTATACCGGAGTGTTCCTTCCCCCACTTCCTCCTTGATAGAGTTTTCAAGATGAGGGGCAGTAGGCGTGTTCCCAAGAGGAATTTGGTGAAATACAGAGAAGTCACTTTGTTGGGGAAATTCCTATTTTTCCCACGCCTTCCATTCTAAAAAATTATCCCATCAAAAGTCATTTTGTTCACCCACAGCTGATAACTAAAAATCAGATCACAGGTTCGGGAGTCTTCCCCTAGGGTCTGGATCTACACAGAATCAGCACCACACCTGTGAGTCACCTAAGAGTTTCAACCCAATACTCAGGCTGATCCCAGAGTTCCAGAGGAACCCCAGTGAGACACTCAGCTCTGCACCTCCCCAGAGGAACTCTAAGGAGTTCGTGAAAAGTGAGCTCAGAACTCTAGAAAGATCTTAGAACTGACTATCTCTGTCCCAAGATTCTCTAAACTGAGACCAGGCTGAGAAGTAGTGAGAGGTCCCTGGGAGCTTCCCAGGCCTGTTTCAGACCAGCTCCAGTCCCCGGCATTTAGTAAAAGGGTCTATGGATTCCAGCAAGTTCAAGTTCCTAGGGCCAAATTTCACACTTCACTGCAGCAGGTGGTGAAAAGCAACCAAGACACTGGCACCTTCTTGGTTTTGACTTTAATAGTTCTCCAGTTTAATGATAGTCAAGAAGATGAAAGAGAAACCACCCCAGAAGTTTCTGGCCTACTTCTCCTACCTGAGGTTATAGTGAGAACAAGTTTGAAAACCTTGGGGCTCATCTTGTGCTGGTGCTTCCCAAGAACCCATCTACCTCTCATTACTGAGTAGCCTCCAAAACTACACAGCCTCAAGGAGGCTGCCTCTGATTCTGAGAATGCCTTGTTGAATGTGTTTCTGACTCAACTCTTTTCCAGTTATCTCTCATTATGATCAACAGTTCAAAGTCAAAAAAAAGCCCTATGATTCTGTTTATAAATGCCACGTGATTCATGATGGGGAAGGTATCCTTGCAATTTGACAAATGCCTCCACTGAGCTAAATTCAGTGGAGGAAACGGCACGGCCCTCAACAAATTAGGACAGCTCTATTTTGTATCACAAGGAAACTTTACTTTCAGTTCTTTTTCACGGGCTTCGAACTTAGGGATATTAAGTTCCTTTTCCTTACCCAGTGCTAGGCTTTGTCATAGAGTGAACCCATGAAATTGACAGTAGAGTACAAAGGACAGGTATTTCTGTTTTCCACTTGTTTGGACAGAGAGAAGAAAGGGAGAAAAGCCAAAGTGAGAAGATTAGCTATGAGATTTAAACAGCATGATGAAGACAAACTGGTGCAGATTTAGAAGCAAAAAGGAATTCTAATTTTCCACCTGAATTTCTTGGGAATTTAACCTTTCAAAGCCAGTGTAGTATGTGTTCTATAGCAGAAGTGCAAGAACTCAGAGAAGAGACAAAGGAATAATGTTGGGACTCAGCCAAGGCTAGCCCTCCTGTTGGCTCCACGGGTTAGAACACAAGCCCAAGGTCTCTGTTTGCCAATTCAGCCTTGGGAATTATTTTGTTCTTTGTTTTTGTTTAAATTTTACTAAGTGACTACAGTGTGCTAGATGAATTTTCTCATCTTCTGCTCTGCAAGTAATAGTACTCCACTCCTTTGCCTCTACAAATCTGTGTGGCATTGCAAGAATGAATATCATACCCCTGTTTCCTCCCTGGAGCCCATCAGATAGGTGGTAGCAACAGGGCAGACAAGGGAATGAAAACAAAACAAACAAACAAAAAAACTACAGACAATAGATTCCACTTCCATTAGTCCTCTGCTGTAGTTCTCCGAGGCGGAACTCAGACCTTACCACCTAGGCAGGCATGTCCAGAGTCTCTCCAGGCCCCATGAAGACCATGGAGATAATAGTTTTGAAATTAACGAGTTAAGATATGAAAGATACATAGGAGGCAGCATGGAAGAATCAGCCTTTTTAATTTTTTTAAGGGAAGTAGTATGGAATCAGGGCAGCCCACATTGCCCAGCTCCAAGGGCCCCTGCACCCCACGTGAATGGTCCTCCCTGTGATATGTAACAGGAATACCATGAAGTAAGGTGGTTATGAGCAGGGACCCTGGAGCCAAACTGCCCGCATATCCCAGCTGTGCCACTTCCCAGCAGGGTAACACACGGCAAGCTACTCTACCTTCCTGTGCCTCCATTTCCTTACTTACAAAATGAGGATTCTATCAAGAAGATTGTGCGGATTAAAAGCCTTGGTCTAATAAAATGTTCGGATGGGTACCTGGCACCAACAGTGCTCCACAAGCAAGCACTGGGCTGCTGTGGTAGTTCTCATCCTTTTCCGCCTGGGTTCTGGCCTAAAGCCCTGGTGCCCTTGCCTCTGGGGTGGGACTCCTAACCCTTGCCCCTGATGCCGGCCTGGTCCTCTCAATCCCACCTGAGTCTCAGGTCTCAGCTGCCAGAGCTGAGCCCAGCCTCCTGCCTCCTGCTGCCCTCCTACCTTCATGCCAGCTCCTGCCGGCAGCCTACCTGCTCTATCTGGCCAGGCTGACTGCTCCTTGTGCCAACGCTGTCGTGCTTGCCCAGACCTCCTCCACCTACTGACAGCACCCCCGTCCTCAGCCGCCCCACTGAACGCTGTGTCTTTCCTCTGTACCTGGGTGTACGCAGCGCTCTCCCACTGGCCTCCTCAATTGTCTGGCCTCTTGCTCCATCATCCCCACCAGCCACTCCTGGGCCACCCCACCCTGTCACAAAACACTGCCCAGAAGACCATCCTCATGAAAATCCTGTAACAAATGCTACTGCTGGTTCATGCCAAAGAGGCAAGAGAAGAGGAAGAACAGCAGAGAGAAACAAGCAGAGACAGGGATAAAGAGGCAGAGACAGAAAACCCTAGAGACGCGCAGAGGGAAAGTGAATATATGGACTGGCTCCCCTCCTCCCTGCCATTCTTGATGGCTTCAGGAAAAATAATACTTCATAATTCATAAGAGAGTGAGTGTAGGCAAGGTAAAAAAAATTCCCATGGCCTATTCAACTTGCCAGAAAATGACAGATCTCTCTCTGTGATTGACGTATTACTCAGAAAGCTCTCACTTTCTAAAATTTCAGTTTAAAAAAAAAAGAGCCAATCTCTTAGAAAATACATTCCATAAAGCCACAATTTTCATGAATGCTACACAACTTTACTTTTCACTATTCTCCAAAACGAATCTAGGAGACTAGTTCAGCTGGTCACCTTCCTATTGCCTATATATCGTTTAGCTGATATTATTATCAGTGCTAATCTACCAATTACAACTTTGAATTGTTGACTGGTCCACGCTGCTGGAGAGACTGGAATGTGAAGATCAACGAGAAATGACGGCATCTCCCTGGGGACAGACAGGGATGGTGTGGCGGCAACACTGAAGATCCTGAAGACAGAAATTGAACCAAGAAGATGGTTGCAATCAAAGCTCTCACATTTTGAGAAGCTCTGATGAGAGCCAGAGAGTAATTTGATTCCTTATCTGCAAAGCTTCAGCAGGAGTGGGAGGCAGGAAAGGGGGAAGGAAAGGAACAGTGTCACTCATGGAGCAGGGCAGAAATGAATCAGCCACCAACTTACTACTCAGCCTTGCGCAAACCACCTCCCTAAAAGGTGGGACTCCTTCAGTTCCATGATTCCAGATTTGCTATAAAGAGTAAACAAAACTGTTTAACGTAAAATTAGTAAAACTTTATTTTCTATTTTGTTACTGCTTTTAGGTAAGAATTTATGTTTTTGCCTCCCAGGAGTTTTTCTCTTCGATTGGATAACACGATTAATAATAAGCATCCATAAATGCTTGTTTAGCACCTAATATTTCCTCTAAACAAAAATCAGTCAGCTCCATTTCAAAATCTTTCAGTGGCTTCCCATCGAAAAACCCAAATCCTTAACAAGGTCTAGTGTGTAGTGTGGCCCCAACACTTCTCTTCTCACAGCCCTCATTTTGCACGCCTTTCCCCTTCACTCTCTCCAAGTTGGCCTTCTTGGGCACATCACACCCCTTCCCACCACTAGGCTTTGTTGCTTCTGAGCCCTTTGCCTAGAACCCCACACCTCCTCTCAATCCACCCCCATTAGTTTGCATTAGTGCAATTGGTGAATTAATAGCTGTCTTTTAAATGTGAGTTCTGTGGGAAGACAGACCAGGATATCTTTTTACACACCATTATATCCCCACTGCCTAGCACATAGGCTTTCCACAAATACGTGAATAGTTAATGATGGCCCTGAGCTCCTTGGCTACCTTTGCACTTTGGTTGACAAAACAGTGCAGTGACTGGCAAAAGAGCTCACAAAGTGAAATATGGGTATTTTTTAGAGCTAAGAAAACCCAGAACATGAGCATCCCTAAAGGGTCCTTACTAAACTGTCTTCATGTGCTGATTGGGACACAATGGTCCTGTTCAGATTCAGATTCTTACGAACCAAATAATCTAGGTGTGACATAGAGTTGTTTTAACAGAGTCTTTATTTCAAGGGAAACATCATTTACAATGCGTTGATGGAGTTTTTGGTTTTGGTTCTTGGTTTTTTATTGTTGAAGACAAGAACCCATGATCTTTCACACTTCACCCTTTGCACAAGATGTCCCCTCTGTCAGGGAGGCCACCTTCACTCTGTCCCCTACCCCTGACTGCTTCTATTTGGTGAACTCATTCCTTCTTTAAGGTCAAATGTAAATGTCACTAACTTCTCCAACCCCCTCGGACATTAGCCAGTCCTTCTCCTATACTTCCATAACACTCTATCTCCCACACCTCTACCAGTGGGCGAATCACATAGTAGTGTAATTCCTTCATTACAAGATGAACAGCTCAAGAGCAAGAACCATGTCTTACTCAGCTTCACACCCCACATGCTTCATTCCATAGAAGATCCTCAACAAATATTGGTTACAGGAACTGAACAGCAAACATGAAAACAAAACTCACACTGTGAGCCTTGATGTCGTTGCCTCCATCATAATGCATGCAGCCTAGTCTAGTAGATATTTGAGGTCTTAAAGTCAGTCAATGAGCCAAGGAATCTGTGAGGTCAATTTCAGAGCTGCTGCAGATTTAGAAAACAAATACAAAATGGAAACTGATGTCAGGAATTCAGATCTGAGCAGAACTTCTGTCAGTGGTAGGGGCTCTTCTTGGGTGGAATCTATGGGAAGAGGGGATATTGGTAGATAATGGATAGATGGTAGCAATAAGGTCCTGGGGTATTTTCCTCAGAACATATTTTTGGAGAAACACTTATTTACCTTTGAAAAAGTGTGCCAGAGCATATATCCCTTAAAGGCTGGAACTATGTTTTACTCATCTTGTTGATATACCCCTCTTTGATGCAGTGCCTATTACAACTTAAAAATAGTTAAAGTTTAATAACTACATTGCAAAAAGCCAACTAAGCTGGTATAATATAGATAATCTTCACAGTGGAGCATTCACTGAAGGAACCACATGTCTAAAGCACCAGGCACCAAGAGTGCTAGAACCTCAGCAACAGAACAGAAAAATCTAGCTGACTCTAAAATACTGAGCTTAGAGTAGCGACACTCATTCTAGATCCCTCCTGCAAGCAGATCTAAAGCTTTTAAAGTACTGCTAGACATGGGTAGAATTATCTCAAGCAATGGATTAGTCTTAGCCCTCGGGTTGCAAGCTTTCAGTTTCTGCAACATGGTGTCAGGTATGGAGAAAATGGAGGTTTGGGTGCACACTGCTGAACTTTGACCTCTCTTTTATTCTAGGTGGCAGAGATGACTAAAAGCTCCAGTATTCTTTCTCCATTTCCCCCATTTAGCATTAAGCCATTCCACCTTCAATTTTAGCAAGCCTCTTCAACTAGAAACTATACCTCACAGCCTCCCTTGCAAGTAGACGTGACTGTGTTCTTGCCAATACAACAGGAGTGAAAGTCATGTGTCCAACCTTCACACTGCACCCTTAAAAATATACTGACTGCCAGCAGGGCACAGTGGCTCACATCTGTAATCCCAGCATTTTGGAAAGCCAAGGCGGGCAGATCACGAGGTCACGAGATCGAGACCATCCTGGCTAACACAGTGAAACCCCATCTCTACTAAAAATACAAAAAAATTAGCTGGGCGTGGTGGCTGGCGCCTGTAGTCCCAGATACTTGGGAGGCTGAGGCAGGAGAATGGCCTGAACCCAGAGGCGGAGCTTGCAGTGAGCTGAGATTGCACCACTGCACTCCAGCCTGGACGACAGAGCAAGACTCCATCTCAAAAAAAAAAAAAAAGATACTGAGTGCCTTCCCATTCCTTTGGATGTGGTGCTGATGAAACAACTTCCAGCATACAGATGAGGACCTCACCTTAGGGAAGAAAAGTTAATAGGATAAGAAGCTTCTGCATTGTTAGATGAAAGAGAAAGCATTTCCATCTTATTTAGGCAACTTTATTCAGGGGTCTCTTGTTGCAGTGGCTCAACCTGACTAATTCCAGCTGCAAAAGTAAAAATATTGAGGTCAGTAGAATAGGAATAAAGACAACCAGAAAAATACATACAGAAGGTAAGAACTGGACTCAGAAAAAAAGACCTCACTAGGTTATATTGTTTCTTCTAATTCTCCTTTCATGAAATGCTGACAAGCCCAAGATGGTAGTCAGTACTGCAAATCTCCACCTAAACCCATCATCCCCATTAAAAACAGAACAGTGCTATGCACATGTTAGCCTGCTTACTTTCTGAAACCAAAGACTATGGGCCAAAACAAAATGTTTGTGAGCTAAAAACACATACACAGATAAATTGCCAATTTTACACAGCTTTTTCAAAGCCCAAATGAATTCAAAGAAAAATCTTCAACTCTATTGAGTTTTTGAGCTTAAGTAGATCATTACAAAGAGAAAAATATCCACCACCTTTTAGCCAAGTCCATAAGTAATTCCTCACGAAGATTTGGATTTTTGATATAATTTCTCTTAGTTCTCAGTCTGGTCATTTCCTTTGCAGTATTGGATGGAAAATTAGTTGGAGCACTAAGTCCAAAGCCTTTCCCCCAAGAGGCACAAATGGAAACAAACTGAATTACTTGATCTAAATGCCAATTCTCAGAAGTGATTCTTGCATCAAATATTCAAGGAAAATAACATTCATCTACATAGAAAACAGTATAAATTTGGAGCCAAATAATAAAAATAATGTACATTGGTACTGATAGAAAGTAGAGGAGAATGTAAAAAAAATCAAGGATCTCTTATATTTGTAGGTATGTCTCATAAGTCCAAAAGTATAAAAAAGCCATAAACTTTGGTCACACACACACACACACACCCCACAGGGCTTTGCAAGTTATTTAGTAATGTATTTTTCTTCATAACAGAAAATGAACTCTCAAATTTTTAAGATAGATTGAGAAATTTAAAATAGCAAGATCCAAATAAATCTTTCACAGCCATGTATCTCACGGCACCCCTGTAGTCACTGGATTTCTGAACTTTGCGTGGGAGAGTAAGCTATAAATACTACCTGACCCTTTGGTCTTGTGTACCTCAGAAATCCATTCTCTTTTAAACTAAGAAAGGCAATAGTATCACAATTTTCAAAAACATTAGTTTAAAAAAAATTATTTCTAACAGCTCCTCTAAGTTACTCTTTTAATATCAAATTAGCTTTAAATAAATGTGCAATACCACAAGATAGTAAAGTAATAACTAGTTGGTCCAGAAGCTCTATCGAATCATAATGCTCTTCTAACCAGCTATTTAAACCTATGAATTGCTTGAACATGGAGCAATTGTTTTAATATGCTTTGGAAATGTTGACATGCAACGAAAGAGATACTAACAAACACAAATAGTCCATTCCAAAAACCCAGGGAAAATTCATAAATACATTGTTATGGCTCTTAGTAGGCTTTAGGAAAAGGGCTATTGTCAGTAAATGATCAGATTTACCTAACTTAATGAGAAATTATGAGCTTTTCTCAACCAGGTACCTTTAGAGCTTTCCATCAAAGTATTGACTAAAAAAGACAACGTCAGACAGATGGTCTGTGAGCCTCAACTAATACAGGTTCACTTTTGAAGGAGATATCTTCTAGAATACTAACATATTAACCAACCAGCAACTTTGGGAATCATTATCCTATCCCCAACCAAGCCATCAACTCCTAAAAGTTTGGGGAGAAGAACAAAAGGCCTAGAAGAAGAAAGTCATTTCAGAACCAGTAGAGTCATCCATTTCCTTTCACATTCAGCCTTTGACGGTTGTGTTTACTTCATTTAACCATATACTCGATGAACATAAACAAATCATGAAGATCCAAAGGGTTAGGAAAGTTTCCTAACATCACACAACTCTGAAGACATAAAAGAAGAGAATGAAATATATTTTTCATTATATCCACCCTGCATCAACTTGCCTCCTGCCATCTCTACAACATACTTCTCATATTTCATATTTCAGCCACTCATTATACTTTCCTCAAAACACATGCTTATGATCCAGCTTCCTGTTTCTTCTTATGCTGGAAAACAACTTAAGCATTTTTCTGGTCTACTGAAATTTTTCCTCAAATCTCTTCCCTTCACAGATCGATTCCGCAATTTATGAGATCTTCCACAACCAATTCTTCCACAAAATATTTGCCTTTAAAGCATTTCCCATGAGTGTATTTTTTTGCTGATTATAAAAGTAAAATACGTTTTTTAAAAAGTGGTATTGCAGAAAACTTGGAAAATTCAAAAGAGTACAAAGACAAGAACTAAAATTTGTAGTCTTACTACTAAAATATGATTACTGTTAATACTTTGGTCTTTTTCTATCTTTGTAGGCATTTGTTTTACATCTAGAATATGCTATATGTAAACTTTTGCATTCTCCTAGCAGTAACAACATAAGTGTTCCCCACATTACTAAAAACTCGTCAAAACATAATTTATTAGTTACAAACTATTGCACCACATAGATGTACTATGCAGTTCTCATTGTTTTGCTCATATAAATAATGCTGGAATTCTATTAGTCTGCAATTCAGATTATTTTCTTGGGCTTGATTCCCATATATTCTTCGGTCAAAGTATATGAATGTTTTTAAGCCTCTTGATCACATTGCCAAAGGCTGTACAGAAAAACTCTGCCAATTTACATACCTATTAACTCAATGTGAAGTATCAACTCTTAGCTTTATCACCAACAATACGATAAACAGGGACCTAAGGGTCTAATTTTTTAATCTGTTAATTTGATATGCCCAATAATAGAAATCCACCGCTGCCTTAATTTTCTTTTTCTTTTTTTTTTGCCAATGAATAAGAATGTGAATATATATAACGCTACATTTTTTCATAAGTATATTTAACCTACTGTCTCTGAGTGAGGAATGTCCATCCACATCTAAATAACAGAGACTGTGGTGTTCATGTCTCTAATCTCTTTTTGGAAAGTCTTATGACATTGGCACCTAAGGTAATGGCTCTTGACAACAGCAGAAAATCTGAATCATCTGCGGAGCTTTTGAAAAATCCATTTACACTCCAAAAACTGAAGCTCAGTAAAGATTCTAGTATCTACATTTTCTAAAAATTCCGAAGTCGTTCTATTAGGCAAATGAATGAGATGACTGAGCTAAGACTACCCTAGTTAGGTATCATATCTGGTGGATGAAAAAGCTACTACATGCTCTTCCTTAGGCATATGAAGAAGAGCATCATTCCCTAAACTATCATCTTGTTCTATGGTACTGACCTTACATCCAATAAAGCACTTATTTACCTTGTGTGATCTACTTTCACAAGGTGGCACAACAGTGCCCATTGCTGTTAGTCTCATTTCTAAGAATGCTCTTGTTTCATATGAAAAGAGAGTAATCTAAACACTGATATGCCTTTTACTGATATACCCAGCACCTGGTGGAAATATTTATACAGTACACAGAATAAGCATCTGGTTTGAATTTCCAAAATGGCTCCTTCCAACTCAAGGAGAGCCTCTGTCTGTATTTTATGGGTCAGTGATAAGTGTTCATATTATTTACCGATTTATGATGAGGTTTACCAAGATGTGAAATCTCAGCTAACCCTTCAACCCACTCCCAATCCCACTCCCATCTCTAAGCCACCAATTATTCCACTCCATATTATTAAGCACCGTACTAGAATCATCTATAGCTGTTGATATTGGGGTCACATTTAGCATACTCATCAACCTCATATAACCTGGACTTAGGAAGTACCCTTGACTCACTTTCAGAGCTAGGTTAGTTAACATTCTAACGAAGAAAAAATATATAGAGAAAAACAAAGGCCTGGTATTAGAGAGAAAAGTTCCCTTCATATCAGACTTTGGTACAATGCCATCTGACGGGGATATGCTAGCATAAGAGCAGCCTGGCCCAGTCTGATTCTCCTAGCATTGCTTGGACTGAGTGCCACCTCCAGACTAATCCCTTACTGGGGTTGGGGGGAGTCACACATTGAATTATTACAAATCATCGGTATAAGAAGTTCAGCAGCAGTTGCTTCAGAGATTGTTTCTTTCCCTCTCAGGTGCTCAAAGTGGTCATCTCCTACCACCATAAAGAGACCCTTCTGGAAGGAAGAGATGGAAGAACACCAAGTGCTGACAACCAATACGCTGTTGGGTCAAATGCAAAGAGGAAACTGAATTCCTCAACAAATCCATTAGTGGGAAACTCATTCCAATTTTCCAACAAGAAAAGTAAGGGATGGATTTTCAAAATTAGGTAAAATGTGAATCCAAATGAATTATTGTATTTGCTCTGCAGATAACCTCCACAACATATCAGCACTACCACACCAACCACCTTGAGCTCTTGGTACAAATTAATTGACAATGATGGATAGGCTACCTGAACTTGAAAAATTAAGTCTTAATATGGCAATGATATTCTTTATGGTTTACTCACGTAGCTCAGTGGGGGGCAGCACTACAATCTCCGGACTTGGTTGAGTTCAGAGAACACTCTGTTCTATTCTGTTTCTCTCTCTCTCCATGGGCTATTTTGCCTGCCTTTGGATGGTCTCTACCGCAGATATCATCCTCAAAAAAGCCTCAGGACAGAAAAGCCTGGACATTCCTGAGCATAATAAATCGGGATGATGGATCCAAAAGACAGGCACTTTGTTGATGTTTTGAATTAAGTCAAAGGAAAAAGCATTAACAAGTGTACCAAACTTGGTGACTGGAATTAGCAAAACAGGGCATATATCCAAAAGTGTAATCACAAGGTCACACATTCACATCTCAGCATTAGCTGTGTGTCACTGTAAATCGCCATGCCAGCACTTTCCCTCCTCTTCATTTTATTTTATTTTTCTAAATTTAGAGTCATTACAAATGCTGCTAACTCAGATAACTTGGTATACCTAGGCACAGGGAGAATGAATCACAGTTTGAATGCGACCCACCAATTTAAATGTCTTCCTTTTGTATATTTCCATTTCCAATGACAATATCTCCATCACAATGTATCATTTTCTGGTGGTCATTCTTGAGGATTTATGCATCTGCATCAATTTGCCTGAAAAATCTCTAAATATATTCATTAGAAACTGTAACTTTCCTTTTGAAAAGGATTCCATTAAATAATTTTTATACTCCCATTTTCTTACCAAGTAATTTATCACCAACAGAAATACTTTTTTAAGATCTGAAGCTTAAGATGAAAACACATTGTTAAAATGATCTAGAAATCCAAGTAAATTAAAATCCTAATACGAAGTTGTTACAAGTGATTAGCTGTAAATTACTGCTACTGTATTTTTTTTTTTTTTCTAAAGAAAAGTCAAAGTGGACAACGGTTGCGGCAAAGGGTTAGACAAACCAGTCTCCCTACCCAAGGACGTGACTTCCACTACTAATCCCTCTAAATTTCTCTCTCAATTATTCATATTCACTTACATTCTGGACCCACTGAGCTCTCTAGGCCCTAAATGCCTCCAATTTTACCTAATACATCTGCCTTTCCTGTGCTTACTTCACCCACATCCTGGTGGATTCTAAAAACCTTCCCCACCCTACATGACAGTAGGTAATCAAATAATAAATATATATAATAAAATCTTGCAGTGCAGCCTCATAACCTTGGGCCTCTACTAGTCTCTCAATACTGCTGTTTTAGTTAGCTCAAGCTGCTATAAAAAAAAAAAAAATCAAGCACTGGGTGGTTTAAACAACAAAGATTTATTTCTCTGAATTTTGGAGGCTAAGAAGTCCAAGACTAAGGTAGTAGAGTCAGGGTCTGGGGAGGGCCCAGTTCCTGGTTTGCAGAAGGCCACCTACCTGCCATATCCTTGAGTGGTAGAGAGAGGATGCGCTGGTTTCTCCTCTTCTTCTATAAGGACACTAATCCCACCATGGGGGCTCCACCTTCCTGGCCCAATCACCTCCCAAAGGCCCCACCTCCCACTACCATCACTTTGGGCATTAAGATTTCAACCTATGAACTGGGGAGAGGGAGGCATAGACATGTAGTTGATAGCAACTGCCCAGCATCCCTTCCATATCTATTATGAGGTTTTTTCCCTCAATCCACAAAAGTCTTCACCAATCGCCTCAAGACTCCTACCTCATCTCTCTTCTTTTACCATTAGCAGAGGTGAATAGAGCAACTGACAATTCCTCAATATCCTGTTCCACCCCACAAATACCTCTTCTCATTCCATTTCGGTGGAAGAAGTATCCCTTCTTCTTCTAAGATTGATCTTCTCACCTGTGTTTGGAATCCCAATTTCTCTGGCCTCAACATGAATCTGGTTCCATATGGTCTCTTGACTACAACTTCAACCCACCCACACCTCTCTTTGAGCTGTTAGCCTTAACACATAAACACTTTAAAGAATAACAACGCTTCCCTGGCCTTGCCTCTTCCAGCTATCAACTTACTTCTATCTGTCCTTCATAGCCAACATCCAAAGAGTGCTGCTACACTCTGTCTTCATTTCTTCTCCATTATTCATATTTCAATAATCTGGCCTTTATCTCTATCTCTGACTCAAACTGTATTTGCCAAGGTTGCCAGTGACCTCTTTGTTGCAATTTCTAATAGAACCTCATCTTATGTGACCTCTGACACTACTGACCTTTCTCCCATTGGAAACTCTCCTGCTCCTTGGTTTCTATGGTATGGCTCTCCATGGTTTCTCTTCTACTTCTCTGGTCATTCTTTCTTGATTTCCTTCGTGGGTTCTTCATTCTCTGGCCACCTCTCAAATTTCAGTTTCACCTCCTCTCCCTTAGCTTCAACTATGTTCCATCTTCTGATGATTCATAAACAAATACATCCAGTTCAAATACAGGTCTGAAGTTCTAGAACCACATATTCAACTGCCTACCAGATACCTCTCCTCAGACGTCCCATGGTCCACATATATTAGAATCAACATGTCCAATAGTGAACTCACCTCCATCTCCTTTGAAATCAAGTCCTTATATTCTAAAACAGAGTGACTACCCATCCGGTTGTCCAATTTGGAAATCTAGGAATCATCCTTGACTCTTCCCTTCCCCCTCTCCACTGACTTGATGTTCTGTTGGTATTCCCCCAATCCTAACACCTTTTGAACCTCTCCTCTTTTTTCAGTCTCTACAGTTGAGGCTCTCCCAATTTGTTCCCCGCGACAGCCTCCTTACCAGTCTTCCTGCATCCAACTGTGCCCACCTCTCGAGTCCCACATATTTTTCCATTTGAATACCAAAATGTTCTACAAGTCCAATCAGATGACTCTGTTGACACAACATCCATGACACCTCTCTTTCTTTAAGATAAAATTTGAATTCTTTCAGGAATAAAGTACAAGCCACTTCTGGTGTGCCCAGCCTCATCTCTTGCCATAATTTCCTCACACATGCTCCAGCCATATCTCATTGTATCAAATTCTTGCACTTCTTGTCCTAGGCTTCTGAGCACATTGAACCTTGTTCCTCAAAAACTATTTCACCACCTAATTCCCTGTGCCTAACTTTCTCCTACTGGTCATTCAAAAGTCAACCCAGACATCTCCTCACTTCCCTGCCAAAAGCACAACCCTCTCCAGTTAGAGATTACACATCCCTGCTGTGGGGTCTCTCGGGTGCCACCACATCACAGCATTTCCCACGCTGCACCCTCCTCACTCAGGCAACAATGTGAGCTCCAGGAGGAACAGAGACTGGGTCTTGTGCACTGTTGCTTCCTTAACAATTACCATAGTGCCTATGACATGGAAAGTGCCCCCCAATCTTGTAATAAAGAGTTCTGCAAATTCTGGGATTAACCTCATGATCAGTGAACACATTCTGATCCCTTTCACCTTCTGATTCTATCTAATACACCATGGGCACAACTCTGACCAGAAGCCACAATTTCACCTGAGCGAGCAGACAGGACAAGGAAGCAGTCAGTTAATTACCTTGGAAAGAAAGAGATATGTGTAGGCAGAGACTCTCCCAAGGAATTAGAGAATATTCAAAAATTAGTTTAATAAGATGACAGATAAGCTCATTGAAAATCTTGCTAATATCTCTTTGAAAGGTCATTTTAAAATGTTGTCTTCTGATTGGGAGATGGTGAATTGCGTGGCTATATAAAATGGCATTATCCAGCAGGAACAAATTTGCAGTGTGTTACATATGGAATACAAATTATACTAAATTTCTTTCAACAAAAACTGCATGTCTAAGTCCTATTTATCTTAGACCTTTGGTTACATTCGAAAATATCTCAGAGGAGCCTGTTCCTGATAAAACTCAGATTCTCTCTAGCATGCTCCCATCAAGCTATCAGTGATGAACTCTCTTTAGAGAGAGGGCTCGGAATCTGAACACTGGAGGTGAGCGGCTCATCACCTTCTAACTCAGAGTTTGGCTCCAGACTAGCCTTAGGACTCTAAGTATAGTAGTTCCATTTTGGAGATCCAATAAGAGTTAATAACACTTAATCCAAAATCCAAATTCGGGAACCCATCCTGAAGAACCAGTTTTCCCAGAAGCTGGTCTGCACAGTTCTGCTAAGCTCACTGTGAAATCTCTTTACATGTTATTCTCTGAGTCATCCTCTCACCTGAAGATGGAGCACTGAACCAGATGACTTTTCATTGTCTCTTCTTATAATTTTCCACATGTGGTTCTGAACTGGGAGTAGCCATTAGGTGACGAATTCTGAAAATGGGCTAAATGACATGCCAAAAACTGAAAAATGGGGTGTGAAGAATGTGCTTCTTGCTTTCTAAAGCATAACCATAGGAATGCAGGGCTTCTGAATGTCTTCTTTTTCTTAACATGACAATAAGAAACAAACAATCCTTTTCTTCATCTGTCCATTTTTCTGGCTTCCATTTTTAAAAAAAATCTTGAAAAACTATCTTTCTCTACAGAGAGTCAAAAGGAGATGCTAAAAGAGATGCTTCTAGTGATTTCTTTATCATTCTGTAACGGCGATTGTCTTAATTTGGCCTCCCTCAAAGCAGAGCCTAAGATAACGACTTTCGGAGGGGATCTTAGGAAGCAGGAATGAGGGAAACAAAAGAGCGAATCCAGGAAGGAGGAAAAGTCAATGAAGAATACATAACTGATTTCCGATTGCAGAGAGGTAACTGGGACTCAGTCCCACTGAGAACTTCTAAGCAAGAGTAAAATGCTCCTCAGAATGGCCCCCCTGAAGGACAATGAGCTAGAGTACTTAATCCTCGACCCCCCTTCACCACTGGTGGAGAGGGCATTAAGTTTCCTCTATTTGGAGACAGGCCTGGATGGAGTAAACTCCTTCAAGGGAGAACCCTGAGGCAGAAGACAGAAGGCAAACAGGCTGGATGCATAAGCACTGTCCACCGCAGCTGCAGCTGAAGTCTACAGTGGGCCAAGGAGATGCATGCAGCCTGGCGCCCAAAAAGTGCCAGCCAGAGTTATGTGTGGGTATAAGACTATGCAGCATGGCAAGCTACACCTACTTTTCAAAAAGCACGATTTCCTTCAGTTTATCCCGTGTCCTGGGGATTTTAATTAATAAACGGTGCACATTTACTCCCTGTATTATTAGTTTATCTTACAGGAATTAAGAATGAAATGCAAGAGCAACTATAGCTTTGGGACGTTGTTAGCATGTAACTATGGCGAGAAAAGAAGTATGATAACCACTGGAAGGAACAGCTAAGTGTATACCTACGCTGGAGGGCTTTTACTTACCAGCACAAAGTTCTAGCTTTTTCTGTAACAGCATGGCTGTTGCACGTGTCATTATGACAGTTACTGAGATGTGTGAATATAAACCAGCACCTGGGGGAGCAGAGCAAATTTAAGTTTCTGGGAAAGCTACAAGCTAGCCACCATTGCAATCAGG
This sequence comes from Nomascus leucogenys, assembly GCF_006542625.1. Classification (NCBI taxonomy): domain Eukaryota; kingdom Metazoa; phylum Chordata; class Mammalia; order Primates; family Hylobatidae; genus Nomascus; species Nomascus leucogenys. The sequence continues at coordinate 25,852,991 of NC_044397.1, read as the reverse complement.
AAGCAATGCTTAGTCCCATTTCTCACCTCATTCCAACTGGGACCCATTCAGTCACCCCTAGAGAAAGTTGATCCTATGAGCACTTAGCCAATGTAAGCTGAGAATCTCACATCCTTTGACTGACTCTTACTCCTCCAAAGTCAAGGTTAAGCCATATCACTAAAGATGCTTTGGAAATATTCTGCTTCCTAAATTGCAAATAGTTCTGCAAGCAATGCAAACAGAACATTTAAGTTCTCAGGACTGTCAAAATGACACCTTCATCAGCTTCCAAATCTGGTAATTATTGTCTTCCTCACACCCACGAAAAGGACTGAAACTGAGTGGATCTCACAAGGTTCTCAGCTCTGGTGTCTTTTTTGGTAGTTGTGGGAAGAAGGGACAAGAAAACATCTTGAATAAGGTCAGAGTCAGAGACAGTAAGCCATGCTTTTTTTTTTTTTTTTAAACATCTTTTTTACTATCAAGGCTTTTACCCACAAGCTTTCCTCCTTGTTTGGAAGCACATTTTTGATCACTAACTATATCTAGAAACACTCCTTGAGACAAAGTAATTTGTAGATACCATTTTTGTTTGACCCAAGAAGCCCAGACCTACTTTCAGGGACAGGAAATAGGAGCCTGGAGCCCAGGAGAAATTATATTCATGGTAGCCAATGAAAGTGGAATTGGATGAGAAGATATACAGGGCAAACTGCCAAAGCAAGGATGAAACACACAGCAGTGAGAATTCGTAGGCCAGATGAGGCACACAAATTACAAGAGGGTCCAGGGGCCAGGTAAGGAACCAGAAAAACAGGATAGTGCCAGAGACTACTTCTCTGAACAAGGAGGCATAGGTTGGGGATCATTTTTTTTTTTTTTTTTTTTGAGATGAAGTCTCGCTCTGTCACCCAGGCTGGAGCACAGTGGCACAATCTTGGCTCACTGCAACCTCTGCCTCCCAGGTTCAAGCAATTCTCCTGCCTCAGCCTCCCGAGTAGCTGGGATTACAGGTGTGTGCCACCACGCTGGGCTAATTTTTGTATTTTTAGTAGAGACGGGGTTTCACCATGTTGGTCAGGCGGGTCTCGAACTCCTGACTTTGTGATCCGCCCACCTCGGCCTCCCAAAGTGCTGGGATTACAGGCGTGAGCCACTGTGCCCAGCCGGGGACCACTTTTAAAGTTGCAAAAGTGGCCAGGCACAGTGGCTCACGCCTGTAATCCCAGCACTTTGGGAGGTCAAGGCAGGAGGATTGCTTGAGCCCAGGAGTTTGAGACCAGCCTGGATAACATGGCAAGACCCCATCTCTACAAAAAATTTAAAAATTAGCTGAGTATGGTGGTGTGTGCCTGTAGTCTCAGCTACTTGGGAGGCTGAGGCAGGAGAATTGCTTTAGCCCAGGAGTTTGAGGCTGCAGTGAGCTATGCTGGAATCACTACACTCCAGCCTAAGTAACAGAGAAAGACCCTGTTTCTTAAAATAAAAAAAAAAAACACGACTGAGGATTAAATTTTCCTGTCTGGAATCCAGAAAAAAAGGGTCCCTTCTCTTTTTTTTTTTTTTCAGACAGTCTCACTCTGTCGCCAAGGCTGGAGTACAGTGGCATGATCATGGCTTACAAAGCAATTCTCCTGCCTCAGCCTCCCAAGTAGCTGGGATTAAAGGCATGCACCACCACACCCAGCTAATTTTGTATTTTTAGTAGAGACGGGGTTTCAGCATGTTGCCAGGCTGGTCTCAAACTCCTGGCCTCAAGTGATCTGCCTGCCTTGGCCTCCCAAAGTGCTGAGATTACAGGCGTGAGCCACCATACCCAGCCAAAAGGGTCCCCCTTTTTTTTGAGGCACAGTCTCACTCTGTCACCCAGGCTAGGGTGCAGTGGTGCAATCTTGGCTCACTGCAACCTCCACCTCCTGGGTTCAAGCGATTCTCGTGCCTCGGCTTCCCGAGGAGCTGGGATTAGAGGCACCCGTCCCTTTTCTACAGCCTGCCTCATAGGCTCCTTAAGCAAATATGACTGCCTGCCCCACCTACATCTAGGAGATACATCATTTAGGCAAGGTTTTCCTTTTAGCCTCCTGATTTCTACTAGCCTTGCAAATGCATTTTTCTTTTTCTTTCTTTCTTTTTTTTTTAGAGACAGTCTTGCCCATGCTGGTCTTGAACTCCTGGCCTCAGGTGGTGATCCTTCTGCCTCAGCCTCCCAAAGCACTGAGATTACAGGCGTGAGCCACCATATCTAGCTGCCTTGTCAATTCTTGTAATACTTTTTGTGCCCAAGTGAAAATAGAAAATAAATTTAAACTTGAGGTCCAGTTTGATGCTGATCAAACAAGGAATTAAATAAATTTGCAGAAACTTTGGTTTTTACAGCTCTCAGAAGTTTATACTCAACAAGACATATTCCAAATTATTACTGGCCTACTCAGTTGGCAAATATAAGTGCCAAAAAGGTTGCAAGCATAAATGCCAAAGTAACTGCCCGCCCCCCGCCCCACCAAGGCTATCCCTTAGACACACACCAGGAGTGTTTTGGGTACTTTATATGACAAAAGTAAAAATGTACCTCAAAAACCCTCCCAAACCATAACAATAAACCACAAGGCCAAAGTCATTACAAGGTAAAATGAGAAAACATCATGTGAATTTTTTGAGTGTAAGATTTACGGCTCATAGCCTTTCAGTCAAGTGCTTAGCACAAAAGGAAGCAGAATACATTAGATTTAATAGGCATTAGCCAAAAAAATAAGGAACTAAGTTTATACACAAAATGATTCAAAGCATAATATCACTAACAGACATGCTTTATTAAAGTCTGTACCATCCCGGCTAACACGGTGAAACCCCGTCTCTACTAAAAATGCAAAAACAATTAGCCGGGCGTGGTGGTGGGCGCCTGTAGTCCCAGCTACTCAGGAGGCTGAGGCAGGAGAACGGCATGAACCCGGGAGACGGAGCTTGCAGTGAGCCAAGATCACGCCACTGCACCCCAGCCTGGGTGACAGAGCGAGACTCCATCTCAAAAAATAAAATAAAATAAAGTCTGTCATTTGGAAGTCCGCAGAGCCTACCAACATTGCCTGGCAGTTGGGCCTTATGGGAGACTACCTACCAGCATCTGGTAAAGCTATCAACTTCTCCTGAGACAAGGCAAATTGCTCTTTGGGCTGGTTTACTTCAATATTTACTCCAGCTTTCCAAATAGCTTTCCTTCTCCTGAACTAGTGGAGGGCTGACCTTGCAAACAAGTTCAAAGCAGTTCAAAGTCTGCAAAGAGAAAATCTACTTTTAGATGAATGGTCGAGCAAGTCCTTATGAAGAAGAAAGGCTAGCTTCCGTTTGTTGTTATTTTTCCCATATAAGTCTACAAACACCAACTCCAGACACGGTAATCCTTCAGACAATTCACTTGGATTCAAGAACGGTATTGCCTGTAATAGATAGTAGTATGAAATTTTAAAAATCCATTTGCTTACAGACTTCTCACCACTGGCTAGCTTGGAAACAAGTTGAATACAACCACAGCATTCATTTCTTTTACTCATTTACTGAATGAAGATCAAACACAGCAAAGTCAAGGCTTAACCTCTCCTGTGTGCTCATTTGGCTGTGAGTGTCAAGACCCTCATATACTACTTAGACAACCAAAGATTAATAGAGTGAGACCCCCTTGAGAGTCACTGTGATTCAGAAGCTCAGAACAGACAACTCATCAGGGCTGCAGTGAGCTGTGATCATGCTGCTGCACTCCAGCCCGGGCAACAGAGCAAGACCCTGTCTCTTAAAAAAAAAAAAAAAAAAAAAGAATAGAGAACTCAGAAGCTCTTAGTGTTAATGCTGGGTCAGCCCATGACTTGCCAAGTGACCTTACATAATCCTTCTGGCTTTCAGTTTTTTCCATTTTCAAACTGAAGAATGTGAGTGACTCAAAAATAAATAGCCCAATATCCACTCCTGTCCCAAGGTTTTTACCTTTCTTTCCCATCTGGGCTGAGTAAACCTGCCATTCCTTTCCATGACTAAAGAAGGCAGAAACCTCAGAATATTTTTCTTATTTTCTGTCACTTGATTTCCTCCCTTTTGAATACCAGTTTCTAAAATCCAAGTGTCTTGCCCAGGAAACTAAAGAAAAGGAGGGAGAGATGGAGTCACAGGAAATGTCATCACAGACAGACACAGGAAAGGCTCAAGAGAAGCTCCTGCTTTCAAACTGGCAGCTGTTACCTGTTGGTGTTTAAGAAAAAAAAATAACACAAACCTAGTCCCTAGGGATGAGGTGTTCCAATGGTTGTATAAATATACACCACAGGGTATAAGGGCCAAGGGGTTTTTTCATTTCACTATGAAAAAGTAAGTAAATAAAACAAATACACCCTGTAGTGAGCTGAGTGATGACCCCGCACCAAAAGATACACCTGCATTCAAATCCCGGGAACCTCTAAATGTGGCCTCATTTGGAAAAAGGGTATTTGCAAATTTAAGTTGCAACGAGATCATTCTGGATTACTCGAATGGGTCCTAAATCCAATGGAAAGTGTCCTTATAAAAGACAAAGGGGGCTGGGCGCGGTAGCTCACGCCTATAATCCCAGCACTTTGGGAGGCCGAGGCGGGCGGATCACGAGGTCAGGAGATCGAGACCATCCTGGCCAACACGGTGAAACCCCGTCTCTACTAAAAATACAAAAAAATTAGCCAGGCATGGTGGCGGGCACCTGTAGTCCCAGCTACTTGGGAGGCTGAGGCAGGAGACTGGCATGAACCCGGGAGGCAGAGGTTGCAGTGAGCCAAGATTGTGCCACTGCACTCCAGCCTGGGCGACAGAGCAAGATTCCGTCTCAAAAAAAAAAAAAAAAGAGGGAAAGAGAGAGACAAAGGGGAGAAGACACAGACGACAAGGTGACATGAAGATGAATGCTGAGATTGGAGCAATGTAACCATGAGCCAAGAAGTCACGGAATGCTAACGGCCACCACACACTGGAAGGTCAAGGAACGAAATTCTCCCCCAGAGCCTTCCGAGGAAGGCAACCCTGCAGACACCTTGATTTCCAACTTCTGACCCCTAGAACTGTGCGAAAATAAATGTGTGCTATTTTACACTACCGGCTTTGTAGTACTTTACTGCAGCAACCTCAGGAAACAAGTACGTCCTAAACCCAACCACCGACAAATTCCTAAATTAATCCCTTTTTAATACATGATACTCATGGGAGCCATCATTTGAGAATATTTCTCAATGTTTTTCAGCCTCATTGGTCTATTACATTGGCACAAATTTATCTACAGATCCTGAAGTCTACTCTATCTTCCAGAAATGAATGTTTATCAAAAAGTTGAAACAGGCTGGGCACAGTGGCTCATGTCTGTAATCCCAGCACTTTGGGAGACCAAGGTGGGGGGATCGCCTGAGGTCAGGAGTTCAAGACCAGCCTGGCCAACATGGTGAACTCCTGTCTCTACTAAAAATACAAAAAAATTAGCCGGGCATGGTGGCGCACACCTGTAGTCCCAGCTACTCAGGAGGCTGAGACAAGAGAATCGCTTGAACCTGGGAGGCGTAGGTTGTGGTGAGTGGAGATGGCGCCACTGCAATCCAGCCTGGGCAACTCCATCTCCAAAAAAAAAAAAAAAAAAGTCGAAATTAAGTAAATTAAGTAAACTGGAAACTATGAGATAAGTAGAAAGAGAACATCATCTGAGGTCGCAAAACCCAGTTTTGATTCCTTACTCTGCTACATGTTACCTGAATGAACTTGAACAAGTCCCTGAACTTCCTTAACTTCTCAGAACCTCAGCTGTCTTATTGGTAAAATGAAAATATAAGTGCCATTTGCCTCACAAGATTGTTATGAGGCTCAGATGAAAGATGTGGAAATAAAAGGCCTGTACAGAAATCCATGGTGCTTATTATCCTTCCTCTCAGTATTCTGTCTCCCCTCCACGGGGGTACTACGTCCATCTAGGAGGACCGGCGATGGATACAGCCAATAATGGGCTGCTCATCCCACATCTGCATCATTGGAATGTTGTATTCAGCACACTCCCCAAGAAAATCTGTTTTCACAGTGGGTCTCCCCTGCGTTCGAGGACTGTCTACCCTAATCTACGAGAATAGGGACATCGGTGGGCAGCCAGGTCTCCCAATGGATGTCTGAGCAGTGAGCAAGAGGGTGACCCACCTCTCCACCAAAGTGTGAAAAGCTTTCCCCTGGAGCTTGGTGAGCTTCACTCGCATGAAGATGCAAAAGTACCTTCTGCTTCTCTGTCACCTCGGTGCCAATGTAGGGACTCATACCCCGGGGCAGAGCCTGAATTTTGTTTGGAGAACAGTTCTTGCAGCTTTAGCCTGAGAACAAATGCTGCTGTCAGCTGCTTGGCATAAGGAATCAGTGGGAACAGGGTGTCTTTTAATTAATTATCCAAATAATCACTCACTCACTCCATGGCCCACTCATGACCTCCACTAGATGGCGCTGGTGGTGCTTCTTCCCAGCTCCAGCGCCCAGAACGGTGCTCCCCTCGGACAGTTCGTGTCCGCTCCTTCTGGGTTTTTTGCTCTATCTTTTAAAATCCAGTCCCCAGTCCCATCTGCTGGTATCTTCAGGACAATCCTCAGAATTTCTTTCCAGTTGATGGTACCTTATTCTGTCTGCCAGCTCTGTTATGGGTTTTTTTTTTCTTATACCCTTTGGGGGAATCATCTCAGTGAGATTGTGGGATGAAAAGGAAATAAATACTTATGTCATTCCAGCATCTTGACAAAGGAGCACCTATTTTTAAAATGCACAACAACAGCCCCAGTCCATTGCTTTACCTCTACCCCAATTTACCCAACCAAAATTTGCAGAGGTAGGGCCTAAGAATGCAGTTTCTTAAAGCCCCTTGGGTGATTCTGACGCACAGCCAGAGCCGAGAGCCACTGTGTTAATCCTCTTCTTGGTATGATTAAGGCAGCTTGTAGAGTAAAAATAAATCATTAGCAGCCACTTCATTTTGTTTAGGTACCAGGCTATGCCACCCTAAAAGTTAATTGAAAATTACTAACCCAACTCCAGGACATAACTAGTACTTTGCAATCTACACCCTCTATCAGTGTGTGCTTTGTTAAATAAAACTCTTGGCGGGGAGTGTCTGGCTAGGATTCTATTCCCAAATTCATTTCTTCCTGTGTACCCTCAGTAATAACACTTCCCACCTACTTACCTCACGAGAGTGTTAATCGAAGGAATTTGAAAGGCATCTGAGCAAACTTTGTTGACTGAAATGGGCACATAAGTATTGTATCAAAGCATTGTGTTATCAATCCTATAGCTTTTACTTAGAGATATTAACAAGAGTATCATCCTCCGACTTGACCTTTCCTCCCAGTCATACCTTTTATTGATCCTGAATTTTCAACAATGATGCTCATTTGCATCAGCAAATTGAGTTTCTTTCCGCCACCACCCACCTCACTCTGCAGGGGCTTTCGAGCTACGTCTTCCCTGCCAAGGCTTCACCACACCTACATGTCCAGACCTATCCTTCCCGAAACGAGATGCAGGGTCTGTGTAGAGTAGCAGCAAAATGTGGGGGCTCTGGGACCAGACTACCTGGGTCCCAATCTCTGCACCATCTCTTGTTAGCAGTGTGGCCTTACACAAGTGACTTAAGCACTCTGCATCTAGTCTTCTCATCTGTAAAATGGGAATAAGAATTGTACCTCCTTCATAAGGTTGTTGTGGGAATAAGTGGATTCAAACCTGTGAAGGGCTTGGAACAGACACTGGAACATGATATTCCATACGTGTTCTCTGTTGTTGTTACAACTGGATGGCTCCATCTAGATGCATCCTGGATCCTGCAAACCCAAGGTGTCTGTAACCGAATTCATTACCAGCCCCTTTAAACCTGTTCCAACTCTTGGTTCCTTTCTCAGTTAATAGCATCCATGTCAACCCAGTTGTCCAAGCTGGAAACATGAAAGGAATCCTTAACTCCCCATTTACTTTTCATATATCCAATCAGCCACCAAATCCTCCCTCCCAGTGACAGCACTCTGTACCTACTCTCCCCTCCCAGCACTCACACGCCCCTGACCTCTTGGGTTGGGACAAGGCTGCATCGAGGACTGATGCTCATGGCCTGGGCGGAGGATGTGCAGAAAAGCATGCGGGCTCTTGAGCCAGCGCAGATGTGGCTCTTCCACCGTCACTGCCCCAGAGGCCTCCTCATGGGCCTCCAGCCTCCCACCTCCAGCAGATTCATCCTGAAGCATAACAATAGCTATGGCTTTTATCGTGCCTACTGCATACCAGACACCATGCTAAGCAGTTTTCACATCAAATCTCACTGAATCTTTTCAACAACCCTACGAGGCAGGTACCATTAGGATTTCCATTTTACAGATTAAGAGGCTGAGCTACCAAAGGTCACGGTCAGTAAGTAGCAGTCAGGATTCAAACCTAGGAGGTCGGGATCAGAGCACATGGCCTTAACCACAGCCTCCTGCCTCTCGCCTCTCAACAAACTGGGCCTGGCCAAAGGCTGAGTGCCAAGGGGTGGTGGAAGGAGAGGGTAGCAAGAATGGGGCCTGAGGCACTTTGGGAGGCCAAGACAGGTAGATCACTTGAGGTCAGGAGTTCGAGACCAGCCTGACCAACATGGTGAAACCCCATCTCTACTAAAAAAAAAAAAAAATACAAAATTAGCCGGGCATGGTGGCACATGGCTATAATCCCAGCTATTCAGGAGGCTGAGGCAGGAGAATCACTTGAACCTGGGAGGCGGAGGTTGCAGTGAGCCGAGATCGTGCCACTGCACTTCAGCCTGGGCAAGAAGAGCAAAACCCTGTCTCAAAAGAAAAAAAAAAAAAAAAAGAATGAGTTTTACGGGTAACAAGTGCTTCTGGAGGATGATGTTTACATGAGGCTGGGATGTCAGGGAAGAAGCTTAGGAAAGCTGGCTCTTATGGGCTGTGGAATAGAATGTAAATAAGTGTAAATGGTCAGCGAGAGCTATCCTCATCAGGAGGATGCCAACGCAAAGACAGCAGGGAGGTGCGGGAGAGGTAGTCGTTTTAGAAAGCTGGCTTCTGCCATTCTGCCAGCAAAAACCTAACCACGCTAACAATGAGCATTTCTCCAGGAAGTGGTCCACAGCACACCAAAGTCTTCACATGCCACACACCCCTACAAGAGGGACTGCTCACAACCTTTCCGTGTGTGCTTCAGGCATGATCATGGATATGAACAGCAATGCTGCACCTCCACGATCTGCAAGTCCCAGGAGATTTTAAAACAAAAGCCGTCTCAGAGTTTCAGCAGTGGCTGACTTGCAGTACAGCAACATTTTTAAAGAGAAGAGGCTTTTTTTGTTCCTCTCTCCTCTTTCTTCCTCTTACTTGAAACACACACACACATACATATTCACACACACGTGATGGCACTTCTTGATTCAGTGAATTGGGAATATGATTTTTTTAGAAAGACAATTTTTTAATACCAAATCATGTGGAGCTGACATAAATCAAAGATGTATCTGTGTGGGTCTTTCTCTGTTCATATATACAGCAAATATTGCCGAGGTTATACAGAGACCATGGCTTAAATATCTGCAGTGGAAGATTTTGCAGATACTTCCCCAAAGCAAAATGTTTATTAATGGAATCTATTCATTTTAATAAGAATTCTTCTGAGATCAAATATGCAACTTATCCAACTAATTGTTGCCTTTGTCAAGTTAATTAACCTCTCTGAGACTTGATTCTATCATCTATCATCTATCAAATATATTTAACAACATGTACCTTATACCACACAGAGTTGCTGTAAGAATTCAATGTAACCACATGTGATAGTGTGATTCAAATATGTGGTATGGCTATTATCATTCACACCACATAGATACAGCAGCATCAAAATGAGCTTGATACCATTCTATGGGGTGTTAGTGATGACCAAGGACTCAAAAGGAAGCATCTGTGGTTATGTGCAATAAAGAGGTACTAGTGTTAGCAGGATTCCTATTTGAAATAACTTAGTATTTGCATTTTTGAGTTTAGCAGAAAGTCTCCACTTGAATTAATAAGGGTAGAAAATTTGAGAGCCCCAATTAGGTTCCGCATTTTTAAAATACATTCCATCAATGAACATCATGCAAAGCATGCTTTCCACTCCCATGCAGATGAATTTCCATCTCCAAGGCCCATGGAAAATATAAAGTTCTGCCTGATGCCATTTTCTTCCTGTAATTTAAAGACATTCATCTATGCTATTTGCTTTATTATCCAGATTTTTTAAAAATATCTCGGCCGGGCACGGTGCCTCACACCTGTAATCCCAGCACTTTGGGAGGCTGAGGCGGGCAGATTGCCTGAGGTCAGGAGTTCAAGACCAGTCTGGCCAACATGGTGAAACCCTGTCTCTACTAAAAATACAAAAAAAAAATTAGCCGGGCATGGTGGCATGCACCTGTAATCCCAGCTACTTGAGAGGCTGAGGCAGGGGAATTGCTTCAACCAGGGAGGTGGAGGTTGCAGTGGGCCAAGATTGTGCCACTGCATTCCAGCCTGGGCAACAGAGCAAGACTCTATCTAAAAAAAAAAAAAAATCTCTGCAGCTGTTCTCATAACTTACACAGCCCCATTTTTCAAAACAGCTCTTGATGCGCCTATTATATTTTGACCTCCTCTCCAAAAGAAAGGAGACACATTTCAGTAAAAGCTTTAAGGTTTTTCTGCAGCAGTTCCCTCCTCCCACTTCTCTGCTCTATTTTGGTATGGGTTACCTTTCACCGTGTTCTAGAGAAACTTCTCTTCGTTTTCCAGCCTCAAGGTAACTGGATAAAAATGTAATTCATCATTGTATTAACTATATTTAGATATACAGAATTCTTGAAATATTTACAGTAAAGAAGGAAGATTTTTAAATTAGTTGAGGATGCTGGGATGGAGGAAAAGGAATTCTTTTAAAGAGAAATTTAAAAAAGAAAAAAACATACCTTACTTTAAAAAACAAACAAACAAACATGGTCTCTGTCACCCAGGCTGGAGTGCAATGGTTCCATTAAGGCTCACTGCAGCCTTAAACTTCTGGGGTCAAGCAATCCTCTCACCTCTGCCTCCTAAGTACTCGGGCCACAGGTACATGCCACCATGTCTGGTGACAGGATCTCGTTGTTACCCAGGCTGGTCTTGAACTCCTGGGCTCAAGTGATCCTCCTGCCTCAGCCTCCAAAAGCACTGGGACTACAGGCGTGAGCCACCGTGCCTGGCTGATTTGCTCAACTTTGACAAATCTTGGTAGGTACCTGAAGAACATGTACATTCCATAGCTATATCCTGAATAAGTAAGTCAAGTACCTGTGAGGAGGGCACCATACCCCTTCCTTTATTTCCCTCTGAATGAGCCCCTGGCACATCTCCTCTACCTACCCACTGCCCTGAGAGGTTCAGGCACTACCTAGTCCCTTCCAAGATCCTCCTCTCCTTTTCGACGCTCTGTGCAGAAGCCCCATTCCTGCTCTTCTGTGCAACTTAATTTAGCATATATTGGTCACACTTCTGCCCTGTGCAAGCCCCATGTTAACGAAGGTCTTAGTTGAAAGCACTAGACCAATGTGCAAGAGCAGGTCCTGAGTTATTCAAAACTGGAAACAACCCCCGTGTCCCCCCTACTTTACACATACACACACACACACGCTAACAACCAAAACCTCCTTCGGTCAATCCTGCCCCTCCTGCCTTCAGTGGAGTGGGCAGCTGATGCAGGAAGGAGTTGACTTATGAAATGGCAGAGTCCCTTCTAGTTTTCCTGAAATTACAAAATCTACCAGCAGAATAGGGCTCCCACAGCACCACTTAGCTGGGCTGGACAATGGGGATAGGGGAGGAGTCAGAGGCACTGTGGCAAACAGGTCACATCAGCATTCTCCAATAGGAAGACCATAAATATCAGTGCTTAAGCAGTTTTTCTGTTTCTTCAAGGCAGAGCTACAGCGGCGTTTCTTGTCTGTTTCTCTTTCTTAAGGAGCACTGGATAGTGACATCTAGTGGTCCCTATTTAAATTACTCTTGGATGCAAATCAAAACCACAATTAGACACCATCTCACACCAGTCAGAATTGCTATTATTAAAAAGTCAAAAAATAACACATGCTGGTGAGGTCGTGGCAAAAAAGAAATACTTATAAACTGTTGGTGGGAATGCAAATTAGTTCAGCCCCTGTGGAAAGCACTTTGGAAATTTTGCAAAGAACAAAAAATAGAACTACCATTCAACCCAGCAGTTCCACTACTGGGTATCTACACAAAGGAGAATGAATCTTTCTACCATAAAGACATATGCATGTGTATGTTCATCACAGTACTATTCACAATAGCAAAGACATGGACTCAACCTATGTGCCCATCAACGGTGGATTAGACAAAGAAAACGTGGGACATATACATCAGGGAATACTAGGCAGTCATAAAAAGAACAGAATCAGGTTCTTTGCAGCCATGTGGATGCAACTGGAGGCTGTCATCCTAAGAGAACTAATGCAGAAATGGAAAATCAAGAATTGAATGTTCTCACTTATAAGTGAGAGCTAAATCTTGGGCTCACACAGACATAAAGATGCAAACAAGAGACAATGGAGACTTCAAAAGGAGGGAGTGAGGGGGGCTGAAAAACTTCCTACTGGATGCTATGTTCATGATCTGGGTGAAGGGATCAATAGAAACCCAAACCTCAGCACCACACAACCTCGTCCTTGGAACAAACCTGCACATGTATTTCTAAATCTACAATAAAAATGGAAAAATGTCTTAAATTACTCTTGGACTACAGTGCCATGACAAAATAAATGAAAAATAGCTTTCAGGAAACTCAGAGTTCATTCTAAGTGCAAGTGCAACCACCACTGTATCCCAGATTTCTGTCACAACTATTTTGGGCAAGTTACTTCCCCTTTCTGCACCTCCATTTCCTTATTTGTAAATAGGGATAACAACAGAACCAAGCACATGGGCTGTTTGGAGGATTGAAGGAGATAATATATGCAAAGTGCTCAGAATGGTGCCTGACACAGTGAGCATTTAATTATGTTCGCTATCGTTAGTATTCTACTCCACCTGTCTTTGTCATACCATAAAAATCATTTTTAAGTACTTAGTGAAAGTGCATCAATTTTTACCCATGATCTTCTAGTGCTATTGACACAGCCAGGAAGATATGCCTCATATACCATGTGGTCTTGCATATGCCTTCAACACCACTCTGCATGCCTTCAACAGGCACAGCAACCTCACCATCAGAAGTTCAATGTCATCCAAGCCCATCAGTGGCCCACATTGCCCAGGATTTATGTTTGACATCTGAATGTCTCAGGTGGGATGTGCTCTATTCAGCTTGCCACAGTCCATACTACTCCCTGTCACCTGTACTAAGCCACTTCTCTCACATTTGTTACCTGCTGGCCTCTGAAAACACTTGAGTTTGAGTTTGATGCCCCCTGTTCCATATCTCTCTTTTTTCTTTTCTTTCTTTTTTTTTTTTTTTTTTGAGATTTGGAGTCTCACTCTGTTGTCCAGGCTGGAGTGCAGTGATGCAGTCTTGGCTCACTGAAACCTCCGCCTCCTGGGTTCAAGCGATTCGTGCCTCAGCCTCCCAAGTAGCTGGGACTACAGGTGTGAGCCACCACATCTGGCTAATTTTTGTACTTTTTAGTAGGGTTTTGACATGTTGGCCAGGTGGGTCTCAAACTCCTGACCTCACGTGATCCACCTTCCTTGACCTCCCAAAGTGCTGGGATTACAGGCATGAGCCACCACGCCTGACCCTATATCTCTTACTCTGGGATTGAAAGCCTTTCATTGTCTGCCCTGGTAGTCACGTTTCACTCATACGAACCCTACATACCAGCCATCGTCATGGCAGCTGAATATTTAAGTTCCCACCAGTTTCTGGATCTTTCCTTAGCCAGCTCCTATCTATCTAGAATACCTCCTATCCTCTTTCCACCCCAATCCTGCCTCTCCTCCAAGGTCCACGTTTAATTCCGCGGCTACCTTAGAAACTTCTCATTGACTAGTAGAGCCTTAAGTAATCTTCCCTTTCTCAGTTGTGTCGTCTATAAGGCAGGGCTAGTAAGTACCTGTTTCAGAGGGTTGCTGGAGGCTAGATGAGTTAATAAGTACTTTGTGCCGGCAAGTCACACCTGGTCTGTAAATAAGGCCTTACTGTTACCATTTTATCCCTCTCCGCTGACAACTCTACCACTTATTGTATTTTTATGTATATGTCTTTTTTTAACCATTTTTCAAATCATGGGAAAATACGCATAACAAAATGTACCATTTTAACCCTCTGTAAGTGTGCAGTTCAGTGATATTAATTACATTCAAATTGATGTGCAACCATCATCACTATCCATCTCTAGAACTTTTCCATCTTCCATTTCAACTTTTCAAAAAGAAACTCTGTACCCATTTGGCCGCCGCCGCCGCGCCGCGGCTTGAGGGCGGGAGGCCGGGGGAGGCCGGGGGAGGGTAGCGGAGCCGGCGCCACCGCCATGTTGGGTCTGAAGCGGCTGCTGTAGGCGCCGACGGAGCGAGCGGGCGTGCGGAGTGGGCGACAGCGGCGTGGGATCTGCCTCTCTGCGAGCAGCGGGAGCGGCGGCGGCGGCGCCATGAGCGGGGGCACCCCTTACATCGGCAGCAAGATCAGCCTCATCTCCAAGGCGGAGATCCGCTACGAGGGCATCCCCTACACCATCGACACCGAAAACTCCACCGTAGCCCTTGTGAAAGTTCGATCCTTTGGTACAGAAGACAGACTGACAGATCGTCCAATACCACCTCGAGATGAAGTCTTTGAATACATTATATTCCGTGGGAGTGACATTAAAGACCTTACTGTTTGTGAGCCACCAAAACCACAGTGTTCTTTGCCTCAACACCCAGCTGTTGTTCAGTCCTCACTAGGCTCGACTTCTTCATTCCAGTCCATGGGTTCTTATGGGCCTTTCGGCAGGATGCCCACATACAGTCAGTTCAGTCCAAGTTCCTTAGTTGGGCAGCAGTTTGGTGCTGTTGGTGTTGCTGGAAGCTCTTTGACGTCCTTTGGAACAGAAACATCAAACAGTGGTAGCTTACCCCAAAGTAGTGCGGTTGGTTCTGCCTTTACACAGGATACAAGATCTCTAAAATCACAGTTATCTCAAGGTCGCGCAAGCCCTCAGTTAGACCCTTTGAGAAAAAGCCTAACCATGGAACAAGCAGTGCAGACCGCCTCGGCCCACTTACCTGCTCCAGCAGCTATTGGGAAAAGGAGTCCTGTATCAACCAGGCCTTTGCCATCTACCAGCCAAAAGGCAGGAGAGAATCAGGAGCACAGGCGAGCTGAAGTACACAAAGTTTCAAGGCCAGAAAATGAGCAACTCAGAAATGATAACAAGAGACAAGTAGAAGATAAACTTGAGAAACAGAAGAAGCCTGTAAATGGTGAAGATAAAGGAGACTCAGGAGTTGATACCCAAAACAGTGAAGGAAATGCTGATGAAGACGATCCACTTGGACCTAATTGCTATTATGACAAAATTAAATCCTTCTTTGATAATATTTCTTGTGATGACAATAGAGAATGGAGACCAACCTGGGCTGAAGAAAGAAGATTAAATGCTGAAACATTTGGAATCCCACTTCGTCCAAACCATGGCCGTGGGGGATACAGAGGCAGAGGAGGTCTTGGTTTCCGTGGTGGCAGAGGGCGTGGTGGTGGCAGAGGTGGTACCTTCACTGCCCCTCGAGGATTTCGCGGTGGATTCAGAGGAGGTCGTGGGGGCCGGGAGTTTGCAGATTTTGAATATAGGAAAGACAACAAAGTTGCTGCATAGTCTACAAACAAGTCTCTGAAAATAGGTGAATTTCCAGCTCTTCATGGTCCTGAACATTGATTTCAGTCTTTGCGAAGAATGAAGAAGTGAATTCGCTGTATATTTGTCACCAGCACTGGGTTTTTGTTTTTTGTTTGTTTTTCCGCTTAATTTCAAAGATGAAATGCAGTTACTTTTGGGGGTGGAAGGCTCATCTTAAAACATGAGCATTAAATATATTTGGAATAGCAGAAGGTTAAGTAATTTCTTATGTATAGTTAAACTAAAGCAGTGCTTCACTGGGACTTACAAGTATTTTTTCATCACTGAAAGGTTTTTTTTTTTAATCACTAAATTGTATTTGGCAATTGCAAGTTGCCTGCAGATAGGGCCGTGATACTCTGTTTTGAGCCACAGAAGGTTGTGTATGTGTGCACGTGTGTGTGTGTGGTGTGCGTGGTGTGTGTGTATGTGTGTGTATCTTTTTCCTCCTTTCTTTTGGGGAATCCTGTAATACCAGGTAGCTTATTTCGTCAATTAATTAGGGTGCTGGATGGTAGAGAATTTTGTCAGTCAACTATGTACACACAGTAAATACTGTTTCTTAGGCAAAGGTAACTTTTTTATAGAGTTGTAAAGTTCCATTATATTCCATTGCCAAAGAAACATTAAGAACTTTGTATAGCTGTATAAAAAGCAAGTAATTTTTTAAAGAATAAACATTTTAAAGTCAGCAAAAAAAAAAAAAGAGAAATTCTGTACCCATTTAACACTAACTCCCCATTCTGTCCTCCCTAAACCCTGGCAACCACTATTATACTTTGTGTCTCTGAAGTTGACTACTGTAGATATTTCATATAAGTGGAACCATACAACATTCTTCCTTTGGGGCCTGGCTTGTTTCACTTAGCATAATGTCTTCAAGGTTCACCTATGTTGCAGCATGTGTCAAACTTTTCCCTCATTTTCAAGGCTGAATAGTATTCTGTTGTATGTGTATCCTACATTTTCTTTAGCCGTCCGTCTGTGGATGGATACTTGGGTTTCTTCCACATTTTGGCTATTGTGAAGAATGCTGCTGTGAACATAGTTGTACAGATATCTGTTCAAACTCCTGCTTTCAGTGCTTACGGACATATATTCAGAAGTGGAATTGCTGGATCATATGGTAATTCTACATAATTTTTTTTTTGAGATGGAGTCTCGCTCTGTCACCCAGGCTGGAGTGCAGTGGCACCATCTTGGCTCACTGCAACCTCCACCTCCCGGGTTCAAGTGGTTCTCCTGCTTCAGTCTCCTGAGCAGCTAGGATTACAGGCACCTGCCACCACGCCCAGCTAATTTTTGTATTTTTAGTAGAGACAGGGTTTCACCATGTTGGCCAAGCTGGTCTTGAACTCCTGGCCTCAAGTGATCTGCCCACCTCAGCCTCCCAAAGTGCTGGGATTAGGTGCCAGCCACCACGCCCTGCCAATTCTACATAATTTTTTGAGGAACTGCTGTACTCTTTTCCACAGTGGCCGCACCATTTTACATTTCCACAAGCGATGCATAAGAGTTCCCATTTCTCCATATCCTTTCTAACACTGGTTATTTTTTTTAAGCCATCACAGTGGTGTGAACTGTCTACTATCTATTGTCTTCATCTCCATTTTGCAATTTACTTTTACTCCCTTGCTTTGTTCAGTCTTCTTTCTTTTTCTTGAGATGAAGTCCCACTCTGTCGCCCAGGCTGGAGTGCAGTGGTGCAATCTCAGCTCACTGCAACCTCCGCCTCCCAGGTTCAAGTGATTCTCCTGCCTCAGCCTACAGTCATGCACCACCACACCCAGCTAATTTTTGTATTTTTAGTAGAGACAGGGTTTCACTGTCTCTACTAAATAATGTTGGCCAGGCTGGTCTTGAACTCCTGGCCTCAAGTGATTCACCCCCCTTGGCCTCCCAAAGAGCCAGGATTACAAGTGTGAGCCAACATGCCCAGTCAGTCTTCTTTATTTTTCTGATAGAACTACGAACTTCCTGAAGGCAGAAACTGTGATATATAATTTATCTAACTCTTCTCTCATCTCCCACCTGGCCCCCTTGCTCTCACTGCCACTTAATATGGAGTTTGGCCCAAGTCTAGGGTCTTGATCCTCCAAGCATGATCTCTTGCAGCCTGGGTGCAGCGGGGAGCTTGTTGGGAATGCAAAGTCTCAGGCCCTGTCCTGGAACTACTGAACAAGAATCTGCATTTTAACAAGATCTCCAATGAAGCGCTGGGCAGCACTAACACGGGGAAAGGCAACTTCCCTTGGTTCTGTCATTAGGTTCAGTGACCTCATCTGGTAAGTACTCTGCAAATGTTTGCTAACTGGAGGATTAATGAAGAAAATGAACAGCCCTATTAACCACCACCATCAGGCCTTTATCAAAAATGTGAAAAAGGACCAGTCATGGTGGCTCACACCTTTAATCCCAGCACTTTGGGAGGCTGAGGTGGGAGGATCGCTTGAGCCCAGGAGGTCAAGGCTGCAGTTAGCTGTGTTTGTGCCCCTGCACTCTAGCCTGGGAAACAGTGAGACCCTGTCTCAAAAAAAAAAAAAAAAAAAAAAGGAAAAAGCATCTCTTGCAAAGTAGCTCAAAGCAGGTTGAAAAATTGAAAAATAGGGCACAGAAAACTGTCACAGTCAAGAGGAGCCTAAGGAGACATAATGACAAAAATGTCATGTGGTATCCTGGGTGAGACTGTCAGGTGGTATCCTGGGTGAGACTGTTGTGTGCTATCCTGGGTGACACTGTCAGGTGGTATCCTGGGTGAGACTGTCGTGTGGTATCCTGGGTGACACTGTCGTGTGGTATCCTGGGTGACACTGTCGTGTGGTATCCTGGATGAGATCATGGGACAGAAAAAAGGTCATTAGGTAAAAGGTAGGGAAATCTGAATAAAGAATGGACTTATTTCATAAGAATATATTAATGTCAGTTTACTGATGGTGACAAAAGTACCATAGTAAAGTACGATGTTACTAACAGGGGAAACTCGGTGCAGGGTATAGAGGAACTCCCTGTAGCACCGTCACAGTTGGTTGTATATCTAAAACAACTCTGAAATACAAAGTTTATTTAAGAAGGGGAGACAGAGAAGAGGCAGGTATCAAGATGACCCTCAGCAGCAAATGTGTAGGAAGTAACTTTTGTGCCATTAATTTTCTGCAGTGCAATGCACGGGTGCCTCCAGGACCCTATGGAATCAAAATGACACATTTGTAGGTCTGAGGAAAGATGGTCCACAGCTGGCCGTCTCTGAATCTGAGGTCAGTTTGGCCTCCCTCTGCGGGGCATGGGACGGGCCTCTGCTTTCTAACTGGCTCCTCAGCTTTTTCCCTAGAGGAGGGAGCCACCTGCTAAAAAGGCATCAAGAAACTGGGGCTGGGGACACAGCAACAGTAAGAAATCTTCCAGCACTCTCTTCTCTGCCTTTCCTGTGTTGAAATGTACTTTCTTGAGATTAACATTTAAGTTATATCTGTTCTTAAAAGAAAACATTAAGATTGAGTCACAACCAAAGTCAAGGGCCATAGGGAGCTAAGTTTTATTGGGAGGCCACTACCTTCCTCCAGATGTTGCGCTAACCTTTAACTAAGCTCATTCTAACTGGGGTGACTTCTTTCTCTCTTAATTTCTCCAATAAGCTTCTTCATTGAATATGACACACTTTGTTGATATCAAAATATAGATGTTAGGGAAGTAAGCACCATTAAAATCAATCTGCACTAAAACAGGTAGTCATAATAAAGTTTTACAGCTAGCATTTCTTCTTTGTACTATGTTCTAGATGTGGCAAGCGTGTTATTATCTCCATGGAATACTTGCTACACTGGCAGGATAGAAGAGACAGGTTTACCGTGGAAGGCTTTGGGACTTGAGATCATTACAAGTTCGCTGTGGCACAGGGGAGATATGGCTAACCAAAAAGCTGACATAATATTATACTGAACTAATAAAAATACAATGACTAGGGCAATGGGAAGGCAAACATTTACTGAGAAAAGATTATTTGCCATACTCTGATGTTAGAGACTTCACACATGTCATTGTCTTATTGTGTATAGCACCCCTTAAGTGGAGGAATTATTGTTTCCTCTCTACAAGATGAATAAACTTGAGATTCGAAGAACAGATAAACGGCGCATAGGTCACTCTGCTAGCAAGTGGCACAGCTGGATCTTGAGCCCAGGTGCATCTGAGGGCAAAGCTTGGGCGCCTTCCCTGAGGGCCGCCCTGCCCAGGCAGGTTCAATGATGGCCCGGAGGTGTTTGGCACTGGGGTCCCGCATCTGTTCCCAGCCCAGCACTGTATAGGGTGGAGCTGGGGATCTGTGGGAACACACCTCAAGGACAGCAACCAGGAGGGAGGCAAAACGAAAACGATTTCCTGTAAGAGATGGTGAGGGAGAAAATGTGGCCCAGAGAGAAGATGTTACAGGGAGATGTGACTGCTCCCCTCACATTTAAGAGCTCCCAAGGTAGAAAAAGGAACAGACACCCTCGGGTGATCAAAGAAAACAGAAATAGGGTCGAGAAAAACCAAAACTAGAGGGAGACAGAGGTAGGTTCAATACAATGAAGAACACAGAACAATTATTCCAGAAGAGTCGCTGTCTCATGAGGTGGCAAGGTCTGCATCCGTACAGGTGAGAGCCCACCTATCATTGAGATGAGGTCATCTAGAATTCAAGATAAACTTTCAGCTCCCTTCTAACTGAAACTCCAGGCTCGGTTATCTGGTGTAGAACCCCCATTAACCCCCAGGTCCCTCCACCTTCTTTCTTTGAGGTCCTGACCAAGAAACACGGTGCCTTGATCACTCTGTGACCTGGACACCTGCATGTTTCCCACTCCGGGCTTGAACCCAAGCTGGGGTCTTGAACATTCCCAGGCACTGATAAAGTTGTTGAGGTTATTGCTTGAAGCACAGAGAAATCAACTATGTTGCTAAACACAGAAACTACCCCTGACCCTGAGGCAAATTCTTTGAACCCTCATAGAACTCTACCGTCCCAGTAGCAACACACCTGGGTAGAATCTCTTATCTCACTGTCTGTCACAAAGATGCTAAAGCTCCCTAAGTTCCCCCTAATAAATGTTTTTGACTGATCACCCTGGTGTTTGATGCTTCTTTCTTTGGAATCCCAAACGGTCCCATCTCTGGTCTGAGACAGTCCCTTGCAGGAATTCCCCTGCTGCCACTTTTGGGGTGACTCCAGGGCAGGTTCAGTGGACAGAACATCCTAATACGGTCATGCGCCACATAATGATGTTTCAACATTTTGGTCAACCATGATCCACATATGTGACAGTGGTCCCATAAGACTGTAATGGGGCTGAAGAATTCCTATCACCTAGTGACTCTGTAGCTGTCCTAACTTCATAGCACGAGGCATTACTCAGGTTTTTGTGGCGATGCTGGTGTAAACAAACCTACTGTACTGTCAGTCATATAAAAGATAGTTATGTACAGTACATCATATTGACAAACAACTGTGTTTCTGGTTTATATATTTACTAAACTAGGCATTTTATTTTTATTTTAGAGTATACTCCTCCTATTTATTAAAAAAAAAAAAGTTAACTGTAAAACAGCCTCAGGCTGGTCCTTCTGGAGGTATCCCAGAAGAAGGCATCGTTGTCATAGCAGATGACAGCTCCATGTGGGTTACTGCCCCTGAGATCCTTCCAGTGGGAAAAGATGTGGAGATGGAAGACAGCAAGACTGATGATCCTCACCCTGTGGAGACCTAGGCTAATGTGCATGCTTGTGTGTTAGCTTTTAATTAGAAGACGTGGTGGCTCACACCTGTAATCCCAGCACTTTGGGAGGCTGAGGCAGGTGGAGCGCCTGAGGTCAGGAGTTCCAGACCAGCCTGACCAATATGGTAAAACTCAGTCTGTACTAAAAGTACAAAAATTAGCTGGGCATGGTGGCGGGCACCTGTAATCCCAGCTACTCAGGAGGCTGAGGCAAGAGAATGGCATGAACCCGGGAGGCGGGGGTTGCAGTGAGCCGAGATCGTGCCACTGCACTGCAGCCTGGGAGACAGAGCGACACTCTGTCTCGAAAAAAAAAAAAAGTGTAAAAAGTAAAATAAAAAAGTTCACATAAGGATAAATAGAAAATATATTTGTACAGAAGTACAATATGTTTGAGTTTTAAGCTAAGTGATATTCCAAAACAGTCAAAAAGTTAAAAAGAAGTTAAAGTTTATAAAGTAAAAAAGTTATACTAAGCTAAGGTTGATTTATTACTGAAGAAAAAATTCTTAAAAATGTAGTGTAGCCTGGCTGGGCGTGGTGGCTCATGCCTATAATCCCAGCACTTTGGGAGGCTGAGGTGGGTGGATCACAAGGTCAGGAGATCGAGACCACGGTGAAACCCCGTCTCTACTAAGAATACAAAAAATTAGCCGGGCGTGGTGGCAGGCGCCTGTAGTCCCAGCTACTCCGGAGGCTGAGGCAGGAGAATGGCATGAACCCGGGAGGCGGAGCTTGCAGTGAGCCAAGATCGCGCCACTGCACTCCAGCCTGGGCCACAGAGCAAGACTCCATCTCAAAAAAAAAAAATGTAGTGTAGCCTAATTATTACAGGGATAAAGTCTATAGTAGTGGACAGTAATGTCCCTGGCATTCACGTTCACTCAGGACTCACTCACTGACTCACCCAGAGCAACTTCCAATCCTGCAAGCTCCATTTGCAATAAGTGCCCTAGACAAGTGTACCATTTTTATCTCTTACACCACACTTTTACTGTACCTCTTCTATGTGTAGATACATTTAGATATACAAACACTTACTATTGTGTTACTATTGGCTACAGTATCCAGTAGCTCACATGCTGCACAGATTTGTAGCTTAGGAGCAACAGGCTATACCACATAGCCTAGGCGTGTGGCAGGCTACGCCATCTAGGTTTGTGTAAGTGCACCTTGTGATGTTCACACAATGACCAAATCACCTATAATGCAGTGTTTTTCAGAATGTCTCCCCATCATTAAGTGGTACATGACTGTACAGGGTTTTATCACATAACTCATTTACACAGAATATACACAGGCCATATGAGGATTACACATTTTCAAGAGAGCAAATTATAAACATGTCTAATTCACACCAAACATACAGAAGTCTTTGTCAGCACTTCAAGAATATCATTATGAATATGGAATGCCATCAAGCAGTAGGTACACAGAAATGTCCATGAAAGAGAGTACTAGGTTGCTCGGAATGAGGGCAGGAGAGGTGCCTTTAGACCTGCTGGAGCCCATTAGCATGTGTCCTTGTGAGTCCCATGATGGAATCCTGGGGTTCACATAGCAGAGAGGCTCTGCAGAGGGGACAGGGAGGGGGCCAAATTGAGCACGAGGTCCTGCACAAAAGCAGCCCCGTGCAAAGGACCCTTCCCCCAGCATATAGAGAGGTCCTCTTTGAACCTCTTCATGTAACCATTACCAAGGAATCAGCAAGAATGTGAGAGCTGTTGTGTTATGATCGCAAAGCCCTGGTAACTCTGGTAAGGAGGCTCCCTCTGCTACTACTCATTATGGGATGGGATGGTGCCTTCCTTCCGAAGAATGTAATCTTCCCAGCATACCTTTTACAGACCTCCCAGCTTTGCTCCATATGGATGAAATGCTTCTAGGTCTCCAGAGCCAACACGGCTCTTCCGCTTAGCGGTTTCATCTGTTCTGCAGGTCAGTTCACTGGTTAAGCAAGTGACGCCTTTCCTAGCTGGCAGGGAAAACAATGACACTACCCTGTTACATGATGGGATGTGGTAAGCAACACTCCATAGTCCAAAAGAGTCCTTCTTAGCCTGATGCGGTGGCTCACGCCTGTAATCCCAGCACTTTGGGAGACCGAGGCAGGAGGATCACTTACTTGAGCTCAGGAGTTTGAAACCAGCCTGGCCAACGTGGTAAAACCCCATCTCTACTAAAATTACAAAAATTAGCTGGGCATGGTGACAGACGCCTGTAATCCCAGCTACTCCAGAGGCTGAGACACGAGTATCACTCGAACCCAGGGGACAGAGATTGTAGTGAGCCAAGATCACACCACTGCACTCCAGCCTGGGCGACAAAGCGAGACTCCATCTCAAAAACAAAAACAAAAACAAAATAGTCCTTCTTGGTCCAGTACAGGCCTCTTTCTAAAGCTTTCTTCTTACAGATAATTTGGGTACAATCTAAAGAATCATAATTTTTGGCCGGGCATGGTGGCTCTCACCTGTAATCCTAGCATTTTGGGAGGCCGAGGTGGGCACATCACTTGAGGCCAGGAGTTTGAGACCAGCCTGGCCAACATGGCGAAACCCCATCTCTACTAAAAATACAAAATTAGCTGGGTGTGGTGGCAGGCACCTGTAATCCCAGCTACTCAGGAGGCTGAGGCAGGAGAATCTCTTGAACCCAGGAAGCAGAGGTTGCAGTGAGCTGAGATTGCACCACTGCACTCCAGCCTGGGCGACAGAGCGCAACTCTGTCTCAAAAAAAAAATCATGATTTTAAATCAATATGGAAAAACTGTCTTTAAAAAAAAGTCTTGTTGGCCATTTTCATTTCTTATAAGTTTTGTGCCTCAGAGAACCAATTATAAAAACATTTATGCGATCACTGTGCTCCACTATTAGAAATTTAAATGTTTAACTTAATTATCCAAAAGAATGTTAATCAGAAGGACAAAAACAAACGGCAGGCAAGGTGCTGTAAACCAAGGCTAAATGTGCTCTCTTGTACAAAGTGCTCATTTGTCAAAACCATGAAACCAAGCTTCCTAATTCTAGAAAGAAAAGAATGTAAGCTCCAAAACCTTCATGAACCATTTCCTTCAGCTCTAAAATTCTGTGATTTCACCATTACTCCCCCCAACCAGCACCTCTAAAACAATTTCTTTTTTTTTGAAATGGAGTCTCGCTCTGTTGCCCAGGCTGGAGTGCAGTGGCACGATCTCGGCTCACTGCAACCTCCGCCTCCAGGGTTCAAGCGATTCTCCTGCCTCAGCCTCCTGAGTAGCTGGGATTACAGGCACCCGCCACCATGCCCAGCTAATTTTTGGATTTTTAGTAGAGACGGGGTTTCACTATGTTGGCCAGGCTGGTCTCGAACTCCTGACCTCGTGATCCACCCACCTCGGCTTCCCAAAGTGCTGGGATTACAGGCGTGAGCCACCGTGCCCAGCCAAAACCATTTTTTTTTAACTAAAAATATATTATCTGTAAGTTCTAGTGTCCCTCTATGGCACATCTTCTTAGCACAACTGGGGACAACAGTCACTGCCTTGTAGAGGGATTATATTTACCTAACCAATGGATTCAGGCAAGACATGGGATTTGCTCTGGAAAATGAATTGTGAGCAAAAATGTATGTTACTTCTGGATGGAAGCTTTAAGAGTCAGTAGTTGCTTCATTGCACTCTTCTTCCTTTGCTGGGCAGTGTTCCAGATAGGGGCTGTTCTGTCAGCCCAGGTCCCAGAGCAAAGATGACAGAGAGAGCAACTACAGTAAACCTGCATGGGCAGGAGCAACAAATGAGAAATAAACTCTGGTTGTCATAAGCCACTGAGACTTTCCACTGTGTTTGTTACCACAGCCCAGCATAGCCTTTATACTTGGAACTGCCCACCCAGTTAGTCAATATCTGCAACAGACTTTGTCTTCAGGATTACGAGATCCAAGTTTAAAATATTTCCAGACAGATATGTGCTAAAATACATCGTTTACAAAAATTAGGTATTTACACAAAAGCTTTTTTTTGTAGTTGCCACTAAAAATAGGCTGACTTGCTAACCTAGGAATTCTGTAACAGGTTTTCTCTCCTATTACCAATTGCTATAGTATTAGAAAAGTAAAAACTAAATAGTGCATCTGCTATAAACAACAAAGTGAAACATCAGCTATTCATAGCAAAACAAACACTTTAGGGTGGCCTGAGATTCTCATTCAGAGATACAGAAAGAATGTAGGAATGTAGTACTACAAAATTGTTAAAATTATTAATGGTAAGAAACTAAAAAGACAAAAAGTTCCATTTAGAAAATACTTTGTACAAACTATATGTTCCATAACTACAGAAAGAATGAAACTTGCTTTTTCTACTCTGAAGAGGCTTCTAACATCCTATTTTGAATTCAGGTTGCCATAGAAACCAGTAGACTTCTGTATGGGATTCCATCGAAATTACTGCATAATTTGATGCACACAGAAGGACCCTGTCTCACTGTCTCAAAACAAAGCCACTACTCTGGTTTGAATCATTTGACGAGTCTCATCGTTTGAGGCTAAACCAATCTATTAAAAAAAATTAAGACTCATGACAGTGATATTCCTTTGAATTTAGACATTTTGCTTTCCAAGAGATAGGAGCAATGTTGACATGACCATGACCCAGAGTCACGCTATTTGAAGCCAGGTCATGATACATCACTCACCGTTCCAGGCATGTATGTCTATGTTTGCACGCTCAGGCACAAATGTGGCTAGCAGGATATCTTCATGTAGAGCCACAATAACTGTGCTTCGGATAAGCCACAAAATGTATGATACAGCCACTATACAAAAATATAATATTAATAGTAATAATAGCTGCCATTCATTGTGTGCTTACTGTTTTAAATTATTTTTCTATATTAATGCAACAGCCCTATGAATCAGGCTTTATTATCATCTTCCTTTTATACACAGGGGAAACGAGGCAAAAAGAGTTTTCATAGATTGCCCAATATCATTTAGTTGTTAAAAGTAGAACTGCAAGTTTAACTCAGGTGTCACTCTTTAGAATTTGCACTTTTAACCACTAGGCTTCCTTCTCCAGGCATTTCATCTTAATTTACAACTACAAATATGAGACAAGCTTAGCCCAGATTAAGAACACAGGCACAGCACCCACTCCAATAGTTATCAAGCTCTAGGGTATACATATAACTAAAGCTGTTTAATGAAAATGTATATTCCTGGGTCTTCCATCCAGATATTCTGATTCAACGTATCTGAGAAGGGACCTGTGCGCCTGCATTTTAACAGCACCCCTAGTGGTTCTGACACAAGTAGTTCTGCAGACCACATTTGAAAAATAACAATTTATTCAAACTCAGCTAATGAGTCATTGCAGATAGATAAATCAACTTCGCCTATCCAGAGAAAAGCTGAGAAACAGAAGGGAGACTTAAAAAAATGCGATGGGCTGGAAGTGGTGGCTCATGCCTGTAATCCCAGCACTTTGGGAGGCTGAGACAGGTGTATCACCAGGTCAGGAGATTGAGACCATCCTGGCTAACACGGTGAAACCCTATCTCTACTAAAAATACAAAAAATCAGCCGGGCATGGTGGCGGGTGCCTATAGTCCCAGCTACTCGGGAGGCTGAGGCAGGTGAATCACTTGAACCCAGGAGGCAGAGGTTGCAGTGAGCCGAGATCATGCCACTGCACTCCAGCCTGGGCGACAGAGTGAGACTCCATCTCAAAAAAAAAAAAAAAGAGAAAAGCAGAAAATAAAAGTCCTAAAACAATAAAGCTCTCATATACTGTATTCCTTAGAATTTCCTCAGACCTTTGATCAAAGACTGTTTCTTCTAATTTTACACACAATTCTTTTTTTTTTTTTTTGATGGAATTTCACTCTTGTTGCCCAGGCTGGAGTGCAATGGCATGGTCTTGGCTCACTGCAACCTCTGCCTCCTGGGTTCAAGCGATTCTTCTGCCTTGGCCTCCGGAGTAGCCGGGATTACAGGTGCTCACCACCACGCCCAGCTAATTTTTGTAATTTTAGTAAAGATGGGGTTTCACCTTGTTGGCCAGGCTGGTCTCGAACTCCTGACCTCAGGCGATCCACCCGCTTCAGCCTCCCAAAGTGCTGGGATTACAAGTGTGAGCCACCACGCCCGGCCTTTTTTTACACATAATTCTAAGAAGCTATTTAGTTTTCAAAATCACAGAAGATTAGAAGCAAAAATAAGTAAAAGGTGAAATGGGCTGGAGGAATTAGGGACCTCAGGCAGAAACACAGCCAGCAATGAATGAAAGCAGGTAGAAAAGGGAGGGAAGAGGCAAGAGAAGAAAGTTTAAAAATACCAGCATTCAAAGAAGCCCTAAGACCTGGGAGCATCAGGGTTGAGACCCTGAGCCCTCTACACACCTAAAAAGAAGGAATATTTCTCATAATGTGGTAAAAAATAATAATAATAATATTCCTGATGTTGTACCACCCAAAAACAAAAAGAAGGGGTAGTCAAATATTTATTATATTTTGCATAGTATTTTCAAAAGACAAATAAAAAGGTCAAGCACAGTGGTTCGTGCCTGCAGTCCCGGCACTTTGGGAAGCTGAGGCAGGAGAATTACTTGAGCCCAAGAGTTCAAGACCAGCCCTGGCAACACAGTGAAACCCCCATTGCTACAAAAAATACAAAAATTAGCTGAGCATGGTGGCAAGCACCTGTAGTCCTAGCTACTCTGGAGGCTGAGATGGGAGAATCACTTTGAGCTCGGGAGATCCAGGCTGCAGTGACCCATAATTGCACCACTGCACTCCAACCTAGGCAACATAGTAAGACCCTGTCTCAAAACACACACACACACACACACACACACACAAACCACAAAGGTATCAAATATTTGAGGAAACTTTCCATTTAAATAATTGATACTACAAAAACTGGAGTGCTGAAAAGCTGGTATGAGGTCATTCTCTCTTGGGCAAGAGAGATGCTAAGAAATTTATTGATGGGGGTGGGTGAAGTCAAGGGGGAAAGGTTTGGTTAGTGATTAGCATCTGGGGGCCAGGAGAGGGGAATTCACACATCACAGTGTGTTTTGTCCTCTGCTGCTTGGAAAATGTAGGTTGCATTCACAATGGCACAGTGACCAGGCTTTCATGTTGAACAAACACCAGTATTGCATTAGTGCTTGCACCTGAGAGTATTTTTGACTTGAGCACAGGCCTTTCAGGACAGTTATCCAGATGGTAATTTTCAACCACACTTCTTTTCCTTCAGTAAAATTGGATGACAGAAGTTATTTCAGATCATTTCTGATTACCTCTATGCCTCAGGAATATGATCTTATATATAAGCATCTTTTCAATCCCACTTCTACTTTTGATGGTCAGTTAGCACTAATTCAAAAAGTTAGATGTATATGAGTGTAAGATAGATGAGATAACAAAATGAAGGGAAATTATTCTCAAATTTTGAGCTCCCTGTATCTAGCAGTAATGGCACATCATAGCTACTCAGTACATGTTTAATTGGTGAATGATGGGTGGATGGGTGGGTGGGCAGATGGATGAATGAGTGGGTGGACAGTGGATGGATGGATGAGTGGATACATGAACAGGTGGATGACTGGAAAGACTAATGGAAAAAATAAGTGAATATAATTGTTTTCTGATAACAAGAAAGATGATATCTCCCCAAAAGATGGAAATAAAGGTTAAAAGAGGTTAAATGGCAAGTGGATTGAACAGAGTTAAGATGACCACCAAATGTGTGTGTGCATACACATAATTGTGTATATACATTTATACAAAGGCTCAGGGACAGAGGTGCTCCTCAATGAAATTAGTTTTCTCTTTCTTTTATTAATTATTCTGGAAATGTCAAACAACTCCCACAGCTGAGACAGGCATGAGGACTGCACAGTGGATATATGGGCAAGTCAGCTGTACCTATGGCTGGCCAAAAGAGCAAGAGGAATCTTTAGATTGACAGGTAGTCAGAATGAGAGTGAGAGGGCAAAGAAGGCCCAGAAGCAGATGAAGCTCTTAAAAACTCAAGGAAAAACCACTGTGTTTCTATGCCTCCACTTCCAGGATTTTCACCCTGCAGCCTATGTGTACATTCCCAAATCAGTGTCTCTGGAACTTAGAGATCCTGGTCCAGTCCTGTTTATTGTGGGCTCTACCCTTTAAGGAAAGGAGAGCCTTCGCAGACTAAGAAGTACCCAACAGCATCGATTTCAGATGCTGGGGCCATGACAGTTTAACTGAAAGAGGCTGTCATGCATTTCTATGTCCATCTGGGTTTTGATGGGATCAAGATGCTGGGTGGCATTCTTCTCCTATTCTTCCAGGATTTCTCCCATTAATGGCTCCTGGGTAAGAACTGGATAAGTGCCATTCTCTAAAGGCTTCCAATTTGGCAGTGAAGTCGTGATGACGCTTCAGAGAGCATTTCAGTATAGGGTGAGGGGGCAAGAAGCCAAGTGCTCCTGTCTGAGAAGTGAATTGGACGTGAGGAAATAAAGGCAGTGGGTAAAAGATTGCTCTTTTGTGATGTCTAATGATAAAGAAAGAAAAGAAAGATCCAGCAGTAGTTTGAGAAGGAAACTGTGGGGACTTAGTAGGTTTTTGTGTTTACTATTCTTTTGATTTCAGAATGGGATGTACTTTGGTGCCATGAAGCCAAAGGAGAAGTTCTCAGAGGACAGCAAAAGACTGAAGTTGAAGAGCATAACCAACAGTGATAATTAACAGGTGGTGGTGCTGGTAACGGGGTTAGAATTGAGAGTACACCCAGAGGAGGAAGCTGGGGAAAGGAAAGCACAAGGCATTTCCCTTGTCTGAAACACTACTGGAAGCAGGCAAACACCTAACCTCGGGCACCTAAATTGTGGTTTACATAAATGTAAATATTTAATATCCTCCACTTGTATTCGAGGCTCATCCCCAAAATCAATATTTAAAATAACTTGGAAACTACTAGCACAGAGACTGAAGAAAAAAATAACTCTAGCTGGGCGCAGTGGCTCACGCCTGTAATCCCAGCACTTCGGCAGGCTGAGGCGGGTGGATCATGAGGTCAGGAGATCGAGACCATCCTGGCCAACGTGGTGAAACCCTGTCTCTACTAAAATACACCACACCAGGTGTGGTGGCGAGTGCCTGTAGTCCCAGCTACTCTGGAGGCCGAGGCAGGGGAATCGCGTGAACCCAGGAGGCAGAGGTTGCAGTGAGCAGAGATTGCAACTGTGCTCCAGCCTGGTGACACAGCAAGACTCCATCTCAAAATAAATAAATAGATAACTCTGAAACATTAAAACAATTTTTTTTCAAACTATATTCTCTATCTTATATTTAAGCAAGCAGAAAAACACATAATCCATTTTAGAATGATTTCAAATTAAAAAAATTATAGGTCAGATACTCAAAGGGTTAAAACTTCAAATAAGGAGTAATGTTACCCCTCTGGCAGCCAAAGTTCGACTTAATAAAAACAGGCATATTCATTGCATCAACCCATAATCTCTTAACATTTGATTTGCCTCAAAATTTCAGTAGACTATTGGTGAAAACATGGTGAAAAATCTCTTCATATGAAAATATTTTGCTTTTGAAAATACTGTCAAAATTTGCATAAATATTTGACATTCATTCTAAATAATAAAACAATGTCTCTTTTTCCCCTTCTCATACGTGTGTAAATCAATGATCCTTTTTCAAGGATAAAAATACCATTAGATTTAGACTTCACAGAATTGGAGACAACTCACAAGGAACTAGACACTGAATCTTAAACATGAAAGGAAGAAAACTGAAAACTAAAAGTAATTTGATGTTTCTTTTTTTCTTTCTTAATTCAATCCTCACATCTAACTCTTAAAGGATACAGCTTATTCTTTTATCTTGCTGAACATTGGCTTTTCACGTTTTATCTTCTTCTTGAAAAGATTTTCTCTACTAGAATAGGTATTTAAAGTCAAGGCTATATACATTCAAGAAGTATAAGCGCCTAATCTTTAAACATGTCATTTTGATCCAGCATCCAAAGTTGTATTAAAAAGCACATTTACAGATAAGTTCCTTCACAGTTGTAGTGACTGCACATGAGCTCATCAAGTAAGTCTTGGGGAAACAAAGAACCTCTCTCCTCCTCTCTTTGGCAATCAGCTTGTTGCCTATTACTTGCATCTCTCCCCTTCAACCACCTCTGCATCATCTTCAACCAAATATACACCACCCAAACTGCTACCCTTAATTTCACTCCTACAAATAAGCCCTGTTTGTTTACTGTTCACCATTCATTATACTGTGAGTGAAGGACAGAGATGAATCATACGCAGCCCGTAGCCATCAAGGAGAAGTGGTGGAGGGAATGTGAAACCAATAACTATTTCACAAAGGACACAATCCATGTCTCAAATGATATAAAAGCAAAGTGCTTCAGAGTGCTTTGCAAAAAGCAACTAATTTAGTCCAAACACAATATAAAAACATGAGCAGTAATCAAGAATAATCCCTACTGCTACAATTTTTCTAAAATTCCCTGGTTTTAAGTTGGACAAGAAGTGCAATATTCCTTTTCAGAGATATCAGTATGTCATAGATCTCTATTTTTAAAATATGCTTGATTTGCATATATGAAAGCATGGGCTTCATTTTAATGACCTGCAATCTCTACATTTGTTTCAGTCCTCCATGCAATACACGTTTACCTCCTACACTTCGACTCTTGGTATGATTTTTCCCTAATGAAATAACATAAAGCAAAGAATCATAGAAAGCATAATATTCTACTGGGATCCACAGCACCCCCATCACCTACAATGTTGTTGCCACAACTCTCCTACTAGATCATGTACAGGACTCAAAACTGTAATCATTAAGACCCAGATGATCAGGGCAAAGGAATTTAGGGTTGTTTTGAGGTTGTTTGACAATATTTACACTTGGAAAAGTTAAGGAACATATTAATCTGTTTTCACACTGCTACGAAGACATACCCAAGACTGGGTAATTTATAAAGAAAAGAGGTGTCATTGACTCACAGTTCTGCAAGACTGGGAAAACCTCAGGAAACTTACAATCATGGTGGAAGGGGAAGAGGCATGTCTTACATGGTGACAGGTGCAGGGGGTCCAGGAAGGGGTGAGAGAAAGGAAGGGGGAAGAGACAGAGCATGAGCGAGCACAAACAAGTGAACGGGGAAGAGCCCCTTATAAAACCATCAGATCTCGTGAGAACTCACTATCAGGAGAACAGCATGGGGGACACTGCCCCCATGATCCAATCACCTCCCACCAGGCCCTGCCCTCAACACGTGGGGATTATGGGGATTACAATTCGAGATGAGATTTGGGTGGGGACACAGAGCCAAACCATATCAAGGAGGCCCAAGAAAAATAAAACTGAAATAAGTTTGGACAAAGAGAATGGGCTCTGGATAAAGGCCACTGTAAAAGTGAGAGGTGCTTTTTTTTTTTTTTTTTTTTTTTTTTTGTCAGATGAAGTCTCACTCTTGTCCCCCAGGCTGGAATGCAATGGCGCGATCTCAGCTCACTGCAACCTCCGCCTACCGGGTTCAAGCAATTCTCCTGCCTCAGCCTCCCAAGTAGCTGGGATTACAGGCGCCTGCCACCATGCCTGGCTAATTTTTGTATTTTAAGTAGAGACGGGGTTTCACCATGTTGTCCAGGCTGGTCTCCAACTCCTGACCTCAGGCGATCCACCTGCCTCAGCCTCCCAAAGTGCTGGGATTACAGGTGTGAGCCAGTAATAGCCAGTAATAGCATTTAATATAAATTTCTGGGATTACATTTTAAATAGCTTTCCTCCATCAAAGCAATGTGTGAAAACAACAACTTAAGTGTACAACTCAACAAATTGAAAACATTTATGTTATCACAAAGTCAAAACAAGAAACTCTAAAAGCACAGATCAATTAGAACCATGTCCTGGAGGCACATATCTGTTTACCATGGTGACAATTTATATTTAAGATGAAGAAGCCCAATGAATGGATTGTGGTAGGAGTACTTAAAATATCAGGAGCACCCTAACATGTTTAGTTTAAGAACCAGTGTTGGCTGGGCACAGTGGCTCATGCTTGTAAGCCCAACACTTTGGGAGGCTGAAGAAGGAGGATTGCTTGAGGCCAGGAGGTCAAGACCAGCCTGGGTAATATAATGAGACCTGTCTCTACAAAAAAATACAAATAAAAATTAGCCAGGTATGGTGTCACGTGCCTGTAGTCCTAGCTACTCAGGAGGCTGAGATGGAAGGACAGACTGAGCCCAGGAGTTTAAGGTTGCAGTGAGCTATGAATGCGTGCCACTATACCTGTGTGCCTGGGCAACAGAGCTGTCTCAAAAAAAGAACTAATTGTTTACCAGTTCAAGGTAAATTGAGCAAAATACAAAGTGGTTAAAAAATGAATATATGTAGGGGGTGGAGCCAAGATGGCCGAATAGGAACAGCTCCGGTCTCCAGCTCCCAGCCCCAGCGACACAGAAGACGGGTGATTTCTGCATTTCTGCTTGAGGTACCGGTTTCATCTCACTAGGGAGTGCCTAACAGTGGGTGCAGGACAGTCGGTGAAGCACACTGTGCGCGAGCCGAAGCAGGGTGAGGCATTGCCTCACTTGGGAAGCCCAAGGGGTCAGGGAGTTCTCTTTCCTAGTCAAAGAAAGGGGAAGCAGACGGCACCTGGAATATCGGGTCAGTCCCACCCTAATACTGCGCTTTTCCAACGGGCCTGGGAAACGGCACACTAGGAGATTGTGTCCCGCACCTGGCTCGGAGGGTCCTATGCCCACAGAGTCTCGCTAATTGCTAGCACAGCAGTCTGAGATCAAGCTGCGAGGCGGCAGCGAGGCTGGGGGAGGGGCGCCCGCCATTGCCCAGGCTTGTTTAGGTAAACAAAGCAGCCAGGAAGCTCGAACTGGGTGGAGCCCACCACAGCTCAGGGAGGCCTGCCTGCCTCTGTAGGCTCCACCTCTGGGGGCAGGGCACAGACAAACAAAAACTCTGCAAGAACTTCCACAGACTTAAATGTCCCTGTCTGACTGACAGCTTTGAAGAGAGTAGTGGTTCTCCCAGCATGCAGCTGGAGATCTGAGAACGGTCAGACTGCCTCCTAAAGTGGGTCCCTCACCCCTGAGCAGCCTAACTGGGAGGCACCCCCCCAGTAGGGACAGACTGACACCTCATTCAACCCGGTACTTCTCTGAGACAAAACTTTCAGAGGAACTATCAGACAGCTGAATTTGTGGTCTCACGAAAATCCGCTGTTCTGCAGCCACCGCTGCTGACACCCAGCCAAACAGGGTCTGGAGTGCACCTCTAGTAAACTCCAACAGACCTGCAGCTGAGGGTCCTGTCTGGTAGAAGGAAAACTAACAAACAGAAAGGACATCCACACCAAAAACCCATCTGTACATCACCATCATCAAAGACAAAAAGTAGATAAAACCACAAAGATGGGGAAAAAACAGACCAAAAAAACTGGAAACTCTAAAAAACAGAGCACCTCTCCTCCTCCAAAGGAACGCAGTTCCTCACCAGCAACGGAACAAAGCTGGATGGAGGATGACTTTGATGAGTTGAGAGAAGAAGGCTTCAGACGATCAAACTACTCTGAGCTACGAGAGGAAATTCAAAACAACAGCAAAGAAGTTAAAAACTTTGAAAAAAAATTAGAAGAATGGATAACTAGAATAACCAATGGAGAGAAGGGCTTCAAGGAGCCGATGGAGCTGAAAGCCAAGTTTCGAGAACTACGCGAAGATTGCAGAAGCCTCAGTAGCAGATGCGATCAACTAGAAGAAAGGGTATCGCTCATGGAAGATGAAATGAATGAAATGAAGAGAGAAGGGAAGTTTAGAGAAAAAAGGATAAAAAGAAATGAACAAAGCCTCCAAGAAATTTGGGACTATGTGAAAAGACCAAACCTACGTCTGATTGGTGTACCTGAAAATGATGGGGAGAATGGAACCAAGTTGGAAAACACTCTGCAAGATATTATCCAGGAGAACTTCCCCAATCTAGCAAGGCAGGCCAGCATTCAGATTCAGGAAATACAGAGAATGCCACAAAGATACTCCTCGAGAAGGGCAACTCCAAGACACATTATTGTCAGATTCACCAAAGTTGAAATGAAAGAAAAAATGTTAAGGGCAGCCAGAGAGAAAGGTCGGGTTACCCACAAAGGGAAGCCCATCAGACTAACAGCTGATCTCTCAGCAGAAACTCTACAAGCCAGAAGAGAGTGGGGGCCGATATTCAACATTCTTAAAGAAAAGAATTTTCAACCCAGAATCTCCTATCCCGCCAAACTAAGCTTCATAAGTGAGGGAGAAATAAAACACTTTACAGACAAGCAAACGCTGAGTGATTTTGTCACCACCAGGCCTGCCCTAAAAGAGCTCCTGAAGGAAGCACTAAACATGGAAAGGAACAACCGGTACCAGCCACTGCAAAAACATGCCAAATTGTAAAGACCATCGAGACTAGGAAGAAACTATAGCAACTAACGAGCAAAATAACCAACTAACATCATAATGACAGGATCAGATTCACACATAACAATATTAACGTTAAATGTAAATGGGCTAAATGCTCCAATCAAAAGACACAGACTGGCAAACTGGATAAGGAGTCAGGACCCATCAGTGTGCTGTATTCAGGAAACCCATCTCACGTGCAGAGACACACATAGACTCAAAATAAAGGGATGGAGGAAGATCTATCAAGCAACTGGAAAACAAAAAAAGGCAGGGGTTGCAATCCTAGTCTCTGATAAAATAGACTTTAAACCAACAAAGATCAAAAGAGACAAAGAAGGCCATTACATAATGGTAAAGGGATCAATTCAACAAGAAGAGCTAACTATCCTAAATATATATGCACCTAACACAGGAGCACCCAGATTCATAAAGCAAGTCCTCAGTGACATACAAAGGGACTTAAACTCCCACACAATAATAATGGGAGATTTTAACACCCCACTGTCAGCATTAGACAGATCAACGAGACAGAAAGTTAACAAGGATATCCAGGAATTGAACTCAGCTCTACATAAAGTGGACCTAATAGACATCTACAGAACTCTCCACCCCAAGTCAACAGAATATACATTTTTTTTCAGCACCACACCACACCTATTCCAAAATTGACCACATAGTTGGAAGTAAAGCTCTCCTCAGCAAATGTAAAAGAACAGAAATTATAACAAACTGTCTCTCAGACCACAGTGCAATCAAACTAGAACTCAGGATTAAGAAACTCACTCAAAACCGCTCTACTACATGGAAACTGAACAACCTGCTCCTGAATGACTATTGGGTACATAATGAAATGAAGGCAGAAATAAAGATGTTCTTTGAAACCAACGAGAACAAAGACACAACATACCAGAATCTCTGGGACACATTCAAAGCCGTGTGTAGAGGGAAATTTATAGCACTAAATGCCCACAAGAGAAAGCAGGAAAGATCCAAAATTGACACCCTAACATCACAATTAAAAGAACTAGAAAAGCAAGAGCAAACACATTCAAAAGCTAGCAGAAGGCTAGAAATAACTAAAATCAGAGCAGAACTGAAGGAAATAGAGACACAAAAAACCCTTCAAAAAATTAATGAATCCAGGAGCTGGTTTTTTGAAAAGATCAACAAAATTGATGGACCGCTAGCAAGACTAATAAAGAAGGAAAGAGAGAAGAATCAAATAGATGCAATAAAAAACGAAAAAGGGGATATCACCACCGATCCCACAGAAATACAATCTACCATCAGAGAATACTACAAACACCTCTATGCAAATAAACTAGAAAATCTAGAAGAAATGGATAAATTCCTCGACAAATACACCCTC
Organism: Nomascus leucogenys; assembly: GCF_006542625.1. Lineage (NCBI taxonomy): Eukaryota > Metazoa > Chordata > Mammalia > Primates > Hylobatidae > Nomascus > Nomascus leucogenys. Next base: position 25,815,546 of record NC_044397.1, on the reverse strand, counting down.
CCAAGACTAAACCAGGAAGAAGTTGAATCTCTGAATAGACCAATAACAGGTTCTGAAATTGTGGCAATAATCAATAGCTTACCAACCAAAAAGAGTCCAGGACCTGATGGATTCACAGCTGAATTCTACCAGAGGTACAAGGAGGAACTGGTACCATTCCTTCTGAAACTATTCCAATCGATAGAAAAAGAGGGAATCCTCCCTAACACATTTTATGAAGCCAGCATCGTCCTGATACCAAAACCTGGCAGAGACATAACTAAAAAAGAGAATTTCAGACCAATATCCTTGATGAACATTGATGCAAAAATCCTCAATAAAATACTGGCAAACCAAATCCAGCAGCACATCAAAAAGCTTATACACCATGATCAAGTGGGCTTCATCCCTGGGATGCAAGGCTGGTTCAACATACGCAAATCAATAAATGTAATCCAGCATATAAACAGAACCAAAGACAAAAACCACATGATTATCTCAATAGATGCAGAAAAGGCCTTTGACAAAATTCAACAACGCTTCATGCTAAAAACTCTCAATAAATTAGGTATTGATGGGACGTATCTCAAAATAATAAGAGCTATCTATGACAAACCCACAGCCAATATCATACTGAATGGGCAAAAACTGGAAGCATTCCCTCTGAAAACTGGCACAAGACAGGGATGCCCTCTCTCACCGCTCCTATTCAACATAGTGCTGGAAGTTCTGGCCAGAGCAATCAGGCAGGAGAAGGAAATAAAAGGTATTCAATTAGGAAAAGAGGAAGTCAAATTGTCCCTGTTTGCAGATGACATGATTGTATATCTAGAAAACCCCATTGTCTCAGCCCAAAATCTTCTTAAGCTGATTAGCAACTTCAGCGAAGTCTCAGGATACAAAATTAATGTACAAAAATCACAAGCATTCTTGTACACCAATCACAGACAAACAGAGAGCCAAATCATGAGTGAACTCCCATTCACAATTGCTTCAAAGAGAATAAAATACCTAGGAATCCAACTTACAAGGGATGTGAAGGACCTCTTCAAGGAGAACTACAAACCACTGCTCAATGAAATCAAAGAGGATACAAACAAATGGAAGAACATTCCATGCTCATGGGTTGGAAGAATCAATATCGTGAAAATGGCCATACTGCCCAAGGTAATTTATAGATTCAATGCCATCCCCATCAAGCTACCAATGACTTTCTTCACAGAATTGGAAAAAACTACTTTAAAGTTCATATGGAACCAAAAAAGAGCCCGCATCGCCAAGTCAATCCTAAGCCAAAAGAACAAAGCTGGAGGCATCACGCTACCTGACTTTAAACTATACTACAAGGCTACAGTAACCAAAACAGCATGGTACTGGTACCACAACAGAGACATAGATCAATGGAACAGAACAGAGCCCTCAGAAATGATGCCGCATATCTACAACTATCTGATCTTTGACAAACGTGACAAAAACAAGAAATGGGGAAAGGATTCCCTATTTAATAAATGGTGCTGGGAAAACTGGCTAGCCATATGTAAAAAGCTGCAACTGGATCCCTTCCTTACACCTTATACAAAAATTAATTCAAGATGGATTAAAGACTTATATGTTAGACCTAAAACCATTAAAATCCTACAAGAAAACCTAGGCAATACCATTCAGGACATAGGCGTGGGCAAGGACTTCATGTCTAAAACACCAAAAGCAATGGCAACAAAAGCCAAAATCGACAAATGGGATCTCATTAAACTAAAGAGCTTCTGCACAGCAAAAGAAACTATCATCAGAATGAACAGGCAACCTACAGAATGGGAGAAAATTTTTGCAACCTACTCATCTGACAAAGGGCTAATATCCAAAATCTACAATGAACTCAAACAAATTTACAAGAAAAAAACAAACAACCCCATCAAAAAGTGGGCAGAGGACATGAACAGACACTTCTCAAAAGAAGACATTTATGCAGCCAGAAAACACATGAGGAAATGCTCATCATCACTGGCCATCAGAGAAATGCAAATCAAAACCACAGTGAGATACCATCTCACACCAGTTAGAATGGCCATCATTAAAAAATCAGGAAACAACAGGTGCTGGAGAGGATGTGGAGAAATAGGAACACTTTTACACTGTTGGTGGGACTGTAAACTAGTTCAACCATTGTGGAAGTCAGTGTGGCGATTCCTCAGGGATCTCGAACTAGAAATACCATTTGACCCAGCCATCCCATTACTGGGTATATACCCAAAGGACTATAAATCATGCTGCTATAAAGACACATGCACACGTATGTTTATTGCGGCACTATTCACAATAGCAAAGAGTTGGAACCAACCCAAATGTCCAACAACGATAGACTGGATTAAGAAAATGTGGCACATATACACCATGGAATACTATGCAGCCATAAAAAATGATGAGTTCGTGTCCTTTGTAGGGACATGGATGAAACTGGAAAACATCATTCTCAGTAAACTATCGCAAGGACAAAAAACCAAACACCGCATGTTCTCACTCATAGGTGGGAATTGAACAATGAGAACTCATGGACACAGGAAGGGGAACATCACACTCCGGGGACTGTTGTGGGGTGGGGGAGGGGGAGGGACAGCATTAGGAGATACACCTAATGCTAAATGACGAGTTAATGGGTGCAGGAAATCAACCTGGCACATGGATACATATGTAACAAACCTGCACATTGTGCACATGTACCCTAAAACCCTAAAGTATAATAAAAAAAAAAAATGAATATATGTAGACATTGATTTTGTAATTATTTAGCTGATGATGGCTACTTTTGATCATTTCTGTTTGTCTGTTTCTTTTATGTTTAAGTAGCTTCCATAAAGCCTTTGCATAGACAACAATGTAATTTTCTTATTGGATAGCCCTAAAAATGGCACTAAAAGATTATGTATTACTTTGGCGTTGAATTGTGAAACAAAGCAGTAAGAAATACTTGCCCCAAGAGTTGCTTACTAACATAGCATACCAACTACGATAGGGACCCACAGCATCATTGCATCTTTCCCCACAAGCAAATCACTACACAACTGAAGGCTGCTACACCCATAGGGACTTGCCATTGTTTGCAACAATATGGTGGGCATCACACATTTAAATATTGCAAAACCAGGGCCAGGCGTAGTGGCTCATACCTGTAATCCTAGCACTTTGGGAAGCCAAGGCGGGCAGATCACCTGAGGTCAGGAGTTCAAGACCAGCCTGGCCAACATGGCGAAACCCCATCTCTACTAAAAATACAAAAATTAGCCAGGCGTGGTGGCACATGCCTGTAATCCCAGGTACTCGGGAGGCTGAGGCAGGAGAATCACTTGAACCTGGGAGGCAGAGGTTGCAGCGAGCCGAGATCACACCACTGTACTCCAGCCTGGGCAACAGAGTGAGACTCTGTCTCAAAAAAATAAAAATAATAAATAAATAAATTTTGCTAAACCAGAAATCTGAGGCCCAATATTAACTTTCAACTAATTTGTCATTTTGGCTAAATTATTTGCAAATACTAGCTTATCTATTGCTAGTGAGCAAATTCTATTCTCCTAATCCTACACTACCTCTGAAACCTCTTCTTTCATATGTGTAAATTAAGTTTGATAGCTTTCCTGAAAACAGGAAATTGTTCAAAAGACTTAATTTTTTCTTTCCTGTCATAAAAAGTATAACAGCTCAAGCTTCAGAGGTGAGAGCTGGGGAATGGTGGAATGAGAACCAAGAAAGACAAGGGTATTTTCTCTCGAATTGTCTACTTCAGACAACCTTATTCCAGATATGAACACAAACTGGACTCGCTGCCAGCTCACGGCCTCTATTGTAAGCATAAGAAGGAGCAGAAATGAGACAAATATGCATTGTGCCTTAAATGCAAAGGAAGTGGCTGTAACACTAAAAGAATGATTGCCCAGGGGCCAGATTAAATTAAAAATCTAGGAGTTTGGAATATCTCAAATCATCTATGAAGTACAGAAAATATTTTGTTATTGTGACACAACAGCTTCTCTTCTAAAAGGAAAATAAACTTCAGGAAATTGAACTTCGAAGATGCCACTGTTTCAATCATCAAAATTGGACATACAGTGCTGTGTTTTAAAGGAATAGTGCCCCCGTGTGGTTTTTGACAAGATTTCAGAAAATGTTCAGCGTTGTCTCAGAAGTCACACTTGTTTATACTACTACAAACAGTGAATTTTTCTTGTGTGGATTTATTTTTAACTGTGGTTACAGATGTGTTTGCAGTATAGTAGAAAAACGTCAGAGCTGTAAAGAGCTGTGTTTGCAGCGGGAGAGTTGCTCCATCTATCTCCCTGTTTAGTAAAGAGGATGTGAGGACAGGACGTGCACAGGGCGCCCCCTGCAGGTGCTGATGCAGCCGACACCTCTGGAGGGCGCAAGGCCGAGGCCACCACAAGTCACTTGGCATGAGTGTCCACAGAGCTTCCTAGGAGCTACCAGAAACGAACCACATCTCCCCTCTTACCTGCAGTGGGTTCACACACTCTGCCTTTTCTCTTGTTGTTGTGAACAAACCGACCAAATCCCTTACAGACCGGCCCTTCCACTCGAGCACTGGATATTACTCCAGTACAGGGCCCCAGCAATTTTCCTCCGTCCCTCCTGAATCTTCAGTGTCTTCCTTTCTACTGGACTGTTTCCATCAGAGTCAACATATAAACATGCTATCAGATTAATAAAAACCCTCTCTGGGCTCCACTTCTCTAGTCCCTTTTTTTTTTTTCTTTGAGACAGGTTCTCGCTCTGTCACCCAGGCTGGAGTGCAGTGGTGCCATCTCTGCTCACTGCAACCTCTGCCTCCTGGGCTCAAGCGATGCTCATGCCTCAGCCTCCTGAATAGCTGGGATTACAGGTGCATGCCACCACACGCAGCTAATTTTTGTATTTTTAGCAGAGATGAGGTTTCTCCACGTTGGCCAGGCTCGAACTCCTGACCTCAGGTGATCTGCCTGCCTTGGCCTCCCAAAGTGCTGAGATTACAGCTGTGAGCCACTGCATTTGGCCTCCACTCCCTTTTACTGCTATAATACTTAGAAGAATTGTCCATATTAACTGACTCTACCTTCAATCTTTCCATTCTCTCTTGAACCCATTCCAATAAGGCTTTTCTGCTCACTACTCCACCAAAACTGGTCTTACTGAGGTCCCCAATGGTGTCCATATTGTTAAGTCCATTGGGGAATCTTGGCTCATCTAACTTGATCCATTGACAGCATTTGACACAATTATCTTTCTTTCTTTCTTTTTGATACGGAGTCTCTGTCACCCAGGCTGGAGTGCAGTGGTGTAATATTAGCTCACTGCAACCTCCACCTCCTGGGTTCAAGCGATTCTCCTACCGCAGCCTCCTGCATAGCTAGGATTACAGGCACACATCACCATGCCTGGCTAATTTTCATATTTTTAGTAGAGACAGGGTCCACGTTGTCCAGGCTGGTTTCAAACTCCTGACCTCAGGTGATCCGCCCACCTCGGCCTCCCAAAGCGTTGAGATTACAGGCGCGAGCCAGGGCTCCCAGCCACATTCCTCCTTTCTTAGAATCATTTCTTCTATTGGCTTTCAGGCACCTCCTCCCATTTTTCTGGCCACTCCTTCATCTCCTTTGCTGGATCCACATCTCCCCAACCACTAAACCAGTGGTTCTCAACCCTGGCTGTGTATTAGAATCACCCAGAAAGCTTGTGTGTGTGTGTGTGTGTGTGTGTGTGTGTGTGTGTGTGTGTGAGATAGAGAGAGACAGAGGTAGAATGGGGGGAGAGAGAGAGAAAACTTGTGTGTGTGTGTGTGTGTGTGTGCGTGTGTGTGTGTGTGTGATAGAGAGAGACAGAGGTGGGGTGGGGGGAAAGAGAGAGAGTCTTCCTCTGTTTTCCAGGTGGAGTGCAGTGGTGCCATTATAACACTCCAGCCTCAACCTCCAGTGCTCAAGCAATCTTCCCACCTCGGCCTCCAGAGTAGCTGGGATTACAGGTGTGCACCATCACAGCTGGCTAATTTTTTGTAGAGATGAGGTCTCACTATGTTGCCCAGGCTGGTCTTGAACTCCAGGGCTCAAGTGATCCTCCCGCCTTGCCCTCCCAAAGTGCTGGGATTACAGGCATGAGCCACCGCACCTGGCCCTCACCCAGGGAGCTTTTAAAAGATAGTGATGCCAGAGCCTACCACTCTCAGTGATTCTGATTTAACTCATCCAGGAAGGACCCTAGGTGATTTTGATGTTCACCCAGGATGAGGGTCACTGTTCTAAATGCTGGGATGCCCCATGGCTGAGTTCCCAGACCTCTTCTTTTACCGTCTACATGCACTCTCTGGAAGATCTCATTAAGTCTCATGGCTTTAAATGCCTTTTACAACTTGTCTTGGTTTCAGTTCACCTGAAAGCAGAGCCTGTGAAAAGGATTTGGGTGCAGGGAGTTTATCTGGAAAGTGATCTCATTCATTAGGAGTGAGAAAGTGGGAGAGAAGGAGAGAAGATGGAAAAAAGCCAGTGTAAATGTGCGTTTTCAGGGTCATGGCTACGGCCAACCGGGGCTCAGTTCTGCTGGGCCTTCTGAAAAATGTACACCTTTCTACCCAGTGGCATTTATCTGGTGGCTTCATCTCCCATTGGTGGGTGGTTTTGCAGGAGGCATTAACTCCCTTGCACATCTAGGCTGCAGTGAGCTTCAGAAAAGACCAGTCAGCAGAAGGTAAAAAGATATGCAGTGTGCACTTGAAATGAGTCTGAGCTCACTCACAGCAACTGGCCCAGGACAGCTATGACAGACATCAAAAGTGGGCCGACTGGCACCAGAGTTATGTGCCACATCTGATGCTTCCAACATGTATATGCCCAGCCCCAACCTTTCCCCTGAACTGCAGACTCACATATCCAACTTAAATATTTAGTAGGCGTCCCAAACTTCACATGCCCCGAAGTTCCTGATCTACTGTCTTCCCCCACCAAACCTGCTCCTCTCATTATCTTCAAACAACGGCAACCCATTCTTTCTTGCTCAGGCCAAAAACCTTTAAAGTCATCCTTGATGCCTTACCTTTTCCCACTCACCACGTTCTATCCATCAGCAAAGCCTATTGACTCTACCTTCAAAATACATCCAGAATCTGACAGTTCTCACCACCTCCACCACCCTGGTCTAAGCCATCATCATCTCTTGCCTGAATTATTGCTCTAGCTTCCTTACTAGACTCTGCTTCTGCCCTCTCTTTTTCTCTTAAAACCACTCTCAGCTCAGCAGTCAGAGTGATCCTGTTAAAATGGAAGGGAGAGAATTTTACTACCCTGCTCCAGACTCCCCAAAGACTTCTCACCCAAAATAAAAGTCAGGGAACAACATGACTTAGCCCCTTGTGACTTCTTAGATCACATCTACTACTTGCCCTTTTTGCTCCTTAAATATACTAGGCATGATTCTGCCTTGGGGCCTTTGCACTTGCTGTAACCTCTGCTTGAAATATTCTTTTCCCATTTAATCACTTGCCTCCCTCATCATCTCCTTTTCCTGCCAACCCTATTTAAAATTGCAGCTTTTTTTTTTTTTTAAGACAGGGCCTCACTCTGTTGCCCAGGCTGGAGTACAGCAGCACAACCTGATCACAGCTCACTGCAGTCTCAATCTCCCAGACTTCAGCCATTCTCCCCACTCAGCCTCCTGAGTAGCTGGGACTACAGGCACATGCCACCATGCCCAGCTAATTTTATTTTTTGTAGAGATAGGGGTCTCCTTATGTTGCCCAGGCTGGTCTTGAACTCCTGGCTTCAAGTGATCCTCCTGCCTCAGCCTTCCAAAGTGCTGGGATTACAGGAATGAGCGACCATACCTGACCTGCAGCTCTTTTCTGAATTTGCTTTCTCTCCTTGGCACTCACCACACTCTAACATTGTGTGTATTTTTCTTATTTATCTTATGCATATAATAGGCACTTGATAAAGAGAAGCTGAATGAATAAATGAAAGGACCAATAATTATAACCAAAATGAATATTTATTGAGTATTTTCCATATGCCAGGCACTGTCTATTAAGCACTCATTTAAACTGCACAATCAGCTTAAGAGGTAAGTTCAATTATCTCCATGCCATGTATGAAAAATGTATGCATTTGTACGTATGCATACATTTTTCATACATAACATGGAGATAATAATAGAATTGACGCAGAAGAGAACTGATGTATAAATTGCCAAAGTTATGCAATTATTAAGCAGCCTAATATAAGTCCATACATATCCCATTCTGAACTGTAGACTCTTAACAACTAGAAAATACTGAGACCGGCCGGGCGCGGTGGCTCACGCCTGTAATCCCAGCACTTTGGGAGGCCGAGGCGGGCGGATCACAAGGTCAGGAGATCGAGACCATCCTGGCTAACACGGTGAAACCCCGTCTCTACTAAAAATACAAAAAATTAGCCGGACGCGGTGGCGGGCGCCTGTAGTCCCAGCTACTCGGGAGGCTGAGGCAGGAGAAAGGCGTGAACTGGGGAGGCGGAGCCTGCAGTGAGCAGAGATAGCGCCACTGCACTCCGGCCTGGGAGCGAGACTCCGTCTCAAAAAAAAAGAAAAAAAAAAAAGAAAATACTGAGACTGGTTGCTAATCCCGAAGATTAATCCTGTCCCTAAATCTTCTGGGAAACAAATGTCACTCTGACAATGACGTAAATGAGCTCATGGTAAGAAATGAGTGTCCACTCAGTGACTTGGGAGCCACAGATGAGCTGAACTAGAGAAGAATGCCACAAAGAGGAGGGTCAGGGACGTGCTGGTCAAGTGGACATTCACACCACGGTATTGTTTCAGCAAATATCTACTGAGAGCCTCTCACTGCCTAGTGCAGTTCTCAGCTGTGGAAATTGGATGCTGAACAAATCAAAGAGCTTACAATCTAGCAGAAGAAACCGTAATTAGATACATTTTAAATATAAAATCAGGTATTGACAAGCTATGGTCAGGAAAGATTCCCTGAGCTTTCCAGCTCCTCCCCTGCCACCTCCCCTCCTGACTCATACCAAGGGAAGTGACAGGAAAGCCATGTGCTACCTCTTTGGCTCCAGTGGGAAGCTCAAACCACACAAGCTTTGGCCCCAGCCCAAACTCCTGACCACCATAAAAGCCAAAGCCGAGGCGGGCGGATCACACGCTCAGGAGTTCGAGACCAGCCTGACCAACATGGTGAAACCCAGTCTCTACTAAAAATACAAAAATTAGCTGGGCTTGGTGGCACATGCCTATGATTCCAGCTACTCGGGAGGCTGAGGCAGGACAATCGCTTGAACCCGGGTGGCGGAGGTTGCAGTGAGCCGAGATCGTTGCCACTGCACTCCAGCCTGGGCGACAGAGTGAGACTCCGTCTCAAAAAAAAAAAAAAAAAAGCCAAAGCCAGTTGCCCTTGAGGCTCTCAAGCCATTTTCTAACCTGCCTGAGAGCCTGCCCAGCTCTCCCCAGAGAGCTTCAATTTGTGAGTAGCATCTTTTTACACCTTCTTAGTGCACAGGTGGCACCCTCAGTCTCAATATCAGAACCACATTTTAGGTCAGAGGTTGACACATCCTCCCTTCTACAAGGGCAATCACAAGACAAGGATCACCTGAGCAGAAACCTAATCAAATGAGGGGATGAGGGAAGAGCAAAGAGGGCATGAGCCACAATACCCTTTAAACTCAAAGCAACAATTTAGGACTGGAAACCCCAGGAATTCGGATGATGGATGCTGAACCAAAGGGTTGTGGATTTGCTCGTGATTACTGCCACCTCCAGACCAGCAAAGGACACAACTGGGAAAAAGCTGCACTACAAAATTTAAAATACCTAAAATATGGAAATGGAACATGAACAAGTACTTCATCGGGGCCCAGATTTATATGTGCCCCGAATGAGTCAACATCAATTCTCCCGACACCCAGTGATATCTTTGTGTGTAACACAGAACAGCACAAGCCTAACTAGTTCTACTGTAGCCTGTGGACAAATCTCTCCATAACTGCACCTTTCAATACTTAACCTATATGATTTCTAGATAATGATATAATCATGTAATCGCGTTATCACAATGATATATATAACCATATCATTTATATTTGTCTTTCTGCGAAAGAAGAAGGGAGTATTATTTTAATTTGTTTTCCTTGGAATCTGACCAAGGCTGAGACCAAATGAGCAATCTGTTGGTCAAAAACATTTCATGTATAACCACGTGGTGAACAGCTTGCAGTGAGATTTGGGAGAGTCACAAGGAAAGGAGGAGCAGATCCTTGCATACAGTGTTTAAAATCTAATAAGCAACAACGAGTTCACACAAGTGAGTATTAGCCAAAACATGACAAATATATACAAATGCTCCAGTTATTTTTGTTGTGTACAAGCACTAGGGATGGAAAACTAAAGAAAGTATTTGTCCAAGAAAGCTTCATAAAGGATGGCACTTCTGAGTAGCTTTGAAGAAGAAAAATCCAAGTAGCTTGGGAAAAGACATTCTATCCAGGAGAAATGGATTAAGGCCAAGAAGATAGAGTGTGTTGGTGACACGGAAGCAAAGGCATTGTTATGGACTGAACTGTGTCCCCTGACAAATTCATATGTTAAAGCCCTAACCTCCAATATGATGGTATTTGAATGTATCTGGGAGGTAATTAGATTTAGATGAGGTCATGAGGGTCTTATAAGGACACTAATCCCATGATGAGATTAGGGTTCTTATAAGAAAAGAAAGAGCCCAGGGCCGGGCACGGTGGCTCATGCCTGTAATCCCAGCACTTTGGGGGGCTGAGGTGGGCGGATCACGAGGTCAGGAGTTTGAGACCAGCCTGGCCAACATGGTGAAGCCCCATCTCTACTAAAAATACAAAAAATTAGCCAGGTATGGTGTTGTGCACCTGTAATCCCAGCTACTCAGGAGGCTGAGGCAGGAGAATCGCTTGAACCCAGGAGGCAGAGGTTGTAGTGAGCCAAGACTATGCTACTGCACTCCAGCCTGGGCAATGGAGTAAGACTCGATCTCAAAAAAAAAAAAAAAAAAAAAAAGAAAAGAAAAGAAAGAGCCCAGAGTTTGCTCTCTCTGCCACATGAAGACACAGCAGGAAGACAACCACCTGCAGATTAGGAAAAGGGTCTGCTATGGTCTGAATGTTTGTGTCCCCTCAAAATTCACAGATTGAAATCCTAACCCCCACAGTGATGGTATTAGGAGGTGGAGCCTTTAGGAGGTGCTTAGGTCATGAGGGCAGAGCCTCATGAAAGTGATTAGTGCCTTTATGTGAAAAAGGCCCTGGATTGACCCCTTGCCCCTTCTACCATTTGAAGACACAGTGAGAAGGCACCATCCATGAACCAGAACATTGGCCTTTGCCAGACACCGAATCTACCAACACCTTGATCTTGGACTTCCCAGCCTCTAGAACTGTGAGAAATAAATTCCTGTTGTTTAAGCCACCTGGTCTATGGTATTTTGTTATGGCATCCTGAGCTGACTAATACAGTCATGCATCATGATAACAAGTAAAGAGCAAATTACGGCCGGGCGCGGTGGCTCACGCTTGTAATCCCAGCACTTTGGGAGGCCGAGGTGGGAGGATCACGAGGTCAGGAGATCGAGACCACGGTGAAACCCTGTCTCTACTAAAAATACAAAAAATTAGCCGGGCGTGGTGGCGGGCGCCTGTAGTCCCAGCTACTCGGAGAGGCTGAGGCAGGAGAATGGCGTGAACCCGGGAGGCGGAGCTTGCAGTGAGCCGAGATTGCGCCACTGCACTCCAGCCTGGGCGACAGAGCGAGACTCTGTCTCAAAAAAAAAAAAGGGCAAATTACACAAAAAGGTGCACTGAGTAGAGAATGCTGAAGCGCAAGTTCAAGAAGCCTCATTTTCTTTTTGAGGCAATTGTGAGCACTCTTACCTTCTTTTTTTTTTCTAATTATATTTCTACTCTTCATTTTATTCACTATTTAGTTGCTTCTAAAATAGTTTGAGGATTATATTAACACAATCTTGAAAAAATAAAATTCACACATAGTCAAGTAACACTGTAGGACATGTTTGTTAAGACAAAAGAAACACAACATTGAAAATACTTGGGCATTTTTCATGCTTATAAGACACTAGATTTATGTTTAAATTTTTTTCATCAATATTAATAGTATAATTCACTATGGATAGATGAAATTTTACACAAGATAATCATTAATTTTTACAGATATGATCTCAAAATTTTAGAAAATTTTGTTTCCATTGTTATTGAAAAGAATTTTATTTATTTATTTATTTTTATTATACTTTAAGTTTTAGGGTACATGTGCACAACATGCAGGTTTGTTACATATGTATACATGTGCCATGTTGGTGTGCTGCACCCATTAACTCGTTATTTACATTAGGTATATCTCCTAATGCTATCCCTCCCCACTCAACAGGCCCCGGTGTGTGATGTTCCCCTTCCTGTGTCCAAGTGTTCTCATTGTTCAATTCCCACCTATGAGTGAGAACATGCGGTGTTTGGTTTTTTGTCCCTGCGATAGTTTGCTGAGAATGATGGTTTCCAGCTTCCTCCATGTCCCTACAAAGGACGTGAACTCATCCTTTTTTATGGCTGCATAGTATTCCATGGTGTATATGTGCCACATTTTCTTAATCCAGTTGGAACCAACCCAAATGTCCATCAATGATAGACTGGATTTAGAAAATGTGGCACTCTCACCTTCTAAAATTGATACTGATGTCAAGCAATGTTGGGGAAAGATGATTCACTCACTGCACAGCCTGGCCCTGGGCAGAAAACACGGCAGTAACAGGGAAGTGGGTGCAAGCAGTCGGGGAAAGGGTATTTGGGGTAGACAGGCGGTATTGCCACGGGACTAGCAAGATATTTTACAGATGAAGAAATAACAATTTACAGAGAAACTTCCTTCCAGAAAGAAAAAGAGGACCCAAGAGAAGAATGACCATCATCCTGGTGTGCCCAGAACTCTTTCAGTTTTAGCACCTAATATTGTACATCCTGGGAAACCTCTCAGTCCCCAGGACTGTTGGTCACCCCACAAAGGACACTTCACAAATTATTAAATCTGAACAAGTAACAGGTACAAGATATGATGATGATGACCTAATGACAGAATAAGACTCTGAGGGTGAATCAAGATTTAAATTGCAGTTACGTGTTATACAATGTATGTAGTTCAGGCTGGTAGGAGGACCTTCCAGAAACTGGAAACATGGGACTCTGAGGATGAGAGAGCACACACAGGTGAGCGGAGACTTCTTCTCCTCCTAATATCCCACTGTGGACGGGTGCTGTGTTATCTGTACTGTGGCCCCTCTGCAGCACAACCTGAGCGAGGAAGGCAGGTCAGACACAGCCAGGGGCTTGCTCAAAGGCCTGGGACCGGGCAGAGGAGGATCCACAGATGGAGCTCAGGTCTCCTCATCCTTAATCCTAGGCTTTCTCCCCTGCCCATCAGCCTCTCCTGGCAGCCACTCATCCTCGGATTTCAGAGTCCTGGTGGCCTCTAGGGAGTGAGAGGACAGTGAGCGGGGTCTCTGCTAGACCTTGAAGAGAGACCTGGAGTTAATGGTAGAGAACTAGACAACAGGAAAAAGAGGAGGTTTTAAAAATTATCCATATTTTTGAGAACTGATATTTTCCTCCATTACTAGAAAATTGCAATTTCTGTTGGCATGAGGCTCACTAAAAGGTAAGCACCGTGCTGACAGTCTTGCCAAGCCAAGGGTGAAAGCCTCACAGCCCGTGGCTTGCTTGAACGAAGGCTCCATCAGGGGACAGCAAACTCCCTCATTTCGTATTCAGGCAAGAGCGGAGAGCAACAGAGCCTTGAAGATTCAAGTGTCTGGATCCTTCTAGGGTGGGGAAAGGATGTGGCAAATAGGGAGAGAGAAAAAAGGAATAGGAGGCACATGAGCAAGTCTGATTTTTTCAGACCTTCTGTTAAAACTGCCCCACAGATGGTTTCAAAATACAGAACCAGAGACTGTGGAGAGCTGGAAGGAATCCCCTTCCCCCCGTCCATTATCTTTGCTCCACAGATAAGAAATTGGCCTCAGAAGGGGAGGGACTGACCCAGGCCACACAGCCAGGAAGGGGCAACAGCCATGTCTCCTGACTCTCAGTGTAACATTTTTTCCCCTAAAATACACTGGACCAAAACCTACTTAGCGGCCCATGGAAATGAACAAGTAAATTGTTAACTTGCTATTAATTTTAGCTATCAACTATTGATGGTGGCACATCTAACTCAGTGGGTCATGATTTTAAGAAAGCCACAATTAATTACAAATTCCTTAAAAAACACAAATAGAGACTATGGTTTAACCATATATTACCGAGACATTTCAATACAACTTTATTTTTAATAATAGGGAATTCAAAAAAATCTAAATGCTTTTTTGCTTAATGCATTTTCTCTCTCCAAAGAAAGTCTCAATATGCTTTATATGTTTCCATCTTAAAAAGATTTTTTAGGCAGGGTGTGGTAGCTCATGCCTATAATCTCAGCACTTTGGGAGGTTGAGGCAGGAAGATTACTTCAAGACCACTCAGGGCAATATAGCAAGACCCCCCATCTCTACGAAAACAAAAAATTAGCTGGGTATGTTGGCATATGCCTATAGTCCCAACTACTCAGGAGACTGAGGCAGGAGAATTAAGCCCTGGAGTTCAAGGTTGCAGTGAGCTATGATTATGCCACTGCACTCCAGCCTGGGCAAGAGAGTAAGACCGTGTCTCTTAAAAAAAAAAAAAAAAAGGTAGAAAAATGAACTAGTTTGGTGTAGACAGGTTCCTCTGCAGAGGTTCTGCTTCAGGCCTGAGTGAGGCAGTGGCAGCCAGGCAAGGCCCTGGAGAACAGCATGCCAAACAAGAGGAACAGACAGGGCCAAGGTCCCCAGGCGGGGAAGGGACTGGCATGCTTGAGAGCAGAAAGAAGACCCAGGCAGCTGGTTGAATAATGAACAAGGAGTAGCGAGGTGGAGGAATGAGGATGAAGAGGCATGCTTACACGTTTTTACAAAACGGCAGCTTTTGACTTGCTGAAGCAAATGAAATGCTCCCATTAAATCCCCGCTTGGTGGTGTAGATGGGCTGCCACCACCACCTCTCTGAAGTGACTGAAAACAACAGGGAGGGGACTGAGGGGATGCGACCAGCATCCTAGAAGAGCAACTTCAGACTCCCTCCTTCAACTCCAGCAGCCACAGTTGCTTGGATACCCTTGTAGTTCAGGTCTCCTGAGGTCTCTACATGGCTTCCAGCTGCCTTTCTAGCACGTGAAGATTCTACCCTATCATCCTCTGCCATTTAAGGCGAGAGGCAGATTCACTGTGATCTGGGTAAATACCATTTCCAAAAAGGAAACCGGCACCCAAACCTCCCATCTTTTTATAAATTCTCCTGCACAGACGGTATAGTCTCAAAGGACGTAGGAGCCAAACTTGGGGAAAAAAAAATTTTTCTCCCCTATTTAGAAAGTTCTAAATAATCTGACACAACATTCAGCTAGTAGGGGTGTGAGAAAGTGGGAAGGAGGACTTTAAGGCAAAAGTCACATGAAATAAAGAGAAAAATGAAAAATGTAAGCTTTTGCCCTTTTGTGAGGACTTCTCTAATTCTCGTGATATTTCATTTCCCTGAATCAAATTATTCACTCCTTCAGTTTGTAGGTAACAGACATTTCCCTTCCTTATTAACAAGATGCACGTAGTTAGCAACATAATAGAAGCAAGAATTTTGTATTGCTTGGTGTGTCTGGGTCACATACTATTTTTAATTCCTGTCTCCTAACACCTGGGGGGGAAAAGTTAAGTTCAACAATTCCTTACACAGGAAAAAAAAGAAATGAGCATTTCTCCCTCACTAACAGGCAGCACTTCCAAATAAAACCTGTCAGGCTTACGAGCAAGATGGACTCGGAGTGGCTTTCTCCTCATTACTTGTCTCCCAACAGGGCTATTAAATGATAGGAATGCCCAGGGTTGATACATTTAAATTTCATTTCAAATTAAAATCCCAACAGAAGTCACGTCTTGCAAAGTAGGTCTTAAAAATACTTCTATGCTGGGCAGATGAGATCTGCAGGGGAAGGAAAAGCAGAGAGTGGATGCAGGTGGCAGTACCTAGTGAACTAAAAGCTCTTGAGGTCTCCATTAGGGCCCTCACACAGGGCTCCGGTGAAGGGTGATAACAAGGAAGGGACGAGGCCACACAGCAGGGGAACTGAGAGCAAGGACAACGCTTGTCCTGCAAGAGCAAGCTAACCTTGCTGCCTGCTCCGGCCTCTCCTTTATCTCAAGCCGTTACCACAAAATGGGCAGGCGGCTTCCCTTGCAGAAAATCCCCCATCATGAAAAGCATCGCATAAATGTCCATTTTCACTTAACGATCCGTATATGAATTAGAGAATGTGGGTTTTGTTTTTGTTTTTTGTTTTCCTTTCTGGATGTTTGTAGTCCTGCCTTTAAAACACCAGGGCATGGCATCTGACACAGAGTTGCTGTTTTCTACAACAGCACCCCCACAGTGCTCTTTTAAACACACTAACCCCTGGGGTAAGGAAAAAAAGTTATGAGGAAAAGTGTTCCCTGGCTTCTTATTCTCTAATAAGTGCTATGTGGTGCTGCTTCACTGGGATCAACTGGTTTCAACTTTCTATTCTCAGTGGCATCTATAGCAGGCTTGAGGCAGAACAGTTGACCAAAGGAACCGTGAGTGTAGCTGGAGTCCTGGGAAGTCTGTGGCAAAAGTATTGGCAGTGGTTGATCAAGTGGCACCTGTTGTTAAATGAACAAATTCCCCATTTCCAGACCTAACCACAAATTGGCAAGTGCACTTTATAATCCAATGCCCTTCAAAATCCCAAACCTCCGGGCAGGAGAAGGAAAGTGACGTTCAGTGAGAGACATAAGGTCTGACATTGACTCCACCATGTTACAAGCAATATCCAGATGTTTCACAGAAAGCAAGCACTTTCTTAAACGGATGATTTTCTTTTGTATATTTATTCGTTGTCTTGCTCCAAAAATGATTCAAGGCAACTTTAAAAAATATATTCGCAGGCCGGGAGCAGTGGCTCATGCCTGTAATCCCAGCACTTTGGGAGGCCAAGGCAGGCAGATCACCTGAGGTCGGGAGTTCAAGACCAACCTGACCAACATGGAGAAACCCCATCTCTACTAAAAATACAAAATTAGCCAGACTTGGTGGCACATGCCTGTGATCCCAACTACTCGGGAGACTGAGGCAGGAGAATCGCTTGAACCCGGGAGGCAGAGGTTGAGGTGAGCTGAGATTGTGCCATTGCACTCCAGCCTGGGCAAAAGAGTGAAACTCCGTCTCTCTCTCTCTCTATATATATATATATATGTAATGTATATACGTATGTATTAAGATGCACTTGATATGGATTAAGATTGTCCTTGTTAGACAAACTGCAAGAATAGCTCCGATTAACCAATAGACATTTCTCAAGCTTTTACCCCTCAAGCATTTGAGTTTAAAACTTCAAGAATAAATTAAATTCTCCATAAGATTTTTAAACTCCATCATATCATCGAGAATAAAACTGTTAAGTGTGCACACCGTGTTTACTGCAGCATTATTAACGATACCCAAGATGTGGAAGCAACCTAAATGTCCGTCTATGCCTGAACGGATAAACAAAATGTGGCGTATGCAGACAATATTATTCAGCCTTAAAAAAGGAGGAAATCCTGCCATATGTAACGTGGAGGAAACTTGAAGACGTTACGTGAAATAACCCAGTCACAAAAAAGATACTGCATGATTCCACTTATATGGGGTATCCAAAGCAGTAAAACTCTTAGAAGTAGAAAATATAATGTGGTTGCCAAGCGCTGGGAGGAGGCAGTAACAGGTAGTTGTTATTCAATGGATATAGAATTTCAGTTTTGCAAGATGAAAAAGTTCTAGGGATCTGTTGCATAACAGACTGCATATAGTTAACACTGCTGTACTGTACACTTAAAAATGGTTAAGAAAGATGCTAAATTTTATGTTTTGTTTTGAGAGTCTCACTCTGTCTCCCAGGCAAGAGGGCAGTGGCAGAATCTTAGCTCACTGCAACCTCTGCTTTCCAGGTTCAAGCAATCCTCTTGCCTCAGCCTCCCAAGTAGCTGAGACTACAGGCGCGCACCACCACGCCTGGCTAATTTTTGTACTTTAAGTAGAGACGGGGTTTCGCCATGTTGGCCAGGCTGGTCTCGAACTCCTGACCTTAGGTGATCTGCTCTCCTAGACTTCCAAAGTGCTGGGATTATAGGCATGAACCACTGCGCCTGCAGTAAACTTTATGTTACATGTTTTTTACCACATTAATTTTTTTAAAGTGTTGAGTGTGGTGAAAGGTAGATTTCAGTGAGGATGTCGACCTCTAGAAGCTGAGTTTCCAGAGTCTTGGAAGTAATATTTCGGGGGTACTTTAGGCTACTCAGACCATGTTGAGAGTATTCTGTCTTATTTTGGACACAATGGCCTTGGACCATGGCTGAAAGACATGTCAGTCTTGGCTATGCCTTCTAGTATAACAGAACAAGTACACTCTGCCATGACGTGAGATTCCTTCGAAAAGTTTCACCTGACAAATATTAATTCAGAATGCCAGGAAGTGCACTAGATGCTAGAAAGCAGCTAGAAAGCAGCTATCATGAACTTCAGCTTCAAAAAGGCAGTGAACCTGAGCAGAACCCTTATTTGGGTGTTTCTATCTCAAAACGTTCTTGATGGCCTTAGCCACAAGATGGCGCATGTAGACCATTTCCACACTTGCGGCTCAGGCCAGTTGATGCTTGCGGGGGCATAGGTTCCCAAGCGCTTATGTAGGGTCTTCCTCCCTGGGCTTCTGTTTTGTTACCTTCTCAGTGAGTCATGTCTGAGAAGCTTGGTTTGGGCAGAAATAATATAATATTCTGCTTACCTCCTTTGAACAAGTACTCAAAGGTGGATATTACAATAACACACTTGCTATACCTAATAATATAACAAGACTCTCCTTTGAATGTGAATCAGAGAAGTGCTTCTGTGGCAATCTATATCCCGTCAATTTACAAACTGAGTGATTGCAAGAATAAATAAATCCTGCTTTGGCCCAAATGTCAATCTTTGCTAAAGAAATATGTCTGTGGACATTACAGAGGAATCGTGCCATTCTTAAATCTACTTACACCCTGCTTCTGTAAATGCTTACGTATCTGACTTGTTTTAAGGTATTTCAAAGCCAAAAGAGAGGCAAGAAATAAATGCTCACACATTTTGAAGTATTCCATGAACAACTGAATAATGTGACCTTCTGACTCCCAGTGAGTCTAAATTTTTCTCATTTTCTTGCTTAGACCAAAAGCACATATCCCCTCCCAGGTGAAGGCACAGCATTTAGGATGACACTCTTCTTTTCCTAAGGATGGGAGGGAGAGAAAGAAATGCTCTAGGAAGACATGGCCTCCCTCTGAGACCTAAAGGGAGGAGGGAAGATTTTTCTTCCCCCATTTGGTCAGAAGTCAGCCAGGGGAACCACCGTGAGCCAAGACCTCAGCAGGCCTGCAGCACTGCTGCTCCCCACTCATCCTTGGAGCTGCTCAGCAACTGCTACAGCAGGGAGCTGGCCGGGCCCCAGCCTGCAGTGAACACAGAGCCAGGCTGCAACAGCTGGATGCAGAAGGGAACCACCCCCAAGGAGGCCGTGACAAAACATAGGGCCCACGGAATCTTCAGCATTCATCTGGCCAGGAAAACTGGGGAGGATCAGAGGGCCCCCAAAGAAATGCATGTCAGGAACCTACTGGGAACTACCATGTTGTATTTGGAGGCAGGAGGTGGGGGTAGCTTTCATAAATCCTGCCAATGGCAAAGTTCCTAAATTCTTCAAAGCATCAAGGATGCTGTCCTGCGATGGGAATGCAGAACAAAAAGTCTTGTAAAGTAAGGGGTTGGTGAGCTTGTAATTCTGGGGTTTGGTAACTCTCACACCAGAGTGTGCACAAGTTGCTGAGAACCACGCAACAGCCCTTGCCGGCCTTTTCCAAGTTCTGCTGCTTGCCTTTGGCCTAATGAGCCGAATTCAGACTGCATATCCCCAATGCAGCTTCTACTGACAGACAAGGGTTTGGCAAGAAGCTGGAATGCAGCTTGACTGCAGATGATGAGTGTGTTCAGCAGAGATCATGAGCCCTTGGGACACAGGCTTCTACCTCAGCACCGAGTCTGGCTGGGAGATGGAAGAGGATAGGTGTGCGGGAGCAGCTGGAGGCACAGAAGAGGAAAGGCCCACCACTCTGCTGTAGCCCGCTGGCTCATATAACAGCTCATTAACAGCAGAGGCTGAGACTTCCTTTTCCTGTTTCCACAAAAGACATGGCAATAAAAGCAGGACAGCCTGCAAACTCAGCCATTTTCAAAGACTCATGGCATGTGAGATTGGGAGGAGGGTGACCAGCTGTGGCCACACAGATGGGGACAGAGGCCCTGACTGGTGCTAGCACTTGGCTGTAGTTGCACACATTAGTGGTGGAGAGGGACAGTTCCCTCAGGCCTTCCACCTCCCAGCCCAGGACACTCTGGACAGGAAATCTCCCCCTCTCTTCCCAGCCCTGTATGTCCCCACCCCAAGAGGATGCGACACTTCCTCATGTTCCCTGCTGGCCCATTGGCTAGAGCTCTGGACGGATATACAGGAAAGATAATAAACTAACCCAGAACTGAGGTCATTGCTTGCTTAGTTAATATGGGGATAATTAAACAGCATTTAAAGAAAATGGTTTAGCTGTATAAGCAAACATTTCCTTGTATTTAAAAAAAAGCAAGAAACATAGTTTTCTGAGGTCTCTACTTAACAATCTTATTATTGGGCCGAGCGCAGTGGCTCACACCTGTAATCCCAGCACTTTGGGCGGCCGAGGCAGGTGGATCACAAGGTCAGGAGTTCAAGACCAGACCGGCCAAGAGGGTGAAACCCCATCTCTACTAAAAATACAAAATTAGCCAGGTGTGGTGGTGGGTGCCTGTAATCCTAGCTACTCGGGAGGCTGAGGCAGAGAACTGCTTGAACCCAGGATGCAGAGGTTGCAGCGAGCTGAGATCTCGACACTGCACTCCAGCCTGGGCAACAGAACGAGACTCCGTCTCAAAAAAAAAAAAAAAGAATCTTATTATTCCCTCAGTGCTGAACCTAAACCTTCCCCTGACCAGTCTTTTGGAGGAAGCCTACACTTTTCCTACTCTGTTCACTTGCCAAGCAGCATATGGAGCCCTAGAATATTCTTGTTTTCACATAGGTTTTATCTTACATTTCCAACTACATTATTTGCTCTATGAGGATAAGAGGCTTGTTATATGCTCTATGTCTTAATGAAAACATCTGATAAAACATGATTGATCATTCTGTGCATGGCAGGCAGGCAGGGCAAGGGAGTAGGGTGGGAACAAACACTGATCACAGAAATGCAGGTATTCCTTCCAACCCTGGACAAGCAGAGCGAAGCTCGGAGAAAACTACGTAAGTCCTCAGAAACATAGTCAAAGGCATGAAGTAAGCACTGAAGCAGACCATATGGAAAATAACATCTATTTTTCAAAAGGATTTAAAATAGAGAATGCAGAACAAAAGAAGACGTTTATGGCAATATGTGTCTTGTGTACACCGAAGACATAATTTGTTGACAAAGGTTAAAGTCGCTTAATGCTCTTAAGGCAATGAATATACTTTATATCCAAAAAGAATAAGAATTTTAATTCCACCTTCTATTTCTCCAAAAATTGTACTGGCTGATAAGTGATGGCCCCCTGTTTTCATTGAGGCTAAATGGGAATGTTTCATTTATGGGCTATTCTGAATAAATTAGCTGGGAGTTTTTTTAAGTATCAAAAATACCAAGAGGTCTAACCCATATACTAGTTAAAAAGTAGAATTTTATACATCTGCTGAATCCGAAGGCTCATGATTTTCCTATCTCATGGTATTTAACTCCTACATTTTATAAAGAATTCAATGACATCTAGAATCTTTAAATTTATAAACACCTATCATTAAATCTGGCTCAGATAATAATTGAACCAAAGCATATAATGCCATGTCTATTCACGCCCTCTCATTTCACTGATACTTTCTTCAGCTAATTAATTTTATTTATTTATTTGTATTATTTTATTTTATTTATTCATTTATTTTTTTGAGACACAGTCTTGCTCTGTCGCCCAGGCTGGAGTGCAGCGGCACATTCTCGGCTCACTGCAACCTCCACCCCCTGGGTTCAAGTGATTCTACTGCCTCAGCTTCCTGAGTAACTGGAATTACAGGCGCACACCACCATGCCCAGCTAATTTTTGTATTTTTAGCAGAGACAAGGTTTCACCATGTTGACCAGGCTGGTCTCGAACTCCTGACCTCAGGTGATCCCCTTGCCTCCTCCTCCCAAAGTGCTAGGATTATAGGCATGAGGCACCGTTTCCAGCCAGCTAATTAAATTTAAAAAGAAGTTTTCAAGATTAGCAAAACCTTTAGAACTCATCTAAAAATCTAGTCCTTTGTTCATATCGAAATGCATATGCTGCCGGTGCCAAATGATGGTGATTAACCCCTGGCTGATATTTTCTGTGAAATAAATTGGTATTTTCAAGACAATTTCCTAGTGAGAAAATGTCCACATAAACAAAATTGCATTTTGATCAAATCCCCATGTTGGTCATCTTGGCAAAGCCCTCAAAGACCATGGCAAAACAGCCACGACTGCAACCCCTGACCTCAGCCTTTTGGGCCCTTTGGGAGCAGACTCCCCACACTCTATGGGAGAAACACCATTAGGCCATTAGGATTTCAACCTTGGATAAAGCTCTTCCTCCTGTTTCTCCCCACAAACTTTTGGCACTCAATTTAATGATTGTAAGACACTAAGAAAGACAAATGGTTTTTCTCTCTCCTATTTGCTAATCCCAAAGTATTACTTTATTCCCCTTTGGAACTTTTCACTGCAGAATCCTGTGTGTATAGAGAGGTCTGTGTTCTTAGGCTCAAGAATCTGTTTAATACACCATGAATTTAGAAGTCATCATCATGTTTTAGTTGCATAAGCTCAGTACTTATGGGAAACATTTCTGGAAGAAGGTAAATGGGGGCTATAAATTTCTGTTTAAATTTGCCATGAGTTATTAAACCCAGTTAAAATAATAATAATGTGACAGTGGGAAGAAACATGAAGGTAGGCAGTTGGCCAGGCCAGGGGCTGAAGGGACATTATTGCTGGTTATGAGAGTTTACTAAAATCATTACCATGAAAGGTCTGAGTTTTGGTAGGAGACTGGGGCACAGAAACTGCAGGAAGGAAGAAGCATCTGGACACATCAGTCCATCACCAAAAGACCTGGAGATTATATTGCTGGAGACATCTTCAGAAGTCCTCTGATTTTCTAAGGAAAACTGAATCAAAAAAATGGCTTTGGGTATGACTTCTCTTTCTTCTTCCAAAACCATCAAAAAGGGAGATATTTAGTGTTCTGTCTAGCACTATTGCAAGTAACATCCACGTAGAAGTCAGAAGACCCTGCGTGAGCACTAATTCCCCTGTTACTTCCACCAGAGCACAAACCCAAACAGGGCAGAGCCTCTGTCCTGCTCACACCATCATTCCCAGCACTTGGAATAATGCCCAGCACACAGGAGGTGTTCAATAAATAGCTGAAGGAGTGAAAGAGCGAACTATGTGACCTGTTCAGTCTGCCACACTTCTAGCCAAACCTCACCCTAAATGCAGAGCCAGAATGGGCCATGCTGGGAAGCAATACTCTATCTCCCCAATGTCCAGGGCCAGGTCAATGACTCTGTAAGGGACTAAGTCCCAGAAGCTTCCAAACTGATTGCTACTAAGCATGGTGAGAAAGCCATAATGCCATTTTTTAGGTCCCCCTACTAACTAATCTAGGGTCACCAGCAAGGCCTCAAACAGCATCTTGCTCCTCTTCCCGCGTAACCCTAGGAACGCTTTCCAATTCCATTTCCTTTCATCCATCTGCTCCCTCCCCAGGCCTGGTTCTTATACGTTGTAGCTTGCCAGGGGGTTGGACCATATTTCTTGGAGCCTCTACTTCTTCAGGCTCCTACTTAACAAAGGTCTGGACCTCTCGGGCCTCTGAGGATCCCTGAGTGAGTCCTACAGACCTGGCAAGTTACTCTTAGAAGTCAGGTTGAAGTCAAAGCAGCTAGACTAGCAGTGCCATTGACCCAAATCACCAGCTAAATTTACTACATTATTTACTGCTCATATTGTGTGGCCATCTGCTGATAGCAGATAATCATTAAAAAAAAGATCAAAAAAAGAAAAATGGCATTTTTATATCTTATGTTCCCCCTTCTGGCTGAAAGTGTTGTTAATTTTATTTATTTTTATTTTTTTAGAGATGTTTTCAGAAGCGTTTGAACCAGAGCGAGTCCATCTTGAATAGGCGCTGCGTAAAATAAGGCTGAGACCTACTGGGCTGCATTCCCAGGAGGGAAGGCATTCTTAGTTACAGGGTAAGACAGGAGGTCGGCACAAGATACAGGTCACAAAGACCTTGCTGATAAAACAGCATACAGTAACGAAGCCAGCTAAAACCCACCAAAACCAAGATGGAGAGGAGCGTGACCTCTGCTCGGTCTCACAGCTCATTATATGCTAACTACAATGCATTAGCGTGCTAAAGGACACACCCACCAGCATCACGACAGTTTACAGATGCCATGGCAACGTCAGGAAGTTACCCTGTATGGTCAAAAAAGAGGAGGAACCTTCATTTCAAGGGAATTGCCCACTCCTTTCCCAGAAAACTCATGAATAATCCACCCCTTGTTCAGCACGTAATCAAGAAGTAACAGTAAGTATAAGCAGCTGAGCAGCCTGTGCCACTGCTCACCTATGGAGTAGACATTCTTTGATTACTTTACTTTCTTAATAAACTTGCTTTCACTTTATGGATTCGCTTCTAATTATTTCTTGTGCAAGATCCAAGAACGTTCTCTTGGGGTCTGCATTGGGACCCCTTTCCAATAACAACGACGTCTCACTTTGTTATCCAGGCTGGAATGCAGTGGCATGATCATAGCTCACTGCCACCTCAAATTCCTGGGCTCAGGGATCCTCCCACCTCAGCCTCCGGAACGGCTAGACTACAGGCACACACCACCATACCTGCATAATTTTCAAAATTTTTTGTACAGATGAGGTCTTGCCATCTCCAGGCTGGTCTCAAACTCCTGGGCTCAAATGATCCTCCCGCCTCAACCTCCCAAAGTGCTGGGATTACATGTGTGAGCCACCGTGCTTGTCCCAATTTTTTTTACCTTCACACTTAGAACTAAAAGTGAGAGGGACTGTGTGCGTGTACACACGTTTACATACATACATACATACACATATGTACACCTACTTGGGTTTTGTAACATATTTGTGGCAAGATGTCTCAAATTCACTAATTTCTTTTGTTAAATAAATTGACTGATAGAAACCACTTTTCAAGTATTAAATTGCTCAGTTGAGCAGCATCATTCTTCAAATGTTAAATTGCTAAATTGAGAGGGCTTCTTTTCCAGGCTTTACAAACATTTGATTAAATCAGATTTCAGTTAATTAAAAAAACCAAAAGAGCCGGGCTTGATGGCACATACCTATAGTCACAGTTACTCAGGAGACTAAGGTGAGAGGATCGCTTGGGGCAAGGAGTTCAAGGCTGGCCTGGGCAACTCAGAAAGACCCTGTCTCTTAAAAATTTTTTTCAAAATCTTTCAAAAACCAATAGAATTATAAGAAAAAAAATCAAACTAAATTACTGATATAAAATATACTAAAAACAAAACGTGCTTCTTTCTCTGAAGCATGGAGAATATCTAAGATTACATCAAACACAAATGCACTTCTTTTAAAACAAATTTTATTTATTTTTATTTTAATTTTATTTTTTTGAGACGGAGTCTTGCTCTGTCGCCCAGGCTGGGGTGCAGTGGCGCAATCTTGGCTCACTGCAACCTCTGCCTCCCAGGTTCAAGCGATTCTCCTGCCTCAGTCTCCTGAGTAGCTGGGATTACAGGTGTGCACCACCATGCATGGCTAATTTTTGTATTTTTAGTAAAGATGGGGTTTCACCATGTTGGTCAGGCTGGTCTGGAACTCCTGACCTTGTGATCCGCCTGCCTCAGCCTCCCAAAGTGCTGGGATTACAGACATGAGCCACCGTGCCCGGCCTTAAAGCAAATTATTAAAGGGAAATTTTCCATATAAAATCTACAACACAGGGTGGAGAAATCACTATTACTCCCAGGTAGGGAATTTATCAAGCACATCCTAATAATTAAAAACATTTAAAGGCCACATACAAATAAAAACAACTTAAAATGAAACATGTCCAACATTTTCCATCCCACACCCTTTGTTTGGGTCATTTTCTCTGGCTGCAATGAGTTTTCCCTCATCTTTGCCATCCTTTCATGAGCCTGGCCACCATGGCAGGTCCACGGCCTGACTCACTCAACTTGCTACTGTGGGTCTCGTCTCCAATAAGAGACCATGAAAAACCCAAGGCCAGTTTTATTCTTCAAAATTTCCAGAGCACTTTGCACCCAAAAAGTTAACAATAATAAAAGTGTGCTAAACTGAACTGAAGCAGGGGAAAGAGAAGATGGGGAAGAGATGGTGGGGGGTTGGCAGGGCAGAGGAGAGAGATTTAGTGGAGAGAAAGGAGGATGTGAAGCAAGGGCATGAGATGATACTGTTCTGGCTTACAATTTCAAGCCAGAAAAAAAATGATTGCCATCATATAGCTATGCCTAGCACATATAACTAGATAAATACACGTATATATGTATGGATATGGAGAGTCATCATTTGCCAATTTTTTTTCAGTGCTTTCACACGCAGATATGCTTTTAAAGATAAGGACTGGGAATATACCAGTGTTTACAGCAGCATTAGTCACAGTAGCCAAAAGGTAGAAACAGTCCAAGTGTCCATCAACAGAGGAGTAGCTAAAGAAAATGTGGTATATACATACAACAGAATATTATCCAGCCTTAAAAAGGAAGGAAATCCTGTCTCATGCTATGACATGGATGAACCTTGAGGATACGATGCTAAGTGAAATAAGCAGTCACAAAAGGACAAATATTGTGTGATTCCATTTACATGAGCTACCTACAGTAGTCAAATTCATGGAGACAGAAAGTAGAAGAGTGGTCACCAGGAGCTGGGAGGAGGAGCAAAAATTCTGCATCTAATGTACTTAATGCCATTGAATTGTATACTTAAAAATGGTGAAAATGGTAAATGTTATGTATATTTTACCACATTTTTTCAAAAAAGATAAAGATTGAAAATGTGGATCAAAGTACACCCTCAAAGTCTTATAAGTAGCCTCTTCTGCCTCTCCTTCACACAACCTCCAAGAGCACAGACTGGAATTCCCAGTCCTGCAGTTCCAAGAGAGTTCACATGGTACCTTATGCATAGCTGTGCATCCCACAGCTCTAAATACAGTGACTCGCAGCTAGCAGGGATTCATTAAACATTTGCAGATTCATTGAAAAGGAAAAAAACACAAGTAATGAACAGTTGGAAAGATTTGTTTTTAGAACATAGCTTGAAATAGAGGGGATAAAAAGTTCTGATAAATGAGCTAGAATTTAGACAGATTGGAAATCAACAAGTCTTGGTCTTTAGAGTAACTGAGAATCGATGGAAGGATGGAAAACTTTTTCTTTCATAACAACCTCTATTATAATAGGAGAAAAAATAAATTGACCACATAGAAATAAAATCAACATTAGTTAGCTTTTTAAATAAACTAGAACAAAAATGAGTTATTAAGACGGAAGTGGCAATTATTTTACCTGGGAACTCTGATTATATAACAGTATATTTTTATATCGTATGGATTGTCCATTCAGGGGAGGCTAGAATGGTCCGGAACACGTAGCACCCCTTTTCTCATATGTGAGCACAGGCAGAAACATCACCAAAATTCCTTCCTGGAAAAAGACAGCTTATTAGAAACACAAATGCACACTGTGGCTCAGGAAGGTAAAAGGAGATTAAATTACAAAAATGTGAAAGTAGCACCTTTGGCCTAGAGCAATTTTACAGAACAGTCACTAAGATGATAATCTCTCTATAATTTCTTCCCTACAGCTATGGCTGGTTTCAACTTGACTGCTGCAAACAGGAGAATCTATTTTGCCTTTTATAAAATCTGTCTCTCCTCCTTCCATCTCACACTCATTTCCTTTCTGGTTTAATTCTCCACCGTGACTACTCACAGAGTTCTATCTATTCAGCACTACACTTTGACCACTGGAAGTCTACACCTAAGAGAGTCCTTATTTCTGCCCTTTTAAGATGTCGCCCTAAGCAGAGGAGAAGCAGGTAAGCTCTGCCTGTTGGGCTGTAGCCACGGGAAAGGAGATGAGAATTCTGCCTGGTTTTCAGCAAACCTTGACTTTTTAAATTAATTAACCCTGAAATTCTGGGTTATCATCTCAGGCAGCTTGGCCAAGCTCAAGTATCTGCACTAAACTGTCCCCAGGCGCTACCACCCAGTTAGGAAAAAGGGTCTCTGACTATCCTGGGCCATGAGCACTGAACTTCTGCTAAGAATAAAGAAAAATTTCAAGGGAAATTCTGGGTACCTAGCTAGCCAAGCAGCCAGCAACTAAGGAAATGAATAAATAACCTGCTAAGCAAGAAGGTAAAAATAGCTTAACAATAGTCACCCAAGTACATTAGAGTCACGAGATGTTTGGTTCCCTATAGAAACTAAAAATAACATCTTGACATATGTCCCTGAGTCATTTTTCAGAAACCCAAGCCCTTACCAGATGGAAAATGTCAATCGCTGTCACACAGACCTCAAATAAGGGGGAAATGAAGACTGAACCCTGAGGACAGTTCTTTGTTGTAAATTTCTTCCTGAGGGGCCTAGAGAGAGTCGTGCCCACAGGCCAAACCTTGACATTCCTTCCTGCTGACCCCAAGTTTTCAGATGAATTCTTACTTCCTTAACCAATTGCAAATCAAAAAATCTTTGAATCCACATACGACCTGTAACCTTCACTTCAAGATACCCCATCTTTTTGGGCCAAACCAGTGTATAATCCCCATGTACTGATTTACGATTATGCTTGTAACTTCTGCTTTCTTGAAATGAACCCCTGCCTTTAAAACCCCTCAGCTGTAGCCGGGTGCAGTGGCTCACGCCTCTAATCCCAGCACTTTGAGAGGCCAAGGAAGTCTGATCACTTGAGGTCAGGAGTTTGAGACCAGCCTGACCAACATAGTAAAACCCTATCTCTACTAAAAATACAAAAATTAGCTGGGCATGGTGGCAGGCACCTGTAATCTCAGCTACTTGGGAGTCTGAGGCAGGTGAATTGCTTGAACCTGGGAAGTGGAGGTTGCAGTGAGCTGAGATTGAGCCACTCCACTCCAGCCTGGGTGACAAGGCAAGACTCTGTTTCAAAAACAAAACAAAACATCTCTTGCTTGTAAGCGATTGGAGAGTTCGGGTCTTAAGCATTCGCTGCTCAATTCTCTGTTTGGCACCCTGCCACAAACGCCTAACTTTCTCTCCCTGCAAATCCCAGTATCAGTGTTTGGATATTTGTGCATGCTGGGCAAGAGGACTCAAGTTCAGTTGGGTAACACTGCTGACATCGTGGACCAGTTGACTCTTTGTTATGGGGGGCTGTCTGTGCATTGAAGAATGTCTGACAGCATCCCTGGTCTCTACTCACTAGATGCTAGTAGCACCCCCTAGATGTAACAACAAAAAATGCCTCTAGACATTACCAAAAGTTCCCTGGGGGGCAAAATCACCCCAGCTGAGAACTAGTGGGTTAAAGTGAGATTCCACCCTGCTGCCCACTGCCATCAGAAACTTCTGTCTGAATGCTCTTCACCCATCCCCACCTGCACTATTCCAGATAACATGTGTTAGATCCAGAAGGGGCCATCAGCAGACGGCCAGGCAGAATCCAAGGGAGAAAGAGAATCTGTCCAATAGGAAACCAGCTGGCCTCCACTTCATCCCCACACTAAAAGGGAGAGAATAAAAACTACCTGCAACACCTGTGTCCTGACGATGAAAGAAGTTGGCAGAGCTAGCACTTTGCTGGCCACCTTCTCTCCCACCTTCTTCTTTGCCAATGAGGATTTACCCAGCATGTGAGCAGGAGAGACAGCTCTCTACAGAGAGAAGTGTGTCTCTCAGGACCTGGCCTGCACCCATGGGATGGAAACTCTGCCCTCTAGTCCAGCCTTGCAATCCGCTGGTTATATATAGGACCTTGGGCAAGTCATTTAATTTTGCTGGATTTCTTTTTCTTCAGCTGTAAAGTGAAAGAGCCAAATCTTAGCCCTCCTCTGAGGTTGCTTCTAGATCTAAAGTACTACTATTTTAGGGACCAACTGTTGGGGAGGGTAAAAGAAAGAAGAGAGCAGATGGAGGCAGAAGAACCAAAGAAAGCACTAGAATACTCTCAGGTGACTGTATGGTGTGCACAAGAGAGGGCATGAGCTAGGTTTTTAAGAGAAGTCCGCAAGCTCCTGGCCGTTGGTAAAAATCAATTGCAATTTCTAGGATAAAGAAGGAAGAATTCATAAGTGGTAGCCTTGTATGTTTTTCAGCACTCCCTTTCTTTTACCCTCCCCAACAGTTGGTCCCTAAAATAGTAGTACTTTAGAGCTAGAAGCAACCTCAGAGTACCCATCATAACTTGTTTTCCTGTTCATACCTTGATATCATTCTCTCCTCCATTTTTTTTTTTTTTTTTTTTTTACTTTTTTTTGTTTGGAGTCTCACTCTGTTGCCCAGGCTGGAGTGCAGTGGCAGAATCTCGGCTCACTGCAACCTCCACCTCCCAGGTTCAAGTGATTCTCTGGCCTCAGCCACCCAGGTAGCTGGGATTACAGGTGCATGCCACCAGTACCAGCTAATTTTTTTATTTTCAGTAGAGATGGGGTTTTGCCATGTTGGAACTCCTGACCTCAAGTGATCTGCCTGCCTCAGCCTCCCGAAGAGCTGGGATTACAGGCATGAGCCACTGCACCCGGCCTGCATTCTCTTTCCCTCTCGTTTCACAACCATATTTCTCCTTCTTCTCCTTATTCTTTTTTCAGATCCCTTTATTTCTTCTCATTTGTTATAATGATTATTTTTCTGTGGCTCTCTTGCTCACTCACTCTCTTTCCTTCTTTCCTTTTTTTCTTCTCCCTCCCTCATTTTCTCTCTCTCCCTGACCTTCTTCACCATAAGAAGGAAGTAGGTCACCAGCCACAGCCCTAGATTCTGTCTCCCTGTAATATCTGAATCTACAGAAAGAAAGAAAGGCTGTGTTCTAAAGGATGAATCTTCCACATAGAGCAGCAAGGGCTTACACAGGTGCCCAGGTGACAAGCTAACTTCCTCTTTTAGGCTATGAATTGATAAACCAATGAAAGGAACCATTTTATTCCTTTTAGAGGGTTCAAGTTAAGACCATGTTTGTTTGACTGGTGACTGTCATTAACCTATGGTGAGGAACTTCTACTGAGGGCCAAATGTGTCGACTTGTCTGCAAGGCAACTGCATCTCAACCAACCAGGCCACAGTATGGAGATGGGACACCCAAATGTTTTAATCTGGTCTGCAGAATCCCAGCATGGGCCAGTCTGCTGAGTGGATGTATCTTGGCCAAGCTGGCATCTAGGAAGTTAGGTGAAAGCCACAGGTTTTTTGTAAAATACCATTATCACAGCTGCCCTGGACAGATGACTTTCCAAAGTGACATACTGTGCTGGGCCCGCTGCTTGGAATGTAAAGATGAGGAAAGAAAGTTTCCAGGTTCTCCCACACCCAATTCAGCCCTCACTTTGCCTTCCACCCTTTTGGCACATTGGCTGGTCAGAAATGTGATCATTTGCTGTCGATGAAGCAGACACAGCCTCTAAAAGAGAGCTCTTTGGAATGCTGGACATAAGAGGAGGGCAAATCACCCACTAGATTTACTCTAAATGAGCCACATCAAATGGAACATGAACAAGAACCTCTAATCAGTTGCAATCAAATGAAAAGAGACTTCCTGGAGAGTAACAGCCAGATGGGAAGTTAAAGTCGTTCAGACCATTAACATTCCACTAATGCTCACTGCTTTTTTAACAAGCAAATGCAGCCAGGTTTGGTAGAGGAAAGGAAAATGCAAGACCAGTGCAGTGGCTCACACCTGCAATCCCAGCTCTTTGGGAAGCCAAGGTAGGAGGGTCACTTAACCCCTGAAGCTTGAGGCTGCAGTGAGCCATGATTGTGCCACTGCACTCCAGCCTGTGTGACAGAGCAAGACCCTGTCTCTAAAAAAAATTTTTTTTTTAAATGCAGGTATATCCACTTGTGGGGATTTTTCTGTTTGTTTGTTTGTTTGTTTGTTTGTTTTGAGACAGGGTCTCACTTTGTCACCCAGGCTGGAGTGCAGTGGCACAATCTTGGCTCACTGCAGCCTCGATCTACCAGGTTCAAGTGATCCTTCTGCCTCAGGTCCCCAGGTAGCTGGGACTACAGGTGCACATCACCACATCCAGCTAATTTTTTTTATTGACACAGGGTTTCACCATGTTGCCCAGGCTGGTCTTGAACTCCTGAGCTTAATGATCTGCTCACCTCAGCCTCCCAAGTGCTGGGATTACAGGTGTGAGCCGCTGGGCCCAGCCCACATCCACTTTTTCTAAAACACCACCACCAACAACAGAAAAAAACCCTCAAAAACCACATACAATGACCTTATGGAGAGACAGGTGACTGGTGAAGAAATGTACCCAGGGAGATCCTTTTCCTTTACCGCCCCCCATCCCTACCCAGCAGCCCAGCTTTCCCTTTGGCTTTTTACTATCAACTTTTTTTTTGAACAGTATTATTGAAATATAATTCACATACCATTCAATTCACCCATTTAAAGTGCACGGTTTGGTATATTCAGAGTTGTGCTGCAACTATCACCACAACCAGTTTTAGATTATTTTAATTACCCCAAAGAGAAATACTTGGTATGGACTGAATATGTCTCCACAAAATTCATACGTTAAGCCCTAATCCCCAGTGTGATGGCATTTGGAGATGGAGCACTCAGGAGGTGATCAGGTCATGAGGGTGAAGCCCTCCTGATGGGGTTAGTGTCCTTCTAAGAAGAGACAGTAGAGGGCTTGCTTCCTCTCTCTCTGCTCTCGGCCATGTGAGGATGTGAAAGTACAAGAAGACGGTTGTCTGCAAACTGAAAGAGGGCTTTCAACAAGAACCCAACCATGCTGGTACCAGTATCATGGACTTTCAGCCTCCAGAACTTTGAAAAGTAACTTTCTGTTGTTTAAGCCACCCATCTATGGTAATCTGTCATGGCAGCCAGAGCAAACTAAAACAACTCTGTTCCCTTTAGCAGTCACTCCCCAATCCCTCCACTCCCCCTACCTTGGCAATCACTAACCGTTCTGTCTCTATAAATGTGCCTATACTGGACTTTTCCTATAAATGGTAACATATAATATGTAGTTTTTGTAGTTTATGTAACATTAAAGTACATATAATATGTAGTTTTTCATAATATGAAGCCCTCTTGTATCTGGCTTCTTTCAGACATAGCGTTAGCATAATATTTTCAAGGTTCACACATATTGTAGCACATTATCAGTACAGATGCTCCTCCACTTATGGCGGGGTTACATCCCATTGAAAATATCATAAATTGAAAATGCATTTAACACATCCAGCCTACTGAACATCATAGCTCAGTCTAGCCTACCTTAAATGTGCTCAGAATACATATGTTAGCCTACAGTTGGGCAAAATCATTTTAACACAAAGCCTATTTTATAATAAAGTATTGAATGTCTCATGTAATTCATTGAATACTGTACTAAAAGTGAAAATCAGATCATTCACATTATGTCTTTTTGTTTTTTGAGACAGAGTCTCACTCTGTCGCCTAGGCTGGAGTAGAGTGGCGAGATCTCAGCTCACTGTAACCTCCACCTCCCGGGTTCAAGCAATTCTCGTGCCACAGCCTCCTAAGTAGCTGGGACTACAGGCTCACCACGCCTGACTAATTTTTGTATTCTAAGTAGAGACAGGGTTTTGCCATGTTGGCCAGGCTGATCTTGAACTCATGACCTCAGGTGATCCGCCCGCCTTGGACTTCCAAAGTGCTGGGATTACATGCGTGAGCCACCGCGCCTAGCTGTTCACACCATCTTAAAGTTAAACCATCTTAAGTCAAGGACCCTCTGTACTTCATTCCTTGTTATTGCCAAATAATATTCTATTGTACAGAAATACCATATGTGGGCCAGGAGCAGTGGCTCACGCCTGTAATCCCAGCACTTTGGGGGGCTGAGGCAGGTGGATCCCAAGGTCTGGAATTCAAGACTACCCTGGCCAACATAGTGAAACCCCATCTCTACTAAAAATACAAAAAAAAAAAAAATTAGCTGGGTGTGGTGGCAGGCACCTGTAGTCTCAGCTACTTGGGAGGCTGAGGCAGGAGGATCGCTTGAACCCAGGAGGTGGAGGCTGCAGTGAGCCAAGATCGCGCCACTGCACTCCAGCTTCGGTGACACAGCAAGACTCTGCTTAAAAAAAAAAAGAAATATCATATGCGATAGTGAGATATAATAAGAGACATACATTTTGTCTCTGCCTCTAATTCCTGGCACATAGTTCCTAAAGCCCTTAGAATCTCTAGAACTCTGGGTCTATAGTTTTGAGTATAAAAAAGATATTCAAAAGTGAATATCTGATGGCTGAGAACCCCTAGGTAGCTTCAAGAAGGGGGCTGGTCACGAAAGACCGGGACATGTCTAGAGGCCTGTAACTTTCAACCTCACCCTCAACCTCTAGGAAGGGAACAGGAGCTGTAAGTTGAGTTGATCACTAAAGGACAGTGATGTAATCAATCATACCTACTTAATGAAGCTCCATAAAAAACCAAAGGGCAGGGTTTGGAGAGCTTGTGGATTGCTGAATTTGTGCCTGGAGGGTGACATGCCTGGAGAGGGCATGGAAGCCCCATGTTCCCCACCCATCCAACTAGCTGTTCGACTGTATCCTTAAAATATTCTTTATAATTAACCAGTAAAGGTAAGTGTTTCCCTGGGTTCTGTGATCTGCTCTAGGAAATTTTTTTTTTTTTTTTGAAACAAGGTCTTGCTCTGTCACCCAGGCTAGAGTGCAGTGGTGTGATCACAGCTCACTGCAGCCTCGACCTCCTGAGCTCGAGATCCTCCCACCTCAGCCTCCAGACTAGGTGGCACTACAGGCACATGCCACCATGCTCACCTCATTTTCCAATTTTTTGTAGAGATAGAGTCTCGCTATGTTGCCCAGGCCCGTCTCCACCTCCCGGGCTCAAGCAATCCTCCTGCCTCAGCCTCCCAAAAGTGCTGGGATTACAGGCATGAGCCACCACACCTGGCCCTGCTCCAGCAAATTAACTGAACCCAAAAAGAGGGTCATGGGAATCCCTCAGTTAGAAGTATAAGTAACAATCTATTACTTGCGATTGGCATCTGAAACTGAGGGAGTGGTGCTGACTGAGCCCTCAACGTGTGGGATCTGATTCTGTCTTCAAGTAGTTAGTGTCAGAATTGAGTAAAATTATAGGATACCCAGTTTGCATCTGCTGGAGAATTGTTTGGTGTGTGGAAAAAACCCTCCACACCTTAGAAGTACTGTGTTGAGTGACTGTATGAGAGTAGAGGAGAAAAATTGTTTATTTTTTCTTCAGACCGTATTTTACTTATCCACTCATCAACTGATGACCATTTGGGTTGTTTCCTTTTTTGTCTATTACGAATAATGTTGCAATAAACATTCTTGTATAGGCTTTTGTGTGGACACATGCCTTCATTTATCTTGCATATGCACCTAGTAGTGGACTTGCTGGGTCATAAGATAACTCTATGTTTAACCTTTTCAGAAACTGCCAAACTTTTCCACGGTAGTTGCACCATTTTACATTCCTACCAGCAGTGTATGAGGATTCCAATTTCCCCATATTCTTGCCAAAAATTATCTGTCTTTTTTATTATAGCCATCCTAGTGGGTGTAAAGTGGCATCTCATTGTGGTTTTGAATTGCATTTCCCCCGATGACTAATGATACAGAGCACTTTTTTTTAATGTGATTATTGGCCACTGGTATGTCTTCTTTGGACAAATGTCTATTTCTATCCATTGCCTATTTTTGAAATGTCTTTTTTACTGAATCTAAGAGTTCTTTATATATCCTAGACACAAGTCCCTTATCAGATATAAGATTTGCAAATATTTCCTCCCATTCTGTGGCTTGGCTTCTTTTTTGTTTTAAGACAGAGCCTTGCTCTGTCACCCAAGCTGCAGTGCAGTGGCATGATCTCAGCTCACTGTAACCGCTGCCTCCCAGGTTCAAGGGATTCTCCTGCCTCAGCCTCCCAAGTAGCTGGGACTACAGGCACACACCACCACACTTGGCTAATTTTTGTATTTTTAGTAGAGACAGGGTTTCACCATGTTGGCCAGGCTGGTCTGGAACTCCTGACCTCAAGTGATCAGCCTGCCTTGGCCTCCCAAAGTGCTGGGATTACAGGCGTGAGCCACCATGCCTGGTCCTCTTCTTACTTTCTTGATAGCAACCTTTGAAGCACAGAAGTTTTTAATTTTGATGAGCTCCAAATTATCCATTTTTTTCTTTGGTTACTTGTGCTTCGGTGCCATATCTTAAGATCAACTTTAAACAAGCTTTTTTCAGCTTGTATTGTCAGTTGTAGGCATTGATTCCTTTCCCACTTAACAGCAGGCCTCTCCTTACCCTGACTCACTCACTTATGGAGACATGGCAGACCACACAGCCCACAGGCAATGCAAGACATGAATGGGTTTGCACACCCCACTGAGTCCTGCTGTGCTCTGATTATCACTTTGATTATTACTGAACACTCCAAAGTCTAGATAAGGCTTTTAAGCTTCTGGAGCCTTTCAGAATTGTTAATTAATCCTTAAAATAGCTTTGAAGGCTGATTTCCCCCCTGATTCTAAGAAGATAATTAAGAAGTTATTGCCAAGACAAATAACTTTCTTCGGAGGAACTCTAACCTCTGAAATTTTCAAACTTTGACTACTAAGGAGGAAGGAGACAGAAACTGGGCAAAGTGTGACAAAGAGCAGTCGAGGCACAGCAAGTGAGTGGCGACCAAAGCTCAGTATGTTTATATCCTCACTCACCTGTTACTATCATCACCTCCTCACATGGTTTCTACTCACCACCATGCCCTGTGACTACCCACCACACTGAAGCCAGAAGGACCATATTTAAAAATCTGGTTATATCAATTGGTTCATCAATACCTGCAAGATTTTTTAGAAATTAGAAATTTTCGGCTGGGCACAGTGGCTCATGCCTGTAATCCCAGCACTTTGGGAGGCCGAGGCGGGCGGATCGCAAGGTCAGGAGATTGAGACCATCCTGGCTAACAAGGTGAAACCCCATCTCTACTAAGAATACAAAAAATTAGCCGGGTGTGGCGGCAGGGCCTGTAGTCTCAGCTACTTGGGAGGCTGAGGCAGGAGAATGGCGTGAACCCAGGAGGCAGAGCTTGCAGTGAGCTGAGATCACGCCACTGCACTCCAGCCTGGGCGACAGAGTGAGACTCTGTCACAAAAGAAAAAAAAAAGAAATTAGAAATTTTCAGAAATATCTGTCCCCAAATGCTTCATCAGTTTATCTGCTACAATTATCTCCCATGTTTCAAGCACCCAAGCCTCACCAACTTTCTCCAGGTTTACCAAAACCACTGCACCACTAGAAACTCCTTTGCTCTGGAAGGTACCTTCCTTCTCCTGCTCACACGGGAAGACCTAGACATGTCACCCCCTAGAGAGGTCTTCCCAGCTTTGCTAGGCAATTAATAGACTCTACCTGTGTGTGATGCCCTTGGCATTTTCTTCATAGTTCTATTATTATTATAACCCAGATGGCAATTGGAATCATGCTGCCCTTTATGCTCCAGTTACCACTGGCTTGCACCACAATTCTACATCCTGTGGAAAATTTAGTACCCGTTCAAGATGTCTGAAATCCCTAGACAATAAGGCGAGAGTGGTGATTATCCTATGGATACTGTTACCTCCAACTTTCTGCCCTCATTGACTTCTTGTTCTCTTCTATGTGTCTTGTGACTATCCCTTACTTCTACAAACATAGACCTCAACTCCTTATGCTGATGTCCACTGAAAGCTCTGATAGCAAGCCTCTAAGATGGCCCCCAAAGATCTCCACCTCCCAGTATTCCTAGTCATGTACAATCCTCTTCTCATGAGTAACCAACAGAATATGGCAACATTGAGGGATGTCACTCCCCTAATCAATACAAAAGATAGTGATTGTCATCTTGCTATTAATAGCAGACTCTCTCTCACTGGCTGGAGGTCCATGTATTAATAGTAAGGACCTTAGGGTGGTCTCCTGTCAACAGCCAGCAAGGAACTGAGACCCTTAGTCCAACACACCTTAAGGAACCAAATGCTGTCAAAATCCATGCGAATGAGCTGAGAAGCAGATCCTTCCCACAAATCCTCAGATGAGACCCCTGGTCTAGCTGACACCCTCATTGCAGCCTTGTGACTACAGGTGATACAGAGGACACAGCTAAGCCATGCTTAGATTCCTAAGCCACAAAAATTAGGAGAAAACAAATGTGTGTTATTCATGCAACAATAATTAAGGAATACAAAAACCTAAAAATAAACAAACTGCCCCTTCACTTGTGACTTCTGTGTATACAGAAGACTTTATTCATGGGCTAGGGAGACAGGGAGGCTTTACATTACAAAAATCCTTAAAGCACAAAACTGAATACCGGACATTTAGTCTGTGAGAATCCTTTGGCCACTAGATTATATTACTCAGTCTCTCCCTCTCACTCCCCTTCTCTTCCATGACACCCATTCCAGGTTTTAAAATATGTATATATATACACACACGCACACACAGAGGCATGTGCACATGCACAGATCTTCGGCAGAGACTTCGAATTGAACTGACCCCTGAAAGGTCCTAATGAGGTACACTGACAAAGCCCCATTCTTCTCTCTAGGGAAGGAAACTTTTTTTCCAAGGACATAGTATAATACAACTTACCATGATGTTTGATATGGTTTGGCAGTGTCCCCACCCAAATCTCATCTTGAATCGTAATCTGCATAATCCCTATGTCTCACGGGAGGGAGCTGGTAGGAGGTGATTAGATCATGGAGGCAGTTTCGCCCATGCTGTTCTCATGATAATAAGTGAGTTCTCACAAGGTCTGATGGTTTTATAAGGGGCTCTTCCCACTTTGCTCCTCACTCTTCTCTCTCCTGCCACCATGTAAAAAAGGTCCTCGCTTCCCCTTTGCCTTCCTCCATGACTGTAAAGTTTCCTGAGGCCTCCTCAGCCATGCAGAACTGTGAGTCAATTAAACCTCTTTCCTTTATAAATTACCCAGTCTCAAGTATTTCTTTATAGCGGTATGAAAACAGACTAACACAGTAAATTGGTACTGCAAAGAGGGGGGTACTGCTATAAAGACACCCAAAAATATGGAAGCGACTTTGGAACTGGGTAATGGGCAGAGGCTGGAATAGTTTGGAGGGCTCCGAAGGAGACAGGAAGATGTGGAAAGGTTTGGAACTTCCTAGAAACTTGTTGAATGGTTTTGACAAAATGCTGATAGTGATATGGGCAATGAAGTACAGGCTGAGGTGGTCTCAGATGGAGATGAAGAACTTATTGGGAACTAGAGCAAAGGTAACTCTTGCTGTGCTTTAGCAAAGAGACTGGCAACATTTTGCCCCTGCCCTAGAGATCTGAGGAATTTTGAACTTGAGAGAGATAATCTGAAATTGGAACTTATGTTTAAAAGGGAAGCAGAGCATAAAAGTTTGGAAAATTTGCAGCCTAATGATGTGGTAGAGAAGAAAAACCCATTTTCTGGGGAGAAATTCAAGCTGGCTGCAGAAATTGGCATAAGTAACCAGGAGTCCAGTGTTAATATCAAGAGAATGTGGAAAATGTCTCCAGGGTAGGTCAGAGACCTTCACAGTGGCCCCTCGCATCACAGACCCAGAGGCCTAGGAGGGAAAAATGGTTTCATGGGCCATGCCCAGGGCCCCCCTGCTGTGTGCAGCCTCTTGGTGCCTTTTGTCCCAGTCACTCTAGCTGTGGCTAAAAGGGAAGGTACAGCTTGGGCCATTGCTTCAGAGGGTGCAAGTCCCAAACCTTGGCAGCTTCCACGTGGTGTTTGTCCTGTGGGAGTGCAGAAGACAGGAACTGAGGTTTGGAAACTTCTGCCTAGATTTCAGAGGATGTATGGAAATGCCTGGATATCTGGAAATGCCTGGATGTCCAGGCAGATGTGTGCTGCAGGAGTGGAGCTCTCATGGAGAACCTCTACTAGGGCAGTGCGGAAGGGAAATGCGGGGTTGGAGCCCCCACACAGAGTCCCCGACTGGGGCACTGTATAGTGGAGCTGGGAGAAGAGGACCACCATTCTCCAGACCCCAGAATGACAGATCCACTGACAGCCTGCACTGTGTGTGTGCCTGGAAAAGCTGCAGACACTCAACGCCAGCCGTGAAAGCAGCCAGGGCAGGGGGGCTGTACCCTGCAAAGCCACAGGGGTGGAGCTGCCCAAGACTGTGGGAGCCCACCTCTTGCAATAATATCACCTGGATATGAAACATGAAGTCAAAGGAGATCATTTTGGAGCTTTAAGATTTAATGACTGCCCTGTTGGATTTTGGATTTGCATGGGGCTTGTAGCCCCTGTTTTGGCCAATTTCTCCCATTTGAAATGGGAACATTTATCCAACACCTGTATCCATATTGTATCTTGGAAGGAACTAACTTGCTTTTGATTTTACAGGCTCATAGGCAGAAGGGACTTGCATTGTCTCGGATGAGACTGGACTTTGGACCGTTGGGTTAATACTGAAATGAATTAAGGCTTTGGGGGACTGCTGGAAAGGCATGCTTGTGTTTTGAAATGTGAGGACATGAAATTTGGGAGAGGCCAGGCTGGGCGCGGTGGCTCACGCCTGTAATCCCAGCACTTTGGGAGGCCGAGGCGGGCGGATCACGAGGTCAGGAGATCGAGACCACGGTGAAACCCCATCTCTACTAAAAATATAAAAAATTAGCCGGGCGTGGTGGTGGGCGCCTGTAATCCAAGCTACTCGGAGAGGCTGAGGCAGGAGAATGGTGTGAACCCGGGAGGTGGAGCTTGCAGTGAGCTGAGATCGCGCCACTGCACTCCAGCACTCCAGCCTGGGTGACAGAGCGAGACTCCGTCTCAAAAAAAAAAAAAAAAAAAAAAAATTTGGGAGAGGCCAGGGGCAGAATGATATGGTTTGGCTCTGTGTCTCTAACCAAATCTCATTGTGAATTGTAATCCACACGTGTCTAGGGAGTGACCAGGAGGGAAGTGATTCGATCATGGGGGTGGTTTCCCCCATGCTGTTCTCATGATAGTGAGTGAGTTCTCACAAGATCTGATGGTTTTATAAGGGGCTCTTCCCTCTTCACTCCTCACTCTTTTCTCTCCTGCCACTATGTGAAGAAAGTCCTCACTTCCCCTTCACCTTCTGCCATGTTTGTAAGTTTCCTGAGGCCTCCCAAGACATACGGAACTGTGAGTCAATTAAACCTCTTTCCTTTATAAATTACCTAGTCTTGGGTGTTTCTTTATAGCAGTGTGAAAATGGACTAATACAATGTTATATAATTAATTGCTTACATGCCTATCTCCCACACTAGACTGTTTTTCAAGGAAAATGACTTGAGTTTTACTCATCTTTATAGCCCTTGGTGTGTAGTAAAAAGTTGGATTCAGTAAATGTTTGCTGAATGTTGATTCATTTCATACCATTACACTAAAAGATTTAAAATTAATTATTAATGCATTATTAATTCACAGAACCACTGCTGAGCTACAGGTAAAACTATGCTATAATGAGGTCTTCAGATTTTTTAAATTAAGCATACCTCCTTTGAATAGGTTCAAGAAAAACTACTTCTCTGATAAATCCAATGTTATAGCATGCTATGAGGCTCAAAATGTATCAAGGACTGTAAAAAAGCATACAATCTACATTATTAGCTATTCTACAACTCATGGCAAAGGGTGAGGGAGCAGGGTATGTTAGATTTTCAACTTAGAAAACAACTGCCCAGGAACTCCAACTGTATACATTTATCATAAGAAAACAAAACATCGGCATCAAGAAAATATAAGAAATTGGAAAACCAAATATCCAGCAGCAGGGGCAAGTTAAATACATCATGGTACATCTACACATCGGATTAACAGTGAGGAACTAGATCTTATTAACTGGAAAAGATGTCTACAATACAGTCTTATATGAAAACAGCAAATAACAAAACAATACACAAATTTTTGTAAAAAAAAGCATTGTCTATATCTATGTATACATATACATAGAAAATATGAAAAGATGTAACAAAATGTTAATATATAGCAGTTGCCATATTATAGGTGATCTTTATACTTTTCTGTGTTTCACAGATGTTTTGTGATGAACATATATTTCTTTTTAATCAAAAATATTTAAAACTGGCTGGGCAAGATAGTTCATGCCTATAATCCCAACGTTTTGGGAGGCTCAGGTGGGAGGATCTCTTGAGGCCAGGAGTTTGAGAGCAGCCTGGTCAACATAAGGAGATCCCGTCTCTACAAAAATTTTTTGTCAATTAGCTAGGCACGGTGGCACATGCCTGTAGCCTCCCAGCTACTCAGGAGGCTAAGGTAGAAGGACTGCTTGAGCCCAGGGGTTGGAGGTTGCTGTGAGCTATGATCGTGCCACTGAACTCTAACTTGGGTGACAGAGCAAGATCCTGTCTCTAAAAAAAAATTAATTTAGTTTTTTAAAATATCTGAAATTTTTAAAATAGAGAAAAGAGGTAATTAGTAATTATCCAAATTTAGCAAATGATTACTAATTGAATATTTACTATAGTAATATCTAGACTGTAAAAATAACTCATATAATCTATCACATTTTACTTTTAAAAACAGCTTTAAGTAAGTAGACTTATTTGAGCCTCCCCAAACTATGTGAAGTAAAAAGAGCTTATTAAGTCAATTTTACAGATCTTAAATGACTTGCTCAAGTCATAAACCATGCAAATTCAAAAATCCAAATCTAGCCACTGTGATTTCTGCTTCTCAAAGCAAAAAAAAAAAAAAAAAAAAAAAAAAAAAAATGTTATGAATGTTTCCAGATGTGGCTGTCATCCCAAACAGTAGAATAAAGAATGATCATGTAAATAATGATTAGGGGCCAGGCACAGTGGCTCACACCTGTAATCCCAGCACTTTGGGAGGCGGAGGCAGGCGGATCACCAGAGTCAGGAGTCCGAGACCTGTCTGGCCAACATGGTGAAACCCTGTC
This sequence comes from Nomascus leucogenys, assembly GCF_006542625.1. Classification (NCBI taxonomy): domain Eukaryota; kingdom Metazoa; phylum Chordata; class Mammalia; order Primates; family Hylobatidae; genus Nomascus; species Nomascus leucogenys. The sequence goes on along the minus strand of NC_044397.1, from coordinate 25,772,069 downwards.
TCTACTAAAAATACAAAAATTAGCTGGGTGTGGTGGCACACACCTGCAATCCCAGCTACTCGGGAGGCTGAGAGAGGAGAATCACTTGAACCCAGGAGGCAGAGGTTGCAGTGAGCTGAGATCGCACTACTGCACTCCAGCCTGGGTGAAAGAGTGAGATTCCATCTCAAAATAATAATAATAATCATAATAATGATTAGGAATGCTTTCTGGATTTCCTGATACCCTGAGTAATTCTTTTTCAGCAAATACTTAAGATTACTAGATAAATTCACTTTCCATGTACCTTATTGTGAAAATTTCCCCTAATTTTTGGTTAACTATTCATTAATTCAATGAATAAACACAGGCTAATACATGGAATTCCTAATGCATTACAACAGATAGATAGAAAAAAAACTAGCCAGAGAGTTTAGGAAAAACAGTATTCAGGCAGCAAAGACTGTGAACATCCCCTCAGCCAGAGGCCAGTCCAATCACACCACTGAGTTGACACCACCATTGAGTTGAGACCAACACTTCACTGACCACTCTTCTAAACCATTTTATTTCATTTTTGATCCAGTCTATGTACTGTGTCAGTTGCATAAGGATAGTTGCTTTAAACCACCAGAACAAAGACATTTCCAGAAAAACAGCACTTCTGACAGATACATGCATTCCTAAAGCAAGCCAAGGGGGTACATACACAGAATGGGCAAGATCTCTGTGGCTAAGCCAAACTGGAAACCACCTAGACCCAATCACCTCCCCATCTCAATAGTGGAAGCAGCTCTTCACAGAGCACTGAACGTGGAGCGGCTCTCTTTCCACCAGCTTTGGAGCAGCTCCTGGCCTCTCCCATCATGGCAAGAGAGAGCCTTTGCCAATGACAGACGGGAAGCATTTGGCAGAGGACATGGGAGGAGAGGGAACTTCCTTAAAGTCTGGCTTTGCACAGACCTGTGTAACGCCAAATTAGGAAGGAAACAGAGCAGAAGACAAGACGTGAGGTGTGAACTGTGAGCAATTTTAGACAGAAAGGCTAGCACTTCTCTGAAATTAGCATATCAACTTCTGGACAAGAAAATGCCCCTTGGGACTCAGATTAGCTTTAGGGTGTGGGCCAGACATCCACGCAGAGGAGGATCAGCAGATGAGTCAGAAGCATCCACATGGACTTGGACAGAGACAATTCCCTCAGCTGCTCCATACTAAGGAATTCACTAACCTCTTAGTGAAAAGGGATTAGATTCCATTCCAGACATATCACAATGTCACTGGGAGTTTATTGCACATATATTAGTAATCAGTTAACTGTTCAGTGAACTGTACATAGATGATTCTACAGTGTAGATTTAGTTATTCTCAACCAGTTTAGATAGCCTCTAACAGTTCCAAATCTGTTCAAAATCATTACAAAATACCCAATTATAGGAATTGGTAAACTAAAGATAATAGAACAGTCAACACATATTAAATGCTTACTATGTGCCAAGCAATGTTATTAGCCTGTTATTTTACATCTATTCATTTATTATCTCCATTATGCAGATAAAGAAACTGAGGCAGAGAGTGGTTAATATGCCCAGGGTCCCACAGTTAGAAAACAGCAGAGTCAGAACCTGAACCCAGGCCATCTTGCTCTAGAGGCTGTTTGGAAAATCACACTGCACCAAGCCAGCTCCAGCCTGTGCATGCAATCAAGCTCCTGGAGCTCTGAGCAAATAACCCAGGTAAACAGCACTCCTCACAGATTGAGGCTTGAAGAGTTTTCTGCACATTACGTAATTTCAAGAAGCCTGTGTTAATATTAACACTTGCAAAATTTAGACCAAAGCAAACAACTTAAATTCTACAGAAGGCACATAAGTAATATAAGTGAGTGAAGCACACTGGCTGTGAGCTGGGAAGTGGGGTTAATGAAGACCAAGAGGGCAGATGCCTACCTAAAAGAGGCAGCCACCCATCATCTCCAAATGTCTTCCTAGAAGAATGAAAAGCCAGTTTTGCCATTCCTCACAATTTTTCCAGAAAAGTTGAAAATTCAGACTCATGTACAAAATCCCCCAACTTTCAAATCTTGGCAGTCATTCAAAATTATTTTTTTCTGAATGATGAGCCAAACAAAACCTATCTGCCAACACAGGCTGACACCCCTGTTCTAAATTCATTGTAATTCTCAGCAGACAATGTAATAACAGTCTTGTGAATGATAGAGTACTGGAAATTAATAGAAGTTCTGAAATGTTAGGAAGACAGTCTTCAATATATAACTACACACAGAGGTTAGTTTAGGTCTAGCTATGTCTAATGGTGAGTACATGGGTCCAAACATCTCTTAAAATTCACATTGTTGAAGTGCATGAACGGAGCCATGGACGCAGCCCAGGGAGAAGGCAAAAACATTTGCTGGAGTGCAGGAAGAACACATTCAAGTCTCTATTTCCATATTCAAATCTATATTTTATTCTTTAATATTTCATTTTTGTATATGCACCAGAATGTTTATAATGTACTTTATTTACTTATTTTTGAGACGGAGTCTCGCTCTTCGGCACAGGCTGGAGTGCAGTGGTGCGATCTCAGCTCACTGCAACCTCTGCCTCCCAGGTTCAAGCGATTCTCCCGCCTCAGCCTCCCAAGTAGCTGGGATTACAGGCATGCCACACCATGCCCAGCTAATTTTTGTATTTTTAGTAGAGACAGGGTTTCACCATGTTGGCCAGGCTGGTCTCAAACTCCTGACCTCAGGTGACCCGCCCACCTTGGCCTCCCAAAGTGCTGGGATTACAGGCATGAGCCACCACGCCCGGCCCTATAATGTACTTTAAAGTAGTACATACATATATTCTTCAAATAATAAATACACATAAGAAAGAAAACAGACTTTTTCATAATTATCAGCTAAGACAGTTACCCAAAACTGGTATCAAAATATATCCAGGCAAAGAAACTGGACCATAAAATCTAAGAAATTCTGTCTAGATTGTCATAAAATCCAAGAAATCCTCTCTACCTGTCATAGAGAGAAACTAGACCCCCAATATTAAATCCAGAGAAGCTTGAGTCCACAATCAGCGGCTACACAGCAGCGCTCCTGTGAAACTTCAAGACCAGCAGAAGGAACGGCTCTTTAGGGCAAGGACTGATTCTTATTCACCTCTCCATGCATACTCTTGCTTGTGTGGTAAATGTGATTTACTTGCATGTCTGTCCCCCAACCCAAACCCAGAATAGTTCCAAATTTAAGAGAAGTTAGCACTTTGGGAGGCCAAGGTGGGCAGATCATTTGAGGTCAGGAGTTCGATACCAGCCTAGGTAACATGGTAAAACCCTGTCTCTACTAACAATACCAAAAATTAGCTGGGTGTGGTGATGCACACCTATAATCCCAACTCCTCAGGAGGCTGAGGCAGGAGAATCACTTGAACCTGGAGCCAGAGGTTGCAGTGAGCCAAGATTGTGCCACTGCACTCCAACCTGGGTGGCACAGCAAGACTCCATCTCAAAAGAAAAAAAAGAGAGAGAGAGAGAGAGAAGTTATATGCTTTTTCCCCAGGGAACTTCACTTAGGGCTTGGTTAGATCTGCCAAAGTCACACGGATCACCCCCGCCCCCCAAAGTATGAGGGAAAGAAAGAGTGCTGGGAAAAAACTTTTTAGCAATGTGCTGCTTTGACTAGGTCTTGAAGGACTTCACACAGCACAAATTCAGGCTCTTGGCTGTAGTGTTTAACTTTCCTACATTCTACTTGGAAAGTAACAGCAAGCAGAAATTTACTTACATAACTGATTCTCTCTCTTCTACACTCTCCACTTGTCCTTTCCTCAGGTTGTCCTGTATGTCCTCATGTTAAGCCTAAAATCTTTCTGTAAGGGGGTAATTTTTTTAAGATGGGGTATCACTCTGTCGCTCAGGCTGGAGTGCACTGGCGCAATCACTGCAACCTCCAATTCCTGGGCTTAAACGATCCTCCTGTCTCAGACTCCCAAGTAGCTGGGACTACAGATGCATGCTACCACATCTGGCCTAAGGGGGTATAATATTTTTAAAGTAACACTATTCTTGGTTACAAAAGTTAAATATATTTATATCAGAAATAATAGAAAACAAAGAAAAGTGGATACATTTAGTGAGCATAATAAATGAATGCATCTTAAATCAATCAAGTGGAATAAAGCCTACACAGGACGCCCTTCAAGTACTTCACAACCTCTCAGCCCCACATCTTACTCCAGCCTCTGCTGACGTGGCCATGTACATGCAGACCTCAACCAGATTCAAACAGGTATAATCAGACAGCACCTTGCCTCTGCCCCCCTCTCCCCCTTCCACATACCTTTCACCTCCTGCTCCAGAGCTTTCTAATGCCAACTAAGGCTTAGGAGCAGCTCCACACTCATGCATTTGCAACCCAGAAGTGCAGGGGAATAAATGCCTGTGGGCCACTCTTGACCAATGGGGACAGAAGCAAATGGACACATGCTTCTGCATGTCAGCACCAAGGCAGACAGTTCTGAGATATATTTTATATGGCTCCTCAATATTTTATATGGTCTGAGATCATGTACCCAGTATTCTCAGCAGTGGTCAATTTGATAATGTATTCTTTCTTGTTTTTTATAGAGATGTGTGTGGGGGGGGTGGGGGGGGTACCTCTCACTGTGTTGCCCAGGCTGGTCTTGAACTCCTGGACTCAAGCAATCCTCCCACCTCAGCTTCCCACCTCAGCTGGGATTACAGGTATGAGCCAATGTGCCCGGCCTGATAATGTATTCTTGTACTGGCTTTCTTTCCTTCCCTTTTCTCTTCCTAGGTCCTTTACTCCAATTGGGATCTCATCCCAAATAAACTACCTGAATGCAAGCAATTATCTCAGGCTCTGTTTTTGCAGGGACTTGAGTTATAAAGACGATAAGCAAGTGGCCTTAGAAAGCAGCCCCTCTGGATCATGGAGCTAGATCATCCACCCTATTGCTGGTGGTAAGTAGGCTAGTAATCATCACAGGCATACGGTAGCATCACATCTACTAAAACTCTTACCTGTGGTGAACGGGGATGAGGTACATATGGAATGGGATATACTGAATTAAGTGGTAGTTGTGGTACTTGAATGACATAGGGTCAATGGTAATTATAGGAATCATGGAGTTGTATGGCTTTTATTAGCTGCTTTGGAAGCCTTGAAGAGGTAATATTAAAATTATATGTTTAGGTGCATTAACTATTAACTCAAAGAGGATTGTGAAAGGCCTCCTTGACAGTGTTTAGGTTGACTCATTGCCTGCAGCCATGGGGCTGAAAATCAGGCTCAGGAACTAACTATAAAGCTGGAAGACCTGCAAAGGAAAATGAAGGCACAGTCTCAATATGTCTCTCATGTCAAAGTCAGAGCCCTCATAGGAAAAGAGAGGATTCCAAGACCTGGAATCAGGGTATCTGGGCAGACACCTAAGAATCTTTAATCCTCAGGTTCCTTTGAATTCTCCAAACCATTAGCAACTCTCCCTTCCTCTTGCTAGAGGAGAGCAATATCCCCTTGCCTAAAGACCCTGCAAAGTCTTCACACGAGGTAGCTGCCTAACAAGGAAATTCTTGTCCTTTTTAAGATCTGCTGCCAGTTAATCTCTTTGCCTCTGAGCCAGTAACTAGAGTCAGGTCCCGGCACAGCCCAAGCAGGGAAATGTAGTTCCTGCTGCAGAAGTAAACTGCTTATTCATCAAAGGAATATATATCAGTGGGAACCAGAGGAAGATCATCGGGAGTGGTTTTAGACCAGGGGCTACAAAATGCTAAGCTGGATAAAGAATAATATATTGATATGGGGGTACTCTTCCATGACTCCTGACAAGGACACCTGAAACCAGTCCTAACACCCAGCTGGAATGGCTCCAAGAAGCCTGGACAGGAAGATGGTTTCCTGTTAATGAGGTGGAGATGCTGGAACTGAGGAGGTGATTAGAGGGGTCAGGGTGGTGAGATCATTAGTATGGATTTATTATATGAGACCGAAGAATCCATACCTATGTTTTCTGGAAGGATGGAAAGGAGAATTCTCCTTTCACAGAGGCTATAAAGAAATGAACTGATGAAAGAGATGTTGATATCTTTGAGATGCACAGTTGGACCCTTTAGGAACCACGTCATGTCCTCTAGGCCCTACCCCTCTAGCCACTGGCAATAATCAGGCCCACACAGGCTTTGACCAGCTTCACACTGGGGCGGTGACCTTTGGCTTTCTGGCCACAACGAGGTGCCGGATGCTTGGCACTCACGCATGTGCAACTAGGTAGTATGAGGGAGCTAACCCCTGTGAGGCTACTCTCGGTCAATGGGGAACAGATGCCGGTGAATAAATGCTTCCCCTTACCGCTGTCCAGGGTGGACAGTTCTGATTCACATTTCATGGGGCTTCACAGAAAGGCATGGTATCACCAATCACTAATTGCTCCCAGCACTGACCAACTTGTTAATATATTCTGATATTAGCTCTTCACCCGCTCCAATCCCACTCCATGGAATCACTTCCCAAATAAATACCTGCACACGTGCTATCACAGGAACATGGGATAAAACAAAGCCCAATAGTTTGGAGGGCAGGGGAGGAGTATTTTTATATGGGTCAAGACCTCAAAGCCTCCTAGGAAATTGGTCTTGCAGCAGAAGTGGCAGTGATAAGAGCATCATCACCAGATACTCACCCCCAACCAACCTCCCACTGAATCTCATTACAAGCACATAAACAACACACCTTTTTTTTCTCTTTTTCAGTAGAATCAAATTCTTCCTTCACACATACCCTCCACACTGGGTCTTTTACAGCTCAACCTGATCAGCTGACAGCAAAGTAAGTAAATATAGACACACGACAGTGGAAAATGAGGTGAAAAAGTTTTAACAGATATATAAATGAAACTCTCAGGTGATTTTGTCATAGGATTTCAGCTCCAATCACATATTAAAAAGAGCCCATTGCAGGGCCAGGAACTCCAGGTCTGCTTAATTTTCTTAATTTTCTGCTGTTGGACAGAAAATATTCTCCTTTATTCTAGATCTTTTGATAGAACAACAACTTCATCGAGCGGAGTCTCGCTCAGTGGCCCAGGCTGGAGTGCAGTGGTGCGATCTTGGCTCACTGCAAGCTCTGCCTCCCGAGTTCACACCATTCTCCTGCCTCAGCCTCCTGAGTAGCTGGGACTACAGGCGCCCGCCACTACACCTGGCTAATTTTTTTTGTATTTTTAGTAGAGACAGGGTTTCACCATGTTAGCCAGGATGGTCTCGATCTCCTGACCTCGTGATCCGCCTGTCTTGGCCTCCCAAAGTGCTGGGATTACAGGCATGAGCCGCCGCGCCTGGCCAACTTCATCAATATTTACAGCTAAACAAGCAAGAATATGTCATGACTTCACAAAAATAAACATTTAAAAGTCAATCTAAAAATAAGAATTGATTTTTCTGTGGGAGGTACAACCACACTGTATCAAGAACAGGGCTATTCTTAGGCAAATGCAAGAATTTTAGCAAACCAAACAGACCCCTCTCTTTAAAATATCTTTTCATGCTTTGTTAGTGTACTTGCCTTAGAGAATCATTTATGTATTAGCTGGGTTTGGGGTTGTAATTCTTTATGCATATCAATCAAAGATACTAGAACCCAATCAAGTCAACATGGGCTGTGGCCCCATGAAATCATACATGCTTTTTTTATAGTTGGCAAAAACACTACACTTAACACAAAAGTGGGTGTTCATGGAAACCACACAAGAAGAAGACAGGCTTGGTTTTGTCTTTCACATCGATAATGAAATAATGCAATGCACTATTACTATGCTGTTGACTCCTAAGTGAAGTGTAGTACATAATCTGATTTGGCTAGCAAAAGGGAAGTTGGGAAAGAGAGGCTAATTGAAACAGGTATCCAATAGTTAATCATTTCAGGCCGGGCGCGGTGGCTCACGCTTGTAATCCCAGCACTTTGGGAGGCCGAGGCAGGCAGATCACGAGGTCAGGAGATCGAGACCATGGTGAAACCCCGTCTCTACTAAAAATACAAAAAATTAGCCGGGCGTGGTGGCGGGCGCCTGTAGTCCCAGCTACTCGGAGAGGCTGAGGCAGGAGAATGGCGTGAACCTGGGAGGCGGAGCTTGCAGTGAGCCGAGATTGCGCCACTGCACTCCAGCCTGGGTGACAGAGTGAGACTCCGTCTCAAAAAAAAAAAAAAAAAAAATCATTTCAGCAAACCAACTGGGACATCCTAATCTGCATGAATATTACAATTATATTCATATATGCTTTTTTATTTTGAGGCAGAGTATCACTCTGTTGCCCAGGCTGGAGTGCAGTGGCACACTCTTGGCTCACTGCAACCTCCGCCTCCCGAGTTCAAGCGAGTCTCCTGCCTCAGCCTCCTGAGTGGCTGGGACTACAGGCACACACCATCACACCAGGCTAATTTTTGTATTTTTGTAGAAACAGGGATTCGCCATGTTGGCCTGGCTGGTCTCAAACTCCTGACCTCAAGCATCTGCCTGCCTTGGCTTCCCAGAGTGCTGAGATTACAGGCATGAGCCACTGCACCCGGCCAACTTATATTCATACACATTTAATCACAGTTGCTATATATCACAAATGATGCTGGATGAAGAAACAAGTAATCAAAGGCTGTATACTTAATAACTGTTGTTCACACTGAAACTTCTTAGGCTATTAATATCTAAGTTCTCTTCTGTGACTTTAGGCTATTTTAAAAAGGGGGGAAAAATACAGAAACCTTGTTACCATGGAGACTGTAAGCCGGTCAGCCCATCTGCTGAAGAGGATATAAAATTTTGTAAGTAGAATTTTTAAAACCTTACTATGAGAAACACTTCCTCAAACATAGCAGGGGTGAGAGAGTTACAGAAAATCTGGCAAACAGCCATTTGCAAAATTTGGGACTATCATTATTTTGATACTAAACATGAATTTGCAGTAATTCTTATTAAGGGGAAGCTTTTAATATCTACACATTTGGCTGCTAAAGACATGAAACCTCTTGGCATGTTCTATGTTAATGATGGTTATGCCAATTTTTAGGGAAAAAATTTAAGAATTTACATTAAAAACTAGTCAAGGGAAACCTAAGATTTGCTTGGTTTGGTTTTTAAAAACTGCTCCAGATGTTTATTGCAGGTTTTTATAAAAATAGCAATTGGGCCTATAGTAACCCGAAAACAAAATTAGAATTATGCAATGTAAGCAATTGTAGTGTGGAAGTACAATGGCATCTTTAGTACTTTTAATATTTAGCCTTTTCCTTCTATCTTCTAAAGGTATCTAATATTTCCTAATCCAGAAATTTATTCATTCAACAAACATAGTGCAAATATACCAGAGCCAGGCCTTGACCAAGATGAATGTGTAAGAAACGTCAGTGTAAACCACTCCTGCCATTTAGGAACTGGTAGAGGTGATTTAATTTCATCCATTCATCCATTCATCCATTCACTCATTTATTCCACAAGGGTTTTTACACTGAGCACCCACTATGTGCCAGACACAGTTCTAGGCATTGGGAATTGCAGTGATGAAATGCAACAAAAATTCTTGCCTTCCCGAAGCTTGCAATCAGGTTTAATTTACAGTTAGATGACAATAATTGAGAGGGGCAGTTTAGAGATAAGAACAAGGAGCTGCAAGATGTCAGAACCACCCTTTTGCCAGGAGCAGTTAGTTCAAGATTCCAGAGAAGTGACTTTTGAGCTAGGGCTTGAGAGATGAGCAGTAGGACACCAGCCAAGAATGGGGACCATCATTCCAGACCAAGGGAGCACAGTGTGGAGGCACAGATCTGGGGGAATGTCCATCATGGAGCTGGCTCCAAGACAACTTGAGAGATCCAGCGTGGCTAGGGGAGCTTAATGAATATTAAATTTTAGGGAAATATGTGTATGAAAAGCAATTTAAGAGTATAATTATTTTCACAAAGATCTGTAATACTTACTTTTCCTAAACAACAAAATTCCTAGTTAAAGAGCATTCATGCCTCAAGATACTATCATAAGTCAAATTTAGTAACAGTTATAGTAATCTTTTAACATTATAAACCTTTTTCGCAGGTAATATCTCAAACAAGGCTTACAAAAACCTTATGATGAGGCACAGCAGTTGATTACCTCCATTTGTTTTTTCTTTTTTTTTTTTTTTCTGAGATGGAGTCTTGCTCTGTCGCCCAGGCTGGAGTGCAGTGGCACGGTCTCGGCTCACTGCAAGCTCTGCCTCCCGGGTTCACACCATTCTCCTGCCTCAGTCTCCCGAGTAGCTGGGATTATAGGCGCCCGCCACCAGGCCCGGCTAATTTTTTTTTTTTTTTTTTTTGTATTTTTAGTAGAGATGGAGTTTCACCGTGTTAGCCAGGATGGTCTCGATCTCCTGACCTCATGATCAGCCCACCTCGGCCTCCCAAAGTGCTGGGATTACAGGCGTGAGCCACCGCACCTGGCCAATTACCTCTTTTATAGGGTTGGAAACTAAAATTCAAGTTCAGTGGCTTGGTCTAGTATATGGTTAAGCTAGACCTTGAACTTAGGCTTTTGCTGAAAATATCATGCTCTTTCTACTACCAGAATTTAGGGCCAATTCAAGGATTTTCATAAAATATCAGGAAAATGCTTTCAGGGAACAATATATCACAAATGGCATCAGGAAGAAATCTATATAGATTTACTTGTGCCGTTGGCAGAGAGAATAAGGTCCAGGAGAGCAGACGGAAGTCAGCTATCAGCAAACTGAAACATCTCAAGTGCAGCATAATGATTTCCTTAATGAAGGGAGCCAGTCAAGAAGGAAAGACCATCTTCCTTGTCATCCAAGGTCCAAACACATCTCCCGCTCCGACCCTCACCCATCACCCCATGCCAAATTCAATATACCTAGAAGCATCCTCCTCTTCGAAGTGAATGCTTTAGCTCAATGCCATTCGCCTGTGTAGTAAACTGGCAATCGTGCTTTGCTATGTTTACATGAGAATTTAGCCACCACCCCCAGATTCTAGTGCCATCACCAAGGCTGGCATAAGTTACCATAAGAATGGGATGATTATGAATTTGGAACAAGCGGAGATTGCTAAGTATTTAAATAAACAGGTTAAATAATGTTAAGGGATTGGAAAACAGTGCAGGATAATGAAAACAATCTACAAAAATAATTAAAAATACATTTTAAAAATGGAACAAAAGAGATAATGGTGGGCAGATTTGTCAATCTGCTTTCACTCTTAAAAGAAAGTCCATTCTCCATTGCCAGCTGTGTTCTCCAAGGGCGGGGCTCTCAGAACTTGGAGCATTCCCTTCAATAACAAATGCAATCCTCTAGCATTAAAGGCTCTCATTTGACAACAACACAACGGCCTCATCTAATGAGGAAATGTCCCTAGCTTCTAGGTGAAAAGCAGTGATGTAGGACCAGAAGAGGCAGGACTGTATGAGGCAGGGGATAGGGGCAGGCAGGATAGGATGCTGTGCTGGATCCAAAGCTATTGTCCAGGGTCAAAGGCTGAGAATCAGCTGAAGAGTCCTAGGTAAGCCCATGCGAAGGGGACTGAGTTCAGAATAAGGCAGGCAGGCAGGGGAGGAATGGCAAAACAAAAGAAAACAATGCTATGCAGTCATCACTCCAGGAGACTATCAATCCCAACAGGCAGGCTGAGCAACAGAGGTGAGGAACCCAGGGTAAGAACCACCAACACTACCACCATCACCACCACCATCATTGCCATCTCCACCACAGCTACCATCAGCACCCCCCCATTTATACCAATACCACCATCACCATTACCAATATCACCACCATCACCGCTTTACCACCATCGCCGCCACCAGCACCCTCATCACTACCATCATGGCATAATCACTACTACCATTCCCACCCTCCTCTCCGCCATCACCAACATCACCATCATCACCACCAGCAGCAGCACCACCATAACCATCACCAAGCCATCATGGCATAATCACTACTATCACTACTACTGTCCCCACCCTCCTCTCCGCCATCATCACCATTACCACTACTGCCACCATCATCACCGCCAGCAGCACCGCCACAACCGTCACCACTGTCACCATAGCATAATCACTACTACCACTACTACCGTCCCCACCCTCCGTTCCACCATCACCATCACCCCCTCACCATTACCACCTCTATCATCACCATCACCCCCTCACCATTACCACCTCTATCATCACCATCACCTCCACCTCTACACAACCCTTACCAAGCACCATCACCATCCTATAGTCACCACTATTGCCCCATCTTCATCATCACCACACCTACCCTGACACCCAGTACCATCAACAGCACCATCATAACCACTAATACCACCATCACCACAACCATCCTCACTGCCATCACCAGTATTACCTTCATCACTCTAGGATGTTCCCCCCACAAACAGAGAAACAGGCAGAGGCTTTAAAATGTCAGACTTCCCACCAGTCTCTGAAAGTGGAAGGCAAATACTGATACAAACTATGGCCACCACCCTGCTTGAAAAGAAGAGCTACAGTGAGACGTGCTTTTAAATAAAATAATTTGCATCCAATATCTACATATATTATTTCATTTTTCAAAATTCTGACACCATCCTACAAGGCAGGCATTATCATCCTTATTTCACATTATTACTTGCCTAAGGTCACACAAATAGAAAGTGATAGAACATGGACTCAGTCCATTCACCTGATGCCACAACTGAGTCCATCAACAGCTCTGCTGGTGCTGCTTCTGAAGAAAACTAAGTCACAACCAAGTCCTTGGGAGGTTCACTGTCAATGGGAGAAGACCTGTAAACATATCACTGCAAAACAGTGTGAGAGTTACTCTGAGCATATTAAGGGAGGAAGAAACAAATCCTGCCCAGGAGTGTCGGACAAGGCTGTACAGAGGCTGTGACATATATGTAATCATGAAAAAAAGGAGTAAGAGTCACCAGAAAAAGCAACAGAAGGGAGAGCATTCCAGGTGGAGACCAGCCAACCCAAAGGACACAGGCAGCGTGGACTCACTGCTGCTGCCTCTGCTGACTTTCCCACGTTTGACTTGGCCTGAGAGTCTCAGGTCTCATCAGCTGAGCCATACACCCCTCAGCCACACACACAGACTCCTGCTAAGCCTAGCCTTGCCCTGCCTCCAGCTCAAATTCCAGAGCCCAATAAGTCTTGCTGCCTCCTGAGGAGGTCTGGGACTAAAAGATCTCATCTACAGGAACTCAGGCATCGAATACTGGGCCCCAGACCAAAGCATCAGCCACCAGCAGATTAAGAGCTGAGACCAAAGTCAGTGCTGCCCACAGGCTCCCCGGATGCTCTCTATTAGGGTGGAAACTGTCCTAAAGCAGGTCAAGGATGAGGCATCCAAACAAAACGAGAGTAAAATATTTGCTCACCTGCATTTCACCAAACTGTAGCTAATATCCCTGGAATCCTGTCACCTAACTCAGTGCATGGGGTATGCATTTTGTCATAAGGTCTTTTTGGAAAGTAGATTAGGAAGGAACTTGCTGAAAGCTAGTGGGCCTTGGCAGGAGCTAATAAGGAGGACATGTGATTACAACCTCTTTTCTTTTTTTTTTTTGAGACAGAGTCTTGCTCTGTCGCCCAGGCTGGAGTGCAGTGGTACAATCTCGGCTCACTGCAACCTCTGCCTCCCGGGTACAAGCAATTCTCTGCCTCAGCCTCCCGAGTAGCTGAGATTACAGGCGCCTGCCACCACACCTGGCTAATTTTTTGGTTTTTTTTTTTTTTTTTTTTGTATTTTTTGTAGAGATGGGGTTTCACCATGTTGGCCAGGCTGGTCTTGAACTCCTGACCTCGTGATCCACCCACCTCGGCCTCCCAAAGTGCTGGGATTACAGGCATGAGCCACTGCGCCCAGCCGCTTTTCATTTTTGTCCATGCAAAAAGTCACTGTAGTTAAGTGTTTGGGCTCGAAACTTTGGGTTCATGGACATCTCTTTACATCGTTTCAGGTAAACTCCAAACTACTTTCTGAGAAGACCCTCAGCCCTTGAATCATCTCTAAGCCTTCTCTTCAGGCACATGTTATTAAAAGATATCTTAATTCTTAAAGGAAGACATCCCGTCAATCCTTGTGTAATACCTCACTCACCTGATAACAAAGACTAGAACCTACCCAGATACTGAATCTCAAAAGTCACTGTCATTCCATTCAATCGGCAGTTCGTATTTACTAAACTTCTATGGCGTTCCTGATGCCTATTCTGTCAACCCGGAAAGTGCAATGACAAAGATATACCAGTTCTTTGTCTCTTTGGAGCTTACATTCCAGTGAGAATTGACAGAAATGAGTAAGTGAAGAGAAAACTATGGAAGGTAAATTCTGATAGTAATGGAATGTGACAGAGAGTAAGCAGGGAGGGGGGCTGGCCACCATGGATTGGGCAGCCAGGGGAAGTCTCTCTAAAAAGGTGATGTTTGGGTTGGGGAATGAAAGAGCCAGCCATCTAGAGAGCTGGGGAAGGAGCATTCCAGAAGGAGAGCAGAAGTGCAAAGGCCTGGAGGCAGGACTAATCTTGGCTTATTAAAAGAACATGAAGAGCCGAGCACAGTGGCCATGCCTGTAATCCCAGCACTTTGGGAGGCCGAGGTGGGTGGATCACCTGAGGTTAGGAGTTCGAGACCAGCCTGGCCAACATGGCGAAACCTTGTCTCTACTAAAAATACAAAAATTGGCCAGGCACGGTGGCTCACGCCTGTAATCACAACACTTTAGGAGGCTGAGGCACGTGGATCACGAGGTCAAGAGTTCGAGACCAGCCTGAACAACATGGTGAAATCCCATCTCTAATAAAAATACAAAAATTAGCTGGGTGTGGTGGCACGTGCCTGTAATCCCAGCTACTCGGAAGGCTGAGGCAGGAGAATCACTTGAACCTGGGAGGCAGAGGTTGCAGTAAGCCAAGATCATGCCACTGCACTCCGGCCTGGGCGACACAGCAAGACTCTTGTTTTTAAACAAACAAACAAAAAAATACAAAAATGAGTCACACGTGGTGGTGCACACCTATAGTCCCAGCTACTCGGGAGGCTGGAGGCAGGAGAAACGCCTGAACCTGAGACGCGGAGATTGCAGTGAGCCAAGATCGTGCCATTGCATTCCAGCCTGGGCGACAGACGGACACTCCCTCTCAAAAAAAGAACATAAAGAAAACCCAAGACTGAGAGGAGAAGGGTGAGTAAGCTGAAAAACGAAGATGAAGTAAGAGAGTCTGACAGGAGTTATATCACTGCAGAGCTTTGGAGGCCACAATAACGAATTTAGATTGTATTTTAAACCCAGCTGAAATCCATTAGAGGGTTTTAAAACAGAAAAATGGCCTGATCTGATTTCCTTTTTAAAAAGATAACTCTGGCAGCTGCGTGGAGAATGGACCTGCTGGCATATGGACAGAGGGAGATTCTTTCAGTAGGTCAGAAGAGAGACGGCGGTGGCGCAAGCTGAGAACTAGGGCAGCACGAGGAGTGATGGAGGGAGGTGGCTGGGCTTGGGATGCCTTTTTGCGACAGAACTGACTAGAAGGATGCAGTTCCATTTTCAATATCAATCCAAAGTCCTTCTGTGAGGAACAATATTCTGGGAGGATGTTCTGCTGCATATGTAAATCATCACTTCATCTGCATCCATGATTTTCATAGAGCCCTCAGGGTCCTCAGAGATGCCTCTAGAACTGCTGCAGAGAGTATGAGGAGGAAACTGGGAGGGCGGTCCACGCAGATCCCCTCACCTCATCAAAGCATCTCCAAATATGTCGATTACCAAAAACAACATCCGCAATTTCATTTGAAGGAAATGCTTCTATGTGAAAACCGAACTTTGAAACTATTATCGCGATGAGGCATAGTCTGTATAACTGGCTCCAACATCCATTCTCTCCTTCCTTCCAGAAATAGAGCTGTCCCAATTTTTAGCCTTCACATGGCAGCTCTGCTAGAGACTGCATTTCTCAGCCTCCTTTGAAGCTAGATGTCGCCTCATGACAAAGTTCAGGCCAATGGATTGTGAGCTGAAGAAATCTGTTTAACTTCTGGGTCATCCCTTTAAAAAGGGAGCTGCTTATCCTCCTTTTTCCCTTTTGAGCTACCTAGAAAATGGTAATGACTGTAGGGGTCACACTGGATCCAAAGATGGAATCTAAATGTTGAAAATGGCAAAGCCACCCAACAGCCTAGGTCCTTGGACCACTGATCTCTTGGAATACAGCCAACCACCCACGCTGAACTGCCCACCTTCCTGCAGACTGTTAAGGGACAAAGAAATATATATTGATCTTTTGGTTTCAGTATTACAGCAGCTTAGCATAGACCCAGGCAGAGTTTCACAAGCCAGTGTGTGTGGTCCACCATGTCTCTCATACCCTCTTCTGCAGCAAACAGTAATGTTCTACATGGTACCTGCTCTACTGGAGAAAGAACAGTGAGTAAACCCCAGCTAACCCACCGAGAGGCAGTGCAGAGTGAGTGAAAAATAAACCTGTGTTGTGTTGTTGTTGTTGTTGTTGTTTTGAGACAGAGTCTCACTCTGTCGCCCAGGCTGGAGTGCAGTGGCGCGATCTAAGCTCACTGCAGGCTCTGCCTCCCGGGTTCACGCCATTCTCCTGCCTCAGCCTCCCGAGTAGCTGAGACTACAGGCGCCCACCACCACGCCCAGCTGATTTTTTGTATTTTTAGTAGAGACGGGGTTTCACTGTGTTAGCCAGGATGGTCTCAATCTCCTGACCTCATGATCCGCCTGCCTCAGCCTCCCAAAGTGCTGGGATTACAGGCGTGAGCCACCGCGCCCGGCCGTGTTGTTGTTGTTATTATTGTTTTAGAGAAGTATTTATTATTGCAACATCACCTAATGTATCCTGACTGATAAATCCTGGCTGAAAAGAGCTGCTCTAAAATCTCCCTGCTTGGCTGGGCATGGTGGCACACACCTGTAATCCCAGCACTTTAAGAGGCCAAGGCAGCAGGATCACTTGAGTCCAGGAGTTTGAGACCAGCCTGGGCAACATAGTAAAACCCTGTCTCTACAAAATATTGTAAAATTAGCTAGGCACAGTGGTGTGTGCCTATAGTCCCAGGTACCTTGGAAACCAAAGTGGAAGGATCGCTTGAGCCCAGGAGGTTAAGGCCGCAATGGGTGGTGATGGTGCCACTGTGTTCCAGCCTGGGTAACAGAGTGAGATCCTGTCTCAAAAAAATAAACAAAAGTAAAATCTCCCCCTGAATTACATCAGACCAGAAAAGTACATCCATCACCTAGAGTTCTGAAAAAGGCTGATGTCTGAGTCTCACCCCTAAGAAATCCAGATATCATTAGGCTGGGATGTGGCTTGGACATGGGGATTCTAATGTACAGCCAAGGTTGAGAATCACAGACATTCCTGAGCCATACAGCAATAGCTCCTACATAATTGCTTTTATTGAATTGTACTCCAGCATGATGAGAAGTATAATCTATATATTGAAGTATATGATAAGAAACAACTCTAGAATTATAAGGTTTAATTATTCAGGGTTTAATTTACTGCCTCTTTTTTTTTTTTTTTTTTGAGACGGAGTCTCGTTCTGTGGCCCAGGCTGGAGTGCAGTGGTGCAATCTTGGTTCACTGCAACCTCTGCCTCCTGGGCTCAAGTGATTCTCCTGCCTCAGCCTCCTGACTAGCTGGGATTACAGGCGCAAACCACCACACCCGGCTAATTTTTTGCATTTTTAGTAGAGACAGGGTTTCACTATGTTAGTCAGGATGGTCTTGAACTCCTGACCTCATGATCCCCCTGCCTTGACCTCCCAAAGTGCTGGGATCACAGGTGTGAGCCACCGCGCCCGGCCAACTTACTGTCTTATACAGTGTCAACTCTATGAGAACATGGAAGAAGTTTCTCTCTAGTTTCAGGGTGGGAAATATGTGTAGTTTTCTTAAACAAGTTTACTTTTACCCTTGGACATTGAAAAATCTCATAAATGACCTTGCTTTCCTCTCTAGGTAGTTTCTAGAAAGTTCAGACTCAAATGAGTGAATAAGATCAGTGGCATATATTTTGTGTACTCTGTCTTACCTGTATTTTTTCCTTAGTTCATTGTATTCATCTACTGGTTTGTATGTTTTGTCCCCTCCAAATCTCATGTTGAAATGTGATCCCCAATGTTAGAGGCAGAGCTTACCTAGTAGGAGGTGCTTGGGTCATGGGGCATATCCCTCTTGGTGCCCTGCTCAGGGTAATAAGTGATTTCATGCTTTGAGTTCATGCGAGATCTGGTTTTTTAAAAGAGTGTGGCACCTTCACCCTCTTGCTCCCAATCTTGCCATGTGATATGTCTGCTCCCCCTTCACCTTCCACCATGACTGGAAGCTTGCTGAGGCCCTCACCAGGAGCAGATGTGGGCACCATGCTTCCTGGACAGCTTGCAGAACTGCAAGCCGAAATATGTGAGCCAAAATAAACCTATTTTCTTTATAAGTTACCCAGTCTCAGGTATTCTTTTATAGCAATGCCAACAGTCTAACACTCTTGTGATATCATTCACAAGCTAACTTAAGTCATTTCCAGAATAAAGCAGGATATAAATATAATATTTACATAATGAATAAGGAGCATGTGCTACTGACTAGAAGGATGAGAAGGAAAATAGTCAAGTGCACCAGCTTACCAAGTGAATTAGTCGGCTTGAGCTGCTGTAACAAAATACCACACAATGGGTAACTTAAACAATGTGAGTTTATTTCTCACAGTTCCAGAGGCTAGGAAGTCCAAGATCAAGATACTGACAGAGAGCTGTGCTCAGTGCGCATGCCTGTAATCCTAGCTACTTTGGAGGCTGAGGTAGGAGGATTACTTGAGCCAGGAGTTCAAGTTCAGCCTGGGCAACATAGCAAGACCCTGTCAATAAAAAATAAAAAGAACAAAAAAGATCCTGACAGATTTGGTTCTTAGTAAGGGCCCTTTTCCTGGCTTGCAGACAGCCACCCTCTAGCTATATTCTCACACTGTGGAGACAGAGAGAGCTCTGGTCCCTCTTCTTCTTCTTACAAGAGCACTAATTCCCTCATAGGGGCCCTACCCTCAAAATCTCATCTAAACCTAATTACCTCCCAAAAGCCGCACCTCCAAATACTATCACATTGGTTAGTGCCTCAACATATGATTTAAAAAAATATATCCACCAGAATCTACTTATTAAATAGTTAATGTTACTTAAAAACAGAAATTCCTACCTCATCTTTGTCATAAAGGCAACTTTGCTGAACTATATGTGCAAATATCAGGCCCGTGGCAAACATGGAGTAAGCAGGAAGGTCAGTATTAAAAGCCCCTAATGCAGTGTTTTCAAATGATGAGAATCAACCTTGTGGTTCCATTCACCTTCAGCAAAGTTCCAATATGGCAACTTGTGTTATTCTTTATTATAGATTTAAAGCCCCATTAGCTACTTGTTCTTCCTGGTGGCTATAATAATTATAATAGCAGGAGCTATACTATTCCTCAGCAGACTTCCTCTTAATAGCTTCCAGGATGCTTATCTGAGAACCATCTCACCACATTTCACAAATACTTCATCCTTGACAGCCCACTCTATTCTTTGCACATCCTTTCATGCTGCATGCATATACTTGAAAGAGTTATAAATTCCAGCTCTATCCCAAATTATCTTTCCTCCTGTAAACTCCACATCATCTCTTTGCTACATTATAAAAGAATGTCCTTATCTGAAGTTTCCAATATTTGATACTGAATGGCCGTATGTTGTATGAGTCCATCTCAGCAGTTAAGTGACAAAGCGTTTCTGCCAAAGCTGCAAAATACAGTCATTCCTCAGAATCAGTAGGGAATTGGATCCAGGACCCTCCATAGATACCAAAGTCCTTGATGCTTGAGTCCCGCAGTCAGCCTGCAGAACCCTCAGACCTGAGAGCTAACTGTACAGTATATTCTACCAAAATGAATGAGTTGACCACATACATCTGTGGACACAGCCATAAAGTCCTATAATATTAGAACTTGATGGAATCTTAGAGGTTACCTAGTCCTCCCCACTCTCACCCCCATTTTGCAACAAGGAAAACAGAGGCCTTAAGAAGTATTCATTCAGGCAGTCTCCCCTGTATCAACAGTTATGTGGTTCTGAATTTCACTGTTTAGTCAGTTATTTGAAACTTGCTTCATATTTTCCCATTAAAATACATTGTTACACCAGAAAGCTAGGCTCCCAGATTAGTCCACAAAATCCTATTTAGGATAGATGGTGGTGATGTTGGTAGGCACAACCATGTGAATGTACTTAAATGTCACTGAACTGTACACTAAAAAATGGTAAAGATGGTAAATTTTCTGTTATATTTATTTTACCGCACTTAAAACAATATCTAACTCTGAAGTGACTGAAAGTTGTGGTACCAGAGGAAGGAGGAGCAGGAGGAAGAAGTTCCCACGATCCTGCCTGGGTCCAAAATTCCCTTAGGAAACTGCCCTCCCCAATCTCAGCCGCTGTGGGGCTGACCTCAATCTCATCTCTAGGTAGCCAGCTGCTGCCTTAAGACAGTCCCCCGGGCCACAGTGTTGGTTTATGAGCCATTTCAGTTCAATGAGATTCAAGAAATGTGTATATGTATGTGTATGGATGCGTATGTGTGTGCATATGCACACAAGCATGTGTACACATGTGTGTGTGTGCTGCCAGGGAGGGTATTTAAAGCCCCATTAGCTGCAAAAAGAAATCAAGCAAGGAAAGCAAGGAAGGAAGGGAGGGAGGGAGGGAGGGAGGGAAGGAGGGAGGAAAGAAGGCATCTCTCCTTTTTTATTCTGCGAGAACTGTTATAAGGAAGCCTAACTGGACAGGATCATGGATAAATGGGAGATCCTGAATCACTGTGGCCACTGCTGCCACCATAATGGGTGCTAAACTGAGGCCTAAACCAGCACACAGAAGAACACACAGTGTTAAAAGAACTGCACAGAAAGAGTAGAGCTGCTGCTGAAGCCATGAACTTTGAAACATACAATATCTGAAGTATAAAGTTTACCTCTGAGCTTTTACTTGCATGAGTCAATAATTCCATATTTTGCTGTAGCCAATTTGTGCTGGCTTTCTGTTTACTTGCAATGAAAAGATTCTTATCAGATACACTTCAAGAATAAAGTTTGAAATATATCAAGTTTGATCCTCATCCACTTCCCTTTCTGAAAGCATCTTCCACCAGTCACTCTTTTTCTGCCCAGGCACCAGTGCCCTCCTCTGTCCCAAGGATCCCATTCCGATAGCCTATTCAGGCCTGCACTAACTTTGAAAATGCTTCAGGCCCTGACATCACCTTCTCCTTTCCTCCTTCTTCCTTTACTCCCTGCTCCACCTCCACCACAAGCACAAATGCATAAAACGAAAATATTTAAAATATATAAATTACTATGAGTATGTTGTAACTGAGCCTAAAAGAGGACGAAGAGTTCGTGTCTACATCAGTTCATGCGGGTCGACATGAATGCGTATGAAAGTCAATGCTAGAAGCAGGTTTTAGGTGCAGTTCGGGACAGAGGCTGAATGATGTCTGTTCCCCACAGAGAGATGCAGGTCATGCTGCAGAAGCTGGCTTTACAAGAGAATCTGGGAAACACTGGGCACAAGAAGAGTCACTCGAGGGCCCAGGGGACACAGTGTGACCCAGAGTTGCGAAAGTCTGGAACACAGGTTGTCCAGGGAGGCTGAAAAGTACAGTACTGAAAAATAGCACCTTAGAAGGAAGAAGCTGTGTTCTCACTGAGGAAGGCACAGCCCCTGCAGCAGAAGCCTCTTCAAAGGCTGGTGGCAGTAGACATCAATGAGCGGAGTTGCTGTAGGCACACGTTAAGATACTTGCCTGACTCAGAAAACATGGGCAACAGGTTAGGGGGAAGGTGTTAAGGTCCTATGTCTCCAGGTGAGAAATGTGAGCAAGCAATATATGGACTATTAATGTGGATACATGACAACTTCTGATGCTGCTCCTGCTTCCTTTGTTTTTTGTTTTTTGGACAGGGTCTCACTGTGTCAACCAGGCTGGAGTGCAGTGGCACAATCATAGCTCACTGCAGCCTCAACCTCCTAGGCTCAAGCAATCCGCCTGCCTCAGCCTCCAGAGTATCTGGGACCACAGGTGCACGCCACCATGCCTGGCTAATGGTTTTTTATTATTATTATTATTTGCTTTGTTTTTGTTTTGTTTTGTAGAGACAGGATCTTGATATGTTGCCCAAGCTGGTCTCAAACTCCTGGGCACAAACAATCCTCCCTCCTCAGCTTCCCAAACTGCTGGGATTACAAGCGTGATCCCGGACATAATGTCAATGTATACCCACAGGCTAGTGGGACATAGGGACATTTAGATTATACAAAGGAGAATTTAATAAGTGAACAGCCAAAACACGGTATCAGGGCCATGACAGAGAAGGAGACCTAGCGCCACATTAAAGAGCTTCACAGAGAAGATTCAAGAAGGATTTTGACAAGTAGGAAGATTATCAAGTGGAAATGGGGAAAGCACTTTAAGGTGAAGGAATGGCATGATCAAGGGAGTGGAGGGATGAAAGCAGGGGTTACCGCCAAGTCTAGGTACCTGCAGCTGCCATGCAAGTACAGGCAGAGGGGAGGGAAGGGGAACACACTGGCATGAAAGGGCAAACAGATCCGGGGAGATGGGAGCGTGGCTGCTTTGTTGGGGTGGGCTTTGTTAAGATGGTAAAATGAGCATACTTGTAAGCAATAAGTCAAATTACCATAATGTATGAATGAATAGAGCCTCCAAAGACTCCTGGGAACATTTATCTTTTTAAAATAGGCTGCTCGTTAACCCAAATCATCTTGGAACTCTCTGAACTTCAGACAGTGGAGGAAAAAGAAAAGCAGTCAGGCAGTGTGAAAACAAGTATCTGGGGGCAGAACTACCCCTGGGCAGCCTCATCCTCCCACTCCTACCTTCCCATCCCCACTGTGAGGGTCCAGGCGAGTCTCCATAGTTCTTCCGGCTTCCTTTCAGCTTGTTCCCTTCTCAACTTCCAAACTCACACTTGGGTGTGGCACTCCAAGGTCTGGCTTTGTGTTGCTTTAAATAAGACCACAGTTGTGGAGGGAGACCACAATAATGGCGGATGTTTTTAACATATGTATATGTTGGACATACGTTTTGCCTGCCTGCACTGTCTTTTTGATAACCTGCTGCAGCCATAAAAAAAAAAAAAAAAAAAAAAAAAAAAAACCAGCAGTGGATGTACTGAGTGCTACTGCACCTATACTTTAAAATGGTTAAAATGGCAAATTTTATATTACATTTATTATACCACAATAAAAAATAAATAAATAAAACATAATTGTTAGAAAACATACCAAGGTCCTTGTTTTTTATTCAACAATTAGCACTCTTTGGTGTCTTCTTACTAAAGAGGGGAAATAAATAAAATTCTTGTAAATATGACATTTACCTTTGATTGGGTTGGTTTACACCCTCAGTGTCTCTACTAATGTACAAATAGTCATAACAGTAATATCCATGGTACACATTTCTCTTACAATATAGATTTGACAGTTTTTAAAAAGATATTAGATATAGTTTAATTTTCATTTTACATGATCAAGAGAAATATGTATATTGTAATAAAGTAAATGAATACGACAATCACTACTACATGAAAAACAGAGCCTTCCCTATCAGAGTCCTGAGACAGAAAGAATAAAACACATCCTCAAACTAAATCAACCCTCAAGCTTTCTGAAATTAGCAAAGAATGTTTGCAGCTGACCTATTTCTCTCCCACACGACTGTGTTGGTAATTGACTTTTGTCCCCCAGGGAAGTACTCAAATATAATTGAGAAGCACCTGCCACACAAAGAGTACAGTTTTATATACCTAATAATTCCCTTAAATATTGTATTTAGCTTGGAACTCAAGCACTCTGCTTTCTCCTTAATTGTATTTCTCAAGGAAGAAATGTTATAATTACCAAAGCGGAGTTACTATGAATATCTAGATAAACTAAAGGAAGCATTTTGAATTGTAAATACCCAAGATATTTCTATTACTAGAAATTATTGAAAATGATGACAATAATCATTTATATTGTTCATATACTTTTCTTTAATCCTGTCGATCACATCCTATTATAAAAACCACCCCCCTCTATAGATGGGAGCCACTCCAGGAAGACAAGAAGTCCAGGGTCAGGGGTTTGATTTCCATGCAGGTTAAAGAGTTTCGTGGCCGGGCGTGGTGGCTCACGCCTGTAATCCCAACACTTTAGGAGGCTGAGGTGGGTGGATCACCTGAGGTCGGGAGTTCGAGATCAGCCTGACCAACATGCAGAAACCCCCGTCTCTACTAAAAATACAAAATTAGCCAGGCATGGTGGCACATGCCTGTAATCCCAGCTACTCGGGAGGCTGAGGCAGGAGAATTGCTTGAACTGGGGAGATAGAGGTTGCGGTGAGCCAAGATCGCACCACTGCACTTCAGCCTTGGCAACAAGAGCGAGACTCTAACTGAAAGAAAAAAAAAAAAAAAAAGGCTAGGTATGGTGGCTCACGCCTATAATCCCAGCACTTTGGGAGGCCAAGGCCTGATCACCTAGGAATTCAAGACCAGCCTGGTGGTTTCACCAACATGGTGAAACCCCTTCTCTACTAAAAATACAAAAATTAGCCAGGCATGGTGGCACACACCTGTAATCTCAGCTACTTGGCAGGCTGAGGCAGGAGAATCGCTTGAACCTGGGAGGCAGAGGTTGCAGTGAGCTGAGATTGCAGAACTGCACTCCAGCCTGGGCAACAGAGTGGGACTCCATCTCAAAAAAAAAAAAAAAAAAAAAAAAAGAATTTTGCCAAAAAAACACATTCAGCTTTATGAGCTGAAACTGAAGCTCCAAAATAAATAAGAATCTGATCCATCCTATTCAACGCTGTGACTTGAAAAGCCATCTCTGACACTGACTTAAGGAAAGGCAAGTCCATTTCTATCCTCACGCCAACATCTACACATTTAGACCAGGGGCTATAACTGAAACTTCTCAGGCTGGTGTGAACAATTAGTTAATGAAAAAATTTGAGCCTTGGCAACATAGCAAGACCCCATCTCTACAAAAAAATAAGAAAAATAGCCAGGCATGATGGCGCACGTCTGCAGTCCCAGCTAGTTGGGAGACTGAGGCAGCTTGGGCCCAGCTTCTTGGGCCCAGGAGTTTGAGGCTGCAGTGAGTTGTGATTGTGCCACTGCACTCCAGCCCAGGTGAAGAGCGAGACCCTGTCTAAAAAAAGAGAGAGACAAAAAGAAAAAATCTGAAGCCAGTCACAAAAGACCACATGTTATTTTATGGTCCCATTTATATAAAATGTCCAGAGTGGGCAAATCCATAAAGACAGAGAATAGATTAGTGGATGCCTAGGGCTGGGAGGTGGGGAAGAGGATGCAGAATGACTGCTAACAGGGATAGGTTTCTTCTCCAGGTCATGAAAATATTAGATTATGACACGCCTGAAAAAAAGAATGCTTTCCCCACTTAACACACACACACACCACACACACACACACACACACACACACACACACACGGCAAATTAAAAAGCAGTGACTAAGGAACATTCTACTGGTAACAATGATCATTTTACCCACCTGTTCGATTCTAAACACTAATCAGCATTGAATTGTTAGCAATAGCATTGGGCCATTTAAGAAGAAAAAAAGGAAGATGACATATTTATCTGCATGAGTTACTATGCATTTCCATTACTGCTAGATTTTCCATATGTTATCAATGAAACTGCTAAAAAAAATTTTCATAAGGAATTTTAAAATCTCATCATAATATGTGGACACAGTGAGCACTATAAAAGTTAACCACCTCTAGTGATCTTACAACCCAGAAATGCATATTCTTTTCAAGTTTAGGTTTACAAAATATTTACTCCCAAAACAAATACTACAACAGCAATTAAACTGCAACCTTAGAGAAAGATACATCCATCAACACAGAACAGAAAATGAGAAATGAAATAGACACGATTTGCCATCCAAATGATTACAGTGAGATGATCAGAAAAATTCAGTAGCCATCGAGTAAGTTTTACAGCCCTTACCTAACTAATGCTTTCAGATCATGAATGCCATCCCTTCAGATTCAAGTAATTACCTCTGCTCTATTTATGTGTGTAATAAGAAAAGACACGTTAAAGAAAATAAGGAACTTTACAAAGGCACATGTTTACTACTCGAAATGAGAACTATTTTTAAGGAATTCCAAAGCACTGTTTATATTCAAGCCAGATGATAATAAATCAGCCTCATCTATTTCTGAAGGCAGGGTGCCCTAGCACACAGCTTGTCATTATTGTTACTTGAAAGCAGTAAAGCTACAGTATTCCCTTAAAATTGAATCTATAATTCAGCTTTTTCATGAATTCGGGCTTCTACTTCCAGTCCTACCTCCCTGAGTGCCCTCCTCTGTCCTCACAGTACACATGGTTAAA
Organism: Nomascus leucogenys; assembly: GCF_006542625.1. Lineage (NCBI taxonomy): Eukaryota > Metazoa > Chordata > Mammalia > Primates > Hylobatidae > Nomascus > Nomascus leucogenys. The sequence continues at coordinate 25,745,551 of NC_044397.1, read as the reverse complement.
TCCATGTGAAATTCCTGATGTGTCCATGTAGTCGAGTTCAGAACTGACACTCTTATAGAATGAAGAGCACTGGATTCACCTCATTGTTTTCCTGGTTCATGAAGTACAAGGGCAACTGTGCAGAAGCAGGACAATACTGACTGCTTCGACCAGAGTGTGTTTGGATTAGGGTTTGTTGGGGATAACAGCCCAGCTCTTCTTGAGACTTACCCATTGATGTATTCTAAGATGCAGAGGTATAGCAGAGTGTGTTCCCGGGGGTGGTCAAAGAGTGCTTTGCAAGCTTTGTCTTGCCATGGCCCACAAAGGAAATAATTGTGCAACACACTGGATTCAGTGGAAGTGAAAAACTGTCCAGAAGCTCAGCCTACACCAGGCTCACCCCACTGAAGGATCATCTCAGAGGATACATGTTTTGAGGCCTGTCACCCATTCTCGGCCCACACACTCCGCAGGGAAGAAAGCTCCAGCAAAGGGACAGCAAATAGAGAGATGGCACTGTCTAGGAAGCTCTCTCCTCCAAAATATGGCTTTAAAAGCGTGCAGAGCCAAGTGCAGTGGCTCATGCCTGTAATCCCAACACTTTGGGAGGCTGGGGTGAAAGGAGTGCTTGAGCCCAGGAGTTTGAGACCAGCCTGGGCAATATGGTGAGACCCCATCTCTACTAAAAGTAAAAAAAAAAAGAAAAAGAAAAGCCAGGCTTGGTAGTGCACACCTGCAGTCCCACCTACTTGTAGGCTGAGGTGGGAGGATCCCGTGAGCACAGGAGGTGGAGGCTGCAGGGAAGACGACCCTGTCTCAAAAAGAAAAAAAGAAAAACAGAAAGCAGAGGCCAAACACAGAGGGCTACTGAGCAGAATGGGACCTGCATGCCCCACTCTCCACATGTCTGTAGAGTCTTCATGAATGTGAGTGAGTCGCAAGCTGCTCACCCTGGTTAAGATTGATGCTTTATTCTGAGTCAGAGCTTCAGAAATGAGACCAAAAATGGGCCAAGCTTTGAGGAAGATGAGTATGGACAATGCCAAGACCACACCCAGGAAAGATGGGTCAGATCCAGATTTGAGTGGCCAAAGGAAGCCCATTAAATAGCATTGCCTTTTGTTTAAACCTTGTTTGAAAGGGCAGTCTCTGCTTCCTTAATATCCAGGGTTGACCCTGTCTGGGGCAGCAGGTGGAGCAATTAAGGGGAGAGGGCCAAAGCCAAAATCATTTTCAGCTTACATTTCCACACAGCTTCCTATAATTTTCTAGAAAAATTAAAACTTGAAGCTGGGCGCGTTGGCTCACGCCTATAATCCCAGCACTTTGGGAGGCCGAGGCGGGTGGATCACCTGAGCTTAGGAGTTCGAGACCAGCCTGACCAACATGGAGAAACCCCGTCTCTACTAAAAATACAAAATTAGCCGGGCGTGGTGACACATGCCTGTAATCCCAGCTACTCAGGAGGCTGAGGCAGGAGAATCGCCTGAACCTGGGAGGCAGAGGTTGCAGTGAGCCGAGATTGCGCCACTGCACTCCAGCCTGGGCAACAACAGCAAAACTCCATCTCAAAAAAAAAAGAAAAAAAGAAAGATTAAAACTTGAATCAGAACTTACCTAAGTTTCAATAAAATTGTACCATTCTAAACTAAAGGATAAATATTTATTCTACATTAATGAAATTTAGGGCTGGGAGTGATGGCTCACGCCTGTAATCCTAGCACTTTGGGTGGCTGAGGCAGGTGGATCACTTGAAGTCACGTGTTCAAGACCAGCCTGGCCAACATGGTGAAGCCCCATCTCTACTAAAAATACAAAAGTTAGCCAGGCATGTTGGCGGTCGCCTGTTATCCCAGCTACTCGGGAGGCTGAGGCAGGAGAACTGCTTGAACCTGGGAGGGAGAGATTTCAGTGAGCCGAGATCACGCCACTGCACTCCAGCCTGAGCAACAGAGTGTGACTCCATTCCAAAAAAAAAAAAAAAAAAAAAAAAAGTGAAATGAAATTTAGGCAATTCTATCCATCAAGAACAGAGACTCAGACATAAGTAAAAATGACTGGTTAACGGGTTAGCTGCCCAGTAATTAGATTTCTTTCTTCGTAAGCTCAGTTCAATTTATTTAAGCCCCAAAACAAGAAGAAGCACAGTTTGCCAAGAGGGACAGAGTTCTTTCTTGCTTTGTCAGAGCAAGGGAAGATTCATTGCACAAAAAACTCACAAAGGAAATAAGTGTGAACTTTTTAAAGTAACTGGATTACACCATTTAGCAAGGAAGGTCTACTTACAGAGCAAGTAAAAACTTCCAACTTTGCAGATGAAAATGATTCACTACTGTCTTCCATGCAGCTAAAATATAAAAATGGTTGTGCCCCAGCTTAGCCAACATGGTGAAACCCGGTCTCTACCAAAAATACAAAAATTAGCCAGATGCGGTGGCATGCACCTGTAGTCTCAGCTACCTGGGAGGCTGAGGCAGGACCAGCCTCCCAAGAACCCAGGAGGCAGAGCTTGCAGTGAGCCGAGATTGTACCACTGCACTCCAGCCTGAGCAACAGAGTGAGACTCCTTCTCAAACAAAAATAAACATAAACATAACTGGGTGTGCCCCTCCTTGGCTGTTTCCCTCAGATCCACTCCTCCCGCTCTGCTGCTCTACTTTCTATCTCAGGGGGCCACAGCCTGCAGCTTGTTTCCCAGAATCCCAGGTCAGTGGGCTTCCAGAGAGGTTCAGCCAACGGGAGGAACTGGTAGAAGACTGGAGGGTGGAAGGAATAATCCTACAAGAAGCTAACCAAGCAAGCAAAAATTCCATCCATGATAGAATTGGGAAGAAACCACAGTCTCTAAATTCTTCAACTGATGCTATGGTTCTTCACAGCAACCACGCAGATTCAGAACGTTTCCAGGATCTGAGAGGAATAAGCTCCATATGTCCTTGCATGTATCCACACCTATGTGAGTTTATGTGTTTGGCTTGTTTATTCAGGGATAAAGTGGATTGTGGTGAAAAAAAAAAACAGTAGAGTCTGAGCCAGGATCCCTTGCGTCTGTTCTACCATTATCTATTCGTATGACCTCTATGTCCTTGGGCCTGTGTTTCATTCATCTGAAAAAAGAGACTGAAGTATTTTCTTTCTGCAATCTCTTCCTGTTCTAAAATTCTGTGATTCTAAGTTTATGGATAAATTTTGCATATATACATGCCTGTAGGCATATGATTATTCTTAGAGCTATGCGCAAAGCATATACCTTCTGTTGATGAATTTGCATTTCATCAGAAAAACATATCTATAACTGGTGCTCAAATTATAACCCAAAGAATTTGTTTGCCAACTTGTTTTATTCTAGTATCAACCTAAAAATCTGAATGTTTTAGATCTCTAAATACAGTGCGGTTCATTGACTTATTGTAACGATCATCTGATTAGCATACCTTAAAAAATACGAGGTTCCTTGCTCCAAGGTAGATGCTTCCAACAATGGCTGCAACCATATCTTCCATTCCACATGCTCTTTTTTAAATGAAATATTATTATACATTATTCTGTAACTTAATTTTTTCACTCAAATGCATTTCAAATGAATGTCTTAAATGCATTTCCATATCATTACATGCAGGGTGGCTTCATTTTTTTCTTTAATGGCTGAATAGTACTCTGTAGTATAATATATAGTAGTCCACCCTTAATCGTGGGGGATACACTCCAAAACCCCAGTGGATGCCTGGAACTACAGATAGTGACAAACCATATATACATTTACATATATATACATATATATATGTAATGTTTTTTCCTATACATATATACCTAAGATGAAGTCTAACTTGTAAATTAGGCACAGTAAGAGGTCAATAACAACTAATAATAAAATAGAACAATGTTAACAATATGCCATAATAAAAGTTATATGAAATGTAGTCTCTTTCTCACTCTCAAAATATCTACTGTACTGTACTCACCTACATTCAGACATCAGTTGACCACAGGTAACTGAAACCAGGGAATGCAAAAATATGGATGAGGGCCCCAACGTACATTATTTGCTCATTTACTGACTGCTGCATACATATATTGTTTCTAGTTTCTCTGCTCAATGTGATGTTTGCTGTGGATTTTAGTAGATAATTTTTATTAGATTTAGGGAGCTACCTTCTCTTCTTTTTTTAAAATCATGTGCCTCTAGATATGCTCCATTCTTAACTTACAAAATTTATCAATCTTTTTTTTTTTTTTTTTTTTTTTTTTTTTTTTTTTTTTTTTTTTTTTTTTTTTTTTTTTATCAAATACTTTTTTGGCACCTACTGAAATCAAGATATATTTTTGTTTAATTTGTTATATAAATTGAATAATCTTTAAATTCCTGTTTATACTATTGGCACTTAATTTGACTTGCTGTTTTTCGGTGTGTGTGTTTGTGCGTGCGTACGTTTGTGTGTTTTTACCCATATGCTCTTTTATAATGTAACCTTGTTGCACCCCATCAAAAGATAGTCTGTTTTCTCTTTCGTTGCAACTGGGCAGGCTCTTGGACCTGTTTTGACTTGAGGTTGCATGAGAAGTGATACAGTGTAGCTTTCAAAACTGGGTCTTAGGAGAGCTGTGGCTTCAGCCTTCACTTCTTGGAACCTAGCCACCATACTATCAGGAAGCTCAAGCAACTATGTTGAGAGGCCCAGGTGGAGAAAAACTGAGCCCCTGCCAAAAGCTCTAGTTGAGTTCTCAGCCAGCAGCCAGCACCAACTGCCAACCACATATGTGAGGATACTCTGGACCTTCCAGCCATCCCAGTGCCCATATAACATCATACAATGTAGAACTGTCTGGTTAGTACACAGAAATAAAAAATTATTGTTGTTTCAAGCCACAGAGTTTTGGGGGAGTTTAGGAGGCAATTTCTCCCCACTAAACAAAGCATTTAATGTTGCAGCAGAACTTCATGCCTAAAATATATCAAGTTAGTCCTCCATCCATCTACTGCTTCATTCATTCAAGTGTGTGTTTATTGAACATATAGTATGCTAGATGCTGAGGACACAAAGATCAAATGCAGACATGTCCCTGTCCTTGTGGAACTCATATGGATAGGGAGACAGAATGTAACAGAGAAATCTAAGTACATGTTAAATAAAAGTGGTGGTGCTACTGAAAACTGGCACAAGGCCCTCTGGGAGCCCCTAGTTGGGGAACTGACTTTATCAGGAAGGTTAGAAGAGGAAGTGAAGACTAAACTCCCAGATCTCAGGGAAGATTAAAAGTTAACTAGGCAGAAGGAAGGGCAAGAACCTGCCACACAGAGGGCTCAGCATATGCAAAAGACCAATGGCAAGAGGGACAATAGTGTGTTCAAACTCTGTGTCCAGAGCTAAGAGATCATGACTCAAGATGAGGCTGGAAGCAGGTAGGGGCCAGGCCAGGTATGACTTTGCTGGCCTCATAAGAGCAGACTTAACAAGGAAAAGTCAACAAACTACTCCCACTCTGATCAGATTTTCTCTTCAAACCCCAGTGGGAAGAGTACTAACTTGGAGTACTCAGCCATATAAACTGTATGTGTAGTGACACCCATGGGTAGATATACTTATGGGTATATAATAGATACTCGGGGTACATGGTCATTGAGCCCGCCCTCTCGTTCCTTGTTACATGTCACTGTACTGTTTGTAGACATCTCTGTCTCCATTGCTAGATTATAAAAATCTTTGAGTACGGGGGCTGTGTCTCATCCATCTTTTCATTCCTCCCCTACAATATCTAACGCAGTGCTAGGCACATAGCAAATACTTAAGTGTTTCCTAAAACTTTAAAACATGACTAGATAATCCATTCATAAATAGCCTGTAAGAAGGGCTCTCCTGAAAGAAAATTCTATGGCCTCATTTGCAAAGCCACTCCAATGATGGCAACACTCTTAGGAAGGTCTTGCTGTAAAACATCATTCCTTTCTAATTTGGGCCAATTCTTGAGTTTCATCCCCAATGAAGAGTGAGAACACTTCATCACATTTCCAAAGAAAGCCTTTGTGTATACTTTGAAGATCATTTCTGGGTCACTCCTAGCTTGCTTTCCTTTCAGTGGCAAAGTACTTCATCTTCTCACCTTTCCTCAAAGAAGCCATTTAGTTGCTCCCTGAATTCATTCCAAAACCTCCATCCCTCCTAAATGGTGGAGGCCAGCAATCTTGTTGGCCAGAAACAAGGTCAAGGATTCCTGAGGGGCTTCATGAGCAGTCCTCAGAGTGGAAGCAGGCTCTCTTTCTCAGTCTGCTTGTTTTCCAGCCAATTCAAATGTTCATGTGTGTGCGTGCACACATATGTGCATATATATTCTCACAAACACTGAAACTTTTTAACAAGCTCAAAGAACAAATATTGTCTTATTGCGTGAGTTTGCCAACTGCCTTCTCTGCTTCACCAACAGCCCAGTCTTCCCCATCCAAGGTAACACATCAATTTTTTTTTTCATGAAAGCTTTTCTCCATATTTTTGTAAATAATACGACAAAGAAATTAGCAATTTTTTTTTATATTCCACGATCTTCTTCAAAAGCGTCACACAGACTGTGAAACAGCACCAAGAAATTTCATCACTCCAATGTATCAAGAATTCAAATATCAATAAATCACTGGTCATTCTACAAATAATGAGACTCTGTTTTTGTTTGTTTGTTTGTTTTTTGTTTTTTTTTTGATGGAGTCCTGCTCTGTCGCCCGGCTGGAGTAATGTGGAGCAATACTGGCTCACTGCAACCTCCACCGCCTAGGTTCAAAAAATTCTCCTGCCTCAGCCTCCCGAGTAGCTGGGATTACAAGCACACACCACCATGCTTGGCAAATTTCTTTGTATTTTTAGTAGAGTCGGGGTTTCACCATGTTACCAGGCTGGTTTGAAACTCCTGACCTCAAGTGATCTGCCCACCTCAGCCTCCCAAAGTGCTGGGATTACAGGCATGAGCCACTGTGACCAACCCAAGGCTCTGTTAACATAAGCAGCTGTTACGCTTTCATAAAAAATATTTTTTGGCATTTGGGTGATTTCAATTTTATCCGAAAGTTATTGTTAAGCTGCATTTGTAATCATTTTCTTTTTCTCATCAAAGAAATGTAAATCCCTCAGTTATTTTTATTGTAGCCAATACAGAAGTCTGTATGATGTCATTTGAATGAGATCATGTGTAGGATACTTAGTGAGTTGTAAAGTGCTCATAAAAATTAAGCAGCCCGGGCGCGGTGGCTCACGCCTGTAATCCCAGCACTTTGGGAGGCTGAGGCGGGCGGGCGGATCACGAGGTCAGGAGATCAAGACCATCCTGGCTGACACGGTGAAACCCTGTCTCCACTAAAAATACAAAAAAGTTAGCTGGGCGTGGTGGCGGGTGCCTGTAGTCCCAGCTACTCGGGAGGCTGAGGCAGGAGAATGGAGTGAACCCAGGAGGCAGAGCTTGCAGTGAGCCGAGACTGCGTCACTGCACTCCAGCCTGGGCAACAGAGCGAGACTCTGTCTGGAAAAAAAAAAAAAGATTAAGTACTATTTTTGTGCTGAAAAATAAGATTGTCTATATAATACAATTAACAATTAACTCCTGAATTTAAATCAGACCATTTAATCAAACCAATGAATTACCATTTCATAGATGAAATATATTTATTCAAAAAAACTGCTTTGCTTTAAATTATTCCCAAAATTATTTAGCATGCAATACTTTTAACATTTCTTAAGCCAGCACATAGCAGCACGCTTTACAAGAACTTATATATACATCATCTCAATCAGTTATGGGCATAAATTGAGAAAAGAATAAGAATATTAGAATATTATTTTGTTTGTGCTTGGAAGAAAGAATAAAGCATTAGTGCAGTTATGTAGATGAACTCAAAAGTTTTAGTCAAACAGCTTATGGAAAGAACTGCTGTGTAATTAGTATTTCCAAGAATTTGCAACAATGAAATACCACTAAAAATAGGCACCTACAAAATAAACACCAGCAAGACCTCAAACAGTTGCATAACAGAAAAATGTTTTTAAGATAAACAATGTGTTTGCCTTATCAAATACATAATCTAAGTACTGCAAAGGGGATAGAATGCACTTTTAGAATGAATTCGGAATCCAAAATGCATTTATTTCCATAATGTACATGCTTAGTGCTCACTGAATTAAAGGGTAGTCAAAATTTCCGCTTCTGCAGAAAGTGAAGTTCTGCATAATAAATATCATCTAAATATGCTTTATAGACCCTTTTAGGAGAGGTCTGAGTTCAATTTTGAGGCTAAAGCCCATTCCTCGTTGATATGTTTAAATTGATGATAATCACTAAAGAAACACCAGAGCTGCCATCATAGGTTAGAAAACACATTACACAATACTGAGTAACCTAGAGAGAAAAGAACTTCTCAAGGTCACTCCAGCAGCTCACAGGAAGACCTGGGATAAAAGCCTCTTGGTGCGATGACCAATGTCTTCCTAGGTCACCCGAAACCTAGGACACACCCCGACAATTTCTGTTCCAAAGAAAGATCAAGGTGACTCACTGTTGCATGATCTCTCTAGCACCCAGCAGCCAGCGGTGGTTTCATTAACAGCACATGGACAGTTGGAAAACTGAGGACCAATTTCCTGTGCCAAGGTGAAAGGCACCTAAGCATTGAGCATTACCAGCGATCTGGAGATCCCGAGCACAGACAACTCGCACTAGAACCACGCGGGAGAAAGCAAGCACTAAGAAAACAAACACGAAGTGAAGGCACACCTAGACCGGGAGCTGAGTGCTGGCCTTCGTTAATTCCTATTTAACCAGATACGGCTGTCTTTCCCTAAGTAAGCGAATCCAAGAAGCGGTCCTAAAGTGAGAGTAAACTTTCTGCTCAGTGTCTTTCTTTTGACCGGAGCTTGACGATCTCTCCCAAGATCCAGACAGATAAGAGTATTCAAATTAGGACAAAACAGAAGAAACCACTAACTCTCAAATCGAATCAAACCAGGTCCCCGGCCCCGAGGGGTCTGGTTACTCTAGGTCGAGTTATACGACTTAAAGACATTTCTCCACGCACCAAAGGTGCAACCAGACATATTTCCAGCTCTTAAATGCAACGTCCGTGACTTAAGCCAGGTCCCCACCGACCTGTCCACACACATGCACAAACTTAACTTCCCGGGGCGGTGCGGAGACGCCGGGACGCGAAGACTTCAAGAGCCCAGGCTAGAGGGAGAGGGACCGAGCCCGAGCACCGGCCGAGGCCGGGAAGAGACGCGCGCGGGCTCGACCCGCAGCTCCCGCACGTGGGGGCCACGGCCGGCTCCAGGACCCCCGCGCCGCGCGCTCGGCCTCCTCCCCATCCTGGTCTCCCGCCTCCTTCTCGTACCTGTCTGAGGATGAAGCTGGTCGAAGTGGTGCTGCCATCGGATCTTTTCAACCTGCTCCTCCGGGTTGTGGTGCCTCGGGCCACCTGGACTCGACACACGGGGCCAGAGAGAAGCCAGTGAGGACCGCAGCGCAGAGCGGGGCGACCACCCCCGGCTGAAGTCCGTCTCCGGACCCGCTCCCTGGGGTCCCCCAGAGCCCGCACCCAAGTCTCCTCCGCGACTCCCAAATACAGCCCCCACCCCCACCCACCCACTGCAAGCCTCGACGGCTGAAAAGATGCTCGAGAAGAGCAGCCCGCAAGCACCCACCACATCCATTAACAAAGACTCTCAGGGTGCGGGGTCCGAGTCCCCGGCATCCGCTGGGGGAGGCTGCGGGCTCCGGAGCGGGAGCGCAGAGACCCGAAGGAGGGTGAGGAGGAGGAGGAAGAGAAGGAGGAGAAAGAGGAGGAGCGGGAGGCGAAAGGGACGTGGAGGAGGGGTGGAGGGAGCGGGGCCGCCGACTCCCGGGACTGGGGCCCCGCACGCCCGGCACGAAGGCGGGGCGCGCTAGGGCGGCGGAGGAGGTGTGAGGAAGGAAGAGGAGGAAGAGGAGGAGGGGGAGGAGGGGGCGGTACCTGCGAGGTGGGGGAGTGCGGCCCGTCCGCGGTCCCGTTCTTGGCGTAGGAGGAGGAGGACATCGTTCAGAGCCGCCGCATGGCCAGCCCGTGTGCGGTGGGCGGAGGGGGCTGGCCCCCGAGGCTGGGCCGCGAGCGGAGGGGGAGGGCGCAGGACTTCCCCACCCGGCTCCAGGACCCGCGCCGGCGCCCAGGCTCTCTGCCCGCACTTCGGAGAGCGCGGCACCTTAAAGGGACCGAGGCGCTTCCCCCGCGCTCGCGGCGGGGTCCCGGGGAGGGGGCTTCTCGGAAACTCGCCTACCCGAGCGGATTGGGAGAAGCGCTCTCCCACCTAGCAAGCGCTTTACATCAGAGCTTCCAGAGGATGAAGGGAGGGGGAAATCTGGGATGGGGGTGGCAAGATTAAAATAGTCTGCACAGTTTAAAATGAGACAAAGGTGGCACGGTTCATGAATCAGGACTTGGGGACGGAAGCTGGTGCAGTGTGGCGGGAGTGGGAAGAACCGAGCGGGTGTGTGTGTGTTTGCTGCACTGGAATTTTAAAAGGGCAAGAGCAGAGCCACCTTCCGCGACTTCACTCATCAGCCTGCTGTGTAAGGCATGGGGTTTTGTGGCTTGCTTTTCGTCCGTGTTTTTGTATTGCTTTGGCAATTCCATCCTTAGAGCTGCGAGTCACATACATCCAGGCAGCCGTGGGAAACCCAGCCAGCCTGAGTCTGACGGGAGATGCTGCTCCGCCAAAGAACAGTATGTCCTAAGGAGTTTTGAAGGTCATGTTAGACCTGCTAAGAAGCAAGAGTTGGTCACTGTGCCTTCCATTTCTATGCGGATAGATGTTTTCAAGGGGGAGAAACTCATCCTTGCAACCATACACAACGTTTGCCATTGGTTTCCTCCTGTAAATACATACAAGAGATTAATTTGTGATCAAATTAAAAGAGAGGGATTGCGGAGAGGAAGAATAAGTGCGAGGTATTGACAGAGGAATAAGAAGAGGGAAGAAAAGTATATGCAAATTCAAAAATAAACAGACTCCGTTTAAATTAAAATATACTTACTATCTCAAATCGCTAAATCAGCTTGCATTCTAGGACTTTATGTTTATGGACACAACTACCATGCTTGTTTTAACAATTGCTTGGCTTTACTGAGGTCTTGGTTATATTTTACCATCCACTAGACACTTCCTTTCCATTCCTAATCCCTTCACTTAATCCAAACCTCTGTAACAATCTTATAACTAATGTCCTTGCCTCCAGGCTTCCTGGTGCATGTGCACATATGCACATGCACACATACACACGCAGAGATTTCATTCCATCTACACACTACAGGCAAAACCATTTTCCTAAAATATCTTGCCCAAGTCACTCTTCTCTCAGATAAAGTCCAAACTCCGTGGTCCAACAACTCAGCCTCTCCTGCATTTCTGATCACTCTCCATCTCATTTCTCCATCTTGATCTCTCTATACAAACATTCCAGCAAGCAGGCAGGTCTAGTCATCATTACCCAAGTATTCCAAATACAATCACATTTGAGCACCTCTGCTTTGGCATGCCTCTTGGAATATGCCCTCCCAACAACCTACACACCCGGCTGAATCCTACCTTTCCTCTAAATGGGACTCAGCTCACGCTTCCTCCACAGAAATCCTCTCTGACCACTCCAGTCCCACATAATTCTTGTGCTTCTGAAAAACTGGAGCATGTATTCTCTGGGCACTTACAATAGGCTGCCTTAGTTTATTAGTTTGTTGGTTCTGTTTTTGTGAAAATCTCCTAATTTTCAGAACAGATTTTTAGCGGTTTATCTTCTATTCCTATACCTTCCATACAGTAGATACTCCATGAGTTTATGGGGAATGGTAGGTCTAACCATGCAGGACTCCCTACTTTAGTTACTGTCAACCCAATCCGTATTTAGTTCTGAGCCATTTTCACAGTTGATGCATGTGTGTGCATATTAAATTACTATGTGAGCACTGGACTTTGAATTGTGTGGTTTTCCACTGTCCAAATTCTCACTGACTTTGAGTTATTGAAACAGAACCCACAGAGGCATAACAACATGAGAAGCCCTGTACACCCAGCTCAAAGCAAAACTGGTGAAAATTATAAAAACATATATACACAACCATTTAAATTTCTAAAAATGGTCCTAAAGGTGCACAACAAATGAAGGAACATTTATTCAAGAAAACCTACTGAAACCCAGTAAGAAAAGTGAGCTTGAGGTATCTGAACCAAGACCTACTCACTCTCTTCCTGCTTCCAACTCAGAGAGGGAAACTCCACGCTATACTGGTGCAGCCAAGAACACAGGGCTCCCTCACCCTTCAGCTCCCAGTTGGAGGGTCAGCTTCCTAGGAGGGACAAAACATCAGCATTTGTCATCCTCCCCCCGGCTACCTGTTATTGAGACTAAGTTCTAAGCAAGTATGGCAGAGGTGGGGGCTCCCTTCTTCTGCCCCGCTGTACCTGGAGGCTGTACCTTGGCCACAGCAGCACTGAGTGTACTTGGGCCTTGATCACCTTTGCTGCCAGCTCATCGAGAAGGAGGTCAGGAAACGTGGGACTGCTTTGAGTGCTTCTACCAGAAACACTCAGCATCTAATGTGGTGATGTCACACAGAGAGGTGAATCATTGTCCCTGCCTCCAACACCAGAGTGGGAAAAATCATGTTGAACCCTGACCTTACATCAAGGATCCCCAACCCCCAGGCCACAGACTAGTACCAGTCTGTGTGGCCTGTTAGGAACTGGGCCACACAGCAGGGGGTGAGCGGTGGGGCGAGTGAGCATTATGGTCTGAGCTCTGCCTCCTGTCAGATCAGGGGCGGCATTACATTCTCATAGGAGTGCAAACTCTCTTGTGAACTGCACATGCACGGGATCTAGGTTGTGCTTCTTATGAGAATCTAATGCCTGATGATCTGTCACTATCTCCCATCACCCCTAGATGAGACCATCTAGTTACAGGAAAACAAGCTCAAGGCTCCCACTGATTCTACATTATGGTGAGTATGTAATAGTAATAGAAATAAAGCGCACAATAAATGTAATGTGCTTGAATCATCCCCAAACCATCCTCCATCCCCGTCCCATGGAAAATTTATCTTCCGTGAAACCAATCCCTAGTGCCAAAAAGGTTGGAGATTGCTGCCTTACATCATATACAAAAATTAACTCAAAATTAATCAAAGACTTAAAAGAGTTAAAAATATAAAACTATTAGAAGATAAGGGTAAATCTTCATGACCTTAGATTTGGCAATAAATTCTTAGACATGACACCAAAAGCACGTGTAGGAAAAGAAAAAAATGTTAGACAGGCATGGTGGTGCGTGTCTGTAGTCCCAGCTAACCAAGAGGCTGAGGTGGGAAGATCATTTAAGCCCAGGAGGTCGAGGCTGCAGTGAGCTGTGATCACGCCGCTGTACTCCAGCCTGGACACCACAGGGAGACTCCATCTCCGGCTCAAGCAATACCTCAGTCTTCTGAGTAGCTGAGACCACAGGTAGGCACTACCACGCCTAGCTAATTTTTTATTTTTTATAGAATTGGAGTCTCCCTGTGTTGTCCAGGCTGGTCTTGAACTCCTGGGCTCAAGCCATCCTCCCACCTTGGCCACCCAAAGTGCTGGGATTACAGCTGCGAGCCACTGCACCCTGCCAAATTGTATACTTTGAGTGGGTGAATTGTATGGTATGTGAATTATATGTCAATAAAGTTATCATTTTTTAATCTTCAGGTCTTACAGAAAAATTAACTCAAAATGGATTACAGATCTAAGTGTAAATGCAAAACTATGAAACTTCTAGGGGAAAACAGAAGAGAAAATCTGCGTGAGTTTGAGTTTGGTGTTGAGATTTTACACCACCACCAAAAGCATGATGCAAGAAAATAAAATTCGATGTTCTGGGCTTAATTAAAATTAAAAATTTCTGCTCTGTGAAAAACTCTGTTAAGATAAAAAGACAAAGAACTTGTAAACAAAATATATAAATAACTCTTAAAACTCAACTATAATAGGCTGGGTGTGGCGGCTCACGCCTGTAATCCCAGCACTTTGGGAGGCCGAGGTGGGTGGATCACAAGGTCAGGAGATTGAAACCATCCTGGCTAACATGGTGAAACCCCGTCACCACTAAAAATACAAAAAATTAGGTGGGCATGGTGGCAGGCGCCTGTAGTCCCAGCTACTCGGGAGGCTGAGGCAGGAGAATAGCATGAAGCTGGAAGGTGAAGCTTGCAGTGAGCCGAGATCACATCACTGCACTCCAGCCTGGGCGACAGAGCGAGACTCCATCTCAAAAAAAAAAAAAAAAAAAAAAAAAAATTCAACTGTAATAAACAACTCAAATAAAAAATGGACAAAAGTAGCAGGGGGTTGTGGCTCACGCCTGTAACCCCAGCACTTTGAGAGGCTGAGGAGAGAATTGCCCAAGAAGCCGGGAGATGAAGACCATTCTGAGCAACAAAGCAGGACTTCATCTCTACAAAAAAAAAAAAAAAAAAAATCAGCCACGTGCAGTGGGTGGCATGCGCCTGTAACCCTAGCTGTTTGGGAGGCTGAGGTGGCAGGATCCCTTGAGCCCAGGAGTTTGAGGCTGCTGGGAGCCATCATCTCACTACTGTATCCAGCCTGAGACACAGGAGACCCATCTCTACAATTTGAAAAAAAAAATTTATTTAAATGAACAAAATATTCGAATGGATACTTTACCAAAGAAGACACATAGATAGCAATAAGCACATGAGAAGATGCTCAACATCATTTACTTTAGGAGAAATGCAGATTAAAACAAAAATGCAATGCCACTATACACCTATAAGGATGACTAAACATAAAAATGATAATAGCAATGGCTAGTAAGGATAGGGAGCAACAGGAATTCTCATTCATTGCTGATGGTAATGCTAAATGCTACAGCCACTTAGGAACATATTCAGCAGTTTTTTGGCAGCTTCTTAACAAGCTAAACCATCTTATACAATCCAGCAATCGAGAACCTAAGTATTTATGCAACTGATCTGAAAATTTGCATCCACACAAAGACCATGCAAATGTTTAATAGGTTAATTCACAATAACCCAACACTGGAAGCAACCAAGGTTTCCATTAATGGGTAAATGAATAAACAAAGCATGGTCTAATCATATGATAAAATGTTAAAATACTATTCAGCTATCAAGCCACAAAAAAATGGATAAACCTTAAATGCATATTGGTAAATGAAAAAAGCCAGTCTGAGGCTATATACTATTTGGGATTCTAGAAAAGGCAAAGCTATAAAGACAATAAACAGATCAGTGGTTCTGGAGGGGGTGATGAAGACGGCAGGTTGAATAGGTGGAGCATGGGGGGTTTTTAAGAGTGATGAAACTGTTCTGTATGATACTGTAATGATGGATACCTAACACGGATCTGTCAAAACCTATAGAACTTCACAGCATAAAGTAAGCCTTAATGTGGGTGAATTAAAAAGAAAATCATTGAAGATGTTGAGAGAGCAGGATGGAATGCAGAATGTGACAAAAGAATATAACTATTACAAATATATTAAACAATGTCACTGAAGAATGTGGAGGAAAGGGATGCTGGCCTAAGTAACCCTGGAAATGAGTGGCGCCTGTAAGACTAAAAGGAACTGTGCATAAGTATTGTACTACAGTTGATACATTGTTTCTGAGGAGTATGGGTTAACTATTCTGAAATCACTATATGTATACACTGGAACTGAACAATTCATTACATAGATGGCAAATGATGGGGGCCAGGTTTCCCACTGTTGGAGTGGAAGGTTACATAGAAGCAAGGGGAGGAGACTAAAATGATCCATGTGGTAATGGACTGGAGTCAGAGAATCTGCATGAACTCGAGGGTAACTTAATAGATACAGATGGTTATATACAAAATTTTTTTTTTTTTTGAGACGGAGTCTCGCTCTGTCACCCAGGCTGGAGTGCAGTGGCGCAATCTCGGCTCACTGCAAGCTCCGCCTCGCGGGTTCACGCCATTCTCCTGCCTCAGCCTCTCCAAGTAGCTGGGACTACAGGCGCCCGCCACCACGCCCGGCTAATTTTTTTTTGTATTTTTAGTAGAGACGGGGTTTCACCGTGGTCTCGATCTCGTGACCTCGTGATCCGCCCACCTCGGCCTCCCAAAGTGCTGGGATTACAAGCGTGAGCCACCGCGCCCGGCCTTATATACAAAAATATTTATAAAGCCCCATGCCAAGGGTCACGCCTGTAATCCCGGCACTTTGGGAGGCTGAGGCAGGAGGATCAATTGAGCCCAGGAATTCAAGGCCAGCCTGGGCAACATAGTGAGACCTATCCCTACAAAAAGCTTTTTTTCTAAATTACCAGGGCATGGTGGTGTGTGCCTGTAGTCCCAGCAAATTGGGAGGCTGAGGTGAGAAGATCACTAGAGCCTGGGAGGTTGAGGCCGCAGTGAGCTGTGATTGTGCCACTGCCCTCCAGCCTGGGCAACAGAGTGAGACCCTGTCTCAAAAAAAAAAATTAACTTTTTAAAAAGAAATATTTGCCAGGCACGGTGGCTCATGCCTGTAATCCTAGCACTTTGGGAGGCTGAGGCGGGTGGATCACCTAAGGTCAGCAGTTGGAGACCAGCCTGGCCAACATGGCGAAACCATGTCTCTACTGAAAATACAAAAATTAGCTGGGCGTGGTGGCTCATGCCTGTAATCACAGCTATTCAAGAGGCTGAGGCACAAGAATCACCTGAATCCAGGAGGCAGAGGTTGCAGTGAGTCAAGATCATGCCACTGCACTCAAGCCTGGGTGACAGAGTAAGACTCTGTCTCAAAAAAAAAAAAAAAAAAAAAAAAGGCCCGGCACGGTGGCTCAAGCCTGTAATCCCAGCACTTTGGGAGGCCGAGGCGGGCGGATCACAAGGTCAGGAGATTGAGACCATCCTGGATAACATGGTGAAACCCCGTCTCTACTAAAAATACAAAAAATGAGCCGGGCGTGGTCGCAGGCGCCTGTAGTCCCAGCTACTTGGGAGACTGAGGTGGGAGAATGGCGTGAACCCGGGAGGCGGAGCTTGCAGTGAGCTGAGATTGCGCCACGGCACTCCAGCCTGGTGACAGAGCAAGACTCCGTCTCAAAAAAAAAAAAAAAAAGGAAATATTTATAGATAGCTGTATATACATGAGTTAGCGTACATATATATTCTCTTGCTTTCAGTTGAGGGCCTAGATGCAATGACCCCTTAGTAGCAACAAACACATCTAGTACCAAGACATTTGTTTCTAATACTATCCTTTAATAGAAGAAATCAAGGCAACCTTGGACAAATGGCTAATTCTAGGACTGGGGCAGGAAATATACAAGAGGAGTCTGGAGCATCTTAATAGTGCCAGAAAGTAAGGTAAGTGCTTTAAAAAAGAACCCCAAAATCAAAACCGCAATGATGGGTATGTCAAAGGGCAATAGGAGCAAACTGAAAGAGCTCCTAATGGCCAAAGCTCGAATAATTTGAGTAATAAAAGTAGTACTGAATTAAAACTCAAAGTATAAAAGAAATACCCATGAGTTCATAGTGATAAAAATAAATGATCAAACAAATAAATACGTGGGAGAAAAGAGACAAACCTCCCATGTGGAAAATTCCACATAATTTATGTAGAAACTCTACTCTCAAGAAAGAGAATAACTTCTCACCCTGTGAAGTGTGGGCCGCATATAGTGACTTCGTTCCAAAGAGTACAGCAGGAAAGGGGGGAGTGCAGAAACTCCACAAACGCTGCCTGAGCCAGGTGATCAAGATCAACATCAACAGCAATGTCGGGGTGATAGTATGTGCCCTTGATAGAATGCAACGAGAATGGCACTTCTGGGGTGAAAACCCACAACCTCAGTCTAATCATGAGGAAAATGTCAGACAAATCCCAATTGAGAACATTCTACAAAATATATGACTCATACTCCTCAAAATTGTCAAGGTCATCAAAAACAAGGAAAGTCTGAGAAACTGTCAGAGCCAAAAGGAGCCTAAGGGGATATGACTAAATGTGATGTATACCCCGGATGGGATCCTGGAACAGAAAAAGGACATTAGGTAAAAGCTACAGAAACCTGAATACAGTATGAAATTTAATCAATAATAACGTATAATACTGGCCCATTAATTGTGACAAATTTACCAGGAGAAGGTGTTAATAATCAAGGAAACTAGGTGTAGAATTCTCTGTACTAACTTAGCGATTGTTTGTGAATAAATCTAAAACTATTCCAAAATAAAAATTTATTTTTAAAAATTCTAAAATTTTAGAGCTGGAAAGGAATTTAGTAACTGTTTAGAACAAACTCCACATTTAGCAAATTAAGAGGCTGAGCTCAAGAGAATGAACTGTTCAAGAGCAAGTGACTGCTATTAGACTCTGCTTCCTTCCTAAAACATTCAACACGGCGGAATCACTTTGTCAGCTACAGATTCTCTCTTCATAAACTTTATTGTCACTTAATAAGTACTTTTGTTAAGTGCTTCCTAAAGTCAAAGTCTTGTCCAAAGAGCCGTTTAAAAAAATGATTTGCAGAACTCAGAGCTCAGGAATATAAGATGACAATGTGTTTCTTAATTAAAAATTAAATCGGCTGGACACGGTGGCTCATGCCTGTAATCCCGGCACTTTGGGAGGCCGAGGCAGGTGGATCACCTGAGGGCAGGAGTTCGAGACCAGCCTGGCCAACATGGCGAAACCCTGTCTCTACCAAAAATACAAAAAATTAGCCGGGCACAGTGGCTTGTGTCTGTAATCCCAGCTACTCAAGAGGATAAGGCCGGAGAATCGCTTGAACCCAGAAGGTGGAGGTTGCAGTGAGCCAAGATGGCACCACTGCACTCCAGCCTGGGCAACAGAGGGAAACTCTGTCTCAAAAAAAAAAAAAAAAAAAAAAAATTTTAAGTTAAAACACATTTTGTCTAGGGTCCATGCATATCTAGAGTGTTGTATTTTTAATCTAGGAGCATACAAAAATCACAATAGTGGCACATGTGCTTAGTTACCTATTATAGATTTATGTAATTAACCTCTTACATTTATGTCCAACTAACCATGGCATCAAGTTTCAGAGTTTTCATCTTACGGGATCTATTTTCTCTTGTTCTAAAGAATTTCTCCAGAATCATCTCTCCCCCTTCCCCAGTGTTCTGGTCCACACTGAAAATCTGTTCAAAAGGCACATAAGCCATGTACTTTCGGGATATTAAAGGTTAAGTTTTCAAGAATTGGATTTAAAATGTTTACTTTCATAACCCTAAAAAATTTACATGCTATAAAACCCAGTGAATCCTGGGCATGGTGGTGTGTGCCTGTAGTCCCAGCTACTCGAGAGGCTGAAGTGGGAGGATCTCTTGAACCCAGGTGTTCAAGGCTGCAATGAGCTATGGTTGTGCTACTGCACTCCAGCCTGGGTGACAGAGTGAGACCTGGTCTTTAAAAAAAACAAAAACAAAAACAGAAAACGAACAACAACAAAAAAAGTGAAAATTCTATTCTCTTGGTATAATTTGTTGTTGTTGTTGTTGTTGTTGTTGTTGTTGTTGTTTAGACAGAGTCTCACTCTGTCACCCATGCAAGAGTGCAGTGGTGCAATCACGGCTCGCTGCAGCCTCAATTTCCTGGACTCAAACCATCTTCCCACCTCAGCCTTCTAAGTAGCTGGGACTACACGTGTGCACCACCACACCTAGCTAATTTTTAAATTTTTTGTAGAGATAGGTCTCACTGCGTTGCCCAAGCTGGTCTCGAACTCCTAGCCTCAAGTGATCCTCCTGCCTCGGCCTCCCAAAGGCTGGAGATGTGAGCCACCACAACCAGCTGTACAACTTTGAAAGGTACAAATGATTCAGATTGGTAATGGAAATAAAATCCAAAACCTAAGTTGTAAGTATAGTCACTGTAAAGATGAATCATACACATCTTTTAAGTGGTGAATTATATTAAGATGCTACCTACTAGCTAATTTAAATTTAATTTACATTTTAAAATCTACATTTATTTTACCAGGCATTTTTGCCATCTTTGCTATGGTAACAACTCTAAAATCTCAGTGGATTACACCACCATATATAGCCTGTTGCTCTGGTCCACACTGTAGCTCTGTTCCCCTTGTCTTCCATTTCCTAGGTTGAAGAAGCAGCCACAATCTGGAACACACTGACTCTGAAGAGAGCAGAAGCTAGAGAGCTACAGGAAGTTCATGATGCCTCTTAAGCTTCTGCTTAGATGTAGGCATCTGTTGCATCTGTTCATATCCCTTTGGCCAACGTATGACATAGACATACAACCAATTCCAAAATCACTGAATGAGGACGTAATACTCCAGAAGTCAAGTGCATGGGAAAATACAAACAGTCCTCTTACAGAAAAATGGGAGAGTAAAAAACTGCAAACAACAATACAATCTTCCACCCAAAGGATAACTTGCTCAAAACAGACAACTATAAAATATAATCACCTCTATCTTTCATCTTCATTCTGCCATTTTGGGTGGTTGTCATAAATTATGCAGTTTGCTATAAAGCTTAAAGGAAGTATTCTTCGAAAGGTTCAAATTAAGGTGCTGAAATATGTGTGTTCCAAATATTAAAATTCTTGTCCTATTTTGCCATGATAATAGTTTTCTGTCACACGTCAGAAAGAAATGTTCACTGTGCTTCTGCCTCTGCTGCAATCTCTGGACTCAGAATGGAGAAAGGAGCATTATTTGATGAGCACTAGAGACACGATATTTATTTTTATTTTTTTGAGACAGAGTCTTGTCCAGGCTGGAGTGCAGTGGCAGGATCATGGTTCACTGCAGCCTTAACCTCTCAGACTCAAGTGATCCTTCATCCTCCCAAGTACCTGGGACTAAAGTCACTAATAGCCACCAGACCTGGCTATTTTTTTTTTTTTTTTTTAAATATCCCTATGTTGCCTAGGGTGGTCTCGAACTCCTGGGCTCAAGAGATCTTCCTTGGCTTCTCAAAGTGCTGGGATTATAGTTGTGCACTACAACACCTAAGATATTTAAAAAACAAAACAAAACCAAGCCATTGGGTTTCCTGACCCTTAGACTGGACCCTAACCCCCTTTGTTTCTTTTCTTGTTGAGACAGAGTCTCACTCTGTCACCCAGGCTGGAGGACAGTGGCATGATCTCAGCTCACTGCCTCCAAGATTCAAGCGATTTTCGTGTCTCAGACTCCCCGCAAGTAGCTGGGATTACAGGCGTGCGCCACTAGGCCCAGCTAATTTTTGTATTTTTAGTAGATATGCGGTTTTGCCATGTTGGCCAGGCTGGTCTCGAACTCCTGACCTCAAGTGATCCACTCACTTCAGTTCCCAAAGTGCTGGAATTACAGGTGTAAGCCACCACACCCGGGCCCCACTTTGTTTCTTGATAGTTAAAGTAATGCCATATTCCTTTGATTCTAAAAGACCATGGATTTTCAGATGTATCAATGAAATAGCTTTAAGAGAATAAAATGAAACCCTGTAAAACATGCTTACCCACTGTAAAATAAATCTTGATTTTTCTTTTTTTTTTTTTGAGACGAAGTTTTGCTCTTGTTGCCCAGGCTGGAGTACAGTGGCATGATCTTGGCTCACTGCAATCTCTGCCTCCTAGGTTCAGCGATTCTCCTGCCTCAGCCTCCTGAGTAGCTAGGATTACAGGTGCCCGCCACCAGGCCCGACTAATTTTTGTCGGGGTTTCACCATGTTGGCCAGGCTGGTCTTGAACTCCTGCCCTCAGGTGATCTGCCTGTCTCGGCCTCCCAAAGTGCTGGGTTACAGGCGTGAGCCACCACACCCAGCCAAATCTTGATTTCAGCAATGTTAAAATAGAATGATGACAAGCACAAGGATAAGGTCAAAGAAAACTCAAATTTACTAAATAGCAGGCACTGTGAGTTGCTAAATCCATTTTCATTCTTTATTCCACAAATGTTTTATGTATCCATGCTAGGCCCAGGAACTACAATGAGTAAAAGTCTGAAGGCTTTTTTAGACCTAGCGGAGGTAGAAATGCTTTCAGATACGAATAGCAAAACTGTACCAACCATAGTTTAGACCAATAAGGGTAACAGATGATAGGGGCTTTTTTTCCCTTGTCACATATGAGGAAGTCCAGAGGAAGACAATCTAGAACGGAATAGCCACTCAAGGATGTCATCAAGGAGCCAGACACCTTCAGTGTTTCTGAGTCATCATAACTTTCTTTCTCATAGTCACATGGTTGCTATATCTCCTGGGATTACACCTGCTTTCTAATCCAGAAGTGGAAAGAGCCTTTTCTTTAAAAGTTTTTTCTTTCATCCTAGGGAGTCCTCCCCAGGAACTCTTGAGCTAAATCTCATTGGCCACAACCATGTTATGTGGCCACTCTTGGCTGCAAGAGTCTGGGAAGGCAAGTACTATTATCTTGCCTACCGACTTCCTTGCAGAGGAATCTAAGTAAGGGGATGGTTGGAAATGCATGCTGAGTGAGCCAAACTACATTCCAATGCGACAGGGCAAACACTATAACACTACTACAAGATACTTCAGAATCACAGCATGGTTTTGGGATCAGTGAAATTTGGGCTGACACTTGAAAGGATAATTTATTAGGTGGACAAAAGTACTCCAGGCAGAAAAAAAATAACAGGGCCAAACAGGCACAAAAAAAGCCAAATTGTCACCTGTGGAATTTGGGTTTGGTGGCTAGAGTCTAGAGAGTATGTGAGAGTGAAGAAGAGGTTAGAAAAGCTGCCAACAGGAGCTCATGAAGACCCGAACATGTGATTCTAGAGTTTAGCCATCATCCAGAATATAACAGAACCCTGGCGAAGGCTAGAATTGTTTTCTCAGCAATCTTGGTTCTTGGTTCTTGGAGAAACCAGGCTATGTGTGTGGGCTTCAACTTAGAACTGCTGTCCTCACAACCAAATTAGCCTCAAGTAGTCACCTGCTTTCTCCTCACAGCAACTCCTTGAATTTAGCTCTCTTCTGTTCAGAAAACAGTACTCTGAAACCTTTGCCCATTTGCCAGATGTTGGACCCATCCTGTGTGACAGAACCACACAGATTCTCGGTCAGTCTGTTTGCATCAAGCTTTGGTCTCATCAGCCATTTGTGACAGAGCTAACTGTACTACAATGTACACATTAAATAGATCCATCTACTCTAATGCTCTTCCTTGCATTAGCATTCTCATATCTGAAGGCATTTTATACCTATATGAGCCCTCTGCAGCTCCATCCATCTTAGTGAGCTGTGGGAAAGGAAGCTGAAAGATTCTGACAACCTTAATAAAGAAATTATTTCTGGTTAACAGTCACATTAGTACAGTGAGGACACATTCTTAGCATCAAATAGAGCCTAGGTTGTAATTCCCACTTTGTCGCTGCATGGGACCACGTGAAAGCTATTTAACTTCCTCACCTACTTTTCTACCCAACAGGAACTATGAGAATTCAAAGATAATGTATATGAAAGTGGTTTTAAAATCAAAGAGCAATGTCTGATGTTATGCAACTAGTTAGTGCATGGTGAAACCACAAATGTAACTTTGGCTTGGAAATGTAAATTCTTTTTTTTTCTTTTTTTGAGATGGAGTCTCGCTCTGTCGCCCAGGCTGGGGTGCAGTAGCGCGGTCTCGGCCTCCTGGGTTCACGCCATTCTCCTGCCTCAGCCTCTCGAGTAGCTGGGACTACAGGCGCCCGCCACTACGCCTGGCTAATTTTTTGTATTTTTTAGTAGAGATGGGGTTTCACTGTGTTAGCCAGGATGGTCTTGATCCGCCCACCTCGGCCTCCCAAAGTGCTGGGATTACAGGCATAAGCCACCACGCCTGGCCGGAAATGCAAATTCTTAGCATCCCCAGCGTACAATAATTATGTTATTGAATAAATTAATGAATGCTAAAAAATCTTTAACTTTTCCATCTGTTTCAAAATAGAGAGACAGGGGCAGTTTGAAGCTTTTATCTCCCTCTTCACTTCCAAGGCTTTCTCCGTGTATCCCAAGAAAGTGTTTTAAAAAAAAGTCCCGGTTATATGAGGTCAGATGTAAATACGTTATTTCTAGCCTCCACTGACTAAAAACTATGGTATGGTATGCTTTTATTAGAGAATCTTAACAAGAGTTTATTTGGTCATGGAATTGCAACAACCAATGCAACTTCAAATTTATTTACCAGTCACACAAAATAGTAACACCATGGTATAAACACATTTCAACAGGTCTGTCTCTGTGGCAGATTACTATCAACAATTGTTTCACTCTACATTTCCCCAATCATCGTCTCCTTTGCCTTCTCTATATACAGGATGGAAAGCAAAATTCTCACCTTCCCAAGGGAATGTGCAGCTAAGTGTAGTCCTTTCATACAGTTCTGACTAATAACATGTAGATGAAAATCTCTGGAGAGGGTTTCCCAGGACAGAAGTATGATGAAGATTATTTTTGGCTAGGGCACAAAGTCTAAGTCTCTTTTTTCTATTTAGACAATGCACTTTTCACAATACAGTACATGTCTGAAGTTGCTTGGAGAACAAATCTATGTGACAATTAAGAACTGTCTCTACACTGACACCTAAGATATCTGTTCCTAGACACCACGGAAAACCATGTCCTAACAAGATAGCATTGTCTCCCCTTTAGGTATATGATAGAAGTAATCAGATTAGGACGAAGCTGTCCTCTCTTAGAAGTGCAAATTATACAGCTATGGGTTTGACGCATCACAGCTGGACAACCTAGGTCCTAAAATGTTATAGCAGTGTCAAAAAGTAGCTGGTAAAACAATAGTCTCTTCAACAAATGGTGCTAGGACAACTGGATACCAATATGCAAAAAATGAAGTTGGACCCTATACCTCATACCACGTACAAAAATTATATCCACAACCTAATTATAAGAGCTAAAACCATAATAGTCTTACAAGAAAACAAAGGAGGAAATCTTCATGGCCTTAGATTTGGCAATGGACTCTTAGATATAACACCAAAAGCAAGAGCAATAAAAAAAGAAAAAAAAAAAGGACAATAAAAGAGGCAATAAATTAGACCAAACCAAAATTTCAAGCTTTGGTGTGTCAAAGAACATTATCAAAACAACTCAACAACAGAGACAAAAAATGTGATTAAAAAATGAGCAAAGGCAGCTCCTGGGGAGGCTGAGGCAGAAGGATCACTTTAGACCAGGAGATGAGGCCAGGCTGGGCAACACAGCAAGACTCCACTTTAAAACACAACAAAAACAATGGGCAAAGGACTTAGACATTTCTCTAAAGAAGGTATCGGACCAGGTGCGGTGGCTCACGCCTGTAATCCCAGCACTTTGGGAGGCTGAGGTGGGCGAATTACAAGGTCAGGAGATTGAGACCAACCTGGCTAACACAGTGAAACCCCGTCTCTACTAAAACCACCAAAAAAAAAAAAAAATTAGCCGGGCATGGTGGCAGGTGCTTATAGTCCCAGCTACTTGGGAGGCTGAGGCAGGAGAATGGTGTGAACCCAGGAGATGGAACTTGCAGTGAGCCGAGATCACACCACTGCACTCCAGCCTGCGCGACAGAGCGAGACACCATCTCAAAACAAACAAACAAACAAACAAACAAACAAACAAAAAAACGATATCTAAGTGGCTAATAACGTATGAAAAGATGCTCAGCATCACTGGTCATTAGGAAAATGCAAATAAAAGCCACAATGAGGTATCAACAACTTCACATCCAGTAGTGTGGCTATAATTAAAAAAAAAAAAGGAAATTAACAAATGTCATTGAGGACGTGGAGAAATTGGAAGACTTGTGCATTGCTGGTGGAAATGTAAAATGGTTCCGCTGTGGAAAACTTTGGTAGTTCCTCAAAAAGTTAAATGTAGAATTATCATATGACCCAGTACTTCTACTCTTATGTATCTAAAAGAATTGGAAACTGGTATTCATATACATGTACACACACGTTCATAGCAGCATTTACAACAAAAAGTGAAAATAGGCCGGGTGCGGTGGCTCATGCCTGTAATCCTAGCACTTCAGGAGGCTGAGGGAGGCAGATCACCGGAGGTCAGGAGTTCCAGACCAGCCTGGCTAACATGGCGAAACCCCATCTCTACTAAAAATACAAAAATTAGCCGGGCGTCGTGGCACGCATCTGTAATCCCAGCTATTCAGGAGGCTGAGGCAGGGGAATCACTTGAATCCAGGAGGCAGAGGTTGCAGTGAGCTGAGATGATGCCACTGCACCCCAGCCTGGGTGAGAGAGAGACTCCGTCTCAAAAAAAAAAAAGTAAAAATAGCACAAGTATTCACCAAAAGATGAATAAACAAATTGTGATATATACAATGGCGTATTATTCAGTCATAAAAAGAAATGAAGTATTGATATATGCTACAATAAAAATGAACTGCAAAAACATTAAAGAAGCCAGACACACAAAAAACTGCAAAAACATTAAAAAAAAAAAAAAAAAAAAGGCAGTTGCGCCTGCCCAACACTGTCAATGTATTATTAGGTTGGTGCAAAAGCAATTGCAGTTTTTGTCATTACTTTTAATGGCAAAATGCCACTGACCTGTTCACTTTAAACTGGTTAATTTTATGTGAATCTCACCCAATTTTTTTTAAAGAAGTAGCCACCTCCTGAGACCAAAATATAATCAGTATGTCACTGACTTGGTGTAAAGGTACTGGAAAACCTTTTTTTTTTTTTTTTTTTTTAAAGAGATGGGGTCTCGCTATGTTGACCAGGCAGACCTTGAACTCCAGACCTCAAGCAATCCTCCCATGTCAGCCTCCCAAAGTGCTGAGATTACAAGTGTAAGCCCCCATGCCCAGCCAACTGGAAAGCCTTTATTAGGATATTAAATGGTATAAAGCTAAGAACAAAACCAAACCTCCATTCTTGAGTAGCTTTTGAGGGGGAATATCCATCCAGTTTTTTTGTTTCTTCTTCATCTCTGCTTGGCTTTGAACATTTCTCCTGTCATTCAATAACTACTGCTCAAGATGAGCAGAGGAGTAGATAAAAATGCAAATCAGTTATAATCTTGCTAACTGTAAACACCTCTGGCATAATGAAATCAATTATTGAAATATAGATGTGGTATTTAAAAATCAAGAAATAGGATTATGGGATTAATAGAGGTCTTAGTTTCATCTATCCATGCAATATCATTATAGTTTAGCAAAGATAAAAAGACTGCCACTCGACTACAGACGTCTTTCTCAGAATTCCTCCGTCAATTTTAAGCAATCTAATCAACGTCTTGAGTGCTTGGTAGTCAGATTTCACTGTACACTTTTACCCATGTCTGAGTTCCCCAGGACTGCTGTAACAAACAACAGAAATTTGTTCTCTCACATTTCTGGAGTCTGAAATCAAGGTGTTAGCAAGGCCATGCTCCCTCTGCAGGATCTATGGAAGAATCCTTTGCCTCTTCCAACTTCTGGTGATCCCAGGTAGTCCTTGCCCTCTGGCAGCATAACTGCAACTTTCACTGCCATCTTCACATGGCCTCTTTTCATTTGTGTATGTCTTCTCCTCTTCTTATAAGGACAGTAGGCATTGGATTTAGGGCCCACCCTAAATACAGGATAAATTCGCCTCAAGATCCTTAAATAATTATATCTGCAAAGACCCTATTTTCAAAGACAGTAGTCCGCCCTTAACCATGGTATCACTTTTTTTTTTTTTTTTTTGAGATGGAGTTTCGTTCTTGTTGCCCAGGCTGGAGTGCAATGGCGTGATCTTGGCTCACTGCAACCTCTGCCTCCCAGGTTCAAGCTATTCTCCTGCCTCAGCTTCCCAAGTAGCTGTGATCAGTTATGCGCCACCACACACAGCTAATTTTGTATTTTTAGTAGAGACAGGGTTTCACTATGTTGGCCAGGCTGGTCTCAAACTCCTGACCTCAGGTGATCCACACGCCTTGGCCTCCCAAAGTACTGGGATTACAGGCGTGAGCCACTGCGCCCGGCCCATGATTTCACTTTCTGTGTTTTCAGTAACCCAGATTAAACCACGGTCCAAAAATATTAAATGCAAAATTATAGATAACAATTCATACATTTTAAGTAACTTTTATTAGAGTATACTGTTACAACTCTTTCATCTTATTAGTTCTGCTGTTGAGTGCCAAATTCATCAACTTTATCATAGGGATATGTATGCATAGGAAAACAAACAGTATATATAAGGTTCAGTACTATCTGTGGTTTCAGGCATCCACTGGGGATCTTGCAAATGTATCCACCACAGATAAGGGTGGCGGTGGGGGGTGGCTACTGTAAAGTCACATTGTGACATTCCAGGTGTACATGAAATTTGAGACACTATTCACTATATCACACAAGCAACATAATGCCTCTTTTGACACAGTAAGATTTAAAAAAAAAGACTCTCAAATTTTAATTCAGCTTGATAAAATTAGAATTCTTCTGAGGAAGTTTCTTTTTGAGACAGGAACTCACTGTGTCAGGCCGGAGTGCAGTGGCGTGATCACACCTCACTGCAGCCTCAAGCAATACTCCCACCTGAGCCTACTGACTAGCTGGGACTACAGGTGCACCACCACATCTGGCTAAGTTTTAAAATTTTTGTAGAGATAGGGTCTTGCCATGTTGCCAGGTTGGTCTCAAACTCCTAGCCTCAAGCAATCCTCCTATCTCAGGCTCCCAAAGTGCTGGGATTATAGGCATGAGCCACTGTATCTGGCCTCTGGGGAAAACTTTTAGAAATATGCTTTTGATTTTTGAAAGAAAATTAAACCAAACAAAAATCAAATCCCTAAAACTGAGTATTCCCATTTATTTATTGGCTAAAACTGATGATGAAAGAAGAAAAAGTACCTTCTGATAGAAATAAAGCATTATAGATCAGTGCTATTTATAATTTATTACTTATTAAAGTAACTTCAGCTTTCTTATAACAATTCAATAAGCCCTCTCCTAGAACTCAGGAGCTTTTAAATTTATGTTTTTACTAAGAAAACCTTTTTTTAAAAAATCCCTAAGCTATGTTTTTAAAACATTTAAAATTGTTAAATTTTGAAAGTGAAATTATAACCATCTTCAAAACATACAGTAAAATGTATTACGTAGTCAAGTATCAATTATTTCAAATAGCATGACAATTTAACTACAAATAATTTCAAATCCTAACAAATATAATTACCTAATGTTTAAGTAATGTTATAAATACATTACCAAATGAGAAGACAGTATTGGTTGACTACATTTTACAAACTATAAGAACATATCCCACACTTCATATATTTTAACACCCTGGGGTATTTTTCTACATTAATAAAATTCATTCTATTATAAATTTTCAGGAATTCTTTCTGATGTACCAAGATTCCATATGAAAAGGCAGAAGCTATTTTTTTATTTCTGATATGAAACAGTAAGTATGAACCCAATGTAGAAATCTGAAGTTAGACAGTTCCTTTGGCAGAAAACAATTATAAACAGGTCTTAATATAAATAGAATCCATAAGCTCATAAAAAGGAAAGTACACAACCCTGTGTTTCTTAACACTGAAAGAATCATCGGTACACAGATTTAAAATTATTTTTATCTTTCGACAGCCTGCAACAAAAAATTTATTACATATGGCAAAAAATAATTTTTAATTTAGGAGAAAGAAAAAAACTTCTGCATGTATAAACTTTCACCGATAAGTGCCAATATGTACTATATATATATATATATATATATATGTCATGTTTTATTATTTAAAAACTACATTATTTATAATGGCTGATCCCAATTTAGTGGGTGTGCAGTAATTATACTGGCTCAAAGACATGCTGAATTAAGCTTTTATAATTGAGATCATAATTATACATGAAATACACAAACATTAAAATAAGTTTATTAAATAAGAGTTTGGGAGAAAAAAATGTAAGAAATTCCACATATATGTAAATGTTGACTATTATCAAGAGCAGCTTTGGATTTTTTTAAATGTTTTTTTAAAATTATTATCTTGTAAAGAACAGAAGATTTGTTTCCAAAAAGTAAGGTGTCATTCAGAAGTATATAATTGAATTAACATAAAGGAAAATACTGAATAAAAAACAGAACATGAGATATTAAAGGTTAAAACTTTGTTCAGTTATTTGTATCTGAAGTTAAGACAATGATATAAACTGAGCTTTCAAATACTGCTAATTTTTCCACTTAAATGTAGATCAAGTACCATATAGCCTATTTTGTTCTAGAATAAAGTTTCTTTGAAAAAGGAATACATTTATAATCAAATTTCTGTAGATAAATGGCAAAATTTTCAGAGAACTAGCTTGAAATGGATTTAGTAGTAAGAATGACTGCTTTCTTTAAAAAAAACAAATATAGAAATCTTGCTTCCATGTAACTTTTTAAAAACTAATGTCCATTGTTTTTCCCAGTCTGGATATGTTTCCATACATGTATGTATTTGCAATTTCTGTTTTCCAATATGTAAAAAGTTGGTAGACAATGAAGTAGTGTGCAAATTTTTAGGAGAGAAAACAATCCCTATTGGTTTACTACCAAACTCTCACAGTTATATAGAATCTATTAGCACTATAAACTAACTCAAAATGCAGGCTTCAAAAAAACTGCTTCAGTACCTCCCTATTAATCTGTCACCTTCTATGAAGTCATCACCTGCTATTATTCCACAGGCTGAGAATTACTTCTGAAAGAAATGGCCAATTTTTTCAACAGCTTGGTATGTTGACAGCTTAGCAACGGTACTTGAATCACCTCTTTAAAAAAACAACACATCACTAAAAACACACTTATCATCCATGCTTGGTGTATCTCACAACAAATTATTAGGAATGTCTCATGGCTCAAATTCACACGCAATCCCATAAAAAGGATATGCAGCATCTCTGCACACCACATTGCAGGAAGAAAAACAAATGGACCATATCTTCATTAGAGAATAGCCAAAGTCACTTGAAAAGGTTATTAGTGACAATTCTAAATACCAGAGATACATGTAGGAAAGAAAATGTTTTTCCTCAGGGAATGGAAATGTTTTGTGGGACATTCCTTCACAGTTGGCATGACTGTTTGGGGGACTGACTAAATGCTTTATCACACATCTGCATTTACAAGGTCTTCACTGTTAATCACAGAAAACATTTTTGTTCCTTCTAGATTGCTCTTGCTTCTGTAGGCAATTATATGCTAATTATTACTCAACATAACAGTGAGAGCAAAAGTGACAATACTGCAAACACAACTGCAATTTAAGGAGCCAAAAAGAAATATGCTGGCAAGCTAAATGCTTACACACACAAAAGTTAGGCTTTTAAAATAACAGTGTGTGAGAAACTCTGAAAACAATATTTCAAGTTCTTCAGTGCTCTTATGACATTTTAGGGGGAAACAGTGGTTTCTTTAAAATAATATTTTGATCCTCCTATCTCATACTGTTTATAAGTATGAGATACTTATGACAAACTCACTCTGTCGATCATGCTACTGCACTCCAGCCTGGGTGACAGAGTGAGTTTGTCATAAGTATCTCATACTGTTTATCATAAGGCTACTTAATGAGTATCCAGATTTATGTAGAGAAATCTGAAAGTAAGACAAAACTAACTGAAAGCATCTTTAAGCTGCCTCTGATCAAAAGATTGACTTCAAACAAACTGGTCTGAAAAAAAAAACCCTTTTATGGCCTTGTAGAATGAGAGAGGTTTTTGTGCTTTATTTATTCATGGTCCTTTTGAGTTGAGAGGAAAAAAAGTTTTAATATTTTCAGGTTGGTATCACAAGGACTGAATAATACACTTATGAAGGCTTTCAAGAAAATGCTTGCTTTGTTTCTAAAGGAGAGGCTGCTGATGGTAATTTGTGTGCTGCTGTGCAACTGGATGAGCTGGAACTGTCACCGGAAAGCCTGCCAGTTGAGGCAAATTGGAAGTAGTGTTCTGATAAGATGACATATCCACAGACATCCCCATTTGCTGTGTGTAAGCAGTTGTACCAGTAGCTGACTGTAGGTTAGAGTTCTGGTTCATATAAGTAGGATTGGAAACAGTGTCTTGTCCAGTGCTACAAACAAAATTTTAAAAAGAAAACCATATTTACTTTGCAATATCTAAGGTTACAGTTAGAGATCAATCATCATAACAAAAATGCCTTTTCCATCTTCTTTTTAAGCTTATGTAGCTCTGCTGTTCTGATTACAATCGTTCCAGCCACTGAATACTGTTTATCAAATTTTCTTCTTCTTTTTCATTTTTGAGATGGGATCTTGCTCTGTTGCCCAGGCTGGGGTGCAGATCATAGCTCACTGCATTCTCAAACTCCTGGGCTCAAGCAATCCTCCTGCCTTAAGCCTGCTGAGTAGCTGGGACTATTTTAAAAAATTTAAATTAGTCCCAACTAATTAAAAAAAAATTTTTTTTTTTTTGTGGAGACTGGGTCTTGTTATGTTGCCCAGGATGGTCTCAAACTCCTGGGCTCAAGTGATCCTCTAGCCTTGGCCTCTCAAAGCATTGGGATTACAGGCATGAGCCACCATGCCGAGCTTGTTAATGTCATTTTTATATTTGGTAAAAAGAGAGAGGTACTTGAAAACAAACAAAATGTAAGATTCTAAGGCCAATTTAACTTCCCTTCTCTAAAATCTCTAACTAAAAACATTCAGAAACCATCTGAGGAGATGCAAACTGTTCCTGACAGAAGTACCCTTGGCCACATTTGCAATGAGAATGGAGCCCTGGCTCAAGATGCCACTTTCAGCTCATATTCTCCCTTCCCCATCTCCCAATCCAGCACAAAGAAGTCCATCTCTTCTCTGTAAACATCCTTCAAGCCTTCCTTCAGTAAGGACTTTCTACTTTTAAAAGGGAAACAGTGTAGTCTGCATAGGGCCCAAAATCGACCCTCAGGATAGTTTGAAACTATAGTTTCTTTATTGACACTTCACAAACTAAGCTGAAAAATCACACCAAATTGCAAGACTTGTTTGTTCCTACAACTACTATGGCATATGTTTCTCTTAAAATATATACAATTTTGGCTGGACGTGGTGTTTCCCACCTGTAATCCTAGCACTTTGGGAGGCCGAGGAGGGTGGATCACGAGGTCAGGAGATCGAGACCATCCTGGCTAACACAGTGACACTCCGTCTCTACTACAAATACAAAAACAAAATTAGCTGGGTGTGGTGACACGCGCCTGTAGTCCCAGCTACTCAGGAGGCTGAGGCGAGAGAATGGCGTGAACCCGGGAGGCGGAGCTTGCAGTGAGCCAAGATCATGCTACTGCACTCCAGCCTGGGCGACACAGCGAGACTCCGTCTCAAAAAATATATATATATATATATATATACACACACACACACACCATGCCCAGCGGTTTTAGGGCTGAGCTCGGAGGCTCATGGCCCTAATCCCAGCATTTTGGGAGGCCAAGGTGAGAGGATTGCTTGAGGTCAGCCTGGTTTGAGACCAGCCCAGGAAACATGGCAATACCCATCTCTACAAAAAATTAATAACATTAGCTGGGCGTAGTACGCGCCTGTGGTCTCAGCTACTCAGGAGGCAGAAGTTGGAAGATCCCTTAAGCCTGGGAGTTGGAGGCTGCAGTGAACTATGATCACACCACTGTACTCCAGCCTGGGTGATAAAACCCCATCTATAAAAAAAGTTTCAATAAAAAAAATTATGTAATTTTAAATTCCACCAAATATACTGCTTGCAATAAAAGAGAATTAGTTTCAAAACTACACCAGTTTTTTCTCCATAATTCCTAGTGTTACCAAACATAGCAAAATTTTATATTTTATTCTAACTGAACACTAATATGGACAGATTTATTTAATATTCATATAATATCTAAAATTCATACTCATGGAGTTTGAGGGTGAGAAGAGACCTTATAATCATCTACATATGATTATATTGAATGAACATTTTGTATGGTTAAGCAAAATGAATAGAAAGATAGATTTAAATACAACTCTTAGAGTAAAAGTGTTTTTATTTAAAAAAGTGCTGGGTGCGGTGGTGCATGCCTATAATCCTAGCACTTTGAGCAGCCACAGCAGGCGGATCCCTTGAGCTCAGGAGTTTGAGACCAGCCTGGGCAACATGGCGAAACCCCACCTCGACAAAAAAATACAAAAATTAGCAGAGGTGGTGCTCGCCTGTAGTCCCAGCTACTGGAGAGGCTGATGAGGGTGGATAGCTTGAGACTGGGAGGTCAAGACTGTAGTGAGCTGAGATCATGCCACTGCACTCTATCCTGGGTGACTGAGTGAGACCTTGTCTTAAAAAAAAAAAAACTTGGCCAGGCGTGGTGGCTCACACCTATAATCCCAGTACTTTGGGAGGCCAAGGTGGGTGGAACATCACGAGGTCAGGAGTTCGAGACCAGCTCACCAACATGCTGAAACCCCGTCTCTACTAAAAATACAAAAAAATTAGCTGGGCGTGGTGGCGCGTGCCTGTAATCCCAGCTACTCAGGGGGCTGAGGCAGGAGAATCGCTTGAACCTGGAAGATGGAGGTTGCAGTAAGCAGAGATCTAGCCACTGCACTCTAGCCTGGGTGACAGAGGGAGACTCTGTCTCAAAAAAACAAAACAAAAAAACCTGAACTACAAATTCCACAGTTCAAATACCCTTCTTAAGGGTCAAAGTAACAACAGTTTTCTAATTTTTAGGAGTGCATGCAGATAAATAAGTCTGGGACTACTTCACAGGCTGATTATAGCACAGTACTAAGCACATCATGGGCTTAGTCTCATAAAGGACAATTAGCTTTATTTTGTCCCAGGGATGCAGACTGTAAGCTTAAGTAAGGGCAATAATCTCAGTATGGGTAGCAAAGCTAAGGTAACACCATTTCACTTCACAGAATTATGAATAAACAGTTCTGTAACTTCATCTTAATAAGGGTCTATATATTCTCATTCTGAAAATCTAGGAAAATTAACACATATAATTATAAAATTAACACAGCTCCCAAAAACTTACCTTAAATATGAAGTTTGAGCAGGCTGTGTTGTCACTGAGGAATTCACATTTGGAGGCAGAGATCTCAGTGGACCAATTTGATCGGGTCCTAGGCTATAGCTTTGGGCAACAGTTACTTGGTGAATGCTCTGACCCATATAGTTTCCACCATGTGGTTGAACTGGGTATGTCTATTAATCAGAAAGAAAAAGTTGATTCACTAATCTCCCAAACATGTGCCTAATAATATATTTAAAATGTTAAAAGACTTAAAGAAACTATTTCTTTGGGAAGCAATCTGATTCTACCAATCTATCCATCTTTGAACTAAAAGTGGAGAGCTGTCAAATCACAGTGCCAAATCTATGGAAATTTGATTTGTTTGGCTGTTCTTTTATTTTTACAGAGAGCTGGGAGAAAGACAGGTAGTGTACTTTTAAGTAGTGGATTACAATCTATCCAGGTTGCCTATTACTCAGTAAACATGTCTTGCTGTAGAGCCACAGAAAACTACACACTCCCTTGAAGGGAAGCCCACCATCACTTAAAGTCACTATAAGAATGATAACCTTCTTTACCCTCATCCCAGGATGACTCATCCAACTCCTTCCTAAGAATGAAACTTGAGAGAAAAAGCTGAAAAAGAAATGGTATAAGGGTGCCAGGGCTTCCCTGGCATTGTCTACTTTATTTCCTACCTTTAAGACAAACAGGACAAAAGTACAGAAGAGTTATGGGCAAAAGATATGTATCCTCAAGAAACAGCAAAAATGGTTTAGGTCTCTTTGGACATTTATATGTGCCCTACTTATTTTCAGGACAACAGCTCCTTAAGGACAGGGTCTACCACCTGTCTACTAAATATAGCATCAAAACAATGCACACATTTAATATCATATCATACCATAATGATCATCAATCCAGTTTTAAATTAAGCTATTTTTAAAGCAAAGACCATCTGAAAATTTAGAATGCTAGAAATGCCAAATAAGCTATATTAAGTACAATCACATTACCTCCTTAGTAGACGTGTAGCAATCTACAGACAACAGGCTGAGACTGTGAGAATCAGCTTCTTCTG
Organism: Nomascus leucogenys; assembly: GCF_006542625.1. NCBI lineage: Eukaryota > Metazoa > Chordata > Mammalia > Primates > Hylobatidae > Nomascus > Nomascus leucogenys. The sequence continues at coordinate 25,709,537 of NC_044397.1, read as the reverse complement.
CAGTTTAGGGTTCCTGAGTAGCCTACACGATACAACTAATGTGTTACCCCAACTGCTTCTAGTAGAGATATATTTTTGTCAAATTAGAATAGAAACTTTTGAATATTTCAAATGCTCTTGAGTGAACAGTGTAGATACAGATTATGTGAGGAATCAAACAGAAAGAAAGTTAACTTTTTAGAGACATGAGTTGTGCTTTGCAAAACGCAGTTTGTAAGTAGAATGCAACTAAACACCAAAACCTGACACAGAATGGCAAACAACCCTTTACAGACACACAAAAAAGCAAACAAAGTTTTATCATACAATGATGCAGACACTGCTGTTTTGTTCCACTTTCACAGCAGCAGCGAACAACTCTGAAAACAGAAGCAAACTGAATAAATCCCAAATGTCTTTTGCAGCCAGAAAAATCTTTCCTACCCTCCTAATTTTCAAAAAGATCAAGGCATGACATATTTGATAAATGTATCTTGTCTGACGTGACAGTTACCATAGTGACTATTCTTTTTTTACTTAACAATTATGTTGTGTCAAGTCATCTAAATTATGCACCCACATTCTACCCTTTCTCCTTGGTGTCTCCTTCACATGCACCTTTACATACTAGTTTTCATAAATCAACATGAATTTTGCTCATCGAAGCTCATTCTGAATTCAATTGGCTAATTGGCTGAAATTTCAAAAAACGCTTCCAAATGAGGATATTGACAAATATAAGTATTCACTTCATATGCCAAGCACACAAAAAAGGTGAAAAGCACTGGAAAAAGATGGCTTATGGATGTTCATGGATGGCTTACGGAGTCTGTATCTCCTAGACGTGTATCATATCTTTGCTATGCACAGATTTTTAACAATGTAAGTCATGCAGCTAAGTAAAGGAAGTATAAAGCATACTCTAGAAGTTCATTGTGCCTGTTAATAATCATGTTAAGTCAAATAAATCTTTATGGAAATTTGTAAAGAAATGTTAAATCTTGTTGAGCAGCAGGAAAGCGTTAGTACCTCACCTGGGGAACTTCTGATATGTCAGGTACTGTCCTAAATAGATTTATACTCCACATTTACAAAAAGGATTTATATTTACATAAAAGATTTATGCTTTATACTTACAAAAGCATATGAAGAACCAGAACTACCCTCACATATATAATGGTCTTTTCATCCATGTTAAAACTGAACTAAAATGTATTTGTGAAATATCAGTATCTGTCTAATTTGCTCTGGTGAATGTTGTTTAGCCAATATTTACTGAAACAATCAAAGATAAATTTTATAATTTTATTCACAGACAAAAGAAATCTTAATATTATGCTATAAAACATTTACTTTTAAAACTTGTTTATAATTTAGAAAATGTTCTCAAAAAACATGCTCACCTGCATTGGAACCCCAGATGATGCAGGTGGGTAATGTGCTGGAGGGTGGAGCTTTGAATAGACTGAGTACACTGGTGCTTCATTCACCAATTTGTTATATAGTTCCAGAGCTTCCAGGACTTTTACATTCAATTCGGACAATTCTGAATGCTTCCTGATGTAGAAGAAAAGTATTATAATACTCTTCTAGTTTTTAGCATGTATTTAGTAATATAAATTATTTTTTTAATTTAGCACAATTTCTATTCATATATTAAAAGGCTCTTTTATATTTAATGAAAGAATATTCACAAAGGGAAACTGAGAGGAAGAACTGCTTAATCCTTGTAATAGCTAGGCTGATATTGAGGCAGGAGAATGAATAGGGTCTGGAGGCAGAGAATCTAAGGCTGTTTTTCAAGCTGACTTCTTATAACTAAATTGAAAGGAAAACCAACCCTAACTTTCCATACCTAAGTAACAAAAGGACCAGAGGCTACTTCCTTTGCAAACCCCCCCCGTTTTCTGTGCAGCAGATGGGAAATTGGGTGTCTGAAAAAAAGCAGCCTGATTACAGGTCCAGTCTTCGTTTGCAACTTTGTAACTTCAGCCTCTGAATGATTGCTGTCCGCAACCAATCAGACTGACCGTGGGCGGAGTCTTCATTTGCACAGAAATGTAACTTTGTAACTTCACCCTAGCCTCTGACTGGTTGCTTTTTGCAACCAATCAGATGTTTGCACAACAGTGTTACCTTTGTAACTTCATTTCAGCCTCTGGTTGGCTGCTTTCTGCAATCAATCAGACTGATTGTAAGCTTCCACTTCATTTACATGAGGTGAGCACGAAAAGGCCAATGGGAAACTTCTAGGGGGTACTTGGACCCAAGAAGATTCTGTATCCTGGCCCTTGAGCTGCTGCTCAGGCCCACTCCCACACTGTGGGGTGTACTTCCGTTTTCAATAAAACCCTGCTTAGTTCTTTTGTTGCTTCGATCTTTCTTTGCTTTGCTGGGCATTTTGTCCAATTCTTTGTTCAAAATGCTAAGAACATAGACAACTTGCAGTCACAATCCTCTACCAGTGACAATATGACTTTGTAATATTAGGGAAAAGTCCTTCCATACCTCATAAAATGCAATCAATTCATAATTTTGGTGCTGAGAGAATTTACTTTCACACATTCCAGGCTTTTGTTGAGAATTCAATTATTAAAAAGAAAATTCTCAATTTGGGTAAGAATCTGGGCCTTAATTATAAATCTCAATAAAAGAAAGTACCCAGGCAAGGCCCAGAACCTCTATGAAGTACAATATGATGGAAATTTAAAAACACTTGTTAAAAAAAAAAACACACACACATTTTCATTTGTTTACATCCATGAAAGTATCAACTGAAAAGAAAAAAACCTACTTAAATAATTATCTTTGAAAATCCAAGTAAAAACAATGTGTAAGTAAGACTCCTCTCTACAGCTCGTTTGTTGGTTGGTTTATTTTGAGAAAGTAAGTAAACCAATGCTTTATTATGTAATAACAACAAACCCAAATAAAAGCATCTTCAAATTTGCCCAAGAAGCTTCACAGCAAACTCTTCCTACTTGATAGTTCCCCTGAGAGTAATAAAGAACTCTCTTTGCACTGTCAAATTTATAAAAGTTAAGCAACCACTTTTCATCTGGCCTGAAACATCCACAAGCCTTTTTATTGAATGTGGTTCTTTCTACATAAACACAGACAGGCAACAAGCAGACGCACACAGACAGACACAGGACTACCAAGTAAACAGCCTGGACTGAGTCCTATCAAGATTTGTTACTTTTCTTCTACTAGAGTCTGTTGTGTCTGAACCACAACAACGCAGTTTGTTCTCTCTCTAGTAGGAATGACTGCATTAAGCAGGTCAAACTCTATTATCAAAAATATCAGGCCGGGCGCAGTGGCTTATGCCTGTAATCCCAGCACTTTGGGAGGCTGAGGCGGGTGGATCATGAGGTCAGGAGATTGAGACCATCCTGGCTAACACGGTGAAACCCCATCTCTACTAAAAACACAAAAAATTAGCTGGGTGTGTTGGCGGGCACCTGTAGTCCCAGCTACTCGGGAGGCTGAGGCAAGAGAATGGCGTGAACCCGGGAGGCGGAGCTTGCAGTGAGCTGAGATCGTGCCACTGCACTCCAGCCTGGGCAACAGAGGGAGACTCTGTCTCAAAAAAAAAAAAAAAAAAAAAAAAAAAATCATTTACAAGTCACCCAGAAAGCTACAGAAATTAGTGCCATGCTAACAAATGCGTAACTAAAATGTAACTGTAGGAATTTGATCCACAAAACCCAGTATGCTGATGAAACACCAGGAAAATGCAGTAGAAAGACATGATCATTGTGTTTGAAATCCCCTTAAAGATTTGAGACACAATCCCAGAGTAATAAGGCAAAAGCGCAACTTGATCAGGTGGTAGAAAATTACCTTTGGAGGACAGGAGGAAATAACATTAGAATAGTCTGGAACATAGTTAAGTCCAGACTATGAATCTCTCTTCAACAAATCTACCTAAACTTTTTTGTACTCAATTTACATATTTACTCAATATAATTTCTTAGGGTGATAAAATGCTACAAAATTTCATTCTGTACAATGACAAAAATGAAATGTACAATTTAACTTTCTAATAGTAGAGTTGTTTTTCTTAGTAGGAATAACAAACATGATGATCCATTCAAGGGAAAAAAATGATATTTTATTCATCTTTGAATACTTGACAAGGGTAAATAATAGTCAATAAGAATTTGTTGAAGAACAGGAAACATTTCCCAGAACAGGAGCTGCATCTGCAGCTGTGGCCATAGAACAAGAAAAAATGCCAGTTGGCCTATTCAAAAACTGAAACTGGTAAGAAAACTGGTTAATGGTTGAGTTCTCACTCAAAAAATTAACTAATATCAGAATGGTCACTTTGATTTTTTTTTCTTTTGAGAGAGGATCTCACTGTGTCACCCAGACTGGAGTGCAGTGGTGCAATCGTGGCTCATTGCAGCCTCCTTGATCTCCCAGGCTCAAGTGATCTTCCCACCTCAGCTTCTTGAGGAGCTGGGACTACAGGCGCACACCACCAAGCCCAGCTAATTCTTAAAAAAATTTTTTGTAGAGATGGGGTCTCACTGTATTACCCAAGTTGGTCTCAAATTCCTGGGCTCAGATGATTCTCCCACTTCAGACCCCTGAAATGCTGGGATTATAGGTGTGAGCCCCCACACCGGCCTCACTCTGACTTCTAATTCTTCTAGATCTTTTCCTTTAACAAAATTCTTTTTATGAACCAAAAATAAGATTAAATCGTCATAGCTTCTGCCTTTTTTCATTATATAATATCTGCTCATATCAAGGTATAATTATCAAGGACAATGATTTTCATTGTAGAATGTGTGGACATACACTCAGCCCTCCATGTTCATGGGTTCTGCATCCGTGCACTCAACCAACTTCAAATTGAAAATACAAAAAATTAAAAAAAAAATTGTGTCTGAACTAAACATACAGCTACATCTATGATAATACTTTTTAAACTTTTCCAGTTTGATTATTCACTAACCATTAACATGTTGCATTGAAACAAAGTAGATGTGTAAGGAGATATTTAATGCTTTCTCTAAAATATGGCAAAACTACTGTCAATTGCCACATAGATTTTTCATTTCTTTAGAAAACACAACAAATTTATTTTTAAAATGTCCCCTGGAACAAAGACGACAATCTCTGGTGACTAGGAAAAGTCCTGCTGCTACCGCACTTCTCTGGCAGAGGCAGAAAAGAAGTAGTTTCTATTCTCCTTCTTATTTTGGCCCTATCTAATCTTTTCTTCTTGTGCTGTTTATATATTAATTCAATAAATACCACTAGAAAGGGATGATGATGGAATACTAAGCCCTATCCCTTGTTTTCCTTTCACTACAGGTTCTCCCTCTGACTTCAGATAGAGAGCTGAGAAATAAGGGGGCAGAACCAAGTCAAAAGCTCAAAACCCTGAAAGTCTACCCCCTTCAGTGTTGCTCCTATTTTATTTTTATTTTTATTTTTGAGACCGTGTCTTGCTCTTTCGCCCAGGCTGGAGTGCAGTGGCCAGATCTCGGCTCACTGCAAGCTCCGCCTCCCGGTTCACGCCATTCTCCTGCCTCAGCCTCCCGAGTAGCTGGGACTACAGGCCACCGCCACCACGCCTGGCTAATTTTTTGTATTTTTAGTAGGGACGGGGTTTCACCATGTTAGCCAGGATGGTCTCAATCTCCTGACCTCATGATCCACCCGCCTCGGCCTCCCAAAGTGCTGGGATTACAGGCTTGAGCCACTGCACCCGGCTGCTCCTATTTTTAAAGGACAACAACGGCCAGGCACAGTGGCTCATGCCTATAATCCCAGCACTTTGGGAAGCTGAGGCAGGAAGATCACTTGAGGCCAAGAGTTTGAGACCAGCCCGGGCAGCACAGTAAGACCCTGTCTTTTAAAAAAAAAAGCTGGGCATGAGGCCACGTGCAGTGGCTCACACCTGTAATCCCAGCACTTTGGGAGGCTAAGGTGAGCGGATCACGAGGTCAGGAGTTCGAGACCAGCCTGGCTAATATGGTGAAAGCCCATCTCTACTAAAAATACAAAAATTAGCCGAGCATGGTGGCGGGCACCCGTAATCCTAGCTACTTGGGAGGATGAGGCAGAGAATGGCTTGAACCCAGGAGGTGGAGGTTGCAGTGAGCCGAGATCGCACCACTGCACTCCAGCCTGGGTGACAGGGCAAGACTCCATCTCAAAAAAAAAAAAAAAAAAGAAAAATAAGAAAAACAAAACTATGTAGGATAAAATTAAAAGAGCAATAGAAACAAATACAAGGACAAGAAATGAAAAGAGAAGGTGTGATTCAGCTTCAAACACTAGAGAAATTTCATTTAAAATTTTTGTAAGTACCACTTCTCATAAGAATTCAATTCTTGGCCAGGCATGGTGGTTTATGCCTGTAATTCCAGCACTTTGGGAGGCCAAGTTGGGCAGATCACAAGGTCAGGAGTTCGAGACCAGCCTGGCCAACATGATGAAACCCTGTCTCTACCGAAAATACAAAAATTAGCCGGGTGTGGTGGTGCACGCTTGTAATCCTAGCTACTCAGGAGGCTGAGGCGGGAGAAGTGCTTGAACCCGGGAGGCAGAGGATGCAGTGAGCTGAGGTCACACCACTGCACTCCAACCTGGGCATCAGAGCAAAAGCCCATCTCCAAAAAAAACCCCAGAAAACTGTTACCTAAATAAAAAACACCAGGCTCCCCAGCCATCTTGGCAGCTGCTCTTAGTTGGGGACCCTCCTGGACTTAAGGCAGGATGGTCTCAAAGAGGAAAAAGTCAGTGGAGTTGATCAACTCTAGGCTCCAACTTATGAAAAGTGGAAAGTATGTGCTGGGGTAAAAGTAGACTCTGAAGATGATCAGAAAAGGCAAAGCAAAATTGGTCATCCTCACTAAAACTGTCCAGCTTTGAGGAAATATGAAATAGAGTGCTATACAATGTTGGCCAAAACTGCTGTCCATCACTACAGCGGCAATGATGGGCACAGCATGCAGAAAATACTAGAGAGGATGCACACTGGCTATCACTGATCCAGGCAGTTCTAATATCACTAGAAGCATGCTAGAACAGACTGGTGAAAAGTAACCCATGCAAAATTTTTATTTAATAAAACTTGTCAGAGCGTGTTTTTTAGAAAAACAAAAACAAAATAAAAAGCACCACCTTGCTATAAATTTGTAAGAGCTTGGGAAACTGAAAAACAATTTTCACGAATTGTACAGTTCCACAAAAACTTTCCCTACTTTACTGTTTGCCAAAAAACAAGTGAACCCCCCAAAACTATACTTTTTATTCCTTGCACGAAAAATCTCACCTATCAATTTCCTCAAGTTTTTCATCTATCATTGGACCCATCTGTTGGCAGGTATCTGTAAATACAAAAATACTTACAAATATAGAAACTTAATCCAGTTTAAGCCAATTTGAACAATTTTTAACAATATAGCACCAATATACAACACTATGCATAATACACAGAGATTAAGCTTATGCTAGAGAAAGACTACTATTCAGCACTACTACTACATATTACTATCATGGGACTAAAAGCAAGGTCAACTTTAAAATAAAAACCTCATTATGTTTTCTTGAAAATATTAACTAAGTTGACAGACTGTGAAATCTGGAGTTATCCCAAAGTCTTAAAGACATCTAGAAAACTATGATTAGTTAACTAAAACAAACTTAAGCCACAGTATATAAACTGTGTAACCTTTGCCCATCAGATATGAAGATTTTTCATTTACTTAACACATTTCAAGATTAAACATACTGTGTATTTCCCAATGTGAACACTGATACAATAAAGAGCACAATGCTGTATTCTATATTCATAACCAGATGTTTCTTCTATAAAAAGATTTAAGAAGAATTATTTATTTACCAGAGATTCTTATCCCAAAGGATTTTTTTTAAAACATAAAAAACACGTTTTAATTGTTCTCACATTTCTTAGAGACTAAAAGACACATCAACATGCATCAATTGACTATGTTATGAAGTTAACAATTATCATGTATAATTTTGTCCTTTAAATTCATAATACAAGAACATTAAACAGGAATAAGCATTTTAAACATTTTGACTCAATTTGATGTGCTGTTATTTTTAATTCTGTCCTTTTTTGGACTGCAAAAATCTTCAGCCAATTTTACTAGTGGGCTTAAAGAAATACAAATACTTCCTTTATGAAAAGGATTTGCAGGTTTACGACAATGCCTTCCAAGTAACACTTTTACTATTTTACTGTACTAGTCTGTTCCCCACCAGAGATTTCTAACCTCTAGAGGCAAATACAAGGCAGAAGAAACTGAAGACATCATGAATAGCTAAAATATTAAATAATATTAAAATAATATATAATATTCACTAAGTACCTTCTAAATCCAAAAGGTCTTGGGAGTCTGGTTTTGAATCTGTTGGATCTATATTCTGAAGTACCTGCAGGGCTCTATCCATCTTATCCTAAAAAAGTAACAGGACACTTTTTAAAAACTCAAGAGTTTTAACTTCAGTAAATGTGAAATTACTCTTTCCAAGCATTCTCAAAGATAGTCCATTTAAATGTCTTGATAGTTTATTAAACAAAAGAGGGACCCTACCTCATCTATATAAACAGGCTCAGGCTCTGATTTCTTAATTTCCTCCACATCATCATCAATTACATTCAATTTGTCCACAGCTGCTATAGAAACAAAGTAAATTTTAAGTTCCTCAGCATTTACTTCAGTAATTTTAGTCATTAATTTATAAGTGGCCTATGATTGTCCATAAGAAAAAAAAATAGAAGTCCTTCAAATATTCACCACATTTTATAATCAATATTACATACGTTTATTACATACATTTGGTCATTTATTTCATAAACATTTATTTAGTACTCATTATGTGCCAGGCATTGTTCTAGGCATTTATACATACACCGGTGAATAAAACAGACAAGAATCCCTAACCTCTTGGAACTTAAAATTTTAGTGGAACAAGTGTACAACATAAACAGCAGCTGACATTTTAGGCATTTTCCTGAAAACTGAGTGGTACCACTGGGGTGAATAAATATATGACAGCAGATTATTATCTAGCAGATTATTAACTAGCTAATTTCATAGTTACATCTACGAGTCCCTTCTACACTCTTCCCTTTACTAAAAAAATGATTTCCTATATAAACAAAAAATAAAACTTATTTTAAGCTAACTTCGATAATAGTTAAAACAACACTAAACACAAAAGCTTTTCATGAAGAGAAGGTTGAAAAAAAAACTTACAAATACATAAACCCAGAAAACTATTTAAATGTTCCCTGGAGTATTGCTAGAATGTACCATATTTTAATAAAGTAAATTTTCGTAAAAATAAAACTACAATAAAAACCTATGTAGCCAAACAATTTTAAATCCCAACTGTTAGTCATTTATTTCAAATATTTGGCTAACTTTCAAAGAACAGAAGTCAGCATAACACAACGATAAATTGAAAACCCACAATATTTTTTCCTCTTAATACTCTCCAGCCTATGTCAAGGAGAAATTGCTATATAGAATCCCCTGAGCATGATCTATAAAGTTATTTTTTAAAGGTATCTCCAATATTCCTATCTACTTAGAGAGTCAGATAAGAGGAATAAAATTATAAATAATGGCGAAGTACTCTATATTCAAATCAGTGAGTATCAACCTCTCACGACTTCATTTTTCTGAGTGTATCACTCTACACACAAAGACGATGTTACACATGATGCATAATGCTTTCATTTGAAGTTCTTTCTCCTGAACTGGTAAGGATTAGCACTGATATATCCCTCAGTGAGTCAGTGTTAAGGTCAGACTGACTGACTTTAGAATCCTGGCTCAATCACTTACCAGACACATAATCCCTCAGCCTCAGTGTCCTTATCTGTAAGACAGGGCAACAAAAGTAGCTATCTCACAGAACTGTGAGATTGAAATGCAATAGTACAGATGACTTAGCACAATGCCTGACAAATAATGAATGCTCAAAAACCAGTAACTATTTCTGATTACCATCATTAGTATTATCACGAGCTGTTCCTTTACACTCAGATCCCCCCACCTCTCTACCTGAATAACAAATGGAATGCTTTCTCAGCATGGTTGACAATGGCTAAAGTGGCTAAAATAGAACTGTCTGTGGCTGCAGACTGACTAAAGTTCAGCAGATCTGAAACAGGAAGCTTAGTGGCTTGATTACATTACTTTGTTACTGTTTCAAGCTCCCTAGGAACAAATCAAGGTGAGGAAAGGTCTAAAATTTAGCAGTACTCCGAACCCCAGTAATCATATTCGGCACTTGCCAACCACAACCTTCCCACACCACACCCGCTTTGCCTCTGTGGTTCACTGATGAATCAAAACACTCTTTGTACAGAACAGATATGAACTGCCTCTTACACTACATAATTAGGTTGATTTAAATACCTGCATGGTCACATAAGATTTTATGCCTGATATTTAACTATGTATGCTAACTCTCAGAGGATGTAAAATAAGAGGAAATAATTCTTGGGATTGACACAGGATAAACTAACCCCTTAATCTGGTTACAAAGTAGGTTAGATTGTCGTGCCTATAAAGAAATGATTTAAAACAAAAGTTAAATGCCAATCTACTTTACATCCAAAACTGAATCATAAAATTTAACTGAAAAAAACTTAAATAGATCTAATGTTCTCTAAGATTTAACTTACCTGCCTCAGTCTCTATGTTTAAATTAGTTGTTACAAAATTGGATGGGAAAAGTCCTATTCCTCTGTGATTTTCTCCTTTCCACCAATTGGCATCACTAAAAATACAGTGCAAAAAATATCATTTGTTCCCCCACATTTTAATACAACAGCAAAGAGGAATTAAAAATTAAATTTAGCCTCCTTTGAATATATCTGTTTACATGCAGCTGTAATTAAGTCATTTTTCTTAAATTTAATAAATGATATTAAAAAGTACAAGTAAAACAAATATCCACATCCCTATATCTAAACTTAGAACCAGGCCAGGCGCAGTGGCTCACGCCTATAATCTCAACACTTTGGGAAGCCAAGGTGGACAGATCACCTGAGGTCAGGAGTTTGAGACCAGCCTAGCCAACATGGTGAAACCTCGTCTCTACTAAAAATACAAAAATTAGCTGGGCATGGTGGCGCACACCTGTAGTCCTGGCTACTTGGGAGGCTAAGGCAGAAGAATCGCTTAAACCCGGGAGGAGGAAGTTGCAGTGAGCCAAGATGGCGCCACTGCACTCCAGCCTGGGTGACACAGCAAGACTCGGCTCAAAAAAAAAAAAAAAATTAGAACCAATTAGCAATTAATCATTTTTTATTCTGGACTTTAAAAAAGTAAGGCCGGATGCGGTAGGTCATGCCTGTAATCCTAGCACTTTGGGAGGCCGAGGCGGGTAGATCACCTGAGGTCAGAGTTCGAGACTAGCCTGGCCAACATGGCAAAACCCTGTGTCTACTAAAAATACAAAAATTAGCCGGGTGTGGTGGCAGGTGCCTGTAATCCCAGCAACTTGGGAGGCTGAGGCAGGAGAATCGCTTGAACCCAGAAGGCAGAGGTTGCAGTAAGCTGAGATCACGTCACTGCACTCCAGCCTGAGGGATAGAGTGAGACTCTGTCTCAAAAAAAAATAATAAAATAAAAAAATTAAAAAGCAAACAGGAAACAAAAGTGCCCTTTAGTAATGACCCCAAATCCCAGCGCCACATCTATCTTAACACACTGCCACAATAAAGTTGGTAGCCTTCTTGTCAGTCTGTTTTTTGTTCTTTTACACGTATCTATAGCCAAGTCCATACAGAAACAGACAGACATAGATGCTAATCCATACAGATCTTTTTAATTTTATATATTAATACTTTCAATTTTTGCTTATTCCTTTTAAATTAAAATTCCATCACACGAATAGGCCATTATTTATCCATTCCTGTATAGATGGACATTTAGGCTGATTCTAGTCTTTCACCATTATAAAGATAAGGTAATGATCATCCTAGACTTGAGGACACACATGCAACAATTTCTCTGTGCTTATTCACAGATGTGAACTTGCTGGGATTTAAGAATATAAACATTTCTTTTCTTTTTTTTTTTTTTTTTTTTTTTGAGATGGGGTCTTGCTGTGTCACCCAAGCTGGAGTGCAGTGGCGCGATCTTGGCTCACTGCAACCTCTCCCTCCCAGATTCAAGAAATTCTCCTGTCATAGTCTCCCAAGTAGCTGGGACTACAGGTATGCACCACCACACCTGACTTATTTTTGTATTTTTAGTAGAGATGGGGTTTTGTCATGTTGGCCAGGCTGGTCTCAAACTTTATCTTAAGTGATCTGCCTGCCTCAGCCTCCCAAAGTGATGGGATTACAGGTGTGAGCCAGTGCACCCGGCCATAAGCATTTCATTTTACTAGATATTGCCAAATGTTCCCTAGAATGGCTGTGAAAATTCACCTTTCTCCTTCCCCCGGTTGCATGTAACAATGTCATCTTCCGTTATATGTGATAATTTTCCCAACTAACACTTGACAATCAGAAAGGAGAGAAATCGTATTTCATTGTATGCACTTGCATTTCCCAAGCATCTACTTGTGCTTGCTAGCTATTCAGATTGCCTTTTCTGTAAACTCCCTGTTCGTATTTTTGCCCACTTTTCGTATTCTACTGGATCATTTGTCTTTTTTCATGGATCTGTAGAAGTTCTTTACATATTTTGGACAGCAGCTGTTTGTCTGAATTATGCAGAGACCTTCTTCTAGGCTGTCGCTGTCTTTTTAGCATATGTTTATCGTTTAACTGTACGGTGGTTTTTTCCCCTATGCAATCAAATTTGGCAATCTTTTCTTTCATGGCTTATACTTTTACCTTTTTCTACCCTTAAACTCCTAAATCTATTCTCCTATATAATTAACTGTAGTTTTAGTTTTTTGATTTTTTTCCCTCTCCCATGTTTAGGTCTTTAATTCATTTGGAATGAAATTTTAACGTACTATGTGAAACTGATCAAAATTTTATCTACAGTATAAAAAGAGCCATTCATCACAACAAAATTTATTAAATAGTCCATCATTTTTTCTACTAATTTATAATACCCTACCTTTCAAACAGTAATCTGTTCATGAGCCTATTTCTAGATTCCATTCTGTTGCAATAGTCCATATATCTGTTTACACATCTTGTTAACGTACCTTAATATCTGCCAGGGAAAAAACCCTTTCTATGTTACTCTTTCTCATTTATTTCACACCTTCAAATTTCTACATTAATATTAAATTACTTTTCAAGTTCTCTGGGGAAAAAGTCCTGTTGGGATCTGAACTGGAAATGCGCCGAAATTATGCAATAATATAAGAAAAAAGAAATCTTTGTAATATTAAGGTTTCTTCCCTATGAACATGGTATCCTTCTCCATTTACATTTATATAAAACATAGTATGTAAATATATATTTATATTCTTTTACAGCTTTCAAATAATTTTATAATTTAATCCATAAAGACCTTACATATCTTTGTTAGGCTTATTCATTTCTAGATCATTTATATAATTTTTGTTACTACTGAGAATGACTTTTTTTTTTTTACATTTTCTAAAAAGTTGTGATTAAAGCATACTACTGAGTTTTGTATGTTGAGCTTGTATCCAACAACCTTTATGAACTCCTACCACTTGTAATAGTTTGTCCATTGGAGTCTTGAACTTTCTATATGGAAAATCATAGTATCTGGAAATAATGATAATTTTATCTATTCCTTTCCAAAAATCTGACTTATTAAATAGACATTCTTAAGTATGAGTCTTATGGATGAATTAATGTCTATGATTATGAAACATCATTTCATTTATGAGCACTAGAAAGAGATGAAAGAGTTATATACCATCCAAATTCTTAAAGCCAGAAAATAACTGATGTATTGATGTACTGACAGTTCTAAGATATCATATCTGCAAATATCTATGGAAGATAGGAAAAATTTTCTTTCTCTTACAAACGTATTTTTAAGTTAATTTTTCATTTTGAAAAGGAGAGCTGAACTTGAGAAATTTTTGTATAAAACGAGAAAACCCAAACCTGTGAAATGGATGCACGTTTTATATGAACCTATCAACAACTGTATGTGTACACTTCCTTAGTGGTCCTACCAATATAGGATAATTTTCCTCCCAGCCACTACTACAAACTCTTTGATGAAGCATAAAAGTAGGCAAAGCAACCAAACGGACAACTCCTTCCCAGCCCTAATCCAGCTCTATATTCTCTCCACTGACTACAAGTTGATTCTACGGAATGTTGATGGCAAAAAAACATTGTTCAAGTTTAAATTCCCAAATTAAAGAAATTGGCACTCTAATTTTACACAAACCATTTAATAATTAAAGAAAATTTTAGTGTAGCATTTATATTTAGAGCTTTTTATATTAAAAAAGAATAAATCACAACTGAGTGAAAAACAAAAAATGATACAAGTGTAAAGAACATAAACCTCACCTTCAACAAACATTATTCAGCTAACATTTATGAAAACCTACCATGGAGAAAATAGTACCTTCAGGCTAAGCACTGAAGTTACAAAGATAATTAAGACACCATTTGTACCCTCAAGAAGTTTAAAATCTAGCACAAAGCTATAGTCCCAGCTACCCAGGAGGCTGAGGGAGGAGGCCTGCTTAAGCCCAGGAGTCCAGGCTGTAGTGTGCTATGCTCACACCTGTGAATAACCACTGCACTCCAGCCTCGGCAACCCAGTCATACCCTATCTATAAAAACAAGAAAAAAAAAATCTAGCAGTGTTTTACAACCTCTCCTACAGAACTGACTAAAAACATGTTATCTTGCTTTACCTTCAGAATTTTTCTCCTTTCCCCTTCCTCCCACCCAAGGAAGTGATAAGCCTCTTCACAATCAACTGATTTAGTAGAGAGACATATGTAAAGAAGTGCAGTTTGCCCTCTGTATCTGGCAAGTGCTATATCTGTCGACTCAACAAACCCCAAATCAAAAGTATTCATGAAAGATAAACAAAAATGACAATAGAACAAAAAAATTTAATACAATATATTGTATTTAAAAATACAATATAATGATTTGCATATCATTTACATTGTATCAGGTACTGTAAGTTATCGAGAGATAATTTAAAGTATACAGGAAGATGTGTGTAAGTTATATGCAAATATGATGGCATTTTATATCGAAGACTTGCATCTGTGGATTTTGGTATCAACAGGGGTTCTGGAACCAACTCTCTAAGGAACTGAGAAATGACTCTATTTAAAATACAGTACGAGAAATGCTGTTATATATGTTCAGAGAGCTATAGCTCAAAGAAGGGAACTCAACTCCACTGGGAACTAAAAGCAGAGAAAGGTTGAAAGGCTTCTCAGAGGATATAAAATTTGACACAGGTTTTGAAGGTTAAGTAGGCACTTGCCAGGAGGAAAAGAAAATTAAGTCTGTGGAAATAAAAATGACATTTTGCCCTCCTGCCATTATTGATAAGCAAGAAAACAAGGCACAAACAAACAAAAAACTCTGCACTCTGAGATAAAACAAAAAATGTTACCATATTTAGTTTTAGGTCTCAAAGTACATAAAAACTTGAGCCTTTCCTTTTAACTACTGATTTCTTAACAAAAAGTACTCACCTGCTAACTTTTGCAATGACAATGACTGAAGGTAGTGATGTCCTTTATGGATATAATAATTACGTGAGAAAACTGCTATTTCTACCATGAACATATAAATAGTAAACTTGGAAAAACCTGGTAACCTTGTGGGGGTCTTTTCCTTAAAATACCTGTTTTATGTTTTAATATGGGGAGGCAACTTTTCTAAAGCCTGGACTCCCTTGCAAACTGTCCTTGAAAGTAAAGTTCTTTTCCTTTTCTAAATGCTTTTACCTCCTTCAGCAGGGCTTTCCAGGCAGACAGAACCAAAGGTACAATGCTACAGAGGACTAAGCAGAAAATGACATTTTTGGAACTGCAAGAATTCCACTTGATTATTTGAAATGGTACACAGAAAACAAACATGGAGTGGGCCAGGCACAGTGGCTTACGCCTGTAATCCCGGCACTTTGGGAGGCTGAGACGGGTGGATCACTTGAGGCCAGGAGTTTGAGACCAGCCTGGCCAACATGATTAAACCCTGTCTCTACCCCTAAAAATACAAAAAATTAGCTGGGCATGGTGGTGCACGCCTGTATTCCCAGCTACTCAGGAGGTTGAGGTGGGAGAATCGCTTGAACCTGGGAGGTGGAGGTTGCAGTGAGCCAAGATCATGCCATTGCACTCCAGCCTGGGCGACAGAGTGAGACCCTGTCTCAAAAAAAAAAAAAAAAAAAAAGAAAAAAAAAGAAAAGAAAAGAAACACGGAGTGGTAAGATAAAGCTAAAAGTGTAGAAAGTAAAATGCTTTTCTTGATATACTCCATTAATAAAAATGTGCGCCTTTGGGCCGGCACAGTGGCTCATGCCTGTAATCCCAGCACTTTGGGAGGCCAAGGTGGGCAGATCACCTGAGGTCAGGAGTTTGAGACCAGCCTGGCCAACATGGCGAAACGCTGTCTCTACTAAAAATACAAAAATTAGCCAGGCATGGTGGCGCATGCCAGTAATCCCAGCTACTGGGGAGGCTGAGGCAGGAGAATCACTTGAATACAGGGGACAGGGGGTTGCAGTGAGCTGAGATGGCACCACTGTACTCCAGCCTGGGTGACACAGCGAGACTCTGTCTCAAATAAATAAATAAGAAATGTGCACCTTTTCTATCAGCTCAATGTTTTTTTGTTTGTTTTTTTTGAGACAGAGTCTCGCTCCGTCGCCCAGGCTGGCGTGCAATGGTGCGATCTCGGCTCACTGCAACCTCCGCCTCCCGGGTTCCAGCGATTCTCCTGCCTCAGCCTCCCAAGTAGCTGGGACTACAAGCGTGCGTCACCATGCACGGCTAATTTTTGTATTTTTAGTAGAGATGGGGTTTCACCATATTGACCAGGGTGGTCTCGAACTCCTGACCTCGTGATCCGCCCACCTCAGCCTCCCAAAGTGCTGGGATTACAGGTGTGAGCCACCACGCCCTGCCAGCTCAATGGTTCTTAAACGGAGATCTAAGAATGATATATTTTCAAGGGACTTCAAGGGACTTCTGTGTGTGAAAATTTTATGCTTCAAATTCCACAGAAGTATAAAAACAATGAGTAGAGTCATTTTTGGATGACTTCCTTTTAACCGAAGACTGTCATTTAACTTTAGCATGCAAGTTTGCATTTGTCTACCAGCGATTACCAATCACCTAGAATGACAATATTTTACCCATAAGCATGGTTACAGCAACTATAAAAGTAGGGTGTCCTATCATCAAAATGACAGCAATTGGCCTACATATTCCATCATATTCATGTTGAATTCTCTTAGCAGTTACAAATAAAAAAGTTCTTTTTTGAGGTGATAAATCTTAACTGAAAATTGTTTTGTGAGCAGCAATTTATTTTAGAAAATTTTGTTATTAAAGTAATGCTCTAAATTAAAATCTTAGATAAAACCACTCATTTTGTTTTTATTTTATACATATCTTTAACTTCATAGTTGTATAAGAGTATCAAAACGGTAAACCTAAGTTCTTTTGTAAGTACTCTAACTAAAAGACACTCATAAGCCTGACATTTCAGACTGTCAGTGTTCAGAGCCCACACTATCTCTCCACCTTTACAGACAGTGTCAAACTCATGATGGCATGACTTACGATGGTGCAGAAGTGATACACACTCAGGTACCCATAAGCCATTCTGGTTTTTACTTTCAGTACAGTATTCAATAAGTTACGAGATATTCAATACTTTATTATAATAAATAGGTTTTGTGTTAGATGATTTTGCCCAACTGTAGGCTAATATAAGTTGAGAAACATTTGTATTTCTATCTATTCTCCTCAGGGATCATGGTGTTCCACACCAAATGATTATTTAAAAAATTTTTCTTTATGGAAAAAAAATTTTCTAAGTGAAGATGGTACTATCTTGATTGCCTAAGAGGCCTTCCTTTTCCCATCCTCAATTTCTTGCAAAATTTTTTATCTTACCAAAACCAATCAAGATACACACCAGGATAAGCCTTCTTTGCCAGATGCTTGCACCAACTGTAAATCTGCTATCTGGGCTCCAACAGCACCTCTTTTATGGTATTCACCACATTCTGCCTTCCATACAATTGTCTATATGGTAATTTTAACTCCCTTATTTTATTCTAGGTTTTATGAAGACAGAACTGTGTCCTCATTTGTTATTAATTATAAATAGTCGATTACATAACATTTTCTCAATAAATATTTACCACAGTAAAGTAAAACCATTACTTATCTACCCTTTATTTAAAAATATACTAGAGGCCGGGCACGGTGGCTCACGCTTGTAATCCCAGCACTTTGGGAGGCCGAGGCGGGCGGATCACGAGGTCAGGAGATCGAGACCACGGTGAAACCCCGTCTCTACTAAAAATACAAAAAATTAGCCGGGCGTGGTGGCGGGCACCTGTAGTCCCAGCTACTCGGAGAGGCTGAGGCAGGAGAATGGCGTGAACCCAGGAGGCGGGGCTTGCAGTGAGCCGAGATTGCGCCACTGCACTCCAGCCTGGGCGACAGAGTGAGACTCCATCTCAAAAAAAAAAAAAGAAATATATATATACTAGAAATACATTAGACTAGTGTGTTATAAATAACTAAGTTATTTATAATGGATACCAAATACATCTGCAATCTCTGTTCACAGCAACAAGCTTACTTCTCACTCTTGCTAAATTTCGTGAATTTCTTTTAAAAGTACAGAACAGTATTAAGCTCTACAGAGATTGATCTATTTTTTATGACAGCTTTAAATGGTAGAGAAATTCTGAGGAGAGTATAGTAGTAGATTAAGAATTGGGGAGGAGCCAAGTATAGCTTTTGGTGCTCTGATCAAGGGTATATCGCTGTATTTCTTCCTAAAGTTTTTCTGCCAGTAATTTCAGTACACACAACTGCCAACATAAACATATTCAAGTAACTGAGTATTTACATGTTTCCCAATTGTGGTCATCAACAATATTATTTAATATGTCTTTCATCCAAGATATAAATTATCAAATATAACAAACATAAATTATCAAATATAACGAGAAGAGGCTCACATTATCTGCCTAACTTTTATTTTAGAGAAAACAAGGTATGAAAAGGTTCTATTATGATTTAAATACACTAAAAGTCAAAGAACTCAATACTTTGGATTCTAAATTAAGGGCATTACACTTTAAAACTTCCCATAAAGATTTAAAACATACCTGTCATCCAAAACAATAATTATTTCACCATGTTTAAAGGTGAGTTCATTGTCCTCAACAGCTTCAAAATCATATAAAGCTCTCACTTTCCGTACAACCTTATTATTTAACTGAATTTCTGAAGATGGATATAAGGATTTTGTTTCTGTGTGTTGCTGTTTCTGTTCTTGCAGAGATAATTCGATAGCTAGTTTCAAAAATTAAAATGCAAAGAAACTGGAATTAATCTTGATAAAATAAATATTAGATGACAATGTAAAATTTAATAAGAATAAATCAAGCATTTTATTTGTCTAATTACATGCTACAGTTAACTTTCGGGAGGGCGGGGCAGGGCAGGGAACCGTGACATTTTTAAAATAAAGTTTTTGCTCATTCTTTATTATCACGGTCTGTCATATACAGCAGCAATTATTTTTATAGCAAACAGATTGTGACATTATAATATGGGTAGCTTTCCATATAGGATAAGCCATGAACATATTTCTGTGCTTGACTCATAACTTTGGCATTAAAAAAAGGTGAAATGTAATCTCTCCAAAGGTAGCACATCAAATACATATTATTGAAAAAAGCTAATGAATTAAATTCATTTGATAGCATGTCATTTATTTTCCTTACTTTTTGGATGCTACTAGTTTTTAGATTTGAGGTAGAAATAAAAGTATACTAGTTTTATTATCATTTTTATTTCAAAAAAATGTTCTGGCAAATACATATATGTATTTTTTGAGATGGAGTCTCACTCTATCGCCAGGCTGGAGCATAGTGGTGCCTTCTCGGCTCACTGCAACCTCCGCCTCCTGGGTTCAAGCAATTCTCCTGCCTCAGCCTCCCGAGTAGTTGGGACTACAGGCGCCCGCCACCACACCCAGCTAATTTTTGTATTTTTAGTAGAGATGGGGTTCCACCTTGTTGGTCAGGCTGGTCTCGATCTCGACCTTGTGATCTGCCCACCTCGGCCTCCCAAAGTGCTGGGATTACAGGCGTGAGCCACCGCGCCCAGCCCTGGCAAAGATATTTTAAGCAACACTAAATTACATGTGCTTGATCATTTACCTTTAGCTATGTCTTCTTCCTCTTTGTTTTTGTTCGATGACGTACCATTCTTGGCAGCAGCTGAGACAGTCTGTAAATGTATGAGTAAAATGAACACAACTATCTTTTCAAACAAAACACAAGCTCTGTAATTACTTGCAGATGGTAAATTTTAAAAAATACTGATATAACTGAGTTTCATTTAAAAGTGAAGTTCTTTTTTGAGACAGGGTCTCACTCTGTCAGCCAGGTTGGAGTGCATGGCGCAGTCATAACTCACTGTAACCTCCAACTCCTGGGCTCAAGTGATCCTCTCGCCTCATCCTCCTGGGAAGCCGGAACTACAGGTGTATGCATCCACACCCGGCTAATTTTCATTTTTTGTAGAGACAGGGTCTCACTATGTTTCCTGGGCTGATCTGCAACTCTTGGCCTCAAGTGATTCTCCTGTCTCAGCCTACCAAAGTGCTAAGATTACAGGCATGAGCCACCATCACTGGTCTAAAAGTGAAGTTCTTTATAATAATTTTAAGTAATTGTTTTCAAATACTAAAATAAAACATCAGATTTTTCGAGAAAACATTATAAACTCACACAGGGCTCAAACTGACTTAGATTTTGCATAAATGTAACACAGAACTTGGCATACAGAAAGTACTTAAATATGAATAGAATTTTAAAAAGACTCTTTTCTGATTGTATTCCTGATCTCAATTGTCCAAGGTCTCTTAGTGAGATGAGCTCTACTGCTATAGGAGTATAGCTACACGAGGAGTGCCAGCAAGAAGTGATGATCATCACTGGAGAGAGAGGAGTGGGGACAGAGACAAGAAGTGCAGTTCTAGGAATACGTGTGAAGTCCTTTTACTAGTTATTGTGGCTGGGTGGCAGTGGTCTGCCAGGCATAGCAGAGAAATAAGGAAGGTCATGCTTGAATTTAATAAACAGCATGTAAGACAGGTATCCAGGACTCTGATCCATCAACCGGTTCTTTACACAGATTTTTCAGAAAAATGTGCAGAAAGGACAGAACAGGAAAATGTTTCCTTTTTATTACTTGTAAGACTCATCTCAAAACTCTACCTTGTACTCTTAGGTCTGGTCAGCTATAAAGAATCTTTTTTCAGCTGGCGTAGTGGCTCACGCCTGTAATGCCAGCACTTTGGGAGGTCGAGGCAGGTGGATCACCTGAGGTCAGAAGTTTGAGACCAGCCTGGCCAACATGGTGAAACCCCGTCTCTACTAAAAATACAAAAAATTAGCCGGGCATGGTGGTAGGCACCTGCAGTCCCAGCTACTCTAGAGGCTGAGGCAGGAGAATTGCTTGAACCTAGGAGACGGAGATTGCAGCGAGCCGAGGTTGCGCCATTGCACTCCAGCCTGGGCAACAAGAGCAAAACTCCGTCTCAAAAAAAAAAAAAAAATCTTTTTTTCTCTTTAATCTATGATCTAAAATAAAAGAAAATATAGCACTTCTCATAGTCTCTTTCCCTAGCCCATATCCTAATATTAATGGGAAGGAATAAGGTACTGAGAGCAAAACCCAAGGAATAGTATTTTTCTCCCCTAGACCTAAAAAAAACCAGCCCACTCCATGAGTCAACATCCCTGCCTCCATACCCCAGTTCTACTAAAGCTATTCCCTTTCCTAGCAAATAAATTTCTAGTCTTACATTTCCATCCATCTTGTATGTAAAGCATTCACTCTAGGCATATTCACTCTTCAACAAACAAGTCTTGAGCCTCTCAATTCCATGAATTTGTTCATTTCACTTACCTCCTGATACGACTTCTTCACTTCTAACAAAATATTAATACATTCAAGTCCCAAAATTCTACCTCTTTACCTTCTTCACCATTCCAATCTGTAGTCACCTCTTTCTCTCTTTGATATTAAGATAGACAGTATACAGTCTATTCCCCTCATCCTGTATTTGTCATTTATAATCTAAATTAGTTATTTTTCACATGTATAAAGCTATCATTCAAACTTGCTACAAATTTCTTGAATATAAGGGCTATGTCATACACCTATGCCTTTTGCATGACTGTAGACTTAGACGAACATTAAATACACTATGTCTGATTAACTTCTCAAGGTTCTGATATGTGGAAGAAATACACATAAAAACTAGAATGTCTACTAAATGTAAGGAAGGCACTATGCTAGAGAGTCATTTGGGAAGTAAAGGTGGAAAATGATAATCTAGACATACCTTGCCTAGTCTTTACATAACATACATACCTTCAAAATATTATAGGGTCAACCATGGATCTGAATGAATCTCTCACCTGAGAACCTGCTGGAGGAAAAGTAATTCCTTCTTCTTTCATAGATTTAATAGTTGCAGATATTAGACTAAACTGAGGGTCCTTCTGAAATTCTTCTGACCACTCCACCATTAAAGATTTCAGTTTTTCACATACTTTAGGATGTGCCTTTTAAGGAAAAGGAAAATAAACAAAAATCTACGGTTAAAATAAGTACTTAACATTATTTAACAAGGAGAATTACCATCAAAATTCTCTTTAATTATATGAACATCAACAAAAGTCCTGAAATTTCTAGCTTAGTTGAGTAATTGACAGATGCCTATTTACATGTTGTGATATAGTTGTTTCATACAAAATGACTGTTTTTAATACCAATTCCTAAGTCTTACTATAATGATCACAAATCTTTTATATTCAGAGATTATTTCCTCCATGTTTCGGAGAATGGAGCCAGAGAAACCTGGATGTAAATCTTGGCTATTCCACTTACTAGCTACATGACCTTGGACAAGTTACTTCTAAGTCTCAGTTTTTGCATTTATAAAATAAGAATGATAAGGGAATCTAACTTCTAAGAATCTAATGCTCCAAGGGTAGTTAAGAGCATTCAACAAGACAGTATATGTAAAATGCTTAAAGTAATGACTACTTACTAGCCCTCAAAAAGGATTTGCTATTATTTACAGTATATATACTTTGGGGAAAATAGTTTTTGGTGCTACAAATTAAAAAATCAAATTTCAGAACAGTTTATTTCATTTCAATGTATCTAAAAATGATTTCATTTATAATACTTTAGTAAAGCCACATAATTATAATGACACACAATCTACATATTTTTTAATGACTTAAAAGTTCTTCTGTTTTTAAAATTTACCTTATTTTTAATCACAGCACGTACTTCTGTTGCAAAATCACGGGAACATACTTCTAAATGAAATATCTTTCCACAGTTTGCCACACAAGCCCCAAGAAGCTATTAATTGAAATAAAAATTAATATACAAATATTGAAATATTAACTTACTGTAATTAAAAACACATTTAAAATTTGCATCAAATAATAACGCGACTTGTACTCACAGTTAGTGCCTGCAGAGCAACATGTGGAACCTTATGATTTACCCTTTTCATTATGGCTTTTAGGCAATCTTTCGCTCTAAAAAAAAAGAGAGAGAGAGAGACAGACAGTTAAGTATTTATTGATAAATTTAATTCAAACATTAAGGTATTACTCTATTACCAAATAATTTCATATTTAATGGCTCATGCCTGTAATTCCAACACTTTGGGAAGCCAAGGCGGGAGGATCACTTGAGCCCATGAATTTGAGACCAGCCTGGACAACAAAGTAAGATCTTATCTGTATAAAAAACTTAAAAATTAGCTGGGCATGGTGGCGTGTGTCTGTACTCCCAGCTACTCAGGAGGCTGAGGCAAGAGGATTGCTTGAGCCCAGGAAGCTGCTGTGAGCTGTGTCATGCCACTATACTCCAGCCTGGATGACAGAGTGAGACCGTGTCTCAAAATAAAATAAAGTAAGTATAAAATAAAAATAAACTAAACTAAAATCCTGGAAATTTCACGTTAAAGGAATAAATCTATAAAATAATTTACACAATATTTTGTTTATGGCTCATAGAGCTTTAAAAAAAAAAAAGCATGTTGTAAATGTTATACATTCCAAAATCAAGAGACAAACCATTTCACAAAAGGTCTGTCAACACAAGAGACGTATACCAGATCTTTCCATTTCTTCAAGACAGATTTAGCTTTCAAACAGCAAAATCTTATCTTGAAAAAAATCTAACATGATATATAATTTTAAGAGGTTCAAGTACAAACGTGAATGTACTATGAAAAGCTTTAATGTTAAAACAAATGCTTTCATCACTCTTCTAAATTTCTTAACATATAGTTCAGCTAATTGCCACATCTCCCCAAAAGCACTTTTTTATATTCACTTTTTTCATTTTGTTAATCTATATTTATATGTATATTATTTGAAGACTTTTGTTATATTATCTACTGTGTTATCTACTTCATTATTTAAAAGTTCCCATACATATAGAAGTCCCAGAGGAATTCCTTAAATAACTCACCTATACATTGTTATCATGCATCCTATTGTGTCAAGGCTTTAATTATGTGTTACTATAGCAGATTTACAGTTGAACTCTTTTTCATTTAAGTTAATCCCATAAATCCAGCATTCAGGCTTTTTTATGTCCCAAAAGTAAAACAACTGACCCTTTAACTACATGAAACTGACCCTTTAACTACATGAAATTTAGGGGCACCAACACCCCATGCAGCCGAAAATCTGTGTATAACTTTTGATTCCCCAAAAACTTAACTATTAATAGCCTACTTTTTTTTTTTTTTTTTTTTTTTTTTCTGAGACAGAGTCTCGCTCTGCCACCCAAGCTGGAGTGCAGTGGTGCCATCTCGGCTCACTGCAAGCTACGCCTCCTGGGTTCAAGCGATTTTCCTGTCTCAGCCTCTCAAGTAGCTGGGATTACAGGCACACACCATTATGTCCAGCTAAGTTTTATATTTTTAGTAGAGACGGGGTTTCACCATGTTGGCCAGGCTGGTTTCGAACTCCTGACCTCAAGTGATCTGCTCGCCTTGGCCTCTCAAAGTGCTGGGATTACAGGCGTGAGCCACTGCGCCCAGCCAACTAACAGCCTACTCTTGACCAGAAGCCTCACCAATACCATAAACAGTAGATGGACATATATTTTGTATATACATTATATACTGTATTCTTACGATAAAGTAAGCTAGAGAAAAAAAAATGTTGTTAAGTAAATCATGAGTTGGAGGTAGAGGGGTTGGTCTTGCTGTCTTAGAGGTGGCAGAGGTGGAAGAAAACCTATGTATAAGTGGACCCTCGCAGTTTAAATCTTTGTTGTTCAAGGGTCAACTGTGATAAAGTCTAATTTTCCTCTCAAAGTTACATCACAAAAAGAGACACTGGTTATCAAGTTCCTAGACATTCACTGAGCACGACTGGACATCTTACCCATTAGGAGTACTTCCAACTTTGTCACATATGTCCATAATAAGACTCCAATCTTCTGTAGTGTTGTACTCATTCGTGGCTTTATCTATAAAATATATTGGCATACACAACAATGAGGACACATCTCATATAACACTAAAATACCAGTAAAGGCCCAACAGTTAAGAAATCCTACCTTTTCTATTGCCGAAGATACTACGGATGACCTTCAGAAGACAAAAGTACTTCTACTAACTTCAATTTTAAATTGTATAATTAAATGAACTAAATATATTGAGGTAAAGCAATAAAATGCCTTCTAAATAAACAAATTACTAAGTATCAATAATCCCATGAAATTCTAATTTGGAAGAAAATTTTAAAAATGTATCATCAGGGCTGGTCATGGTGGCTCATGTCTGTAATCCCAGGCATGGGAGGCCAAGGCAGGAGGACTGTTTGAGGCCGGGAGTTCAAGACCAGCCTGGGCAATATAGATAGACCCTGTCTCTACGAAAAATAAATTTTAAAAATTAGCCAGGCACGGTGGCAAATGCCTGTAATCTTAGCTACTTGGGAGGCTGAAATGGGAGGACTGCTTGAGCCTATGACCTTAAGGCTGCAGTGAGCTATTATCACGCTACTGCACTCCAGCCTGGATGACAGGGTGAGACTCTATGTCTTAAAAAAATTAGAAAGTATATCATACAAGTAAATATGCACTAAACTGTCCAATAAAGCACTGATTTTGTAAATTTTTTTAATAGAGAAGGGGTCTCACTGTGTTGCCCAGGCTGGTCTTGAACTCCTGGGCTCAAGGAATCCTCCTCCTTGGCTCCCAAATGTTGGGATTACAGGCCACTGCACCCAGCCTGAAGCACTGTTTTCAATAGCAAAAAGGAAAATTGATTAATATAGTAAATTCATACAATGGAATATGAAATGAGGAATACCAAATTAAATGAACAAAAATTCATGAATCTCAAAATATGATTTGCTTGGGCTTATAACACTGAGTCAAAAAAGCTAACAGCAGAAGAATTTATAATATTTACATGAGGTTTTTTTTTTTTTTTTTCCGACACGGTCTTGCTCTGTTGCCCAGGCTGGCTGGAGGGCAGTGGCACAATCTCAGCTCACTGCAACCTCCACCTCCCAGGTTCAAGCGATTCTCCTGCCTCAGCCACCTGAGTAGCTGGGACTACAGGCGCCCGCCACCACACTCAGCTAATTTTTGTATTTGTAGTAGAGATGGGGTTTCACCATATTGGTCAGGCTGGTCTCAAACTCCTGACCTTGTGATCTGCCCACCTCGTCCTCCCAAAGTGCTGGGATTGATTACAGGCGTGAGCCACCACACCCAGCTACATGAGTTTTTTAAGACAGCTTTATTGCTATAATTCATGTATCAATACAATTTACACATTTAAAATGTACAATTCAATGTTTTGACTATATTCATAGAGTTGTACAACTAACACCAGTATCTGAGAACATTTAATCACTTCCAAAAGAAATCCATACCCACTGGCAGTCACTGTTCATTCTCCCCACATATTCCCAGCCCTAGGCAGCCACTTGTCTACTTTCTGTCTCCTAAGATTTACCTATTCCGGATTTTTCATATAAATAGAACCATATAATATATGTTCTTTTCTGACTGGCTTCTGTTATTTGGCATAATGTTTGCAAGGGTCATCCACGTTGTAGCATGTATCAGTACTTCATTTCTTCTTATGGCTAAATAATATTCCATTGTATAGATATACCACATTTATCCATTCACCAGTTCATGAACATCTGGGTTGGCTGGTTGGTTGCTTGGTTGGTTGGCTTACTGAGACAGGGTCTCACTCTGTTGCCCAGGCTAGTGTGCAGTGGTGTGATCACAACTCACTGCAGCCTTGATCTCCCGGGGCTCATGTGATCCTCCCACCTTGGCTTCCCACGTAGCTAGGACTACAGGTATGCACCATCACGCCCAAATAAGTTTTGCATTTTTTGTGGAGATGGGGTTTTGCCATGTTGCCCAGGTTGGTCTCAAACTGCTGGGCTCAAGTGATCTGCCCGCCTCGGCCTCCCAAAGTGCTGAGATTACATGTTTGAGCCACCATGCCCAGTCAACATTTGGATTTTTAAAAATGTTTTTGGGCCAGGAGAGGTGGCTCACGCCTGTAATCCAGCACTTTGGGAGGCCGAGGCGGGCGGATCACGAGGTTAGGAGAGCGAGACCATCCTGGCTAACACGGTGAAACCCCGTCACTACTAAAAATACAAAAAATTAGCCGGGCGTGGTGGCGGGCGCCTGTAGTCCCAGCTACTCGGAAGGCTGAGGCAGGAGAATGGCGTGAATCCAGGAGGCAGAGCTTGCAGTGAGCCAAGATCGCGCCACTGCACTCCAGCCTGGGCAACAGAGTGAGACTCCATCTCAAAAAAAAAAAAAAAAAAAAAAAAAAAAAAAAAAAAAAAAAACTTTTTGGCTAATATAAATAATGCACTGATATGATGAACATTCATGTACAAGTCTCTGTGTGGACACTATGTCTTCGTTTTCCTTTGGTATATATCTAGGAGTGGAAATGCTGTGTCATATAGTAACTCTAGGTTTAATTTTTTTAGGAATGGGCAGTTTCCCAAAGGAACTATACTATGGTACATTTCCACCAGCAATATGTGAATGTTTCACCTGAAGTTTCACAACATCCAAAAAATACACTATATTCTTTAGGGATATATACACAGGTAGTAAAAATATTAGCATGCAGGAGAATGATAAACATCAAATTTGAGGGGAGTTCAAAAGAAGACACAGGCTTCATTGTATTTATAAAGGTTTATTAAGTTGTACAGTATGTATCTAGAAAATATTTTCAATATCTTTTTTGTGGTCTGAAATATTACATGATCAAAGTAAAAACTGACAAGTAATTAACCTGCATTGTGAGAAATAAAATAAATTAATTAAAGGTAAACTGTTAAAAAGCATGATCAGAATATAATGATTGAGTTACAGAGCATTTTTACTTTACTTTTACAAAAATTTCAATATCAAGGAATACAATTTTTTCTGCTAGTAAGGAGAGGTGGAGATATAAAAAGTACCACTTTAGAAACATTGTATCATTTTATGCCTTTTCCTCTTTATTATATATACCTTATAATTTCAAATATAGAATAATCTGGCAAAACATATATATATGAGTATATACACACACACACAGACACACACACACACACACACACACACACGACAGGTAATATCACAGTGATCATCAAGAAAGATGGTAGGAATCCAGAGTAATTTCTTTTTTTTTTTAATAGCAAGGAATAATCAAAAGAAGCCAAAAAATGAACAGGCTTAGCAAACAACTATACTTCGTGAGTAAAGAAAAACACACACCAATGCAGTTAACCTCAGTTAAATACTGGAACTCGCTTTAAAAAGCCATGCAAATTGCCTACTACTTATGGATGAAAGCAATTGTTTTGACATGTGATGAAATGACAAACCAGGGGTTTTAGAAAAGTAATACATTTTTGCCTACTGAAAGTTCTAGATCCAGGCACCAAATGTTATGCAGGCAAAACATACCTACTCAGGTTTTCACCTTCTTCCCTTGTGCCAAAAAAACTATTGCTTTGGAAAGTCAGAGCAGACTATACTGTTTTAGAGGCTTAAAAGGCTTAACTATTTCTGAATTACATATCTAATAAATTCCATGAATTCAGAAGTACAGACAAGGAAAAACCTCCTAATTCTACCAATCCTTTTTCCAATCCCTTTTAAAACTATGATGCATATCCTTCCAGACATTATATATATACACACACACACACACACACACACATACACACGCAAAAATAATAAAAGTTAATGCAAAATTAAATAAAATAGTATATGGTGTACAAAGGCAGCACCCAAAAACAGACAACTCCTTCCTTGGTTAAGCTATGAACAAGACGAGAAACAAAACAGAATAAAATAACACTTTCGTTATTAACAGAAGCTTTAGATATACTAGCCAAATGAATTTGTTAATAGTGAACCCCAGAAGTGGGCATGCCTTAGTACTGGAGAGGGGAAGGCCTCTCCCTGCAGGGGTAAGCCTCTGCATGACTTATTCCATGGAGAAGCAAATGAAAAATCACTCAGTGGTGGGGGAAAGACTAGCTAGTCCTACACAGAAGGGCATATGTAAGACCAGTTAATCTCAAACTTACCAATCAGGTGTCATCATACCAGAGACGAAGTAAATAAAAAAGCAAGGGCAAACCAGGTGAGGTGGCACACACCTACCATCCCAGCACTTGAGAGGACAAGGTGGGCAGATCAGTTGAGTCAGGAGTTCAAGACCAGCCTGGGCAACATGGTAAAACCCTGTCTCTACAAAAAACACAAAAAAGTTAGCTGGGCATGATGGCACGTGCCTGTAGTCCCAGCTACTTGAAAGGCTGAGATAGGAGGATGGCTTGAGTCTGGGAGGTCGAGGTTGCAGTGAGACAAGATCGCACCACTGCACTCCAACGTGGACAACAGAGTGAGTCCCTATCTCTACAAAACAAAACAAAACAAAGGGCAGGCTCAGGGTGACACTAATGGAACTCCCTTCTCACAAAGGAAACCATGGGGTAGAGAAAAAATATTCCCCACTAACATTGCGATCATACTAAATGTATCAGTTCTTCTTTTTCTTTTTTTTTTTTGAGACGGGATCTCGCCCTGTCGCCCAGGCTGGAGTGCAGTGGCGCAATCTCGGCTCACTGCAAGCTCCGCCTCCCGGGTTCACGCCATTCTCCTGCCTCAGCCTCTCCGAGTAGCTGGGACTACAGGCGCCCGCCACCACGCTCAGCTAGTTTTTTGTATTTTTAGTAGAGACGGGGTTTCACCGTGGTCTCGATCTCCTGACCTCGTGATCCGCCCGCCTCGGCCTCCCAAAGTGCTGGGATTACAAGCGTGAGCCACCGCGCCCGGCCTAAATGTATCAGTTCTTAACATGCATTTCTACTCATAAACATCTGTCCACATTCAGAAATATACGTCTATACCAGTATTTTTAGTAGCTGCATAATGTACCATTACATACAGAGTGGCCACAAAGTCCCAAAACAAGCTAGAGAGAAGTTATCAGCAAACTGGTTGTAAATCCATTAGGTACTCAATCTGTCTTCTTTGTTATACTTACTGGTATCTTTCGTATTGGTGACTCACATAGACTAAATATAAATTAGGAAGGCAGGATTTTGTGCATAGTCCTTTCTAAAGATGTTTCATAGCATTTTTTTGTTTAGCATCTGTCTTTGCCACAACCTTTCACCACATTCCACCCCCAGAATGAATGTAACCATCATGGCACGAATTTTTGTTTGTTTTGTTCACTATTATTATTCTTAGTACATAAACAGTATGTAGGGCACGAAGTAGGTGCTCCATAAATATTTGTTTCATGAGTGAATGAAATGTTGGTTGTTCCTCCACATCCCATTAGCCTGGTACAATGTGTAAGGTGGGAAACAACAGCAGAGCTTTTGAGTACACGAACTAAAAGGGCTTTAACTCTGATGCCCATCTGTGGACATGGTTTGGCTGATGTGTGCAAAGTTCTGGACCAACCAAAGCTTTGCTGCTGAGCAGACAAATATTCAACTGGCTACATAAGATCAAACTTCAATAGCAACACCACATGGCAACAAAAGGTAACAGCACTAGTGAGCTTATGAAGTTCTAGTTCTCCTCTTGTTTACTAAAGAGAAGTAACTCTAAGTTTGGGAGTCTCAACAAGGAGACAAGGTAAGTGGGGAAGGCAATGCTTCAAAAGCTTCTTAGATAGATAGGTAACTAACTTTATATACTGAGTCTGAAAAGCAAATAATATATATTACAGCTTCATGCTAATCTTTCCTATTTGTCTATGATGCAGTTTTTGCTACAACAGAATCTACCATTTTTTCTTTTTATAGTGTCATTTAGCATACTGTTTGAATTACCTGAAGATTAAATATCCACCCACATTCTTTTCTGTATATTATTCCCCTTTCACATGTAAATCTTTAGTGTATTTAGAACTCCATTTGGTATATCTGGAATCTCACACGTGGTGTGAGGCAGGAATAGAAAAATATTTTTACGAATTTTTTGTCAGTTCTACTATTTAAGAATCTATCCTTTCCTCACTGATCAGAGAAGCCAGTATCATCAATTATCAAATTTTATGAGTATGGATATGTATGAGTACAAAGACACACACATAATCAGGTGAATCTGATTTTAGACCATCTAATAACCTACCTAGTCCAGCTAGAACTCAACTTTTCATGATATTTTTCCAATTCTGGTCATGTAATACATTAAATATGAAGCCTATCTGATGCCTTCTAAAGCCTCCCAACAATTTTTAAAATATCTAATTAGACTATTATTTAATTTCCATAGAAAATGGAAAATTCCTGATTTGAATACTCTATCAAGCATAGTTTAGTCTCTACAAATATAGGACTCACAATTACTCTTTTTAAAAAATACAGAATCTGAAGACTTCATAATGGCCTGCCAAAAAGGACTTCGTTTTTCAAGGGAGCTAAGTAACGTTTAAATTATGCACTTAGCAGTATTTTAAACCCCTGGAAAATTTTAAATATTATAATTAAGAAACCATTCTTTTATAGCATGTCACTTTGCCCAATGTTGGGGCCCTATATCACATTATTCTGTGTCAAACGAATAGAGAGGTAGAAAGTTAAAAGAGCCCTCCTGGGGCCTAAATGCTAAATCGCCAGCATTTGGTGGGTGTAAGTCATAACAATTCATCACCAGGCTTTGATTACTGTATAAAAAGAGCCTCAAATACAATGTGAAATAGCTTAGAAAGATTCTAACAATATGATAAAGAATAATTCCATCAATACCTACCTACAAGGAACAAAAAGGCTCCCCCCCTTACAGTCATTATGTTCAAAGTACAGCTTTAAAAAGAATCTATCTCTACCCATAAAACTTTTAATAAAATAGGCTCTATCAGTAATAAAAAACTTAACTACATAAAATAAGAATGCTTGCAAGAAAGCTTTAAAGCTCCTCCTATTATGTTTGCAAATAAAAATTCATGAGTAGTCTTCTGCTTCCAAACATGACAGAATATCTATCCTATCAAAAACAATTATAAAACAGGCCAAAATCAATGAGGCAACTGTTTTCAGGGAATGAATAGCAGGCAGAGCAGGTCCCAGATCTTTGAGGGAAGGGAAATATGTAGTGAGCCTCACGATGGCCTCAGCTTTCTGCCTTGGAATACTCTCCTGTCCAGCACAAGGAGGACTAGCCCAAGTAGAGAACGACTAGCCCAAGAAGAGCAGCTGAGAGACGGAGACCAGGTTTCTAGGCACAGTGATTAAACAGAGGCCCTTGGTCAAAGGCTGGGCTACACAAACACACTTGAGATGAGTCTCTATGGGGTCTAGCAGAGATTACCTGCTATGGGGCTGAAAGGTCAAGCAGCACTGGGAGTCATCCTCCCTATTATGCATGGAATGTTTGTGTTCCTCCCAAAATTCTTATGTTGAAGCCGTAATCCCCAGTGTGGCTGTATTTGCAGATGGGGCCTCTAAGGAAGTAATTATTGTTAAATGAGGCCAAAAGGATGGGACCCTGATCCAATAGGATTAGTGTCCTTTTAAGAAGATACACCAGAGAGCTAGCACTCTCTTTGTGTACACACAGCAAGGAAAAGCCATACAAGGGCACAGCAATAAGGGGGCTGTATATAACCCAAGGGGCGAGCTCTCACCAGACAGCACCTCTGCTGGCACTTTGATCTTGGACTTGCAGGCCCCAGAACTGTGAGAAAATGAATTTCTGTTGCATAAGCTACCTAGTCTATGGTATTGTTATGGCAGCCCAGGCAGGCTCATTAACACTCTGCCCAAACAGAGCAAGAGAACACTTCATGCATTTGGTTGAAAATCCAAAAAGGGCACACCTTAGGTGGAAAAGCCCTCTAGAATTTAGTTCAAAACCAAAATAGGCCTCCCTCACAAAGAATAAAACCAAGCCTGTCAAAACCTAAAAGATCCCCCTAATAATATCACAACCTGACAGAACAAAACTCAACACTATTTAGAGGAAGACAACGTAATTCAGCCTCCCTACAAAGAATAATCACAATGTCCACCATAATACAAAAGATTACTAAATAAGCAAACAAGTGTCCCAAAATCAAGATTAGTCAATAAAAACAGATGTTAGCATAACTCAAATGTTAGATTTAGCAAGAAAGAACTTTAGAGACATTATCATATTTTCAAGAATGCAAAGATTGGTGAATGCTCAGCAGAGAAATGAAAACTATAAAAATGGAATGTCTGAACTGAAAAGTACAATATCTCAATTAGAAAAGTCATTAAATGGGCTGGGCGTGGTGGCTTATACCTGTAATCCCAGCACTTTGGGAAGCCAAAGGGGGTGGATCACGAGGTCAAGAGATCCGCGATCATCCTGGCCAACATGGTGAAGCCCCGTTTCTACTAAAAATACAAAACATTAGCCGGGTGTGGTGGTGGGCACCTGTAGTCCCAGCTACTCAGGAGGCTGAGGCAGCAGAATCACTTGAACCTGGGAAGCGGAGGTTGCAGTGAGCCAAGATTACATCACTACACTCCAACCTGGGCGACAGAGTGAGACTCCATCTCAAAAAAATAATAATTGTAATACCCGATCACGTGGAAACTTAACAATCAGGACATGTGGGTAATTTAGAGTATAACAGAAGGCAACATAAAAATGTATTATGATTAAGATATTACATATTAATACCTTTGGACATGACTAAAGCAATTTAGAACTTTGTCTTAGTCTGTTTTACACTGCTATTTAACAGAATACCTGAAACTGGGTAGTTCTTAAAGAACAGAAATTTATTTCTCACAGTTCTGGAGGCTGGAAAGTCGAAGATCAAAGCACTGGCATCTGGTCAGGGCCTTCTTACTGTGTCCTCACATGGCAGAAGGTAGAAGGACAAGGGAGAGTGAACCCACCCCTGTAAGCCCTTTTTATTGCAGCATTAATCCATTCACGAAGGAGGTACTCTCATGACCTAAATACTTCCCAAAAGGCCCCATCCCCCAACACTGTTGCACTGGGGACTGTCTCCAACACACAAATTTTGGGGGACACATTCTGACCATAGCAATCTTAGGAAAAAAAATTGCCATTTATCTATTAATAGGAGGAAAAAAAAAACCTCAATTGTTTCTATACCTTAAAATTGCAGCATAAGAACCAAGAAAAGCTAGCCAAAAAAAAAAAAAAAATATATATATATAAACACACATATATATAATTTTTTTTTTAAAAGCAGAAACAAGAAGCTGGGCATGGTGGTGCACACCTGTAGTCTCTACTACTTGAGAGGCTGGGGTGGGAGGATTCCTTGTGCCCAGGAGTTTAAAGCTGCAGTAAGCTATGATCAAGCCACTATACTCCACCCACACCCTGGGTGACAGGGTGAAACACTTGTCTCTAAAACAAAAAAAGAAAAGAAAAGAAAAAAGAAAAAACTAGAAAATGAAAAACAAGTAAATGAGTAGAATTAATTTTCATAATTGCAGGAAACCACAATGATAGCTTTTACTAAAGATAGAAACATTCTTTCTTTGGACTAATTCATTAAAAAACTAAATTCTTCAAAAATGTAGAAAAGCCATTTTTTTTCTAGTCTATGAATAAATTGTATATGTTTAGACTATTAAAATCATTATACATACTTACTAGGTTTCCAGACTGCACAATTCTTGTGTAGTGAAATTTAGATTAAAATATTTAAATGGGCCGGGTGCAGTGGCTCACGCTTGTAATCCCAGCACTTTGGGAGGCCAAGGCAGGCGGATCACGAGGTCAGGAGATCAAGACCATGGTGAAACCTCGTCTCTACTAAAAATACAAAAAATTAGCCGGGCGTGGTGGCGGGCGCCTGTAGTCCCAGCTACTCGGAGAGGCTGAGGCAGGAGAATGGCGTGAACCCGGGAGGCGGAGCTTGCAGTGAGCCGAGATTGCG
Organism: Nomascus leucogenys; assembly: GCF_006542625.1. Lineage (NCBI taxonomy): Eukaryota > Metazoa > Chordata > Mammalia > Primates > Hylobatidae > Nomascus > Nomascus leucogenys. The sequence goes on along the minus strand of NC_044397.1, from coordinate 25,673,893 downwards.
CCACTGCACTCCAGCCTGGGCGACAGAGCAAGACTCTGTCTCAAAAAAAAAAAAAAAAAAAAAATTTAAATGCCCAATAACTCAATCTTATAGACTGTAAATAATTCTACTCCTTCTCTCCCTTAAATGACAATGACTCTATTTAGCATTTTATAGTTAAACTTAGGTTTAACATAAATTTTCTCACTTAATTTTCCACCCCATTTAATGTTCTATTTGAGTTAAGGTTTATTGAGGCAAATCTTTACTCTGGGGAAAGCAGCAATACACATAGTTCTTAAAAATACATTCTGCATACCATTTTTTTTCTTTTTTTTTTGAGACACAGTTTCGCTCTTGCTGCCCAGGCTGGAGTGAAATGGCACGATCTCGGCTCACTGCAACCTCTGCCTCCTGGGTTCAAACGACTCTCCTGCCTCAGCCTCTGGAGTTGCTGGGATTACAGGCACGTGCCACCACACCCAGCTAATTCTGTATTCTTAGTAGAGATGGGGTTTCACCATGTTGGCCAGGCTGGGGTAGAACTCCTGATCTCAGGTGATCCACCCATCTTGGCCTCCCAAAGTGCTGGGATTACAGGTGTGAACCACCGTGCCCAGCCCATTCTGCATGCCTTCTAAAATGAAAACCTACTTACAGCTCTGAGTACTGAATGACAGATAGCAATTTAATTAAAAACAATAATAGCAATTAAGCAATAACTCCTGAGCATTTTACATATGCTAAATCACTTGCTCCTCAATCAAATGAAGGATCCCCATAAGTGGGGACTGGGCCTGGTGGCTCACAGCTGTAATCCCAGCACTTTGGGAGGCCAAGGCAGGAGGATCACTTGAGAGTCCAGGAGTTCAAGACCAGCCTGGGCAACATAGTGAGATCCCTCACCTCTAAAAAAAAAAAAAAAATTGAAAAAGTAGTCTGGTATGGTGATGCGCACCTGTAGTTCTAGCTACTCAGAAGGCTGAGGCAGGAGAGTGCATGAGCCCAGGAGTTTGAGGTTACAGTGAGCTATGATTGTGCCACTGTACTCCAGCCTGGGCTGGGTTATTTTACAACCTTGCATGTAAAATAAATAAATAAAAATAAAAAATATATAAATGGGGAAGCCATTTATATGACAGATACAGAAAATTATTATTATTATTATAATTTGAGATACAGTCTCACTCTGTCGCCCAGGTTGGAGTATAGTGGTGTGATCTCAGCTCACTGCAACCTATGCCTCCTGGGTTCAAGCGATTCTCCCGCCTCAGCCTCCCAAGTAACTGGGATATAGGCGCATGCCACCATGCCTGGGTAATTTTTTGTATTTTTAGTAGAGACAAGGTTTCGCCATGTTGGTCAGGCTGGTTTTGAACTCCTCCTGACCTCAGGTGATCTGCCCGCCTCGGCCTCCCAAAGTACTGGAATTACAGGCATGAGCCACTGCGCCTGGTCCAGAAAATTATTAAATAACTAGCATAAGGTTATACAGCTAGTAAGCAATAAAATAGAGATTTCTTTTTTTTTCCTTTTTTTTATTATTATACTTTAGGTTTTAGGGTACATGTGCACAATGTGCAGGTTTGTTACATATGTATCCATGTGCCATGTTGTTTTGCGGCACCCATTAACTCGTCATTTAGCATTAGGTATATCTCCTAATGCTGTCCCTCCCCTTCCCCCCATCCCATAACAGTCCCCGGAGTGTGATGTTCCCCTTCCTGTGTCCATGAGTTCTCATTGTTCAATTCCCACCTATGAGTGAGAACATGCGGTGTTTGGTTTTTTGTCCTTGCGATAGTTTACTAAGAATGATGTTTTCCAGTTTCATCCATGTCCCTACAAAGGATATGAACTCATCATTTTTTATGGCTGCATAGTATTCCATGGTGTATATGTGCCACATTTTCTTAATCCAGTCTACCGTTGTTGGACATTTGGGTTGGTTCCAATTCTTTGCTATTGTGAATAGTGCCGCAATAAACATACGTGTGCATGTGTCTTTACAGCAGCATGATTTACAGTCCTTTGGGTATATACCCAGTAATGGGATGGCTGGGTCAAATGGTATTTCTAGTTCTAGATAAAAATATGGAATGCTTCACGAATTTGCGTGTCATCCTTGCGCAGGGGCCATGCTAATCTTCTCTGTATCGTTCCAATTTTAGTATATGTGCTGCCGAAGCGAGCACAAAATAGAGATTTCAATTTGTGCCATCTGGCTCAGGGTATGTGCTCCAGGTTCAAATCACTATATTAAACTGCCTGTTGAGAGCAATTTTTGTTCAAAATTGCCAAATTAACATAGTTTTTCTGTTTCCCTGTGTATACACATTGTTGCAGGAAGTCAGGGACCCAGAACGAATGGAGGGACTGGCTGGAGCTGCGGCAGAGGAACATAAATTGTGAAGATTTCATGGACATTTATCAGTTCCCAAAATTAATACTTTTATCATTTCTTATGCCTGTCTTTACTGCAATCTCTGAACATAAATTGTGAAGATTTCATGGACATTTATCAGTTCGCAAATAACACTCTTACAATTTCTTATGCCTGTCTTTAATCTCGTAATCCTGTTATCTTCATAAGCTGTGAATGTATGTCAACTCAGGACCCTGTGATGATTGCATTAACTGTACAAATTGACTGTAAAACATGTGTTTGAATAATATGAAATCTGATTGTAAAACGTGTGTTTGAACAATATGAAATCGATGCACCTTAAAAAAGAACAGAATAACAGCGATTTTAGGGAACAAGGGAAGATAACCATAAGGTCTGACTGCCTGCGGGGTCGGGCAAAAAGAGCCATATTTTTCTTCTCGCAGAGAGTCTATAAACAGACGTGCAAGTAGGAGAGATATTGCTAAAATCTTCTTCTAGCAAGGAATATTAAATATTAAGATCCTAGGAAAAGAATTGCATTCCTGCGGGGAGGTCTATAAACAGCCGCTCTGGGAGTGTCTGTCTTATGCAGTTGAGATAAGGACTCAAATATGCCCTAGTCTCCTGCAGTACCCTCAGGCTTACTAGGATTGGGAAATTCCAGCCTGGTAAATTTTGATCAGACCAGTTCTCTGCTCTTGAACCCTGTTTTCTGTTAAGATGTTTATCAAGACAATATGTGCACAGCTGAACATAGACCCTCATCAGTAATTCTAATTCTGCCCTTTGCCTTGGGATCTTTGCTTTGCCCTTTGCCTTGTGATCTTTATTGGCCTCAGAAGCATGTGATCTTTGTGACCTACTCCCTGTTCGTACACCCCCTCCCCTTTTGAAATCCTTAATAAAAACTTGCTGATCTTGTGGCTCAGGTGGGGCATTACGGACCTACGGCCCGTAATGACCTGGCAGCCCAGCTGTAAAATTCTTCTCTTTGTACTCTTTCTCTTTATTTCTCAGACTGGCCAACACTTAGGGAAAATAGAACCTATGTTGAAATATTGGGGGTGGGTTCCCCTGATAATACATATCTTAAACACACTGAATAGGAAACATGCAAATTCAACTCTCGTTTGTAAGCAAAGAAACAGACAGAATGCCAGGATTAACTTTCTTTTTTTTTTTTTTTTTTTTGAGATGCAGTTTCACTCTTGTTGCCCAGGCTGGAGTGCAATGGCATGATCTTGGCTCAATGCAAACCTCTGCCTCCCGAGTTCAAGCGACTGTCCTGCCTCAGCCTCTCGAGTAGCTGGGATTACAGGCATGCACCACCACGCTGAGCTAATTTTGTATTTTTAGTAGGGATGGGGTTTTTCCATGTTGGTCAGGCTGGTCTCGAATTCCCGACCTCAGGTGATCTGCCCACCTCGGCCTCCCAAACTGCTGGGATTAAAAGCGTGAGCCACTGTGCCCAGCTGATTAATTCCATTTACTAAACCATATAATAATACGATATACTTAAGAGCTGCTTCCTCTGATGGAATACAGATCAGTCATTGCCATTCTATTCATTTCTCATGTCGCCACCAACAGTTTTGGGGCGACCAGGAGGAGTTGAGAGAATTGAGCATAAGGGGAGCCAGGATGAAAAGAAGGGGGAAAAACACATAAAAATTACCTTTTACTGTCTTTTAATATTTTAAACCATCTATTAAAAAGGCAAAAGTCCTAGGGCCAGATTTTATTTTCCTACAAGTTTACTTTCTTCTTGGCTGATATTTCCAAAATACCCTCTGTAATCCTGTTAGGTGAGAACTATGTCCCCCTAACTCCACAAAATGAGCACACTCATTTACACACAACCTTAGGAGACAGGGAAGAAGCATACATGTTATAATTTCCATTGTAATTAGGAAGCATAATGTGCCAGACATTTTCTAGTGGCTGGGATAAAGGAAAAATGAGTCGGCCAGGTGCGGTGGCTCATGCCTGTAATCCCAGCACTTTGGGAGGCCGAGGCGGGCAGATCACGAGGTCAGGAGATCAAGACGAGCCTGGCTAACACAGTGAAACCCCGCCTCTATTAAAAAAAAAAATACAAAAAATTATCTGGGCATGGTGGCATGCGCCTGTAGTCCCAACTCCTCAGGAGGCTGTGGCAGGAGAATCACTTGAACCTGGGAGGCAGAGGTTGCAGTGATCCGAGATAGCGCCACTGCACTCCAGCCAGGGCAACAGAACGAGACTCTGTCTCAAAAAAAAAAAGTCTCCAAGGTAGCCACTAACATGCCAAAAAGTTACAGATAGAGAATCAAAAGCAAACAGGCCAGACAGATGATTACATTACCTCTGCAGACTGAGAAAACCATTATGCACACTCTGTATGCACCTGTGGAGTACTGTCAGGCTTCAGGGGTGGGATATACATCACCAATTAAACAACGAGGACCTGCCTTGCCTACATCCATCTCTGAAGCTTTCTTACTAGCTTATAAGCTTTGGAGTAGTTCACCTCCATTCTGACTCAAACCCAAATCCATGTTCTCATTTGTCAAATGGAGATTAAAATAGCTGCCGTGCTTAAAAGAGGAGTTGTGAAAATTAAGTGAAAAGAAAAATGGACAAAATATTTAAACAAGTAGTACTTTGAAAAAGAGAATATTCATTTAGCAAATAAATATATTTAAAGGTGCCCAACACCAAGAGTTATCAAGTAAATGCATATTAAAACTACAATGAAGGCCGGGCACGGTGGCTCACGCCTGTAACTCCAGCACTTCGGGAGGTCAAGGCAGGTGGATCACATAAGGCCAGGAGTTGGAGACCAGCCTGGCCAAGACAGTGAAACCCTGTGTCTACTGAAAATACAAAAACTAGCCAGGCATGGTAGTGCACATCTATAGTCCCAGATTGAACCCGGGAGGTGGAGGGTGCAGTGAGCCCAGATCACGCTACTACATTCCAGCCTGGGGGACAGAGCAAGACTCTGTCTCAAAAACAACAACAACAACGACAAAGCCCACAATGAGACACCCACTAGAATGGCTAAAAATTTTAAAACTACATCATCATGTACTGACAAATTTCTGACATAAAATTGGAATAATATGACAAAATGAAAAATCAAGGTAGGGGAAGAAGAGAAGCGGTCAGATTCAGAGACAAAAAACAACCAAGGAGAAAAAAATAACAAGAGATAAAGAAATGATATATCCTTAAGTTTTATTTTGATATCTGGGTGATAGATGGTTAGAACTGATAGTTATCAAGTAACCAGAGTTTGATATCCTACCCTACATGCATATATACACAGCCTATTCTTAACACCTATAAGCAGATGGCCACTTCAGAATGTCGATAATTTTCAGGGGACAATGGCCATTCCCAGATATCTGCCACAATGACCTTCTTAGGTTCAATCTCTACATTAAATATAAAGGTTTATTCATTATCAGGTAACTTAACAGAACCTAATAAGGTATTAATGTTTGAAAAAAAAAAGTTCTTCCCCTTCAACCCTCCACCTCAAGGACTTAGTACTGCTGGGGACAAACCAAAACACTGCACATGCTAGATTTCTTTAAGCAGATCTTTTTTTAGAAGAGATGGTTAAGATAATTCATCCCATGACAAATGAAAGTAAAAGCTGCTGCTCCAGATAAGAATAAAAAAAACTTTTAGTACAAATGAGAAGTAAAATTCTGAGTCACTACAATTCTCATATTGCAAATGAAAATAAGCAAGTGCTTACTAAGGGTATGTTTACCGACCAAGAAAATAGTTTGCGAGTTTTCAGATACAATAACAATTTCACTGAATAACAGATTTTTCATCCAAATGCTATCATTTAAAAATTATACTAAATATGAGGGAGACTGTACATAATAAAAATTTTTAAATCCTTCATCATTTCCCTTCATGCTTTTTTTAAATACGAGATTAAACACGGTTCTGAGCTTGCGTTAAAAGTCAGTAAGAACTGGAACTACTTCACAAGACACTTCATTTTCAACATTCCTTAACTGGAGGCAACTAAAGAAAGGCCTCCCTGAATGGAACAGAGATCGCCATAACAGGTCTCCATGGTGAAGAACTGCAAATGTTACACAAGGTTCTATAGGGACAGAGAGGTGCTTGTCCTTTAAGCATAGCAGCCACAGACCCATTAAGAAAATAACGCTAAAGGAAGTCTAAAAGCTGGGAGCAACACTTATTACACCAAAAAAGACAGCAGATGCCAATAAGTCAATGTGAAACTTAATCCTAAAAAACAAAGGATGAGGGAAAAGAATGTTCCAACAATACCAAAATGCCTCAGGAACTAATATCCTTCTCACCCATGGTGTTGGACAAATATTGCCAATTAGCTGATATTTTTATAACAAGAAAAAGACAGTAAGCAAAAACACTTTTAAAAACTTTGTAACTTAGGCTGGGCATGGTGGGTCACTCTTATAATCCCAGCACTTTGGGAGGCCGAGGCAGGTGAATCACTTGAGGTCAGGAGTCCGAGACCAACCTGGACAACATGGTGAAACCTCATTTCTAGAAAAAATACAAAAAAAAAAAAAAAAAATTAGCCAGGCATGGTGGTGGGCGCCTGTAATCCCAGCTACTCAGGAGGCTGAGATAGGAGAATTGCTTGAACCCAGGAGACAGAGGCTGCAGTGAGCTGAGATTGCACCACTGCACTTCAGCCTGGGCGACTGAGTGAGGCTGTGCCTCAAAAAAGAAGAAAAAATAAAATACAAACTTTTTAACTTAGACAAAATGAAAAATCAAGGAAGGGGGAGAAGAAAAGTGGTCAGATTAAAGGACAAAAGACAACCAAGGAGGAAAAAAATAACAAGAGATAAAGAAATTATATATCCTTAAGTTTCATTTTGATACCTGGGTAATAGATGGTTAGAACCATCACTTGTCAAGTAACCAGAGTTTGATATCCTACCCTACATACTTATAAACAAGGCCTATTTTTTTTTTCTTTTGAGATGGAGTCTTGCTCTGTCATCCTGGAGTGCAGTGGCACGATCTCGGCTCACTGCAACCTCCGCCTCCTGGGTTCAAGTGATTCTCCTGCCTCAGCCGCCCGAGTAGCTGGGATTACAGGCAGGCACCACCACGTCCGGCTAATTTTTGTATTTTTAGTAGAGATGGGGTTTCACCAGGCTGGTCTTGAACTCCTGACTTTGTGATCTGCCCACCTCGGCCTCCCAAAGTGCTGGGATTATAGGCGTGAGCCACCGCGCCCAGCCACAAAGCCTATTACACTCAACACCTCTGAGGTCCTTTATTTAAACAAAAGGCATGCTAGAGACACATCCACCTAACTACACTGCTATAGTATTACGTTGTATATTCACTGGCAGAAAATCATTCTCTTCTTGACTTACTTACAAATTATACATAAGCTTATCATTAAATGTTATTAAGGATAAAAATATATTTTAAACTATCAATATCAGCTGATGTGAAACAAAAATAAAATTATAATGTCTTTTCTCTTACATCCTAAAAACCTACAAGAAATTCCCTTGTATAATGATTTTAACCAATCTGTCATATAATCCATTTGAAATGCCCAAAATAGCTAAGACAATTATAAAACAGTGGGGAACGAACAGATAAATTCAATCCATAGTGATTAGACAATTGATTATTGTCTATTGTCAACTGGTTATCCAATTCAATTCCTCCGCAGACCTTATACAAAAATTAATTCCTGGTGGATCAAAGACCTAAATGTGAAAATCAAAAGTTTAGTAAAACTTGCAGAAGAAAATATGAAAATATCTGTATAACCTCAGGGTGGAGAAGGGTTTCTTTTCTTTACTACAGGTGTGAACCACCACACTCAGCCCTGAAGCCTGTCTTAAGAAAAATAAAGGGAGAATGACAAATATCACTAAAACCCACATTTTCTTTACAATAAAAGACACCAGAAACAAAAAGAACTAGAATACAGATTTGTAACATACACACTCAACTAAAGATTAGTAAGAAATGTATCTGGAACTCTAAAAATCAATTTTGTTTTATTTTTTGGTGTTGGTTTTTGGTTTCGTTTTTTTGTTTTGTTTTGTTTGGGAGACAGGATCTGGCTCTGTCACCCAGGCTGGAGTGCAGTGGCGCAATCATGGCTCACTGTAGCCTCAACCTCCCTAGCTCAAGCCATCCTCCCATCTCAATCTCCCAAGTAGCTCGGACTACAGGTGCGGGCCACCATGCTCAGCTAATTTTTGTATTTTTTGTAGAGATGGGGTTTCATCATGTTGCCCTGACTGATCTCGAACTCCTGAGATCAAGCAATCCACCAAGTGTTTGGATTACAGGTGTCAGCCACTGCATCCTGCCATTAATTTTTAAAAAGTAACCCAACAGAATCATAAAAGTAATGAGCAGGCAATTTATAGAAAAAGAAAACAGAATGATGAAGAAACATATGAAAAAATGCTCATCTTCACTGGCAATGAAGTAGAAATTGAAAATGAAATGAAAACAATGTCTTACTTCATATTCATTAGATAAGCATAAATTAGAAAATCTGACAATGCTCAGCATTAGTGAGGATGTGGAACAACTGGAATTTCACTGCTGACAGGAGGGAAATCAACAAACACTTGGAAGGGCAACTTTGCAAGAGCTACACTTTTTTTTTTTTTTGAGATGGAGTCTCACTCTGTTGCCCCAGCTGGAGTGCAGTGGCACAATCTCCGCCTCCCAGGTTCAAGTGATTGTTCTACCTCAGCCTCCCGAGTAGCTGAGATGACAGGCATTCACCACCACACTCAGCTAATTGTTGTATTTTCAGTAGAGACAGATTTCATCATGTTGGCCAGGCTGGTCTCAAACTCCTGACCTCAGGAGATCTGCCCACCTCAGCCTCCCAAAGTGCTGGGATTACAGGCATGAGCCACCACACCAGGCCAAGAGCCACACTTCTACCGAAGAATTCCCCTTCGAGACGACAACCTTTAAGAATTTTGCACTCTACCAGGCACAGTGGCTCATATCTGTAATCCCAGCACTTTGGGAGGCCAAGGCGGGCGGATCACCAGGTCAGGAGTTCGAGACCAGCCTGGCCAACATGTGAAACCCCGTCTCTACTAAAAATACAAAAAAAAAATTACCTGGGCATGGTAGCAGGCATCTGTAATCCCAGCTACTTGGGAGGCTGAGGCAGGAAAATCATTTGAACCTGGGAGATGGAGGGTGCAGTGAGCCGAGATCGCGCCATTGCACTCCAGCCTGGGTGACAGGGCAAGACTCTGTCTCAAAAAAAAAAAAAAAAAAAAAAAAGAATCTTGCATCCATACACACAAGAAAACATAGATAAAAGCTTTCAATACAGAGCTGTCTGTAGGTGCAAGAAATTGAAAACAAAGTCATGTTCGTCAATAGGACAACAGATAACGCATATTCATATAGTAGTATAGTATCACACAGCCATTAAAATTAGAGCTACAAACATCTACAAAACTAGAGCTACAAACATCAGCATGAATAACTCTCACGAAGAAATGCTGAGTGGGCCAGGCAGGGTGGCTCACGCCTGTAATCCCAGCACTTTGGGAGGCCAAGGCAGGCAGATCACCTGAGGTCAGGAGTTCGAGACCGGCCTGGCCAACATGGCGAAATCCCATCTCTGCTAAAAAATGCAAAACTAGCCGGGCATGGTGGTGTGCACCTGTAACCCCAGCTATTCGGGAGGCTGAGGCACAAGAATTGCTTGAACCCGGGAAGCAGAGGTTGCAGTGAGCTGAGATCACACCACTGCACTCCAGCCTGGGCGACAGAGCAAGACTCCGTCTCAAAAAAAAAAAAGAAATGCTGAATGACAAAAGTTGTGGAATGACAAAAAGACACTATTTTTAAGAAGTTTAAAAACATCCGAACAATATATAGTATATTTGTAAGTGTAGTATATATACTATTAAAGATAATTTCTATCTATTTGTAGAGTGTTTAACTCTGAGAAAGGAGGAAGAATGGGATCAGGTAGCTGCTAAAAATACTAAAGTATTTCACTGCATCTTGAATGTTCCTTTCTTAAAAAAAAGAATCAAGTATATCAAAATATTAGCACTTGACATAATTGCCTGGCAGGAATGGGAGTTCATATTTTGTATTTTATGCTGAAAATATTTCATAGTTTAAAAAGCTACAAAATATATTAGAAAAAAATTGGCTGTTAAATCTACTAGTCTTATTCAAAACCAAAAAACTTTTTTTCAAAATTTTACTTTTGTACAAAGATTTTAACTTATTGTACAAAGAGTGGCCTAGTTAAGTAAATGTTATAAATTTGTGTGTATGTTATGAATTTGTATTATTCTTATGCTATCAGTATCTATTTTTATATTGGGATTTCTTATAAAATTTCACTGGAGAAAAGGACTGCATGACTGCATTTCAGTGGAGAAAGTCCCAAGCTATTTCCTGGTCAACGTCTAACACAGCAAAGGCAAAAACACAGCAATACACACATTAAAATGTCGCTTGGAAATGTATTCTCTTAAAAGCTAACAATTCAAACCGCTGTGTCCACAGAGTTTTGTAGAGGTAGAATTTGAGCTCAGCTTTGTGGCACACAAGCGTATCTTTAAAGGAAATACCAAGGTTGAAAAGAGCAAACATTTAGCAATGAACGGTAAATAGCACAGAGGCAGAAAACTGGCAAGAAAGATTCCCCGGCTTGAGTAAAGGGAAAAAAGATACGCAAACAACAACCGGAGTTAAGGTTTAGAATAGACAAGTCACGACTTGGAAATCAATGAATAAGGAAATGACATCTTCTCTGTTAACACTAACCACTGTGGCCCCGTCCCCCATGTTTCACTTTCCCCTTGGAATTCTACGAGAATGGCTACTCCAACCAGGCTCCACCTCAAGATCCCTGTACCCCTCTAACACGTGAGGCCCAGTTGGGGAGAAGAGGTGGGACATAAGGATATTTTCTTTTTTCCCCTCAGAATACATCAAAGAAATCTTATGAAACAAAACAAAAAAATGAATCTAGGTAAAATGTTTAAAGAGCTCTAATACTACCAAATCTAGCATATCCTTCAGGGCTTGTAAGTTCTGATGCCAAGAAAAGATAGGAATTTGCCAGAGTTCCCTACTTCCTAGCCTTTGGCCTGCTTCCATTTGACAAGTCACATATCATCATCAATTCATGAGTGCCTTCCTAAGACACCTTGACCCATCCTTTTCTCATATGACTGTCAGAAAGACTGCTCACCCTCCAGCAAGACTCTTCACCTACCAAAAGAGATTAATCTTTAAAGGCCTTTAATCATAAAATGACCATATCATACACTAGCAAAAGATGGTTACTTCCTGTTGGGAAAAGTGCTATAAGAGAAGGGGGGAAGGAGGCTGGGCACAGTGGCTCACGCCTGTAATCTCAACACTTTGGGAGGCCAAGGCGGGCAGATCACTTGAGGGCAGGAGTTCAAGACCAGCCTGGCCAACATGGTGAAACCCCCATCTCTATTAAAAATACAAAAAATGAGCCAGGTGTGGTGGTGCGCACCTGTAGTCCCAGCTACTCGGGAGGCTGAGGCAGGAGAAACGCTTGAACCCGGGAGGCGGGGTTGCAGTGAGCCAAGATCACACCACTGCATTGCAGCCTGAGAGACAGACTCGTCTCAAAAAAAAAAAGAAAAAGAAAAAGAAAAAAGAAAAGGTGGGAAGGAGAGGATAGTGTCAACACCTTTACAGAGAAAGCTCCTATCTGAAGGTCCTTGTCTTTTCTTCAGGGACTGTGACTGTTTTAAAAAAAGATGATGTAAAGTTTCTTGTATATTCCTAGCACTATACTTATTGTACTAAATTACAATTCTTAGGTCTGTATGTTTCCTCCATTAGATTGAGAGTTCCTTGAAGGCAGGAACTCACAGTCTATTTATTCATTTTGTGTCCACAGATTAACACAATGCTTGACACACAGTAATTATTCAGTGTATGTCTGCTGAATGAAGAGTGAACAAAGGAATGACCAAAAAAAAAAAGGTAACAAAAATCTGACTGAATCAAGGAGAACAAGTGAAAAAGACAATGACAATGTAAAGTAACTCCTGTAGACATCTCAAGTCAAATAACGACTTGCTGTGTGTGTGTGTGTGTGTGTGTGTGTGTATATATATATATATATTTTTTTTTTTCGAGAGGGAGTCTTGCTCTGTCACCAGGCTGGAGTGCAGTGGCAAGATGTCGGCTCACTGCAACCTCCGCCTCCCAGGTTCAAGCGATTCTCCTGCCTCAGCCTCCCAAGTGGCAGGGACTACAGGCATGCGCCACCATGCCTGGCCAATTTCTTGTATTTTGGTAGAAACAGGGTTTCACCATGTTGGTCAGGCTGGTCTCAAACTCCTGACCTCAGGTGATCCGCCCACCTCGGCCTCCCAAAGTGCTGGGATTACAGGCGTGAGCCGCTGAGCCTGGCCCTTACTTTGTATTAACGATTTGAAATGAAAAGTTTTAAGATATGAAAAACATAATATATCATTTTTCTTCTATGATATACGTGCAAGTCCAATTTGAGCTCCTTAGTATTTCATTCTACTTTTTCTAATTCCATTCTCTTGTCTAGAAGTTAACAGGAGGGCCTCAAATTCATTCTTTCACCCTTAAAATGCCTTTGGGGTACTGAATTCAGTCATGCTTACTATGTAACTACTTGAAATTCTGGCTTATGGCACTGGCCATAAAATAATCTACAGACACGGTTTTTTGTTGTTTTTTTTTTAAATCTCAACAGCAGTGCCTCCTTTACAACTGTGGGACTAAACTGTGATCCACTAAACCATGCTGGGGCCTCGGGAGCCAGGCAGGGAAAGGTTTAGAACAGAAAAGGCAGAGCAGCTCTGCCTACTTGGACCAGAGAATTTTTCCATCAGAAAACAATGAACTTCCAAGAAAGATTTATATTGAAGAAAAGAGTTCACAGTTTTTAAGTTTTAAAATCATTTGTCTAATTCTATTTTGCGCCTTCTGTTTTATTTCATTAGAACAGAATCAAAGTGTTCATAATAGCAATTTTTTAAAAGTACAGGTTGCACAAAGGTTGTATGATTCAAACCAAAGAAGAAATACTGCAATGAGGTGTTCCAAAAGGAAACACTGAGCCTTAGAGTGATGTTTCCCAGATTTATGCCAGTCACCTGTATTCATCCACCAAAAAAAAAGTTTAATGAATTAAGGAACATACATATTTGTACTATTTACATATATTATTTGACTCAAACATATTTTTTTAAATGGCTTAGGGGATTACACAACGTACCAGAATAGGGCACTTTCTACAGTCTCCTAATAACCAAATGTTAACTATGAAACAGGGGAATTACTGCTAAGATGTGCAGTATTCTTCTGAGTCCCCCCGCCCCAACCCCACTTCCAAGTTCTAAAAATTTACCTAAGGTTCTGTTAATTACTGCTACAAAAAGAAACAAAAAACAAACCTGTAGTCCCAGCTACTCGGGAAGGGGAAACAAAGGTGGAGGCTGAGGTGGGAGGAATTCTTGTCGTACCTGGGCAACATAGTGAGACCCAGACTCTCGAGAATACATACATATATTTCTCAGTTTGTTTTAGTGTTACTCAAATTTCCAAAATAATTTCGTATATATCTTATCCATGTTTTTATCATTCTATAGTCACTGAGAGTCCAGCGCTTTATGACTGCAACAAGTAAAATACTTGTTGTTCTGCAGTGTTTTGAGACTCGAGATTTCCTTTTCATACTCTAAAACAGAACATCTCCTAGCACCCGCGCAATCTTTGCAATCCGGGGACGAAGAGCAACACCTTTACAATTGTAATAAATCTTAAAGCTACCCTATCAGGGATTGAATGCATGAGTAATAAAAATAATGGGGAAGTAAGTTCTTCCTATTCAATGCGGTTGTCTAGGTGTCAAGTGTCTAGTGTTGGGCTTCTCTAGACAGCAGGGTCTCCACTGCTGCATCATCTTCAGAAAACGATGGGGCAGAGACGGAGATAACCAGCTGTCGAACGAGCAGGAAGTTTTTAATCACCAACTCCACAATTACTTAATCAGTCCAGTCTCCAGCGAGCCCTAGGCTCTTCCCAAATCTTACGCTTGGCAAGGAGAACGGCCCTTTGAGGGTCCCCAAACTCAGGCGGCAGGAAGCACTCCCCAGACCGCTAGCGACGCGCCGAGGTTGCCCCCAGAAAAATCGCAACGTCGAAGAAGCGGGCGGCACCGCCCCTCCCCTCCCTTCGCTTGGCTTCCTAGTCCCTGGAGTCGCTACCGCCCACTTTCTAGCCGGACAAACAGCAGTCCAGGACTGGGCACAGCACTCACCCACGTCTTGCTCGAAGGGGTTGGCGGTGAACAAAGGCATCTCGCCAGCGCCCGAGCCCTAGTCGCTGCTGTCTAGCTAACACTGGGCAACTGCTCCCCGCCGGGTGACCCGCGGCCGCGACTCCCCAGACCGCTCCGCTTCGGCCTCCGTCCCCGCACTTCCGCCACCGCACCTGCCCGGCTCCTGCCTGACAGGCCGGCTCGGAGTCCACCCTTCGATCCCGCGCTCCTGTCCCAACTTTTCTCCCGGGGCGAGATCCCTCCGACCATTGGCGTCCTCCCAAGGCCTTTGTCGCTGCCCCAGTCCCAGACTTTTGTAGGTGTCAGGCGGCCGCTACGGCCACCTTTCCAGCGCTAGGACCCCGGCGAGCCACGAAGCCGGGGACCTTCGGAGCCGGAAGTAGTCCGCCTGGAACTGGATGACCCCGGAAGCTGCAGTGCCAGCGGCAGCGCGGCAGGGGGCGCGGTTACCCGTGGTTTTTCGCGTTGGACGACGGGCTCTGAGGGCCAAGTTCTTGTCCCGAATTTAGTTCGTTCCAGAGCGGCAGAACTCGTAGCTAGAGAACGAGGACCCACGATGCGTACACGTTACAGTCCTGTTTCCCTAGAAACGGAGCCGCCGGCGCGGAGGTGGCTTTGAGGTTCTGCGAAAGACCTGACTGCTCTCCAACACTTAACTGTGTTGCACCCTCCCCCGTGCCCAATCCAAACCCAGTCGGAATAACCACCCGGGACAGCGGTGGTCGAAGTAACTACGCCTAACTTTTCGCTTTCCATCGTGTCCCCTCCATAAAAACACTGCTGCGCCCCCGGAATCCAAAGGGGAAGGAGGCACACTCCCTGCCTTAGACTTGCTGGGAGTTTTATAGGGGCAGTGCATAACGTACATGATGGTGTGTGACGATTCGGATAGTAGTACGAGTCATAAACTCAAATTCCCATAGGATCCGGCCAGGTATTTAAATGAATGCAAAAGCCCAAGCACCCTTCCCACCCACATATTCTCTGTTCCTCTTGGAAAACTGTAGTAATGATTATGTTGCCATCTCTCTCCTCCTTATTAGATTATAAACTCCCTGATGAGTTTTGGTCACTACTATATCCCCAGCGTCTAAAACAGTGTCCCAAGTAATAGATGCTCAATACTTTTCGAATGAAGCTGTAACTTTCTAACTGAACAGTGCATATCTAAAGATGTCAACTACTGGTAAATTGCAGCCATTTGTTGAAATGTGGGTCCTACTAGAGTTTGCAATTTTTCAATGATTTTTAAATGTTAAGAATTACTCCAACATTTTAAATAATGGATTAATCAAAACCATTTTACAAACTCTAGTATAAAGACCTGATGCTATAAAGAGAGAGCTTATACACATTCAGAAACGTGGTTGCATTTTATAAAGCTAGGGGCACAAATGAGAAGGAATCGTGCAGAAGGGGCTATTTTTCGTAGAACGTTGAACCTAGGATGTTCAAGATAAATTGGGAGGCCAGGCACGGTGGCTCACGCATGTAATCCCAGCACTTTGGGAGGCTGAGGCGGGCAGACTGCTTGAGGCCAGGAGTTCAAGACCAGCCTGACTAACATGGCGAAAGCCCATCTCTACTAAAAATACAAAAATTAACCAGGCATGTAATGCCAACTTCTTGGGAGGCTGAGGCACGAGAATCACTTGAGCCCAGGAGGCAGAGGTTACAGTGAGCCAAGATCATGCAACTGCACTCCAGCCTGGGCAACAGAGCAAGACTCTGTCTCAAAAAAAAAAAAACAGATTTTTTGGACAGATAAAGACTTTTTGTCTAAGACTTAGTGTTGGAATGGAAAACAAGGCTAACTAGGTATAAGAGGAAACAGATTGAGAAGAATTTTAAAGGGCAAGCTGGGAATTTTTTATTTTGATTAAGGTACTCAATAATTATTTAAGGATATTGAGTAGCAGAATAGTAAAAAAAATTTTTTTTGAGATGGAGTCTCACTCTGTCACCCAGGCTGGAGTGCAGTGGCGCAATTTGGGCTCACTGCAAGCTCCGCCTCCTGGGTTCATACCATTCTCCTGCCTCAGGAGAATGGCCAAAACTCGCCATAAACAAAATCTGTGCAGCACTGTGACATGTTCATGATGGCCATAATGCCCACGCTGGAAGGTTGTGGGTTTACCCAAATGAGGGCAAGGAAGCGGAAAACCGCTTAAAGGCATTCTTAAGCCACAAACAGCATGAGCGATCTGTGCCTTAAGTACATGCTCCTGCTGCAGTTAACTAGCCCAACCTATTCCTTTAATTCGGCCCATCCCTTCGTTTCCCATAAGGGATACTTTTAGTTAATTTAATATGTATAGAAAATGCTAATGACTGGTTTGCTGTTTTTTTTTTTTTTTTTTTTTTTTATTTATTTTTTTTTATTATACTTTAGGGTTTTAGGGTACATGTGCACAATGTGCAGGTTTGTTACATATGTATCCATGTGCCATGTTGATTTCCTGCACCCATTAACTCGTCATTTAGCATTAGGTGTATCTCCTAATGCTGTCCCTCCCCCCTCCCCCCACCCCACAACAGTCCCCGGAGTGTGATGTTCCCCTTCCTGTGTCCATGAGTTCTCATTGTTCAGTTCCCACCTATGAGTGAGAACATGCGGTGTTTGGTTTTTTGTCCTTGCGATAGTTTACTGAGAATGATGTTTTCCAGTTTCATCCATGTCCCTACAAAGGACACGAACTCATCATTTTTTATGGCTGCATAGTATTCCATGGTGTATATGTGCCACATTTTCTTAATCCAGTCTATCGTTGTTGGACATTTGGGTTGGTTCCAACTCTTTGCTATTGTGAATAGTGCCGCAATAAACATATGTGTGCATGTGTCTTTATAGCAGCATGATTTATAGTCCTTTGGGTATATACCCAGTAATGGGATGGCTGGGTCAAATGGTATTTCTAGTTCGAGATCCCTGAGGAATCGCCACACTGACTTCCACAATGGTTGAACTAGTTTACAGTCCCACCAACAGTGTAAAAGTGTTCCTATTTCTCCACATCCTCTCCAGCACCTGTTGTTTCCTGATTTTTTAATGATGGCCATTCTAACTGGTGTGAGATGGTATCTCACTGTGGTTTTGATTTGCATTTCTCTGATGGCCAGTGATGATGAGCATTTCTTCATGTGTTTTCTGGCTGCATAAATGTCTTCTTTTGAGAAGTGTCTGTTCATGTCCTCTGCCCACTTTTTGATGGGGTTGTTTGTTTTTTTCTTGTAAATTTGTTTGAGTTCATTATAGATTCTCGATATTAGCCCTTTGTCAGATGAGTAGGTTGCAAAAATTTTTTCCCATTCTGTAGGTTGCCTGTTCATTCTGATGATAGTTTCTTTTGCTGTGCAGAAGCTCTTTATTTTAATGAGATCCCATTTGTCGATTTTGGCTTTTGTTGCCATTGCTTTTGGTGTTTTAGACATGAAGTCCTTGCCCACGCCTATGTCCTGAATGGTATTGCCTAGGTTTTCTTGTAGGATTTTAATGGTTTTAGGTCTAACATATAAGTCTTTAATCCATCTTGAATTAATTTTTGTATAAGGTTTAAGGAAGGGATCCAGTTGCAGCTTTCTACATATGGCTAGCCAGTTTTCCCAGCACCATTTATTAAATAGGGAATCCTTTCCCCATTTCTTGTTTTTGTCAGGTTTGTCAAAGATCAGATAGTTGTAGCTATGCGGCATCATTTCTGAGGGCTCTGTTCTGTTCCATTGATCTATGTCTCTGTTGTGGTACCAGTACCATGCTGTTTTGGTTACTGTAGCCTTGTAGTATAGTTTAAAGTCAGGTAGCGTGATGCCTCCAGCTTTGTTCTTTTGGCTTAGGATTGACTTGGCGATGCGGGCTCTTTTTTGGTTCCATATGAACTTTAAAGTAGTTTTTTCCAATTCTGTGAAGAAAGTCATTGGTAGCTTGATGGGGATGGCATTGAATCTATAAATTACCTTGGGCAGTATGGCCATTTTCACGATATTGATTCTTCCAACCCATGAGCATGGAATGTTCTTCCATTTGTTTGTATCCTCTTTTATTTCATTGAGCAGTGGTTTGTAGTTCTCCTTGAAGAGGTCCTTCACATCCCTTGTAAGTTGGATTCCTAGGTATTTTATTCTCTTTGAAGCAATTGTGAATGGGAGTTCACTCATGATTTGGCTCTCTGTTTGTCTGTTATTGGTGTACAAGAATGCTTGTGATTTTTGTACATTAATTTTGTATCCTGAGACTTTGCTGAAGTTGCTAATCAGCTTAAGGAGATTTTGGGCTGAGACAATGGGGTTTTCTAGATATACAATCATGTCATCTGCAAACAGGGACAATTTGACTTCCTCTTTTCCTAATTGAATACCTTTTATTTCCTTCTCCTGCCTGATTGCTCTGGCCAGAACTTCCAGCACTATGTTGAACAGGAGCGGTGAGAGAGGGCATCCCTGTCTTGTGCCAGTTTTCAGAGGGAATGCTTCCAGTTTTTGCCCATTCAGTATGATATTGGCTGTGGGTTTGTCGTAGATAGCTCTTATTATTTTGAGATACGTCCCATCAATACCTAATTTATTGAGAGTTTTTAGCATGAAGGGTTGTTGAATTTTGTCAAAGGCCTTTTCTGCATCTATTGAGATAATCATGTGGTTTTTGTCTTTGGTTCTGTTATATGTTGGATTACATTTATTGATTTGCGTATGTTGAACCAGCCTTGCATCCCAGGGATGAAGCCCACTTGATCATGGTGGATAAGCTTTTTGATGTGCTGCTGGATTCGGTTTGCCAGTATTTTATTGAGGATTTTTGCATCAATGTTCATCAAGGATATTGGTCTGAAATTCTCTTTTTTGGTTATGTCTCTGCCAGGTTTTGGTATCAGGACGATGCTGGCTTCATAAAATGTGTTAGGGAGGATTCCCTCTTTTTCTATCGATTGGAATAGTTTCAGAAGGAATGGTACCAGTTCCTCCTTGTACCTCTGGTAGAATTCAGCTGTGAATCCATCAGGTCCTGGACTCTTTTTGGTTGGTAAGCTATTGATTATTGCCACAATTTCAGAACCTGTTATTGGTCTATTCAGAGATTCAACTTCTTCCTGGTTTAGTCTTGGGAGGGTGTATTTGTCGAGGAATTTATCCATTTCTTCTAGATTTTCTAGTTTATTTGCATAGAGGTGTTTGTAGTATTCTCTGATGGTAGATTGTATTTCTGTGGGATCGGTGGTGATATCCCCTTTTTCGTTCTTTATTGCATCTATTTGATTCTTCTCTCTTTTCTTCTTTATTAGTCTTGCTAGCGGTCCATCAATTTTGTTGATCTTTTCAAAAAACCAGCTCCTGGATTCATTAATTTTTTGAAGGGTTTTTTGTGTCTCTATTTCCTTCAGTTCTGCTCTGATTTTAGTTATTTCTAGCCTTCTGCTAGCTTTTGAATGTGTTTGCTCTTGCTTTTCTAGTTCTTTTAATTGTGATGTTAGGGAGTCAATTTTGGATCTTTCCTGCTTTCTCTTGTGGGCATTTAGTGCTATAAATTTCCCTCTACACACTGCTTTGAATGTGTCCCAGAGATTCTGGTATGTTGTGTCTTTGTTCTCGTTGGTTTCAAAGAACATCTTTATTTCTGCCTTCATTTCATTATGTACCCAATAGTCATTCAGGAGCAGGTTGTTCAGTTTCCATGTAGTAGAGCGGTTTTGAGTGAGTTTCTTAATCCTGAGTTCTAGTTTGATTGCACTGTGGTCTGAGAGACAGTTTGTTATAATTTCTGTTCTTTTACATTTGCTGAGGAGAGCTTTACTTCCAACTATGTGGTCAATTTTGGAATAGGTGTGGTGTGGTGCTGAAAAAAATGTATATTCTGTTGACTTGGGGTGGAGAGTTCTGTAGATGTCTATTAGGTCCACTTTATGTAGAGCTGAGTTCAATTCCTGGATATCCTTGTTAACTTTCTGTCTCGTTGATCTGTCTAATGCTGACAGTGGGGTGTTAAAATCTCCCATTATTATTGTGTGGGAGTTTAAGTCCCTTAGTAGGTCACTCAGGACTTGCTTTATGAATCTGGGTGCTCCTGTGTTGGGTGCATATATATTTAGGATAGTTAGCTCTTCTTGATGAATTGATCCCTTTACCATTATGTAATGGCCTTCTTTGTCTCTTTTGATCTTTGTTGGTTTAAAGTCTATTTTATCAGAGACTAGGATTGCAACCCCTGCCTTTTTTTGTTTTCCAGTTGCTTGATAGATCTTCCTCCATCCCTTTATTTTGAGTCTATGTGTGTCTCTGCACGT
The DNA here is from genome assembly GCF_006542625.1 of Nomascus leucogenys. Taxonomy (NCBI): domain Eukaryota; kingdom Metazoa; phylum Chordata; class Mammalia; order Primates; family Hylobatidae; genus Nomascus; species Nomascus leucogenys. Next base: position 25,652,901 of record NC_044397.1, on the reverse strand, counting down.
AAGATGGGTTTCCTGAATACAGCACACTGATGGGTCCTGACTCCTTATCCAGTTTGCCAGTCTGTGTCTTTTGATTGGAGCATTTAGCCCATTTACATTTAACGTTAATATTGTTATGTGTGAATCTGATCCTGTCATTATGATGTTAGTTGGTTATTTTGTTCGTTAGTTGCTATAGTTTCTTACTAGTCTCGATGGTCTTTACAATTTGGCATGTTTTTGCAGTGGCTGGTACCGGTTGTTCCTTTCCCTGTTTAGTGCTTCCTTCAGGAGCTCTTTTAGGGCAGGCCTGGTGGTGACAAAATCACTCAGCGTTTGCTTGTCTGTAAAGTGTTTTATTTCTCCTTCACTTATGAAGCTTAGTTTGGCGGGATAGGAGATTCTGGGTTGAAAATTCTTTTCTTTAAGAATGTTGAATATCGGCCCCCACTCTCTTCTGGCTTGTAGAGTTTCTGCTGAGAGATCAGCTGTTAGTCTGATGGGCTTCCCTTTGTGGGTAACCCGACCTTTCTCTCTGGCTGCCCTTAACATTTTTTCTTTCATTTCAACTTCGGTGAATCTGACAATAATGTGTCTTGGAGTTGCCCTTCTCGAGGAGTATCTTTGTGGCGTTCTCTGTATTTCCTGAATCTGAATGCTGGCCTGCCTTGCTAGATTGGGGAAGTTCTCCTGGATAATATCTTGCAGAGTGTTTTCCAACTTGGTTCCATTCTCCCCATCATTTTCAGGTACACCAATCAGACGTAGGTTTGGTCTTTTCACATAGTCCCAAATTTCTTGGAGGCTTTGTTCATTTCTTTTTATCCTTTTTTCTCTAAACTTCCCTTCTCTTTTCATTTCATTCATTTCATCTTCCATCAGCGATACCCTTTCTTCCAGTTGATCGCATCTGCTACTGAGGCTTCTGCAATCTTCGCGTAGTTCTCGAAACTTGGCTTTCAGCTCCATCGGCTCCTTGAAGCCCTTCTCTCCATTGGTTATTCTAGTTATCCATTCTTCTAATTTTTTTTCAAAGTTTTTAACTTCTTTGCTGTTGTTTTGAATTTCCTCTCGTAGCTCAGAGTAGTTTGATCGTCTGAAGCCTTCTTCTCTCAACTCATCAAAGTCTTCCTCCATCCAGCTTTGTTCCGTTGCTGGTGAGGAACTGCGTTCCTTTGGAGGAGGAGAGGTGCTCTGTTTTTTAGAGTTTCCAGTTTTTTTGGTCTGTTTTTTCCCCATCTTTGTGGTTTTATCTACTTTTTGTCTTTGATGATGGTGATGTACAGATGGGTTTTTGGTGTGGATGTCCTTTCTGTTTGTTAGTTTTCCTTCTACCAGACAGGACCCTCAGCTGCAGGTCTGTTGGAGTTTACTAGAGGTGCACTCCAGACCCTGTTTGGCTGGGTGTCAGCAGCGGTGGCTGCAGAACAGCGGATTTTCGTGAGACCACAAATTCAGCTGTCTGATAGTTCCTCTGAAAGTTTTGTCTCAGAGAAGTACCGGGTTGAATGAGGTGTCAGTCTGTCCCTACTGGGGGGGTGCCTCCCAGTTAGGCTGCTCAGGGGTGAGGGAGCCACTTTAGGAGGCAGTCTGACCGTTCTCAGATCTCCAGCTGCATGCTGGGAGAACCACTACTCTCTTCAAAGCTGTCAGTCAGACAGGGACATTTAAGTCTGTGGAAGTTCTTGCAGAGTTTTTGTTTGTCTGTGCCCTGCCCCCAGAGGTGGAGCCTACAGAGGCAGGCAGGCCTCCTTGAGCTGTGGTGGGCTCCACCCAGTTCGAGCTTCCTGGCTGCTTTGTTTACCTAAGCAAGCCTGGGCAATGGCGGGCGCCCCTCCCCCAGCCTCGCTGCCGCCTCGCAGCTTGATCTCAGACTGCTGTGCTAGCAATTAGCGAGACTCCGTGGGCATAGGACCCTCCAAGCCAGGTGCGGGACACAATCTCCTAGTGTGCCGTTTTCCAGGCCCGTTGGAAAAGCGCAGTTAGGGTGGGACTGACCCGATATTCCAGGTGCCGTCTGCTTCCCGTTTCTTTGACTAGGAAAGGGAACTCCCTGACCCCTTGCGCTTCCCGAGTGAGTCAATGCCTCGCCCTGCTTCGGCTCGCGCACAGTGCGCTTCACCGACTGTCCTGCACCCACTGTTAGGCACTCCCTAGTGAGATGAAACCAGTACCTCAAGCAGAAATGCAGAAATCACCCGTCTTCTGTGTCGCTGGGGCTGGGAGCTGGAGACCGGAGCTGTTCCTATTCGGCCATCTTGGCTCCACCCTCGGTTTGCTGTTAATAGATATGTGGGGAAATCTCTGTTCGGGGCTCTCAGCTCTGAAGGCTGTGAGACCCCTGATTTCCCACATCACACCTCTATATTTCTGTGTGTGTGTCTTTAATTCCTCTAGCGCCGCTAGGTTAGGCTCTCCCCGACTGAGCTGGTCTTGGCAGTCCTTGTTGAAGGAATACTTATGGCAGTGGTGATCACTGCTATCATAGCTACCGTTAAATTACTCGTTGTGATTGGTTGTCCTGCTTTCCTCAGGTTTTCTTCTGCCGTCTGTGACAGCTTCTTGATCTGTCCCCAGGTGGGTGGCTGTGTTCGACGGGTGTTGCTCTTGACAGTTGGGGTCCTCCTCAGCGTCAGTTTCAACGTGGCTGAAACCGGGCGGTCCTCGGGATCCTCCCTGAATCTCTTGCTTGGCATCTGGCTCATGATAAGGTTTCAGGTGTCTTGATGGTATCCAAATCGGTTGTTGATTTTGGCCTGGAGAAATACAAGCATAACGTCTAACCCAAGTTATTATTTTACCTATTTCCCAACTTTTTGTTACCGGATCTCTCCACCAAATCAGTTGTTTGCTTCTGTCTTTGCATCTGGTTTCTGTAGATGCTGTTCAGCTGCTAACATCTGGCCGTCTTTGGGCAGGCTCAAAACATTTAAAGTTAATAATGCTAGATTCAATTGTGTAGGGGCTGTCCCATAATCCCTATTTCTCCCCCTTTTTTGTTTTTGTCATTAGTTGTTTATCTGTATGAAATAGTAACTGAGCATTTTTAATTAATTGTGTGGAATGAACCACGTATGAAGAATCAGAAATCACATTAATAGGCATATTAAAAGCAGTCCATACCTCAATTACAGCTACAAGCTCCGCTTTTTGAGCTGAAGTATAGGGCGTCTGGAAAACTTTACCTTTTGATCCAGAATTAGAAGCTTTACCATTGCTAGACCCATCTGTGAAACAATGAAAACACTTAGCAGGCCGCAGGTTGTTTACTGCAGGAATTGTAAATGCAAACCATTCACAGTCTTGCTCAGCTAAAGGGATAGTAAAGAAATAGTCTTTTAAATCTATGACTATTAAAGGCCAATTTTTTAGAATTATAGTGGGAGAAGGCAGTCCTGGCTATAATGCTCCCTTAGGTTGTATAACTGAATTGATGGCCCTTAAGTCAGTTAACATTCTCCATTTACCTGATTTTTTCTTAATTACAAAAACTGGAGAATTCCAAGGGGAAAATGTTGGAGGTATGTGCCCATTTTCTAATTGTTTAGTAGCTAATTTCTCTAAAGCCTCCAGTTTCTCTTTACTTAGTGGCCATTGTTCTATCCAAACTGGCTTATCTGTTAACCATTTTAAAGATATAGGTTCTGGAGGCTTAACAATGGCCACCATCAAAAATGGTATCCTAATCTTTGGCAGGAACTTTGACTTTCTGCTTGAAGCGGTTCTTGCAAAGCTTGCAAATTTTTTTTTTCTAGTCCCATACCAGGGACATACCCCATTTCATGCATCATATGTTGACTTCGAGGGCTATATAATTGTTCTGGAATTAGAACTTGTGCTCCCCATTGTTGTAATAAATCTCTTCCCCATAAATTTATAGGTGCAGAAGTTATAATTGGTTGAATAGTCCCAGGTTGTCCATCAGGCCCTTCACAATGTAAAATATAGCTACTTTGATATACTTCAGCGGCTTTACCAACTCCAACTATGTTAAATTGAGCGGGTTGAATTGGCCACACAGATGGCCAGTGCTGTAGAGAAATGATTGAAATGCCCACTCCTGTATCTACCAAACCCTTAAATTTCTTTCCCTGAATAGTTATTTCACAGGTAGGACGTTTATCAGTAATTTGATTTACCCAATAAGCTGCTTTGCCTTGTTTATTTGTGCTTCCAAATCCTCCTGTTCGTTTAATTTCACTTTTCCCCATTCCCACATATGGCACCATCAGGAGCTGTGCTATGCGCTCTCCTGGCTCTGCTTTCCAGGGAACAGAAGTAAATATAACAATTTGAATTTCCCCATTGTAATCTGAATCAATGACTCCTGTATAATTTTGTACCCCTTTTAAACTTAAACTAGACCTTCCTAAAAGTAATCCTACTGTCCCCGTTGGCAAGGATCCACAGACTCCTGTTGGGACCTTTTGAGGGGATTCCCCAGGCAGAAGGCTCACAGCTTTCGTGCAGCATAAATCTACTGCCGCACTACCGGCTGTGACAGGGGACAGACATTGTACAGGGGTGAGGGAATGGCCTGAGCCATTCTGGAATCCCCTATCTGGCAGCCTGACTTGCTGATTATTTCTATATCCTTTTTTAGTATGAATAGCTTGTTTAAATTTTTTGAGTAATTTAAAAGGAAAAGGCTCAAATGTAGCTATAATATTTCCCTGTTGATCTGGGGGGTGTATTCTAACAGGGAACTGCCAAGCCTCTAAATCAATCTCTTGTGTAGCTTGCTGAATTCCTGCCTGAATAGAACTGAGAGCAGTCGCTCAAGGCGCTTCTTGAACAGTCACTGGGGCAACTACTTTTCGCCCAGTGTCTTCCAGAAAGAAAGATCTGGAGGGTCATTTTCTTCAAAATAATAGGGAGGGGGTGCAGAAGGGTGGGGATGAACCTCTCCCTGCTTTGCCGCTTTAGCTTTAGCTGGCAAAGAAACCTGCTCTGTAACCTCTTCTGTTACTTCGTTATACTCTCTTTCCTCCTCATCATCAGTGTGAAAAAGTTCCAAAGTGGAACGAACCAGACCCCACACTTGTCCCATTGTTACCCTGACACTTCCGAGCTCCCCTTCTTACTCACCACGGGGATTGCTTTAAGAGTACTCGGGTGTCCTCCAGCTAGTTCCATGTTCTCCAACCGTCACTCTGGCGACCCTTTGACCTGGATTTGAGCCCCAACGATGGACGCCACTTGCTGAGACCAGCTCGGTCAGGGAGACCCTAACCCCGTGGCGCTAGAGGAATTAAAGACACACACATAGAAATATAGAGGTGTAAAGTGAGAAATCAGGGGTCTCACAGACTTCAGAGCTGAGAGCCCCAAACAGAGATTTACCCATGTATTTATTAACAGCAAGCCAGTCATTAGCATTGTTTCTATAGATATTAAATCCCTTATGGGAAACGAAGGGATGGGCCAAATTAAAGGAATAGGTTGGGCTAGTTAACTGCAGCAGGAGCATGTACTTAAGGCACAGATCGCTCATGCTATTGTTTGTGGCTTAAGAATGCTGTTAAGTGGTTTTCCACCCTGGGTGGGCCAGGTGTTGCCCTCATTCTGGTAAACCCACAACCTTCCAGCATGGGCGTTTTGGCCATCATGAACATGTCACAGTGCTGCAGAGATTTTGTTTATGGCCAGTTTTGGGGCCAGTTTATGGCTGGATTTTGGGGGGCCTGTTCCCAACAGAGGTGGGAAGATCACCTGAGCCCAGGATTTCAAGGTTACAGTGAGCTATGATTGTGCCACTGCGCTACAGCCTGGGTGAAAGAATGAGACCCTGTCGCAAAAAAAAAAAAAGATAATTTTTTATAAAGAGCAGAAAGCTGAGGATTTGCCTTTGGAAAGCATTCATTTTTATTTATTATTGTTATTATTATTTAGACAAGTTCTTGCTCTGTCACCCAGGCTGGAGTGCAGTGGCACAATCTCGGCTCACTGCACCCTCTGCCTCCCAAGTTCAAGCAATTCTCCTGCCTCAGCTTCCCATGTAACTGGGACTACAGGCGCGGGCCACCATGCCTGTCTAATTTTTCTATGTTTAGTAGAGTTGGAGTTTCACCATGTTGTCCAGGCTGGTCTCAAACTACTGACCACAAAGTGATCTATCCACCTCGGCATCTGAAAGTGCTGGGATTACAGGCATGAACCACTGCTCCCAGCCACATTCATGTTTTAAAAAGACTCTTTTAATTCCTCCTCTTTAAAGGCAAGTATACTCAAGGATCTATAGGTATTTTTTTTCTATGTATATACTCAGTCAGTTCCTCAGTGAGTTCTTCTAATTAACAAAGTTTTTTTTAATCTTTTGTAATTAACAACATTTTTAATAGTTACTGGGAGCAGACCCTGTGTTAGAAACAAGAGGATACAAAAATTGTTCACTGTTGCTTCATCTTAGGAAGTAATTGGGCAATTAAAAACTATTTCAGTGGCAGTCTAAAAATTGTGGTGTGCAAAGAATTTGAAAACCAGTTTACAAAAAAAAAAAAAAATCTAGAAGCTTGGTGGCGTGCATCTGTAGCATCAGCTACTTTGGAGGATGAGGCAGAAGGATTGCTTGAGCTAGGGCGGTCAAGGCTGCAGTGAGCCGTGATCATGTCACTGCACCCCAGCCTGGATGACAGAGGGAGACCCTGTTCAAAAAGAAGCAAAAAAAAAAAGAAAAGAAAATTAAAAATAAAATATTTTATTCACCTTTATTTATCTTTTTTTTTTTTTTTTGGAGACAAGTTCTCTCTGTCACCTAGGCTTGAGTGCAGTGGCACAATTATACCTCATTGCAGCCTCAAACTCCTGAGCTCAAGCAGTCTTCCTGCCTCAACCTCCAAAGTAGTTGGGACTACAGGTATGCACCATCGACCCTAGCTCATTTTTTTTTTTTTATAGAGACAGGGTCTCACTATGTTGCCCAGGCTGTTTACCTTTATTGATTCCTTCTCTAATGCTCTTCATTTTTAAAATGTTGATCAAGCCGGGCGCGGTGGCTCACGCTTGTAATCCCAGCACTTTGGGAGGCCGAGGCGGGTGGATCACGAGGTCAGGAGATCGAGACCACAGTGAAACCCCGTCTCTACTAAAAATACAAAAACAGCCGGGCGTGGTGGCGGGCGCCTGTAGTCCTAGCTACTCGGAGAGGCTGAGGCAGGAGAATGGCGTGAACCCGGGAGGCGGAGCTTGCAGTGAGCCGAGACTGCGCCACTGCACTCCAGCCTGGGCGACAGAGCGAGACTCCGTCTCAAAAAAAAAAAATGTTGATCCAAGTTTCAGACCTGCATCATATTCTTTCTCTCTCAAGGACTTCTAAAATTCCTTGCAAGACAAGTCTACTGGTGACAAATTCCCTCAAATTTTGTTTGCCTGAGAAAGTCTTTCTCCCTCACTGTTGAAGGATAATTTCACTGGATACAGAATTCTAGGTGAGTGGTTTTTTTTTCTTTCAATACCTTAAATATTTCACTTTTCTCTCCTCTTGCTTGCACAATTTCTAAAGAGAAGTCTAATGTAATTCTTATCCTTACTCCTCTGTAGGCAAAATGTGGTTTTTTTTCCTCCTTTTTGCTTCTTTCAAGATTTTCTGTCTTCAGTTTTCTACAGATTGAACATGATTATGGTTAGGTGCAGATTTTTTGGTATTTATACTGCTTAGTGTACTCTGAGCTTCCTGGATCTGTGGTTTTGTATCCTTCGTTAATTTGGGGAAATTCTCAGTCATTATTGCTTCAAATTTTCTTCTTTTCTTCTCCCTCTGGTATTTCTGTTATGTATATGTTACATCTTTTGTAATTCTCCTGCCATTTTTGGATATCTGATTTTTTCTTTTTTTCTCTGTGCATTTCAGTTTTAGAAGTTTCTATTGACATTTTTTCAAGCTCAGATTCTTTGTCTCTGAAGTTTATTGATGGAGCCCATCAAAGACATTCTTCCTTTCTGGTAGTGTTTTTTATCTCTAGCATTTCCTTTTGATTCTTTCTTAGAGTTTCTATCATTCTGCTTACACTACCCATCTGTTCTTGCATAATGTTGATTTTTTTCCATAACAGCCCTTAACATATCAATCATAGTTAATTTAAATTCCTTGTATGATAATTCTATTATACCTATTCTAATAACATTCTTGCTATACCTGATTCTGATTCTGATGTTTGCTCTGTCTTTTCAAACAGTGTTTTTTGTCTTTCGTTAAGTGTTGCCTTTTTGTGAAAACTGGACAACATTTACTGGGTAAAAGGAACTGAAGTAAACAGGCCTTTAGTATGAGGTTTTATGTTTATCTGGCTAGGGATTAGGCTGTGTTTACTGCTTGCTATAGCATTAAGTGTCAAAGGCTGATTTCCTTGTTTTTGTCTCCTCTGTTGTCTTTGGGTTCTTGAGACTTAAATAAGGTCTGAGAGTAGGTCTCAATTCTTTAGTGAGCCTGTGCCTCTGCTATGAACTTCACAAGTGCTTTCTGGCCATGTGTGGTGACTCATGCCTGTAATCTCAGCACTTTGGGAGACTGAGGTGGGAGGATCACTTGAGCTCAAGAGTTCAAGACCAGCCTGGGCAACACAGCAAGACCCTGTTTCTACAATAAATTTTTAAAAAAAAGCTGGGTATGGTGGTGCACACCTGCAGTCCTAGCTACTTGGGAAGCTGAGGTGTGATGACCACTTGGGCCATGGAGATGAGGGCTCTAGTGATCTCACTAGAGCCATAATCGCACCACCTACACTCCAGCCTGAGCGACACAGTGAGACTGTATCTAAAACAAAACAACCACCATTACCACAACAAAAACACAGGTGCTTTCTGTCCCTCTCCCCCTACCTACCTCCCCATCCTCAGTTTCCAGTTTCGGTGAGATAAGAAGGCTTAGGGGAAGCTGGAGTTGAGAATTTCCCTTCCACCGGCTAGTTAGGCTCTGGTAAAACCCTAATTGTTTAGGCTGGGGTCAAATAGTTTCTCTTGAGGATGTTCTTTAAGAACATAATTCTGTGGGATAGTTCAGAATAATTTCTTTTCCTCTCCCCCTTCCAGAAACACACAGTGATTTCTCTTACTGTGAACCAGATTGAATTCCTGGAGGTAAAACTTAGAAAAGTGTGGGGACCCTCCAATAATTAGGCCCCCCTGGAGTTTTTAACTCTCAGACTTGTCCACACTGAGCCTCCAGCAATTTGGCAATGGCAGTTCAGGTTTTCCTACCCCAGCCACTGGTCCCCAAGGATGTTTCTGCTGGTGGGTTTCCTCCAATAAGTTGTGATCCTCTGTATCTATCTGTCTGTCTCTCCAATTTTGAGGGCAGTAGTTTGCCCTGTGACCTTAGCTCTCTGTTGGGTATAAAATACTCCAGGAATAAATGCTTGGTGCTGTGAAGTAAAACCAGCACTCAGGCAAAAGTTTAATTCTCTCAGCAAGGCAATTTACTTCTGCAGAAGGGTGCCACTTGGGTCAATCAAGATCACAAGAGCACAGAGAACAAAGAAGACCAGGGGGTTTTTATCCTTAATGCAGTCCCTATCTCTGTGTCACTCCTCCATGGGCTGGGGTCAGACTGCACAATCTGAGCTGACCCGATTGGCTACTTGTACATATTTTCCTGAATATAGAAGGGGAGGGGGGTGTGAGGTACAGAGGTGGATCGTGTGGGATGTGCAGTTTTGGGGGAACAATTGGTACAGGTAACAAGGGAACAGATGTGAGCTATTGATTAGAGCTGACGGGAAGTGGATAGGCTGTTTACGGTAACTAGGGGCAAGGAAGAACAAGAAAGTTGAGTTTGAAAACAAAGGATAAGAAAGTTAACAGGCTAAACCCTTTGAAGAGAAACTCAGAAAGAGTTATTGTATCTTACACTCTCTGATGGATCTAAAAAGAGTTGATTTTTACTTTGTTCAGTTGTTTTCCTTGTGTGGATAGGAATGGTGACTTCTAAGCTTCCATGCCTGATTAGAACCCAGAAATCAGCTCCTTTTCTTCTATCTCTCTCTCTCTTTTTTTTTTTTTTTTTAAGACAGGATCTCACTCTGTCACCCAGGCTGGAGTGCAGTGTGGCACAATCTCAGCTCGCCACAATCTCAACCTCCCGAGTTCAAGAGATCCTCCTACCTCAGCCTCCTGAGTAGCTGGCACTACAGGCATGCACCACCATGCCCAGCTAATTTTTGTGTGTGTGGTTTAATTTGTTTTTTGTTTTTCTTTGAGATGGAGTCTTGCTCTGTTGCCCAGGCTGGAGTGCAGTGGCACGATCTTGGCTCACTGCAACCTCTGCCTCCCTGGCTCAAGTGATCCTCCTGCCTCAGCCTCCCAAGTAGCTGGGACTACTGGCATGTGCCATCACGCCCAGCTAATTTTTCTATTTTTAGTAAAGACAGGGTTTCACCATGTTGGCCAGGCTGGTCTTGAGCTCCTAGAATCAAGTGATCTGCCCCCCTTGGCCTCCCAAAGTGCTAGGACTGCAGGCATGCACTACCACACCCAGCCCTTTCTATCACTTTTCTATTATACGTGCCACAGTGTGTTAGACCAGCATACTGGAAACCTTGGAATAAACTCTGACTTTGCTCTGATTTTTCCATTTTTTGAATGTTTTTAATTAAATTTTTAATTTTTTAGATTTCTTTTTTCAAATTTTGTTTTTGCTATTTTTTCTCTTTCTTTTGGCATTGCCTCCATTATAGCACAGGCTTCCATTTCCTCCATGCCTTCCAATTTCTTCCTTTTGAAAGAGAGTGCCCAAAGTTGGGGGTGAGAAGAGGCTGGAGTCTACTGCGTGCTCTGTTAACCAAGTTAAATACCCGTAAGGCTGCATCCTTCCTAGAGAGGGAGGCTTTTTTTCTAGTCGTCGAAAGAAATCCTGTGGGCTAGCCTACCCCTGCACACAACAGTCTACTTAATATCCTGAAATACCACTTTTGTGATTTTGTTCTCTTCCTTGAGAGTCTACTGGATTTTGCCTGCCATAAAAAGGTCAAGCTGGGGTGTCACTGTCTCTGGTAAATGACTCATTTTTCCCTATCTAACAGGCTTATTTTCTATAGCTTAAAGCATCAGTTTTTGGAGTCACATAAAATTTCAAATCACAGCTGTGCTACTGACTATGTAACTTTGAACAAATACTTAAGTTTTAGGGACTTCAGTTTTCTTTCTTTTCTTTTGACAGAGTTTCACTCTTGTCACCTAGGCTGGAGTGCAATGGCGCGATCTCAGCTCACTGCAACTTCTGCCTCCCGGGTTCAAGCAATTCTCCTGCCTTAGCCTCCTGAATAGTTGGGATTACAGGCGCCCGCCACCACGCCCAGCTACCTTTTTGTGTTTTTAGTAGAGACAGGGTTTCACCATGTTGGCCAGGCTGGTCTTGAACTCCTGACCTCAGTTGATCCACCTGCCTTGGCCTTCTAAAGTACTGGGATTACAGGCGTGAGCCACCGCGCCTGGCCCTTTAACTATATACTTTATTATTTATTTATTTATTTTGCATTTGGAGACAGTCTCAAAATATAAAACATTTAATATAAATAAAATATATTAAATTTAAAAATACTTTATTTATTTATTTATATTTTGAGACAGTCTTATTCTGTCACCCAGGCTGGAGTGCAGTGGTGTGATCTCAGCTCACTGCAGCTTTGACCTCTGGGGCTTAAGTGATCCCCCCACCTCAGACCTCCAAGTAGCTGGGACTACAGGCACATGCCACCATGCCTGGCTAATTTTTGTATTTTTTGTAGAGATGGGGTCTCACTATGTCATCCAGCTGGTCTTACATTCCTGGGCTCAAGCAATCTGCCCACCTTAACCTCCCAAAGTGCTGGGATTACAGGCATGAGCCACCACACCTGGCTACTATATACTTTATAAGGTTGCTGTGAAAATTAAATGGGATTATGAGAACTTTTTGTATAGTAAATACTCAATAGCACTCACTATAGTACAGTAGAACTTTTTTGCGATGATGGATACGTTTTTTGTTCTTTTCTTTCTTTTTTTTTTTTTTTTTTTTGGGAAAGAGTCTTGCTCTGTTGCCAGGCTGGAGTGCAGTGGTGCGATCTCAGCTCACTGCAACCTCCTCCTCCCAGATTCAAGCATTTCTCCTGCCTCAGCCTCCCGAGTAGCTAGCACTACAGGCATGCGCCACCATGCCCAGCTAATTTTTTGTATTTTTAGTAGAGATGGGCTTTCACCAGGTTGGCCAGGATGGTCTCAATCTCTTGGCCTTGGGATCCACCCACCTCGGCCTCCCAAAGTGCTGGGATTACAGGCATGAGCCACCGTGCCCGGCCGGATATGTTTTATATTTGCATTGCTCAATACAAATACCAATAGGCACATGTGACTGTTGATCTCTTGAAATGTAACTAGTGCAACTGAGGAACTGAATTTTTAATTTTATTTCATTTTAAATGCAAATACCCACATGTGGCTGCCTAGTAGCTAGTGTAATAGAGTGCTCTACACCGTACTTGAAAATCAGTTCAGGGAGAAATAGGAGTGTCTTCCATCTCTGTTATTATGCTTCATGATATTTCACTTTCTGAAAATGCATGCTTACTTCTTTCACCTATCTTCATCTTTTATCTCTTTTCATTTTTCGCATCTGGAAATTTAAGAATCCATTCAAGAGCCCATCTTCTCCAGAAGTATTCCTCAGTTGATCCCAATCTACATGTTTTTCATGTTTCTGAAACTTTTACTGAACATGGGTCAACATTGCACTGGTTAGCACTTAATATTCTTCTAACCTATCTTGTGTGATTGTTGGAACTTCCCAAGAGCACAGTATCAGGATCTTTGTGGCTTTTAATTCTGCATCCTCCCTTTCAAGACCAATTAGCCCATTACTTAGAATACTTAAACACTGATTTGTATCTCCCCAACACTCATATGTTGAAATCCAATTCCCAATAAGATAATATTTGAAAGCGGGATTTGGGGGAGGTAATTAGGTCATGAGAGTGGAATCCTCATGAATAGAATTAGTGCCCTTATAAGAAGAGGCCAGAAACCTCTCTTGCTCTCTTTACTTCATATTAGGACACAATGAGAAGTCAGCAGTTTGCAACCAAAAGAGTGTCCTCTCTAGAATTTGACCAGGCTGGCACAGCAATCTGCGACTTCCAGCCTCCAGAACTGAGAAATAAATTGCTGTTATTTATAAGACACCCAGTCTGTGGTACTTTGTTATAGCAGCCTAACCTGACTAAAACACACTGAATAACCCAATGTTTGAGTGATTACCTGCCCTTTACTTCTCTGATCTATTCCTCTTGCCTTCCAATTCCCGCTACCATTCTCTAGAAGTTGGCTGAAAGGAACAAAGAGCACCTGATCAGTTATCTAATAACATTTATTATCTTTTTATTTCCTACATTGTGTTACTTTATCTCTCTCACTGCTGCATGATCAATAAAATCATTTTTTTTCAGAGGCATTACACTTTTCACACTTTATTTAGTAAATATTGGGTAGCTACCATGTCCAAAATACTAGCAGTGGGGACAAGGGTTGATGAGAGGGGAGGCATGAAAATAACATAATCACTGCCCTCAATGACTCATATTCAGGTGAGGAGAAAATGATTTATAAAAGTAGTTAATGGAAGAGAATACATAGGAATAAGGGGGAATTCCATGTGGAGGCCAAGTGTAGAGTAATAGTATTTTGCTTTGTACCCACTGGAAATTATATTTTAGTGCCTAGTTGAGGGTAGTTAGTCCAACAAATTTGATGTTGGGAATACTTCTCATTGTAATTGAGAACTGTTATCTCAAACTAAATTGTTACAAATTGGAGTTTGAATCTTTAGAAAGAAAAAAAAGAGAGAGAGAGAGAGAAGCTATGTATAGACCATCTAGAAAATAGTCATTTTGGAAATCAGCTTATGAAAAAGGCAATATGGGAAAGCAAAACATAAGCAGAAATGATAATAAAATTGATTGATTAGGTGAAAAGAGTTGAAGGGAAAAAAATGTACAAATTCAGGAAATTGTGTATACACATGTGTGTGTTTTAAAAAACCCAAAAACCTTCAGCTAGGCATGGTAACCTATACCTGTGGTCCTAGCTATTCTGGAGGCTGAGGTGGGAGGATCGCCTGCAGGAGGTCAAGTCTGCAGTGAACTGTGATCACGCAACTGCACTCCAGCGTGGGCCATACGGCGAGACCCTGTCTCAAAAAAAAAAAAAATCCCTAAATCAAAAACTTCAAGGAAGGCTATCTTAAAAGCCCATAGATCCTTAGCCAGGCATGGTGGTGCATTCTTGTAGTCTCAGCTACAGGGGAGGATCACTGAGCCCAAGAGTTTGAGCCTGGCCTGGGCTACACAGTAAGACCCCATCTATTAAAAAAAAAAAAAATTCCCACAGCTCCAAAGGCCTGGCTTCGCAGGACTCCTAGCGGACCTGGTTCATTCTATTCAGTAACTGTTTTTACTGGCAATTCAGTTCAAGAGTACTGTAACTTGTATGGATGGATCCGCTTAATTTTTACTTCATAATTTATTTAAAACTCCATTATTACTCTCCATTCATTTTCCTTTGTCATCATCATTACCGCACTCTGCACAGTAGGTGGCAACAGTGCTTCACTCCCAGAATCAACTGAACGGCCTAGAAGTACAAAACAGAGGCAAACATTGAAACAAATTTCAGGATCCTAATTTGGCCAAAAATTAAAGCATTGCCTTATAAGGTCATGTCAGTAATATGCCATTATAATATGCCAATTATGTGCCAAATTGCTAAATATTCTACATTCAGTGTTTAGTAAAAATTCATATGTTGAATAATTCATTTTGCCAGTGAATGTCAATAAACCAGGATGTGCTATCTTAAAAATTAATATTCACTGAATCTTTATTATCATAATATAATAAATTATCTCCTTTATAGTTTAATGTAAAGGTAGGTATTTATTTCTACTTAATTTCATGTGTGCTGGTCATTCAGCAAATGTTTATTATGTCTTCTATGACAAGAACTTAATTTCTGCACATGTGCAGAGAAAAGCAGTTATCTGGGTGGTGCACTAAAGACAGATATAATCCAAATTGCACAACATAAGTTGAAATTTAAAACATCACTTTAAGGCAATATATGCTATAGAGTAGTAAATTTTAGTTATCCTAACATTTACCTCTTTTTTTTTTTTGAGATGGAGTCTTGTTCTGTCGCCCAGGCTGGAGTGCAGTGGCGCTATCTCAGCTCACTGCAACCTCCACCTCGCAAGTTCAAGCGATTCTCCTGCCTCAGCCTTTGGAGTAGCTGGAATTACAGGCACATGTCGTCACGTCCGGCTAATTTTTGTATTTTTAGTAGAGACAGAGTTTCACCATATCAGCCAGGCTGGTCTCGAACTCCTGACCTCATGATCTGCCCACCTCGGCCTCCCAAAGTGCTGAGATTACAGGCGTGAGCCACCGCGCCTCGCCTAAAGCTTCTTTTAAAATGGCTTATATACTAAATAGACAATTTTTTAATTTTTTGGTAGAGACAACATCTCGCTATGTTGTCCAGGCTGGTCTGAAACTCCTGGGCTCCAGCAGTCCTCCTGTCTTGACCTCCCAAAGTGTTGGGATTACAGGTGTGAGCCACTGCATCCAGCTAATTTCAAAGAATATTAAGATCAGTGTATAGATGATATATACGTAATGAGTTGCTAGGAAAAAATAGAGGACAGTGTTTTTCAACAAAGCATCTCCATGGTCTATGGTAGAGCCAAACCTTAGATGCTGAAAGCAGATGTCACATGGAATTAAGTACATTGCTGTATTCACCTAAATATCCTGTTTGCGAATCTTAATACACAACAAAATTACTACATAAGGACTAACCTTCAGTCATAAGATTCCATATTCCATCTTCCTTATTCCACTTACTCAAAATGAGAACAACCATTGCTTTGTAAATTCACTAGCACCTTAGTAGAATCCAGGCCTATCCCTGGTTAGAGAAATGGCAAAATGAAACCCTAAGTGTAACAAATGAATGACTTTACCACACAAATACTCAACACGTGTATTCCCTGTTCTGACTTCAGTTAGAAAATAAAATGTTCATGATTTTTGTATTCATAAAGGGATCTGGAGGCTTAAAAAAAAAGAAAAATGGACCCTGCACAATGGCTAATGCCTGTAATCCCAGCACTTTGGGAGGATCATTTGAGGCCAGGAGTTCGAGACCAGCCTAGCCAACATGGTGAAAACCCGTCTCTACTAAAAATATAAAAATTAGCCAGGTGGGATGGTATGCACCTGTTAAAAGTCCCAGCTACTAGGGTGGCTGAAGCATAGGAATCGCTTGAACCCAGGAGGTTGTAGTGAGCCAAGATCATGCCACTGCACTCCAGCCTGGGTGTCAGAGCAAGACTCTGTCTTGAAAACAAAACGGAACAAAACAAACAAATAAGACAAATGAAAAATATGTCTCTGCTTTAGCTAGTTCCCAAATGCCTTTTTAAAAAGCCTTTTGACTACATCTAATCTAACTATAGTACAAATCAGGCTGTGATATTGGGCCAGAGCTAAGAAAAGGATAGTTTTAAAGTACTCCAACATAATCTGTAGTTGACACTTTTTAGTTATGATGACATGAGGTGTTAATATCTGTTTCATAATAATCTCTCCAATACCACTCATTTAGCCAAATCAAACAACATTGAGATGGCTTTTCAGGTTTTTTTATGCAAAGATTTTCATGACATGCAAGACAATGAAAACAAAGTGTTTAGATATTTTTCACAAATTATCTTAATGTTCTTAAGACATGCAAAGAGAGGGGAACACAGAAGAGGCTCTTTAGAGCATTTAACTTTTTTTTTTTTTTTTTTGAGACAGGCTCTTGCTCTGTCACCAGGACTAGAGTGCAGTGACACGATCGTGGGTCACTGCGGCCTTAACCTCGTGGGCTCAAGCAGTCCTCCCACCTCAGCTTCCTGTGTATCTGGGACTACTTGGCATGTGCCACCATGGCTGGTCAATTAATTTTAAACTTTTTTTTTTTTTTTTTTTTTTGTGGAGATAGGTTCTCACTATGTTGCTCAGGCTGGTTTTGGAACTCCTAGGCTCAAGTGATCCTCCTGCCTTGGCCTGCCAAAGTCCTGGGATTACAGGTGTGTGCCCGGCCTGATTTTTTAAGCAACACAATCAAGTATAAATGATTTCAAATCACTGGAAACAATATGACTCAAAGGACTTTGAAGCTATAATTTTACAGACATGTATACAAGGTCTACAATAATCAGAGCCTTGTGTCTGTTTTACCCTTCCCACAACTCAAAGGAAAGTTGAGGAAAGATCTCAGAGATGTGCAGGAGCCAGTAGCAAATGTGATGTGAGGAACAAGTGCAGACTCTTGCTGAGAAGTAGAGGCAAGGGCAGCACCAAAGAAGCAAAAGTACGCATCTGTCTAGTCCAGAGGGAAAGAATACAGAAAGAAGACTGGTCAACAAGTCAAGGGCAAGGAGACAAAGAGCAGGCTGGCAAACTAGTATGAGACAAGACAGGGCAAGAAACTAGAGGCTTTTTCCAGAGGGATGCTGCAGGTTTATACACCTGCAGAGAGTAAGGACAGACACTCTGGAAGATAAGAATAGCATCAAACAGTATAAAATGAGGTTGCTGATCTTAAGAAATGGACACTATAGTTGGAGAGACAGGGTTTACACCAATGGAAAGGGAAATAACACCGAACAATAATTCAAGTGATGTTGCAAAACCTTGTATGATTAGTTAAATACCAAATTATTAGTCAGGGAAGGCTTCAAAGTAGAGAGGAGCTTTGAGTTCAGTCTTTGATGAATGAGAAGAGTTCAAAGAGGTAAAACAAATATGGAGATTAACAGAGTTAATAAAAGGAAGGGGTTTGAAATATATCTGGTATAAGATCAACTTAATGAAATAAAGCATGAAGACAAGATTAGAAAAAAAAGAATGAAAAGGAATGAACAAAGCCTCCAAGAAATATGGGACTATGTGAAAAGACCTAACCTAGGTGATGAGGAGAATGGAACCAAGTTGGAAAACACTCTTCAGGATATTATCCAGGAGAACTTCCCCAACCTAGCAAGACAGGCCAACATTCAAATTCAGTAAATACAGAGAACACCACAAAGATACTCCTCGAGAAGAGCAACCCCAAGACACACAATCGTCAGATTTGCCAAGGTTGAAATGGAGGAAAAAATGTGAAGGGCAGCCAGAGAGAAAGGTCGGGTTACCCACAAAGGGAAGCCTGTCAAACTAACAGTGGATCTCTTAGCAGAAACCCTATAAGCCAGAAGAGAGTGGGGGCCAATATTCAACTTTCTTTTTTTTTTTTTTTTGAGGCAGAGCCTCACCATGTCACCCAGGCTGTAGTGCAGTGGCATGATCTCAGCTCACTGAACCTCCACCTTCTGGGTTCAAGTGATTCTTCTGCCTCAGCCTCCCGAGTAGCTGGGACTACAGGCACACAACACCCTGCCTGGCTGATTTTTCTATTTTTAGTAGAGACAGGGTTTCATCATATTTGCTAGGCTGGTCTCTAGCTCCTGACTTCATGATCCACCTGCCTCAGCCTCCCAAAGTGCTGGGATTACAGGTGTGAGCCACCACGCCCAGCCTCAACATTCTTAAAGAAAAGAATTTTCAACCCAGAATTTCATATCCAGCCAGACTAAGCTTCATAAGCAAAGGAGAAATAAAATCCTTTACAAGCAAATGCTGAGAGATTTTGTCACCACCAGGCCAACCTTACAAGAGTTCTGAAGGAAGCACTAAATATGGAAAGGAAAAACTGCTACCAGCCACTACAAAAACATACCAAATTGTAAAGACCATCGACACTATGAAGAAACTGCATCAACTAACGGGCAAAATAACCAGCTAGCATCATAATGACAGGATCAAATTCATACATAACAATATTAACCTTAAATGTAAATGGCTTCATGCCCCAGTTAAAAGACATGGACTGGCAAACTAGATAGAGTCAAGACCAACTGGTATGCTGTATTCAGGAGACCCATCTCATGTGCAAAGACACACATAGGCTCAAAATAAAGGATGGAGGAATATTTACCAAGCAAATGGAAAGTAAAAAAAAGCAGAGGTTGCAATCCTAGTCTCTGATAAAACAGACCTTAAACCAACAAAGATCAAAAAAGACAAAGAAGGGCATTATATAATGGTAAAGGGATCAACGCAACAAGAAGAGCTAACTATCCTAAATATATATGCACCCAATACAGGAGCACCCAGATTCATAAAGTGAGTTATTGGAGACCTACAGAGAGACTTAGACTGCCACACAATAATAGTGGGAGACTTTAACACCCACTGTCAATATTAGACAGACTGAGATAGAGAATTAACAAAGATATTCAGAAATTGAACTCAGCTCTGGACCAAGCAGACCTAATAGACATCTACAGAACTCTCCACCCCAAATCAACAGAATATACATTCTTCTCAGCACCACACTGCACTTATTCTAAAATTGACCACACAATTGGAAGGAAAACACTCCTCAGCAAATGCAGAAGAACTGAAATCATAACAGTCTCTCAGACCACAGCGCAATCAAATTAGAACTCAGGATTAAGAAACTCACTCAAAACCTCACAACTACATGGAAACTGAACAACCTGCTCCTGAATGTCTACTGGGTAACTAAAGAAATTAAGGCAGAAACAAGTTTTTGAAACCAATGAGAACAAAGACACAACATACCAGAATCTCGAGGACACAGCTAAAGCAGTGTTTAGAGGGAAATTTATAGCACTAAATGCCCACAGGAGAAAGTGGAAAAGATCTAAAATTGACACCCTAACATCACAATTAAAAGAACTAGAGAAGCAAGAGCAAACAAATTCAAAAGCTAGCCGAAGACAAGAAATAACTAAGATCAGAGCAGAACTGAAGGAGATAGAGACCAAAAAAAAAAAAAAAAACCTTCAAAAAATCAATGAATCCAGGAGCTGGGTTTTTGAAAAGATTAACAAAATAGACCACTAGCCAGACTAATAAAGAAGAAAAGAGAGAAGAATCAAATAGACACAATAAAAAATGATAAAGGGGATATCACCACTGATCCCACAGAAATACAAACAACCATCAGAGAATACTATAAACACCTCTATCCAAATAAACTAGAAAATCTAGAAGAAATGGATAAATTCCTGGGCACATACACCCTCCCAAGACTAAACCAGGAAGAAGTTGAATCCATGAATAGATCAATAACAAGTTCTGGAATTGAGGCAGTAATTAATTAATAGCCTACCAGCCAAAAAAAGCCCAGGACCAGACGGATTCACAGCCAAATTCTACCAGAGGTACAAAGAGGAAGGAGCTGGTACTATTCCTTCTGAAACTGTTCCAAACAATAGAAAAAGAGTGACTCCTCCCTAACTCATTTTACGAGGCCAGCACCATCCTGATACCAAAACCTGGCAGAGACACAACAAAAAAAGAAAATTTCAGGCCAATATCCCTGATTAACATCAATGCAAAAATCCTCAATAAAATACTGGTAGACCGAATCCAGCAGCACATCAAAAATCTTATCCACCACGATCAAGTCAACTTCATCTCTGGGATGCAAGGTTGGTTCAACATACGCAAATCAATAAGCGTAATCCATCATATAAACAGAATCAATGACAAAAACCACATGATTATCTCAATAGATGCAGAAAAGGCCTTCAACAAAATCCAACAGCACTTCATGCTAAAAACTCTCTATAAACTAGGTATTGATGGAACGTATCTCAAAATAATAAGAGCTATTTATGACAAACCCACAGCCAATATCATACTGAATGAGCAAAAGCTAGAAGCGTTCCCTTTGAAAACCAGCACAAGACAAGGATGCCCTCTCTCACTGCTTCTATTCAACATAGTATTGGAAGTTCTGGCCAGGGCATTCGGGTGAGAGAAAGAAATAAAGGGTGTTCAAATAGGAAGAGAGGAAGTCAAATTGTCTCTGTTTGCAGATGACATGATTGTACATTTAGAAAACCCCATCATCTCAGCCCAAAAACTCCTTAAGCTGATAAGCAACTTCAGCAAAGTCTCAGGATACAAAATCAATGTGCAAAAATCACAAGCATTCCTATCACCAGTAATCGACAAACAGAGCCAAATCATGAGTGAACTCTGATTCACAATTGCTAAAAAGAGAATAAAATACCTAGGAATATAACTTACAAGGGATATGAAGGATCTTTTCAAGGAGAACTACAAACCACTGCTCAAGGCAATAAGAGAGGACACAAACAAATGGAAAAACATTCCATGCTCATGGATAAGAAGAATCAATATTGTGAAAATGGCCATACTGCCCAAAGTAATTTATAGATTCAGTGCTATCCTCATCAAGCTACCACTGAATTTCTTCACAGAATTAGAAAAAACTACTTTAAATTTCATATGGAACCAAAAAAGAACCCATATAGCCAAGAGAATCCTAAGCAAAAAGATCAAAGCTGGAGGCATCACACTACCTGACTTCAAACTCTACTACAAGGCTGCAGAAACCAAAACAGCATGGTACTGGTACCAAAACATATATGAACCAATGGAACAGAACAGAGGCCTCAGAAATAATGCCACACATCTACAACCATCTGATCTTAGACAAACCTTACAAAAACAAGCAATGGGGAAAGGATTCCCTATTTAATAAATGGTGTTGGGAAAACTGGCTAGCCATATGCAGAAAACTGAAACTGGACCCCTTCCTTACACTTTATACAAAACTTAACTCAAGATGGATTAAAGACTTAAATGTAAGACCTAAAAACATGAAAATCCTAGAAGAAAACCTAGACAATACCATTCAGGACATAGACATGGGCAAAGATTTCATGATTGAAACACCAAAAGCAATAGCAACAAAAACCGAAATTGACAAATGGGATCTAATTAAACTAAGGAGCTTTTGCACAGCAAAAGAAACTGTCATCAGAGTGAACAGGCAACCTACTGAATGAGAGAAAATTTTTGCAATCTATTCATCTGACAAAGGGCTAATATCCAGAATCTACAAAGAACTTAAACAAATTTACAAGAAAAAAACCAACAACCCCATCAAAAAGTGGGCAAAGGATATGAACAGATACTTCTCAAAAGAAGACATTTATGCGGCCAACAAACATATGAATCATAAAAAAGCTCATCATCACTGGTCATTAGAGAAATGCAAACAAAACCACAATGAGATACCATCTCATGCCAGTTAGAATGTCCATCATTAAAAAGTCAGGAAACAACAGATGTTGGAGAGGATGTGGAGAAATAGGAATGCTTATACACTGTTGGTGGGAGTGTAAATTAGTTCAACCATTGTGGGAGACAGTATGGCAATTCCTCAAGGACCTAGAACCACAAATACCATTTGACCCAGCAATCCCATTACTGGGTATATACCCAAAGGATTATAAGTCATTCTATAAAGACACATGCACACGTATGTTTATTGCAGCACTGTTCACAATAGCAAAGACTTGGAACCAATCCACATGCCCATCAATCATAGACTGGATAAAGAAAATGTGGCACACATACACCATGAAATACTATGCAGCCACGAAAAAGGATGAGTTCATGTCCTTTGCAGGGACCTGGATGAAGCTGGAGACCATCATTTTCAGCAAACTAACACAGGAACAGAAAACCAAACACTGCATGTTCTTACTCATAAGTGGGAGTTGAACAATGAGAACACATGGACACAGGGAGGGGAAAATCACACACTGGGGCATGTTGTGGGGTGGGGGTCTAAGGAAGGGATAGCATTAGGAGAAATACCTAATGTAGATGACGGGTTGATGGGTGCAGCAAACCACCATGGGATGTGTATACCTATATGTCAAACCTGCACGTTCTGCACATGTATCCCAGAACTTAAAGTATAATTTTTAAAAAAGTGAAAAAAGTATATATCTGATATATTATGGGAAAGTAATTAAACGAACCTGGGAGGTGTATTAATCATGTCTTTCATTTTCTATATTTTGTGAGGCTTTGACATATTGGGGTTTTGTGGATTCAGGGAGGGACTGCCCCTCTCAGGGATAGCGAATTCCTAGAGATAGCAAACAACTTGGCTTTGAGAATGCCTTTGATATACAAACCAACCACACCCCCAGCTCCTCCTTCCATCGGACTCCTGCAGTGTCCTCCTGACCTCAGCCACCCTAGGGCCAGGTACTGGACAACTAGAGACCACCCCTATAGTCCAGAGCCCGCCAAAATTATTCAAGCTATCCAATCCTAAGCCTGCCCAGCTCCTTATCCTGCCTTGTGCATTCCTTCACATGAAAACCACAATAAAGGCTTTTGCCCATGCCTCCTCCTTGCATCGTCTGCTGCCTAACTGACCCTGGTGGCTTCCCCATGTGGCTCTGCATGGAATGGAGTGCCCCCTTCTCTTGAGAGCTGTGAATAACAAATTACCTTTTTCAGCGACAATTGCCTCCTGCCTGACCTGTTGACCTCACCATACCTGAATAAAAACAAAATCCCAGGTACATTTTAGAACAAGAAATACAGAGAGTTCGTATAGAGCAGTGGTTCTTGAAATGCAGTCTGAGGAACCCTGGGATGCCTGAGACCCGTCAGGGAGTCTGTAAGATCAAAATCACGCACAAGTATCCTCACAGAACGCAAAATAGCCAAACGGATTTTAATATAACAGAGCATGGAAAGACCATTGATACAGTTACAGATTCCTCATTGCAGCTAACCTTTGAGAAACTACCATTTTTTGAATATGAGTGTTGTATCAGAAAAATATCTATAGCTAACCATAAAGATTTAAACTACTTCTCTCCCTCTTCCAACTACTTATCTGTGAGAGGCCAGATTTTCTTCATATACTTGAACCAAAACAACATATTTGTAACATATTGAATGCAGAAGCAGATATGAGAATGCAGCTGTATTTTATTAAGCCAGATATTAAAGAGATTTGCAAATGTGAAAGTGATGCTTTTTTCATGAAATTTGTTTAATTTAGAAAACATCTTTATTTTTTAATAAAACCTATGGTGTTCATGATAATATGTAATATGTTTATTTTTAAATGAATCAATCTTTTCAATGTTTCTCAGTTTTAATTTCAAATATGGTAAATATCAATAGATATAGTCAACATAAAAGAAAGCCCTTTGGGGGCCTCAGTAATTCTTACAAACAGAGAAGTTCTGAGAGCAAAATTATGAGAACAGTTGATACAAAGGAATAACAACAGTCACAACTGGAAAGACTAGGAAGAGCCAAGCTGTGAAACCACTTGAATTGCAAGCTAAAATAGGGATTTTTGTTTTAAATCATGGAAATAATGACTTTGAGCAGAGAGATAATATGATGAAAAAAATTTTTAGGACAAAAACTCTAGTATATATGTATATATGTGTGGAATCATTTGAAAAAGTATGCGTATGAGTCTGTTTACTATGTTTTGATGGAGGGAGACATAGTGAGAAACTGGAGAAGCCAGGCAGGAAACTGATGGAATTCTGTAGACACAAGGTAATTGAGGTCTTAATGAAGGGTATAGTGAGGGAATGAAAATATTAGCTAGTATTTGCTAAAATTTGTGACGTGCTTACTATGTGTCAGGCACTTGGTGTCGATTATCTCATTATCTTCTCAACAATCTAATAGTTAACTTTTACAAAGTGCATTTTAAAGATGAAGATACTAAAGCACAAAGATGCTAATGGAAGATAGCAAGTAAGGGATGAAACTAAGATTTGAAGCCACACGGCCTGACTGCAGAGCCTGGACAGAAGAGTGTCCAGCATAGAGGATGAATCATTTCAGACACCACTGATTTTTAAATGAATCAATCTTTTCAGTGTTTCTCAGTTTTAATTTCAATTATGGTAAATATCAGCAGATGAACTCGACATAAAAGAAAGCTGTTTGGGGGCCTCAATAATTCTTAGAAATGAAGATAATTCCTGAGACTAAAATCATGAAAACAGCTGATAAAAAGGAGTAAGAACAGTTAAAACTGGAAAGGCAATTAAGAACCTTTTCATTGAACTTTATGTGACAGTTCATTTCTTTATGTGACAGATGCCTTCAGTGTCCTCCCTGATCCCCTTATTGGGCGGTGCACCCAACCCCAGCCACTGTGAGTACTGGCTGCTCCTGACTCACAGCTGCACCCTTTGAGGGGGTGAGGGGCGTTGTCCTTGGCTGACAGGATATGATTAGAAAGCCTGGAAGGCGGCTGGTGGTGGCTCATGGCCAATGAGTCACTGTGCGAGTGTATACTAGCCCAGCCCTCTTGCCTCCAGGCAGGAAAACCTCTGTGTGAAGTGCTCTACTTGCTCCATGCTCCGGCGCTGCCTGTACCCACGCAGGCTGAAGCTGAGCCTAGACATCTCCTGAAACCACACCTTTGACTTGCTTCTTCCCCTTCCCTCACTCCCTTACAGTGTCTCAGGAAAGCACTCTCTCAGTAAATCAATTGCATATGAACTCCTGTCTAAGCTCCGCTTCTAGGAACCTAACTAAGACATGAAAATTCTGTTTTAAAATATCTTTCGGAATTCCTTTTTTTGGTCTCAGTTTTTATAGCTATCTCTGAGATGGATCTATAATGTGGTCACTCATTAACATTTTTGGAATCTAGATCACTTGAGAAACTCATTAGATATGAGGTGGGGGTTTTAAATTCATTGCAAGTCATAACTGCAGTTAGAACCCTGAGTACTTTATTTTTTTTTCTTAATCAAGCCATTCTGGGCACTCTACTCTTCCCTTAGCAGAACAGAATCACTTTGAGTACAGAAACCTCCATATTAGTCATCTTCTTATTTCCTCAGCACCTAGCATAATGTTCTGAACTTTGGAGGCATATAGTAAATGTATTAAATAAAAAGAAAAAAACCTTCAGAACTTACTAAATCATTTTACCATGATTTTTTTAAAAGACATTTTTTAGACTAGTTTTAGGTTCATGGCAAAATTGAACAGAAGGTCAGAGATTTCCCATATACCTCCTGCCATCACACACACAAACTCCCAACTATCAAAATCTCCCACCAGAGTGATACATTTTTTACAATTGATGAACTTACATGAACACATCATTATAATCCAAAGTCCATAGTTGACATTACGGTGCACTCTTGGTGTTGCACACTCTGTGGGTTTGGACAAATGTATAATGACATGGATCCACCATGTAGTGTACTCTGTGTAGTATCATATAAAATGTTTTCATGGCTGTAAAAATCTTCTGTATTCCACCGATTCATCCCTTCCTCCACCAACCCCTGACAACCACTGATTTTTTTTTTTTTTTTTTTTGAGACGGAGTCTCACTCTGTCGCCCAGGCTGGAGTGCAGTGGCGTGATCTCGGCTCACTGCAAGCTCCGCCTCCCGGGTTCATGCCATTCTCCTGCCTCAGCCTCCCAAGTAGCTGGGACTACAGGCGCCTGCCACCATGCCCAGCTAATTTTTTGTCTTTTTAGTAGAGACGGAGTTTCACCGTGTTAGCCAGGATGGTCTCGATCTACTGACCTCGTGATCTGCCCGCCTCAGCCTCCCAAAGTGCTGGGATTACAGGCATGAACCACTGCACCCAGCCAACAACCACTGATCTTTTTGCTGCCTCTACAGTTTAACCTTTTCCAGAACGTCATATAATTGGAATCATGCAGTATGTACAGCCTTCTGAGATTGGCTGTGTCTTTTTCATGGCTTGACATTTCTTTCTTGTATGATCTTGATACTGAAGAAATCTTTCTGAGAATCTAATATAATTATTTTCCTTCATGTGGGTGAGACTCACCTAGAAGAACGTGACAAAACTCAAGTAGAAAGGTCCCATCCCTTCTACCCCTTCTATTTGGGGTCTTGATATTGCAGGGCTGAGGTAAGGTTAGGAATGTGCATTTTTAGCAACACCACAGGAGATTTTAATGCATTAAAATAATTGGGCCACATTTTGAGAAACAGTTGTTAGATATGAATTCTAAATTTCTTTTCAAAGAATTAATATGTCAGTATGTTCACTTCTTTGCCTTCTACTTTTAAACTTAACTTCCTTGTAAAGCAACCTTTTTCAATCACCTGCCCCACCCTAATTCATTCTGATCACCTGCTCCACCCTAACTCATTCTGATTACCTGCTACCTGCTCTGCCTTGACTCCCGCCAAAGCACCTACCCTGTCATGCTCTTTAAATTAGCTAATCGGAATTAGTTTACCCTGTGCAGTCTAACCCTAGCCAATAGGGGAACCACACAGCAGCAGGGGCCATGTGCGTCAGGGATAAGAACCCCTTCCCCTCCCTTGTCCAAGTGTGTGCTCACCATTGCTCCATCTGTAAGGGTGCACCCTTCTATAGAAGTACCTTGCCTTGCTGAGAATTAAAAAGAAAATTTTATATTCGACTGCTATTTCTTTTGTGGCATCAAAACTATATATAACACATTGTTATAAAATATACTTAAACATGACTTGAGATACCTATTTCAAACAACACAACAAGAAGATTTGAGATCTAAAGGGCATAGTCTTCTCTCACCATCTCCTACCTATAACTATTATTACCAGAATTACAGGCCAATGTAAGGATCTTAGAACATTTTCAAACTTGCCAAATTTTATTGAGATTACTTTGTTAGTAAACATGGGAACAATGAAAAACATAATGTTTACGACGAGTTGGCATATAAGTATATGTCCAGCATCCTATACGATCTATCATTAGTCACCTTCTAACATGCTATTAGGACTCCTAGGGACCTTGGTTATCCCACCATACGTTAACCATAGCAGCTAAAAAAAAAACTAAGATGACAAAAGTAACCGTTTTGCATGAGCAATCGGACAGAACTGGTATCAAGACTTCAAGAAACAGAAATCAAAAGCAGGCCTCAACTTTAATCCACATTTGGAATCGAGCAGAATCACTGAGGTCAGAGTCAAAACCAGCAACATAAAAGTCTACTAAAAAAAAAATAGCCTGCATGTTGGACACTGTAATCCAGCTACTTGGGATTTGTACAGCCTTCAGGCAATTCACCTTCCATCCTTTTTTTTTTTTTTTAATACAGTAATGAACACTTTCGAAGTGTCTCTGAGGTAAATGACCTCTGCCATCTAGAAAGCACTATTAAAGTGACGTCTGCTCTGGAAAATTGTTGCCACAACATTGTAAATCCATTAGTGATTGGTGACTGTGAAAAAGCAAGAGGTTCTGAACAGTCTCAAAGGGGCTAGTTCTTCATGCTGAAAATCAGCGATTTACAGGGGACTATGCTATAAGGGACATCCAAAAGGCTTATGACAGAATCATCCCCAGCTTATTCACAACCCTTCTTGCCTTTAGGAACAATCCTAAAACAGCTGCAAGTAGGTTAGTCCGGCTATGGCATGGCTATAATAATGGGAGAAAGCTCTTTCACTGTCTCACCAATAAACGTGTAATGGTGTGCCAGGGCATACTTTATTTATGTCAACTGTCAATAAATTTTAAGCATCTATTCAGCTAACATTGCTTCTTAAATATGACTTTGAAACTGAAGATATGGAAAAGTTCCTCTTTTAGCATAGTGGCATAAGCTCCTAACAGACTGAAACTCCCTCAGATAAAAACATAAAAACCAACTAACTACCTGAGAGTTCTGAAGAGTGAACAAAAGGCAGCACATTTTGGAGGGAAATTAAAACTTGGAAGATGTGACCAGCATGGGGTGAATTTCCTGTTTTCTTGCAGTGTGGCTTCAAGCCTAGACTGCAGACAAAGCAGCTAAGACTGACAGAAAGTCAACCGTCTTCTGGCATGAGCAATCGGGACAGAACCTGGGGTATCAAGGATTTCCAGAGAGTGAGACAGAAATCTCAGAAAGGCAGGGCGCGGTGGCTCACACTTGTAATCCCAGCACTTTGGAAGTCCGAGGCAGGCAGATCACCTGAGGTCAGGAGTTCAAAACCAGCCTGGCCAACATGGTAAAACCCCGTCTCTACTAAAAGTACAAAAATTAGCCTGACATGTTGGTGGACACCTGTAATCCCAGCTACTTGGGAGGCTGAGGCAGGAGAATCGCTTGAGCCCAGGAGGTGGAGGGTGCAGTGAGCTGAGATCTTGCCATTGCATTGCACTCCAGCCTGGGTGATAGAGCATGACTCCGTCTCAAAAAAAAAAAAAAAAAAAAAGAAGGAAAGAAAAGCGTAAGAGGACAGTATAAAAAGGGAAATTTATAAGGCAATATCATTCATGAATTGAAATGCAAAAACCCTAAACAAACTATTAGCAAATTGAGTCCAGCTAAAAAAGAGGATGTATCCTTTTTTAGCTCTTGGGAACTTGGTTAAAAAAGAAAAAAAGAGAGACAGTGGATGTCTCCTTACAAAATTGGGTTTAGCTAAATATAATATTTAATTTATATTTTTAACAACTTAATGGAGATATATGATTATCTTCATAAATGCAGAAAATGTATTTGCTAATAACATTTATGATAAAACTCTTAGAAAACTAGGAAGAGAACTTTCTAAATTTGACAAGGGTTATATATAAAATAAGACATCAAATGTTATTTGTGAAACAATGAAAGTACACTTTCTAGATCAGGAAAATGACAAGGTTAGCCACAGTAGTTATTGCTATTCAGCAATTTACTGGCCGTCCTAGGCAAAGCAGAAAGGCAGAAAGAAAAGGAATCGAGATTAAAAGGAAGAAACAGAAAGCCCACTATTTTGCAGGTGATATGATTGTCCACATAAAAAACCCAAAGTAATCTATGGATTACTTATTGGAATTACCTTTAAAAATTAAGCAAGGTTGCTAGCCACATCAGTATTTATTCATTGTTTCCATGAGCAAAGTGTTAGTTGAAAAAAAAATGTATATATTGCATTTTTGTAAACCATCAACAAATGCTTCAAAAATAAAAAAATTTAAAATAATATTTATAACAGCATTAAAGATATTAAATACTTAGGAATAAATATAAGAAGAGAGTTATAAAATCTTTTTTTTTTTAAGACAAGCTCTCACCCTGTCACCCAGCCTGAATGCAGTGATGAGAACACAGCACACTGTGGCCTCAAATGATCTTCCCACTTTGTCCTCCCATGTAGCTGGGACTACAGGCACACACCACCATGCCTAGCTAATTTTAAAAAACCTTTTTTAGAGAAAGGACCCCACCATGTTGGCCAGGCTGGTCTTGAACTCCTAGGCTCAAAGAGATCCTCCCACCTCAGCCTCCCAAAGTGCTACAGAGCAAGACCCCATCTCTTAAAAATAAATAAATAAATAAGTAAATACATATGTAAAAATGAAATTAAATAATACAATTTAATTTAAAGACATTTTTAAAAGACCTTGAAGCCATGAGCCTGGTTAAAAACAAACAAACAAACAAAAAAACAACTAAATTAATGGAGAGATGCCATGTTCATGGTTGAAAGACTCAATATTGTAAAGATGCCATTTCTCCCCAAATTGCTCTATAGGTTTTATATAATTCCAATCAATATCCCAGGGTATTTACTTTGTTAAATTTGAACATACTAATCCTAAACTTTATACGGAAGAGCAAAGGCCAGTAATAACCAACACCCTCTTAAAGAAAATAAATAAGGAGGAGCATACTTAACCTACCAGTTATAAAATTATTTTATAAAGTCGTAGCAATTAAAATGGTATGGTGTTGGCTGGGCGTGGTGGCTCGTGCCTGTAATCCCAGCATTTTGGGAGTCTGAGGCGGGCAGATCACCTGAGATCAGGAGTTCTAGACCAGCCTGGACAACATGATGAAACCCTGTCTTTAGTTAAAATACAAAAATTAGCCAGGGGTGCTGGTGGGCACCTGTAATCCCAGCTGCTCAGGAGGCTGAGACAGGAGAATCACTTGAACTTGGGAGGCGGAGGTTGCAGTGAGCCGAGATCATGCCACTGCACTCCAGCTTGGGCAACAAAGTGAGACTTGGTCTCAAAAAAAAAAAAAAAATTATGTGGTGTTTGTACAGTGACAGGAAAAAAAGACTAAGGGGCAGAATTGAGAGTCCAGAAATAGACTCTTGCAAATATGGATATTTGATACGTGAATGAGATTATCTTGCAAATGAACAAGGAAAGAGTGGTCTTGCAACAAATGGATAAACATACGGAAAAAAAAAAGAAATTGCACCCCTTCATAACATACACACAAGAAAGACAGATTAGAGACCTAATGGAATAACAATACAATTGAGTTTTCAGAAGGCAAAATTGGTTATCTTTATAACATCATAATGGGGAAAGATTTCTTAAAACAGAGAAGTGTAAAAAATAAGGGGAAAATGGTGAATCAACTACATTTAAGTTTAGAACTTTTATTCCTCAAAGGACACCAGGAAGAGAGTGAAAAGACAAACCATAAACTGGGAGATAATTGCAGCATGTATAACCAATAAAGGATTAGTCCAAAATGTGTAGAGAATTTTTGTGATTTTTAAAATTTATTTATTTATTTTTAATTTTTATTTTTGAGACAGAGTTGTGTTCTGTCTCCCAGGCTGTAGTGCAGTGGCACAATCTTGGCTCACTGCAGCCTCTGCCTCCCGCTTCAAGCAATTCTCCTGCCTCAGCCTCCCAAGTAGCTGGAATTACAGGCCATTTTTTGTATTTTTAGTAGAGAGGGGGTTTCACCATGTTGGCCAGGCTGGTCTCAAACTCCTGACCTCAGTGACCTGCCCACCTTGGCGTTCCAAAGTGCTGGGATTACAGGCATGAGGCACCGTGGCTGGCTGAATTCCTGTGATTTTAATAAGAAAAATACAAACACTCCAATAGAAAGATGGTCAAAAGAAATGACCAGAAATTTCACCAAACCGAAACAGAAATGGCCCATAAACCTATGAAAAGCGTTTAATCTTTCGGATATCATCATGGCCATTTAAAATAAAAGCATTATGAAACCATTTCACAAACCAGATCAAAAAACAAAATCACTAACCAAATATATTTCCTCCCCACATTCATTCCTTGTGATGCAACTGCTTTGATTTTCATTAAAAATTCAACATTGTCTTTGATTCCCTTCCTCATATATAGGTGGGAAGAAATTCACTTCATAGAATGATTCTTGCTGCCTTCCCTGTTTATAGCTGTTCTTGATTGCTAAATGGAAAAAGTGTGGCCAATGCGCCATGATGACTTTTCTTTCTACTTTTTTTTTTTTTTTTTCCACACAGAGCCTGGCTCTGTTGCCCAGGCTGGAGTGCAGTGGCACCATCTCGACGCACTGAAGCCTCCATCTCCTGGCTTCAAGTGACTCTCCTGCCTCAGCCTCCCAGGTAGCTGGGATTACAGGCATGTGCCACCACGCCCGGCTAATTTTTGTATTTTTAGTAGAGACGGGGTTTTAGCACATTGGCCGGTCTAGTCTCGAACTCCTGACCTCAGGTGATCTGCCTGCCTTGGCTTCCCAAAGTGCTGGAATTACAGGACATGAGCCAGGGTGCCCGGCCTGTTTTCTTTCTACTTTTCAGCCATATCTTTGCACCGCACTTATTTCTATGTTGATATCATTTTCTTATTTAAGCACTTACAGCTATATTAACAATAAGCACCTAATAAAGTTAGGTTTATTGCTTAGTTATAATTTTTTCTAATACACTGGGAGACTAACCACATTGGAAATCAAATTTCAACTGGAGTTTTAGGAGACTAACCAGACCACGTGAATCCCAGCCCTTTAGGAAGCCAAGGAGGGCAGATAACTTGAGGTCAGGTGTTTGAGACCAGCCTGGCCAACATGGTGAAACCCATTTCTACTAAGAATACAAAAAAACTAGCTGAGCATGGTGGCAGGTGCCTGTAATCCCAGCTACCGGGGAGGCTGAGGCAGGAGAATCGCTTGAACCCGGGAGGCGGAGGTTGCAGTGAGCTGAGATCGCGCCACTGTACTCCAGCCTGGGTGACAGAGGGAGACTCCATCTCAAAATAAATAAATAAATAATAAATAAATAAACAAACAAATAAATAAAACAAAGTTGCATAGAGGGACAACTTCAGGTCTCTGGCATCTTAATTTGAATTCGCTTATTAAGCAATTCTCTTCCCAAACAAAGTGTGGCAGCGTGGAGTCTGAAATGGAATCGAGGTAAAGGAGGTGTGGGTAGTAAAACAAGGGAAAGAGAATCAAGAAGCAAGTGTGGGAAGCACAGCAGAGCACAAGCTTCACCATTTGCTTAGCCGTACTGTTGAGTCCTATGGTCAGGTGATGCATTGTATTGTCTCTTCTAATAATCACTATGAAAATATTACAGATGAAATAAGTTAAAAGACATTTAAGTGTTAATTTTATTTGGGAAAATAGAGGTAGGTTGCCAGGATATGACTTCTTCTTGGGGGAGGATGCTGGAATCTCCAGGCATTATTGTTTTGCAAACTTTTGGATAATATTTTGTGTTTAGTCATGTAGCACACCAGTTTTCTCAATGAGAACAATCCCTAGTCTTCATTAGCCACATTCTCTTCTATGGAGAAACCTCTTCCTGATGT
Organism: Nomascus leucogenys; assembly: GCF_006542625.1. Lineage (NCBI taxonomy): Eukaryota > Metazoa > Chordata > Mammalia > Primates > Hylobatidae > Nomascus > Nomascus leucogenys. The sequence goes on along the minus strand of NC_044397.1, from coordinate 25,619,429 downwards.
TACATCATAATTGTAGTGGCATGTGCACATGATGATACATTAAGACATTGAAACACAACCTTAGGTCAGGTTGCTCAGAAGAGATTATTCCTGATAGAGCAAGGTATCCTGATTATAGACTCTAAGTCCCTGTACACCCTGGTCTTTTGTTCTGGCTCTCAAAGCAAGTTGCTTTCTTGCATATATACCAGTTTTCTGCAAATAGTAAGTGAGTTGGTTTTCATTTTGCAATTTTATTTTAAAATATCAAGCCTACAGCACACAGCTGGATATTAAGAATCAGACTGGGATCATATATCATCAAAAGTAATCCTGGGGTTCCATATTTATTTCATAATATACACCGATGAATCAAAGTTAAACCATCTGTCATTTTCAAAAAAGGGTTCACATCCATTTTTATATTGCATTCAAAACAAAATACAAAGCTTACAATTTGACCTATCCACAGCAAGTCATAATATTGAAAACATAAGTTTCATTATTTCATGCTAGCTTCATAGCTAGCTTGGAACAAAGTCCGAATGCATTAACAGGGGAATATCTCTCAATGTCCATACCTACCACAGGCTGATTCTGACCCTAGTTATCAGAGACACATAATATTTTTCCAAACTTCTGGGAATATCTTATTTTCTGGATTCAGGTTCTCATGATACGTTCAGCTAAACTAACTTGTAAGTAAGTAGCAAAATCACCAACTCATTTTCTATCACTAAGTATTAAGGCAATAAAGTAAGTTAAAGCTTTTCTTTTTTAACTGAAATTACATGTATTCCCCTTTCCTTAAGTGCATTCCCAAGTAAGTTCAGACTCCTTCACCTTCTCCCCAGATTTTGCCTTATTTAGACTTTCAAGATTACATTTGCCATTATCACTTTCTGCACTAATGTTATTGATCTGACATTTTTACAAAAAGGGCTCACTTTTTAACATTTAAGTGCTTTTGGTAAATCTTTATTAAGATATAATCACATACAATCTACCTACTTAAAGTATACAATTAAATGGTTTTTAAACCTACAGCATACAGCTGGATATATCACAGATATATCCAACTATCACCACAATCAACTTTCGAACATTTTTATCACCCTAAGAAGACCCTGTACCCTTTAGCTTTTACCCCTCAATCTTCCCACTCCTTGCTCCCACAATAGATAACTACTAATCTACTCTCTATCTCTATAGATTTGCCTATTCTGGATATTTCATATAAATGGAATCATAATATGTGGTCTTTTGTGACTGGCTTCTTTCACTTGACATAATGTTTTCTTTCTTTCTCTCTCTCTCTCTCTTTTTTTTTTTAAGACAAGGTCTTGCTCTGTTACCCAGGCTGGAGTGCAGTGGCACAATCATACTTACTGCAGCCTCAACCTCCCAGGTGCAAGTGATGCTCCTGCCTCAGCCTCCTGAGTAGCTGGGACTACAGGCTCATGCCGCCATGCCTGGCTAATTTTTAATATTTTTTTGAAGAGGAGTCTTGCTATGTTGCCCAGGCGCTGGTCTCAAACTCTAGGCCTCAAACAATCATCCCCCTTGGGCTTCCCAGAGTGCTGGAATTACAGGCCTGAGCCACTGTGCCCAGCCAGCATAATATTTTCAAGGTTCATCTATGTTGTCATGTGTATCAGTATTCTTTTTTATGGCCAAATAATATTTCATTGTGTGGATACATCATGTTTTGTTTATTCATTCATTAGTTGTTGGACATTTGGGTTGTTTCTACCTTTTGGCCATTATGAAAATTGCTGCTATAAACATTCAGGTACAAGTTTTTGTGTGAACATATGTTTTTATTTCCATTCATTGTATACCTAGGAGTGGAACTGCTCCATGGTAGCTTTTGAGCCAGGCTGATTTTCAAAGTAACAGAACAATCATATTCTCACCAGCAGTGTATGAGGGTTCTGATTTCCCTACATCCTCACCAAAACTTGTATTTATCTGTCGTTTTGATTGTAATCATTCTAGTGAGTATGAAGTGGTATGTCATTGTGGTTTTGCCAACTAATGATGTCGAACATTTTTTCAAGTGTTTATTGGTCGTTTGTATATCCTCTTTGGAGAATTGTCTTAAGATCCTTTGTCCATTTTTAAATTGGATTACTTATCTTTTTATTATTTAATTGTAGGAGTACTTTATATATTCTAGATACAAGCCCTTGTCCAATGTATGAATTCCTAGTATTTTCTCCCATTCTGTGAGTTGTCTTTGCACTTTTTTTTGAGACAGGGTCTTACTGTCACCCAGGCTGGAGTTCAGTGGCACAATCACAGCTGACTGCAGCCTTGACCTCCTGGGCTCAAGTGATCCTCCCACCTTAGCCTCCCAAGCAGCTGGGATTACAGGCACACACCACCAAGCCCAACTAATTTTTTTTTTTTTAGAGCTGGGATCTCACTATGCTGCCTGGGCTGGTCTTGAACTCCTGGGCCCAAACGATCCTCCTGCCATGGTCTCCAAAAGTGCTAGGATTACAGGTATGAATCACTGCCCTTGGCTCACTTTCTTGACAGTATCCTTTGACACACCAATGTATTTAATTTTGACGAAGCTCAATTTATCTATTTTTGTTATTTTTCTTGCTCATGCCTTTAGTGTCATATCTAAGAAAATGTTGCAGAATCCAAGGTCATGAAGATTTACTCCTATCTTCTCCTCTAAGATTAGAAGATTTTAGCTCTTAGGCCTGGCCTGGTGGCTCATGCCTATAACCCCAGCACTTTGGGAGGCTGAGGTGGGCAGATCACCTGAGGTCGGGAGTTCAAGACCAGCCTGACCAACATGGTGAAATGCCATCTCTACTAAAAATACAAAATTAGCTGGGTGTGGTGGTGCATGCCTGTAATCCCAGCTACTTGGGAGGCTGAGGCAGAAGAATTGCTTGAACCCAGGAGGCGGAGGTTGTGGTGAGCGGAGATTGTGCCATTGCACTCCAGCCTGGGCAACAAGAGCAAAACTCCGTCTCAAAAAAAGAGAAGATTTTAGCTCTTACATTTTATAATTTTAACATTAATGTTTAGGTGTTTGATCCATTTTTAGTTAAGTTTTGTATAGTATGAGGTAGGAGTCCAAAATAATTCTTTTGCCTGTGGCTATACAGTTGTCCCATTGTTGTTTGTTGAAAAGACTATTTTTCTCCATTAAATTGTTTTGGGATCCTTGCAGGCAGCTAATAACTGTAAATGTGAGGGTTTAGAGTAAATTCTCAGTTCTATTCCATTGATCTCTATGTCTGTCCTTATGCCAGCATCACACTTTTTTTTTTTTGGAGATAGGGTCTTACTGTGTCACCCAGGCCGAAGTGCAGTGGTGTAATCTCAGCTCACTGCAACCTCCATCTCCTGGGTTCAAGCAATTCTCCCACCTCAGCCTCCTGAATAGCTAGGACTACAGGTGCACACCACCATGACCACCTAATTTTTGTATTTTTTGGTAGAGAGGGGGTTTCACCATGTTGGCCAGGCTGGTCACAAACTCCTGACCTCAAGTGATCCACCCCCCTCAGTCTCCCAAATTGTTAGGGTTATAGGCGTGAGCTACCATGCCTGGCCGCATGCTGTCTTGATTACTGTTGCTTAGTAGTAAGTTTTGAAATTGGGAAGTCCCCCAACTTTGTTCTTCTTAAAAGATTGTTCCAGCTATTCTGGGTCCCTTGAGTTTCCATATAAATTTTAGGGTCAGTTTGTTAATTTCTACAAAGATGCCAGCTTGGATGCTGAGAGTAATTGCATTAAATCTGTAGATCGGTTTGGAGATTATTGCCATTTTTCTTAGTCCTGTTTAGTGTTGCTATCACTGAATGCTGGGTAACTTGAAAAGAGGTTTATTTGGCTTATGATTCTGGTGGGCGAAAAGTTCAAGATTTGGCAACTGCATCTGGTGAGGGCCTCATGCTGCTTCAACTCATGGCAGAAAACAGAAGGGGCATAGGTATGTGCAAAGAGATCACGTGGCAAGAGACGAAGCAAGAGATAAATGGAGGAAGCCAGACTGTTTTTAACAACCTGCTCTCCTAGGAACCATTCCATTCCTGGGAGAGTGAGAATTCAATCATTCTTATGGGAGGGCATTAATCTATTCATGAGGGATCTTCCCCTGTGACCCAAACACCTCTACTAGGTCCTGCCTGCCAAGTAGAGACCTTGTCTCTACTGCCACACTGGAAATCAAATTTAAACTTGAGTTTTATAAGGATTGCCACATCCAAACCATAGCACCATCTTAACAATATTAAATCTCCTGATCCATGAATATGGGTTATCTTTCCACTTACTTAAATCTTTTTAAATTAATTTCAACAGTTTTGTAGGTTTCAGAATTTAAGTTTTTCACTTCTTTCATTAAATTCATTCCTAAGTATGTTATTATTTTCAATGCTATTATGATGGGATTGTTTTCTTAATTTCGTTTTCAGATTGCTTACTGCAAGTTAAAAGAAATACAGTTGATTTTTGTATATTGATCTGACATCGTGCAAACTTGCTGAACTCATTTATTAGGTCCAATAGGTTTTTAGTGAAATTTTTAGGACTTTCTATATACAATATCTTGTTATCTGAGAATAGATTTAGTTTTACTTCTTTTTCAGTCTGCCCCAACTAGAATCTCTAGTACAATGTTGAATAAAAGTGGCAAGAGTGGATATCCTGCCTTGTTGCTAATCTTATGGTAAAATCATCTAGTCTTTTACCATTAAATACAATACTAGCTGTGGATATTTCTTTTTTTTTTTTTTTTTTTGAGGCAGAGTCTTGCTCTGTGGCCCAGGTTGGAGTGCAGTGGCACCATCTTGGCTCACTGCAACCTCTGCCTCCCAGTTTCAAGCTATTCTTATGCCTCAGGCTCCCAAGTAGCTGGGATTACAGGGTGGGGGCCACCACATCTGGCTAATTTTTTTTGTATTTTTTGTAGAGACAGGGTTTCGCCGTGTTGTCCAGGATGGTCTTGAACTCCTGACCTCATGTGATCCACCTGCCTCCACCTCCTAAAGTGCTGGGATTACAGGCATGAGCCATTGCCCCCAGCCAGCTGTGGATTTTTCACCGATGCCCTTTGTGAGGTTAAGGAAGTTCCCTCTGGCTTGATGCAGTGGCTCACGCTTGTAATCCTAGCACTTTAGGAGGCCAAGGTAAAAAGATTGCTTGAGCCCAGGAGTTTGAGACCAACCTGGGCAACAAAGTGGACCTTGTCTCTACAAATAATACAAAAGTTAGCTGGGCATGGTGGCATGTGCCTATGGTCCCAGCTACTCAGGAGGCTGAGGCAGGAGGATTGCTTGAGCCCAAGCAGTCAAGGCTGCAGTGAGTTATGATTGTGCCACTGTACTCCAGCTTGGGTGACACAGTGAGACCCCATCTCAAAAAAAAAAAAAGGTTTTCTTCTATTCCCAGTTTATTAGGTTGTTTTTTTTTTTAAATCATGGTGTTGAATTTGATAAATATTATTTCTGTATTTATTGAGATGATAATTTTTTTCCTCTTTATTCTATTTATATGGTATATTACATTGACTAATTTTCATATGTTGAACCAACCTTGTATTCCTGGGATAAATTCCACTTGGCTGTGGTATATAATCCTTTTTATATGCTGCTAAATACAGTTTTCTAGTTTCTACTGAAGATTTTTTTCTCTATATTTATAAGGGATATTGGAAAGTATATTATAATTTATATGTATAGGCCCAATGACATATTTTATACATACACTTTACATATATACATACAATTAAATATGTATTTATGCATTTTACGTATGTATATGGGCACAACTATATAATTGCTTTTAAATCTGTTAGGTGAAGAATTTAGAAGAAAAGAACCTGTTTAATGTTTTGTGGTTTTCTCTGAATTTCCTACTGAGAATTCAGAAAAATATTCAGATATATTTTCTTTTAGATTACTATGACTTAATTATTTCCACCTTTTTTATTTTAAAGAGACAGGGTCTCACTCTGTCATGCAGGCTGGAGAGCAGTAACACAATCCTAGCTCATGGCAGCCTCAAATTCCTGGGCTCAATTGTTTCTCCCCTCAGCCTCCCAAAGTGCTAGGATTACAGGTATGAGCCACCATGCCTGGCCAATTATTTTCACCATTAACTCTGATCCCCAGAATTCAGAATTCATTTTAATGTTTTGTCAAAAGTAATGAATTTTTTTATCAAATTGCTAAGCAACTATCCCAGATAATTCTTCCTTTTCCCTCTTTCATCATGTAATAAAGTATATGTAACAAGGTGTGTGTCTCCATCATATTGTTGGTGGTACATATCTGATGTTTTCTTCCTTATTTCCTTTAAGGAACTGCTCCTTCATTTTCCACCAAATTCTGGTGTAGCTGCCAATCATTTTGCCACCACCAGGACTGGATGTAGGGATGCACATATGATAGTTTGGTCCAAGTGATAGGTATAGGACACAAGCAAGGCTAAGAACACTTCTCTGTGATTAAATGTATACTTTTTCAGAAAACAAAGAGTTTTCTCTAAGATTGTTAACTTGAACAGTGTCATTCTTATTTCCTGTAAAATAGTAGCTGTATTGGAGGTTTGATCAGATTGAGGTTCTATATTTTTTAGCTAGGCTTCTTCTGTTAGTTCATGATGGATGTAAATGGTGATATATTAGTTTTATCATTCCTTTGTCATATATTAGCTTGAATATTTCTTTAAAGAGAAACTTCCTTCCACCGATTGTGGTATAACTACAATGTGCAAATTAAGAATCAATTTAGGCTTTAATTTTATGAGGCAAACACCTAGGTAGAGTCTATCCATTGCTAGAGGCCAATTTCAGCCTAAAGGATGCCTGTCAAACATATAGAGACACTGCAGAATACCCAATTTCACAGTGATCATGAGAACTGACATTCTACTTCCAATTTATTCATTCTAGAGCAGAATCAAAGTCCCTGATTGACCCTCAGTTGGCTTACATTCCTGAATAATTGGGAGTTTCCAGAAAAAAGTATTAGATTGAGGATACGGTGATGGTTAGCAATCTCTAAAACTTCTGTATTTATCTTTAGCTGACAACATCTAAAATGCCTAACTACCAGATCAACTTCTACATCCAGTAATTAGGAACCAAGTAATTTGGACCAGCTCTTCTGAGGACAACCTGAAAGGCTGGACAAATGCCCAAACCAAACCAGACTTTAAAAATTTTGCTTGAAGACATCAAAGATCAAATAAAATAAGACTTTTAGGGCAATATTTGAGAGAAGTGGAAAATCCAGAAAGGTAAGCTTGTCTCTTTTTTTTTTGAGACAAAGTCTTGCTGTGTCGCCCAGGCTGGAGTGCAGTGGCGCATTCTCGGCTCACTGCAAGCTCACCTCCCGGGTTCACGCCATTCTCCTGCCTCAGCCTCCCAAGTAGCTGGGACTACAGGCGCCTGCCACCATGCCCGGCTAATGTTTTGGATTTTTAGTAGAGACGTGTTAGCCAGGATGGTCTCGATCTCCTCACCTCGTGATCTGCCCGCATCGGCCTCCCAAAGTGCTGGGATTACAGGCTTGAGCCACCGCACCCGGCCAGCTTGTCTCTTTTTACAGTGACTTTTCCCCCAGAGATATTTGCTAATTAGAGAAGAGAAGCCAATAGTCTGATCAGTACTTTCAATAACCTCATGGAGTTAGGATAGTAAAAGTTGAAGTCTAAGACCTGCAAGTAGCAGAGTAGCTATGGTAAACCTATGAACCCCAAAGGGCTGAGCCATGGAAACACTGGTGAACAGGAAATAGATTAGTTCTCACAGGAACTAGGTTTACATAGTCCCAATCTGCACAGTGTGATTGTTTATTCATAATTGCTAGTGTCTCACAGCTTGCCTGAAGGTAAATAAATACACTATGTAGTAAGGTGATTTTTTTTTTTTTTTTTTTTTTTTTGAGATGGAGTCGTGTTCTGTTGCCCGGGCTGGAGTGCAGTGACGCAATCTTGGCTCACTGCAACCTCCAGCCCCTGGGTTCAAGCGATTCTCCTGCCTCAGCTTCCCAAGTAGCTGGGATTACTCGCATGCCACCATGCCCAGCTAATTTTTGTATTTTTAGTAGAGCTGGGGTTTCGCCGTGTTGGCCAGGCTGGTCTCCAACTCCTGACCTCAAGTGATCCACCTGCCTCACCTCCCAAAGTGCTGGGATTACAGGCCTGAGCCACCGCGCCCAGCCACAGTATGGTGGTATTATCCTAGCCATCAAATTATTTTTATAAACATTTTCAGATACAATGTCCAGTATACAATAAAAGATAACCAGGTACCCAAGGAGACATGACAATACAATTGAGAACCAGCAGGAACAATAAACAACAAAAACAGACTCTCAAGGTTCATTAGAGTTATCAGAAATAGACTTTTTTTATTTTTTATTTTTTGAGACAGAGTCTTGCTTGGTTTACTGCAACGTCCACCTCCCAGGCTCAAGTGATTCTTGTGCCTCAGCTTCCCAAATAACTGGGATTACAGGTGTGCACCACCATGCCTGGCTAATTTTCATATTTTTAGTAGAGATGGGGTTTTGCCATGTTGGCCAGGCTGATCTCTAACTCCTGGCCTCAAGTGATCCGCCTGCCTTGGCCTCCCAAAGTGCTGGGATTACAGTCATGAGCCACAATGCCCTGCCAGAAGTGGACTTTAGAATAAGTATGTTTACCATGCTCAAGAAGGTAAAAAGACACAGTTGGTAGCTTTGGGAGCTATAGAAAATAAAAGACTTGAAAATCTTACCAAATATAATCCTACAAATGAAAAGTGAATAATTAAAATTAAAACTTAGATTCGACATATTATGGAAAAGAAACTATTGAGAATGAAGCATAAAAAGACAAAAGGATGGAAAATATAGGGCAAATGGTTAAGAGTGATAAAGGATAACGTAGGTATAGATGAAGTCCCAGAAGAAGAGGAGAGAGACTGAGGGTTAGTATCTGAATAGATAATAGCTGGGAATTGTCCCAAAACTGATGAAAAATAAGTTAAAAATTCAAGAATCTCTAAAAGCTCTAAACAGGATAAACCAAAAAAAATCTACCCTTAGGCCCATCACAGTAAAATTTATAAACATATAAGTAGAAAATATTAAAAATCAAGTGGGATGAGGAGAAGCAGCTAGAGGGGGAAAATAGATTACCTTCAAAGGAGCAATAATTACACTAAGAGCCAACAACTAACCTCCCAACAGAAACGGTAGCCTGAAGACAATGGTAACGAAGGCAGTTAAAAAAATAATAATGACCAAGTAGAAATCTGTATGCAGTCAAAGTATTCTTCAATAATGAAGGGGAAATAAAGACATTTTCAGACAAATAAAAACTGGGAGAATTAGTAACTTGCACATCTACATTAAAGGGAATACCACAGAGGCTTTTTGTTGTTGTTGTTGTTGTTTTAAGAGAGGATCTCACTGTGTCTTCCAGGCTGGAGTGCAGTTGTGTGATCATAGCTCACTGCAGCTTCCAGCTCCTGGGCTCAAGTGATCCTCCTGCCTCAGCTTCCTTTGCAGCTGGGACTACAGGCACTCACCACTGAGCCTGACTGATTTTTAAGTTTTTTGTAGAGACAGAATCTTACTATGTTGCCCAGGCTGGTCTCAGACCCCTGGCCCCAAGTGATTCTCCTGCCTTGCCTCCCAAACTGCTGGAATTACCAAAGGCATGAGCCACTGTGCCTGTCCCAGAATATTCTGTAGGTAGAAAAAGAATGATCCCAATTGGAGTGAAAGCAGTAAAATTAAAACATTTGGATAAATCTAAATGAGTATTTCCTGCAGAAACAGTAATAATAATGACATTCAGTCTTTAAAATATGGAAAAATACAGAACAATAGTATATTAGGAGAAAGATAAATATTGTTAAAGTGTTCAAAGGTTCTAACACTTTCTGGAAAAAGGGTAAACATATTAATAAACATCAGATTTTGTTAAATCACAAATGCCTGTTATAATAGTTATGGTAACCACTAAAAACATAATAAAATAGCAAATACTTTTTTAGTTAATCATGGGTCAAGAATAGGGAGATTAGGTTTATCTAATAACTAGACATACGATTAAGCAAGAGAAATTTTAATGAAAAATACATATTTCAGAAGACACGAACTCATTTTAGGTAATCAAAATCTTGAATAACTGGCACTTATTTAGCATTCTACTTTTCATTTATGGCTATTTCACCTTTTCATTGTAATTTCTGAGGAGTCAATTGTTTCCCAAAAGATTTGTTTAAAAATATAACTTCATGCATTTTATTTGCAACCAGAAATAAAATGGAATTAAACATGTGCAAAGTAACTGAATGCCAAGTAACCAGTTATGCAGCCAGCTCATTTACACTGAATTAGTAATTTGTTCAAACAGTCTGCAATTTATGTTAATTAAAGAAAGATTATCTTATGTTATACATTTACATAATGACATAAATGTCTCATTCGTCTTTGTAAATGTTATTATTATCTTAAGTTTTCATTTTTTCCACTATTAGCCTCTTAGAGTAATCCATCTAACGTCATTTTCATTATACATTTGCTGGCATTGTAGTTGGGAGAATATTCAACTTAAAAATTAAATAAGTACTAAAAACACATAGGATTCCCTTGGCTTCAACAATATATGTGATATTCTGCATAAAATTACAGTCATCCTTCGGTATTCATGGGGAATGGGTTCCAGGACCTCCCACAGATACCAAAATCTGCTGATGCTCAAGTCCCTTATGTAAAATGGTGTAGTATTTGGAATAACCCATGCACATCCTCTCATATACTTTAAATCATCTCTAGGTTACTTATAATACCTAGTTCAATGTAAACACCATGTAAATGGTTGTTATACTATGTTGTTTAGGAAATAATGACAAGAAATAAAGTCTGTACATGGTCAGCACAGATGCAATTAAAATAAAAATTTCCATCCACAGTTGGTTGAATTCACACATTCAGAACCCAGAGACATGGAGGGCAGACTGTATATATTAAAGATTAGACAACCACTGTGATATATTTAGTTTTAAAATATAAATAGGCTGTTATGCTTTCTAAAGTTTTATATCTTTTTATTTTTTTATTTTTATTTTTATTTTTTTATTTTTATTTTTAGTCAGAGTCTTGCTCTGTTGCCCAGGCTGGAGTGCAGTGGTGCAATCTCGTCTCACTGCAAGCTCCGCCTCCCAGATTCATGCCATTCTCCTGCCTCAGCCTCCCAAGTAGCTGGGACTACAGGCGCCCACCACCATGCCCGGCTAATTTTTTGTATTTTTAGTAGAGACAGGGTTTCACCGTGTTAGCCAGGATGGTCTCGATCTCCTGACCTCGTGATCTGCCTGCCTCGGCCTCCCAAAGTGCTGGGATTACAGGCGTAAGCCACCGTGCCCGGCCGCCTATATCTTTTTAATGTAATTCTGTTTTTATAAAATCTTCTTAATACATTTTTTTTTTTTTTGACAGGACATCACTTTGTCACCCAGGCTGGAATACAATGGCGCAGTCTTGGCTCACTGCAACCTCTGCCTCCTGGGCTTAAGTTATCCTCCCACCTCAGCCTTCTGAGTAGCTGGGAGTACAAGGGGGTGCCACTATCCCTGGCTAATTTTTTGTATTTTTAGTACAGATGGGGTTTCACCATGTTGCCCAGGCTGGAATAGTAATCTTAATAGTAAAATATCTGTGAAGTATGTTGCATTCTTTTTTCCCTATATGGCAGAGAGTAAACATTGACTTGTGTATTAATCAGTGTTTTCCAAAGAAACAGAACCAACAGGATATATATAGATTGAAAGGTAGATATAGAGGTTGAATATCCCTTACTTGAAATGCTTGGGAACACAAGTGTCTCAGATTTTTTCTGATTTTGGAACATTTACATATACATAATGTGATATCTTGGGGATGAAACCCAAGTCTAAACATAAAATTCATTTATGTTTCATAAAGACCTTATACACATCACCTAAAGGTAATTTTCTACAATATTTTAAATAATTTTGTGTAATATTTTGACTGTGTTTTGACTGTGACTTTTCACATGAGGTCAGGTGTGAATTTTCCACTTGTAGTGTCATGTGAACACTCAAAAAATGTCAGATTTTGGAACATTTAGGATTTTGGATTTTCAGATTAGGGATGCTTAACCTGTATTAGAGGAGATTTATTTGGGGAATTGGCTCATGCAATTATGGAGGCAGAGAAGCCCCACAATCTGCCATGTGCAAGCTGGAGAACCAGGAAAGCCAGTGGCGTAATTCCATCTGAGTTTAAATGAGAACCAGGAGCTCCGAGAGAAGATGGATGTCCCAGCTCAAGAAGAGAGAGCAGGCCGGGCGCGGTGGCTCAAGCCTGTAATCCCAGCACTTTGGGAGGCCGAGGCGGGTGGATCACGAGGTCAGGAGATCGAGACCATCCTGGCTAACACGGTGAAACCCCATTTCTACTAAAAATACAAAAAATTAGCCGGGCGTGTTGGCGGGCGCCTGTAGTCCCAGCTACTCGGGAGGCTGAGGCAGGAGAATGGCGTGAACCCAGGAGGTGGAGGTTGCGGTGAGCCGAGATCGCGCCACTGCACTCCAGCCTGGGGGACAGAGAAAGACTCCGTCTCAAAAAAAAAATAAAATAAAATAAAAGAAGAGAGAGCAAATGTGTCCTTCCTCCACCGTTGTGTTCCACTTGGCCCTAGATGGTTTGGATAATACCTCACCACACCGGGAAACGCAGATCTTCCTTATTCAGTCTATAGATTCAAATTCTGGAAACACCCTCACAGACCCATCTAGAAATAAATAATAATGTTGTTTTTTTGAGACAGAGTCCCGCTCTATCACCCAGACTGGAGTGCAGTGGTGTGATCTCAGCTCACTGCAACCTCTGCCTCCCAGGTTCAAGTGATTCTTTTGCCTCAGCCTCCCGATTACAGGCCTGAGCCTCCCGGCCTCAGCTGGGATTACAGGCGCATGCCACCACGCCCGACTAATTTTTTTGGTATATTTAGTAGAGACGGGTTTTCGCCATGTTGGCCAGGCTGGTCTCAAACTCCTGACCTTAGATGATCCGCCTGCCTCGGCCTCCCAAAGTGCTGGGATTACAGGCAGGAGCCACCATGCCTGGCCACAGAATAATGTTTTATCAGCTATCTGGATATCTCTTAACCCAGTCAAGTTGACACGTAACACAGCTTGGTTATTTTCATTTGTTCTGAATCCGTGTCTAGCCGGTTAATTTTATGCATATAGTTGGAGGCCTCAATCATTAGCTAAGATGATCTGAGGGAAATGGGACATTTTACTGATAGTCTAGACTGCATACATTCACCAAATAATTGTCAACTCTCTGAAATAAGTAGACCTAAATTTCAGTTTGATCTTGATTTCAGTTTGACTTGCTTTTGTCAACTCGATTTACTTCTCTAGGCTTTTTAGTTTTCCTCTTTGCAAATTGTCCTTGCCTGTAATGAGTAATTTGGTCTCTTGTTGAAAAGGATTTTGGCGAATCCAAAGTATTCTTCTTCTTCTTCATTGGAATACTCATATCTAAAAGTTTAGTGGCTGAAAAAGAGCCCAAGTGTTTCCCTGAGCATATCAAGAGCCTCCCCACAAATTGAGGCCTCAACATAAAGCATATGCAGAGCCCAGCAGCCTCTCAAAATAGTTGAGTGAGCCTGTGAAGTTTGTCTTCTTATTGTTCATTGTTTCCTGAGCGTGTCTGTAAGAGGCTGCTTTTCCAGCATTCCCTGCTAACATTTCTTTCTGCCGTCATGGCATCTTTCCACGCAACGTTTTGTTTATTGTGAGTCAGAAAAGCATCTACAATAGAGAACTTAGTTGATCCCACTAGAAACTTCAGGCCAAGAGCTGAAGTGCCAAGGAAATTCTGGAATGAGCAAAGCCTAGACATGAGTAGTTGCTAAACGACATCAATGTATATTTTATTATGTCCAAAGACTTAGGTGACTTCTACCTGCGCAATCAAGGAGTCAGGCTCTGCACAAGAGTGAAACTTGCAGAACCAAGAAGTAAACTAAATGCTAAAAATAGATTAATTCAAATAATACCACTAGATTAGGAATATATGTAAATCATTAAAATTTGAGTTTTATAGTCACTGTCAAAAGAATTTTTAATAGTAAAAGCTGTTGAATTTTTCTCAATGAAAAAGAGAGGGCCAGGTCAATAAAGGTCACTGCAACAGCACTGTAAATAAAAGAAATAAAGAAAAAAGCACCATAGGCATTAGGTCTAGGAAAAGGCCAAATCTGTCCTATGAGCATGTAGGGGATTAAAAAAAAAAAAAAAGAAGAATTCCAAAAGTGAGACTTTCGAAAGTGCCAGGATAAGAAATATTGTATATACATTTGAAGGATTAGGTCACAAAAGTGTTCTAATAGTGACAATGGAGAAGATAAAAGGGTTTGAGGAAATAGAAAACAGAATCAATGGACAGTATATAAAAAGAGAAAGGCTGCGTACAGTAGTTCATGCCTGTAATTCCAGCACTTTGGGAGGCCAAGGTGGGAGCATCACTTGAGCCCAGGAGTTTGAGACCAGCCTGGGAAACATAGTGAGACTTTGTCTGTAAATTTTTTTTTTTTTTTTTTTTAATTAGCCAGGCATGGCGGCATGTGCCTGTAGTCCCAGCTACTTGGAAAGCTGAGGTGGGAGGATTACTTGAGCTGGAGGCTGCAGTGACCGTGATCACACTACTGCATTCCAGCCTAGGCAATAGGGTGAGATCCTGTCTCAAATTAAATAAATGAGTAAATAACAAAAAAAGAAAGATATGAAGAGAGAAAGGACAAAAAAAAGAGATTTAAACAGACATAAGTATACTGATGAGAAGTGTACATTCTTAGTGATTTTGCAGTGCTTTGGCTGCTGTGATTTACAAGATGCCTTGAACAATGATCATATCCTGGAATTTCACCTTCTATAATGTCTGTTTATGGAAGAAAGGGTTTGCTAAGTAAGCATGCAGGGTCCGCTTGGAGCATACTAACAAAGATATCATGATTTCTCAAAGTTAAAGTCCTTGAAAGATTAAGCCATAGCCGGGAGACACTTCTGTCTGTCAGAAACAAAGATGATGGGCTCCCCTGCTGGGATTACTATCCTAATTATCAGAGAACCATTGTTTCTTTCTGCTCCTGGGCATCGAATATGCTGACCCCCCTCAACTTCAAATAACCTCCCACCAATACTGAGAGCATTCTCTGGCTCCTACTTGCCTTCTCCAAAACCAAAGGCACTTGGCCGTCATCCAGTTCTTAGTATTACAGTCCTTGGCACATTTCCATCAGCACTGAACTTTAAAACACACGCGCGCGCACACATACACAGGCAATTCAAAAGTTCAGTTCACAATTTTTTTGCATTAAAAAAAGAGAAGAAGTCCTCAGAATTTCTTTTAATGATCTCTTACCACTGAGATATCTTATAGGAAAAGCCTTCTTATGATGGATTTTTTAAAAATGGAAATTTTAAAGTAATATCTTTGTGAGAGATCAAAAAACAACTCACTTTCAAGCAAACTGTATTACTACAGAATTTGAGACTATAAGCACTACTGTCAGCCAAATTTCTTCTGAAATAGACCTTTATCTTAAAATTCTATAAAATTTAAAATAATTTTAATAAATTTATACAAGGGGTACATGTACTTATTTGCCTTGGCTTTAAATGGGACCTACCTTCATCTTTCTTCTTTCAAGCTAAATAACCTCCTTAATGAAAAAGAGATATGATTCTAGATATTTGTCTCTTGGGAACAGAATTGCATCCACCGTTGGGATATTTGCATTTTATACTTTTGATACTTTATTTACCACCCACTTTGTTTTTCCTCCTCTTAATACAGCTGTGTTCCCTCCACACCCAAATATGGCCTAAGTCCTGATTCACAAGAATAAACTAACTTCATTACGGCTGTTGTCTGGCCAACTCTTTCCTCCTCCACCAGGCTCTTTCCTTTCCAGGGACCCCGGGTCATGGCTGAAGCAGTGAGGAATAGTAAAAAGAGTGCTGGAAATCCGGAGCCTCAGATTTTAGTCTACTGATGAGACTGACTGGCTGTGTTTTCCAATTAAGCTTGGTTGCATCTGTGGGCCTCAGCTTTCTCAGCCACAGAATCATGAGGTTAGACTACTTATTATCTAACATGTCTTCCCTTTCTAAATTCAGTGATTTTAATACTGCTTTCTAGTTCCACTGTTTCTAGAAGAGGGGGGAAATAGTCCAAAAATCTGAAAGATGCCTTTCTGAACAGAGACTATGTAGCAAGAGGCCTCTGTAATTAACTCATTATTCAACAAATGTTTGTTGAACACCGACTGTCCTCCTGGCACTATGCTAACTAGGCATTGGGTGTTAATTGCACTTAACTGTTGTTCATTCTCAAACTGTTATTTTTATTGAGGTAAAATTCATATACATAAAATTACCATTTTGAAGTAAACAATTCAGTGCGTTTTGTACATTCACAATGTTGTACATACCCACCTCTATCTGTTTTTAGTTTTTAATATTTTAAATTTTTTTTTTTTTTTTTTTTTTTTTTAGATGGAGTCTTACTCTGTCACCCAGGCTGGAGTATAGTGGTGCAATCTCGGCTCACTGCAACCTCCACCTCCGGGGTTAAAGCGATTCTCCTGCCTCAGCCTCCCGAGTAGTTGGGATTACAGGTGACTGACACCATGCCTGGCTAATCTTTGTATTTTTAGTAGAGACAGAGTTTCACCATATTGGCCAGGCTGGTCTTGAATGGCTGACCTTGTGATCTCCCCACCTCGGCCTCCCAAAGTTCCGAGATTACAGGCATGAGCTACTGCACCTAGCTGATATTTTATTTTTTCTTGCGATGGAGTCTCACTCGATCACCCAGGCGGGAGTGCAGTGGCGTGATCTTGGCTCACTGTAACCTTTGCCTCCTGGGCTCAAATGATCCTCTATCCTCAGCCTCCTGAGTAGCTGGGACTACAGCCATATGCCGTCATGTTTGGCTAACTGGCTAACACCACCTCTATCTGGTTCCAAAACATTTTCACCACTCTAAAAGGAAATCCCATACTTGCTAAGCCATCAATTCCCATTCTCCCCTCTCTCTGCCCCTGCTAACCACAAATATGCTTTCTGTCTCTGTGGGTTTACCTGTTACGGATATTTCATGTATATGGATCCATATGATATGTGACCTTTTTTGTCTTTCTTCTTTCACTTAACACAATGTTTTGAGAGTCATCCAAATTGTAGCATGTTTCAGTAACTTTCTTCCTTTTTATGGCTGAATAATATTCCATGATATGTCTATATTACAATCTGTTTATCCATTCTTCTATTGATAAGACATCTGGCTATTTCCACTTTTTGCTATTGTGAATAGTGCTGCTGTGAACTTGTGTGTACATCAAACTGTTTTTAATATCTAGTCAAATATGGCTCAAATATCGTTTATGGCCAGAATGCTTATAAGTACTTCCGGAAGCAGTTAACCATCTTCCTGAGCTGGATTCAGTCAAGACCACTACACTGTCGTCTAATCTCTGACTTTGCTTATGTCTTTGTTTCTAGTTTTACTACTCAATAAATTGAGAAAGTATATAGAGTATCTCCTAATCCTTGCTGTGTTCCTGTAACCATATAAGTATAAAACTAAAGTCTGACAAAAGTCTTTATAGTCAATGCCACATTCAGTCACTTAAGGAACCATTAACATCAGAAAGAGAAAAGACCATGTTTTACAAAATCTTTCCAACTGATCAATTACTTACTGGGAAGAAAAGTAGGGCGAAAAGTGCCAGGCTATTCAGATCAGTTAGAGTAACAAAGATGTAAATATTTTTCTTCTTTGAATTGCAATGGTGGGGATCATTTCTCTTCTACAGTATGTAATAATATAATAAAAACTGTTTTTTCCACATTATTTTTGTTGTTGTGTCCAGCAGCCCTATTGCAAAATCACTCTAAACGTTGATATAATTTTCAGATAAAGCTTCATGCCAATTCCTGCTGCTGAATATCTAAGAAATCTGTGATTCTATTCCAGTTTCTTTGCTTATCTGTCTTAAATTATCTGTGTACTGCTCCCATTCTTAGGTTCATTGGCTCAATGTACATTTGCAAGAACTACAGTGGTTGGCCAAAACCAGTCGTCACATTAACACACATATACACACACACGCATATTCAATGTTCTCTTTCCTATTGTCTTCATCAGTCTAAAGATTTTGGCTTCATGTGGTTCACTACTTTAGAACAATTTCTTTTAAATAACTCTGAGTAAATTCTGACTTGGAGTAGATGCAGGCTTAAAAATGATAAAGAGAAATTTTGCAAACCGACAAAGAGGATTGCCTTTATGAGTCACTAAGACCTTTCTACTTTTCTAAAATAATAGACTCCATTATTTCTAGTATAGTACAATTCGCTGCTCTGGGTAGTGTAAATTCTTTTTTCTTTTTAAAAATTATTATTATTATTATTATTATTATTATTATTATTTGAGACAGAGTCTTGCTTCATTGCCCATGCTGGAGTGCAGTGGTGTGATCTCAGCTCACTGCAACCTCCTCTTCCTGGATTCAAACGATTCTTGTGCCTCAACCTCCTGAGTAGCTGGATTACAGGTGCATGCCACCATCCCCAGCTAATTTCTCTATTCTTAGTAGAGACAGGGTTTCGCCATGTTTCCCAGGCTGGTTTCAAACTCCAGAGCTCAAGCGATATGCTCGCTGTGGCCTACCAAAGTGTTGGGATTACAGACATGAGCCACCATGCCCAGTCTAGTGTTAATTCTTTCAGTCCAATCATAAATGTGTGCTTTTTACTTACACAAAGTGCTGCAGCTGCGACTCTTTCACTCAGTGGGGAAAAACAGTTAAATTAGTTCTTTGAATTGAGTTCAATTAAGACTTTAGCTCGGATAGGCAGAAACGGAATGATCATCTACGTATTAAATAGAATCGAAGATCACTTAAGTTCATGGTAAATTGCTAGCATACAGAGCTTTATATGGTATTTGTGCTTGTGAGAAGCCATGTACTAATGTAATTTTGAAATACTGAATCATCTTAAGTATACTAGAGTATCTCAATAACTGCAGAAATGTCATCCTGATATCTCTTATAAAGCAAAGAATCATCAAGAAATGTAAATTATTTCTTATTTGATCTGTTTTGCAAAGTTGAATTTTCGCACTGGGTTTGTTTCAAAAGTGAAGTACTAATATCTTAAGTAAAACACATATGAGTTAGATGTCTTAAGAACTTGTTGCTGTAAGTGTGGTCTGAGGACCAGCTTCATCATGACATGTTTGTTAGAAACGCAGGACCTCAGGCACTCTCCGACACCCCCGCTCCACCCACACCAGAGCTACTGGATAAGAATCTGCATTAAGAAATATCAGGTGAGGCTGGGCCGGGTGGCTCACGCGTGTAATACCAGCACTTTGGGAGGCCCAGGTGGGTGGATCACTTGAGCCCAGGAGTTCGAGACCAGCCTGGCCAACATGGTGAAACCCCGTCTCTACAAAACATACAAAAATTACCTGGGCGTGGTGGTAGGCACCTGTACTTCCAGCTACTCATGATGCTAGACAGGAGAATTGCTTGAACCTGGGAGATGGAGGTTGCAATGAATCGAGATCATGCCACTACACTCCAGCCTGAGTGACAGAGAGAAACTCTGTCTCAAGAAAAAAAAGAAAAAGAAAAAAGGTGAAAGTTTGGGGGCATACCTGTGGATGGTAATAAAAAAGACAATATAGTTCTATAATACTTTACCGTTTCAGATTGTTTTCCCTTGCTTGTTCTTATAGTGATGAGGTAATGAGGCTAGGGGAGACAGAAAGAGGCAGGAAGAGTCTCTGAGAGGGGAGGGCTTGAGCTTGGCCAAGGAGACACAGTGAAAATTTGAAGAAACCTTTCCTTGGGATTCTGTCTAGGAGAGCTCTTTTGGGTGTTTGCCCAGCTTGGGAGCAATTGTGAACATAAGTCTGCATTCACAAAGGAAAGTGCTATCCCCGAGGTGCAGTCCTATAAGATTTTGATCTTCATATTTAAGCCACCACTCTTTTAATTGACTTAGGACAGTGAAATTCCTTAAGAGAATATCTGTCTTTTCAAACAGAGGAATGAATATTTCAAAGTCTTTTAGTCCCTTTTTACTGTTTCTTCCTGGGTTACCCTAGAGAAAGCCTTTCTAAAAAAAAAAAAAAAAAGGAATTTTTAAATACTGGAATGGGTCACAAGGAAGGTTGTGAAATCAACATAACTGAAATATTTAAAAATAAAGTAGCATCCAAGGCCTTTGAGATGGTTAGATAGACACTGTCTACAAGCAGAATGACCGACCAAAACAGTGTTTAAGTACCTCCGCCCAGCAACTCACATAGATAAACGCAATGCTTGTGTTTAAAATGAGGCTTTAGTATTGAGTTCCTAAACATTCTACAGTTTCACAAAAGTGTCTTTCAAATTTTGTACTCGAATTAGTAGTTTGGTTTGCAAGAGCTACAGTGTAAGAACACTTAGTAAAACAAGTATATTTGTACATTCAAGATGATTCTTATTAGAAATCAAGATTTCCTTTTGTGTCTTTTTAAAAATCCAATTACTCTGTGTGTTTTTTATGTGTTTTAGGATTATAAATATAATTTATTTCTAAAGTATGAGTGTCATATGCCAGAGAAGGATGGAATCTTAATGAATTATACATAAATAAGGAAAAATATTCTTAAATTTCTTTGCCCTTAAAGTTCTTCCTTACATTCATTTGTTTCAGGTTGTAGATGCTTTAATTTACCTATGGAAAGAAACTCAAGTTAATAAGTCACTCTTTAATTACAAAGTACGCAAATTTAGCAGACTTTGATCAAGCCTGTTTTATACATTTTATAAACTTGATCCACGTATGAGACTAAAAACAACTTATTATGGAAAACATATTTTTTACATATATTAAATGCCTTCCTATAACTTTAAGAATATTCTGTGATTCACTCAGTCTGGTGGAGGTTTTTTTGTTTGTTTTTTTTTTTTGAGGTGGGTTCTTGCTTTGTTACCCAGGCTGGTCTTAAATACCTGTGCTCAACTCATCCTCCCATCTTAGCCTCCCAAGTAACAGGGGCTACAGGAGTGCACCATTGAGCCAAGCTTTGTCCTGATTTTTTGAATCAAATTAATTAAAATGGCAAACAACAATATACAATTAGTGACTTATTGCTATCTATTAAAATTAAATGTAAGGTGATTAAGTGTTAAAAGAAACTTCTTAGGCCAGGCATGGTGGCTCATGCCTGCATCCCAGCACTTTGGGAGGCCGAGGTGGGCAGATCACCTGAGGTCAGGAGTTCGAGACCAGCTTGGCCAATATAGTGAAACCCCGTCTCCCTACTAAAAATACAAAAATTAGCCAGTTGTGGTGCCAGGCACCTGTAATCCCAGCTACTCAGGAGGCTGAGGCAGGAGAATCACTTGAACCTGAGAAGCGGAGGTTGCAGTGAGCCAAGATCGTGCCATTGCACTCCAGCCTGGGTGACAAAAAAAAAAAAAAAATACTTCTTAAGATATCTTGTATGTCATATCTCCTAAAATTTTGTAGTGTGTATTTGATAACATATTTAGAAAATGGTAAGAACTTTAGTGGCTAAAAATATTAAAATAGATGAGGTGATTCTATTTTTGTATGAGTAAGCAAATGTTGAGAATTCGGTGTGATAATATACATACTAATCAATTTATAATTCCATATATAACTATGTAGATATATGTGTATAAAGATTTTTTAAAAACAGTCTCAGTTTGCACATGATGTTGACATACTACAGTCCCCGACAGGGAAGAGTAAAGATTATTTTTATATATGTATATACAAAATGTCAATATATAGTATATATTTGTATGTATATTCATCCTCCCCAAAACATACAGATACACACACCACAAATCTGCCAAAGTAAAGAAAAATTAATAGGCCCATGAATCCTGGACTATTTTTCAACAATGCTTGCTTTAAAATAGAACTCATTCATCAATTAAAAAATTAAAACAAAACTATTAATCCAAGAAGTGCTCAGTGAGCATAAATCCCTGTTAACTATGTATAAAATGTGGGAATTCAAACTAGATGTAAAAGTATTTATTAAGGAAGGCTACCACTTTGAGTAGGTCTAGCATTTGACTTAAAATCATAAAATAATTATTTTGTATATCAAAAGAATTCCAATTAGTGAATGTGCCAGTTGAACTTTCTTGGCCTGTTGTGACATTATCCATTTGCCTGACATCTTTCTGAAAGCAGTTATTTTATTCATTCAGCTCTTACATTGGGCTAGGTTCTTATACACTGTTTTTGCTCCACAAAATAAAAGGGACATTTAGCTCATGACCGGTCTTTGTTTCTTAATTTCAGGCACAAAGAAATTTAGTGTCTATAATCTCACCATTTAGGTTTCACCCCTCTCTGTCCTCCTCTCATCATTTGGCAGTATTCTCAAGAAGAACCCACTGTTAAAAAATTTGGCGCATACAAATTCTTTTCCATTTTCTCCATTTACACAGCTAATCAATCTATATATACAGTTTTTACAAAAATGGATCAGGCTATCCATACTGATCTGTGACATGCTTTTCCCCCTTATACATCTGAACATCTTTCTATATCATCATACATAGATTTCCTCACTTTCAATGACTGCATTGCATCCCACTATGTGGCTGTATTGCAATTTATGCAGGCATCCTCCATTGATATTTAAATCGTTTTAGGTAGATTTATTTTTTCTTTTTCCTTTTTCTTTTTTTTTTGGACACGGTCTTGCTCTGTCACCCAAGCTGGAGTGCAGTGGCACGATCACAGCTCACTGCAGCCTCAACTTCCCAGGCTCAAGCAATTCTCCCACCTCAGCCTCCTTAGTAGCTGGGACTACAGGCATGCACTACCATGCGCAGCTAATTTTGTATTTTTTAAAGAGATGGGGTTTCACCACATTGCCCAGTTGGTCTGGAACTCCTGGGCTTAAGCAATCCTTCTGCCTCAGCCCCCCAAAATGCTGGGATTACAGTTGTGAGCCACCACACCCGGCCTTCAAAATTTTTTTTTTTCACACTACTGACAACACTGTTTGAGGGAGCATTATGTGGCTTTATGTGTTTGTGGTAACATTTATATAAGACAGATTCCTCCAGAGACAAGTTCTTGCTAAGGTCACCATGATCAGCATGTTAAAGCCAATGGGACATTTCTTATCTTTAACACATACTTGACCATCCTCTCTGTTCCTTGGAATCCTCTGCTTTTCCTCATACCATTTTTGCTGCTTCTTCTCAGTCTACTTTGCTCCCACCTCTTCCACAATGCAACTTCCTCCAGTTTTGCCTCAGCACTCTTCTCTTTGCATATTATATTCTAACTCTAGACAACCTCATCAATGCCTGAGGCTTCAGTTACCACGTAAACTAGAATGGCACATATATTTATATCTTCATCCTAGACTGATATGCTTTGGTTGTGTCCCTACCCAAATCTCATCTTGAATTGTAGCTCCCATAATCTGCATGTGCCATGAGAGGGACCTCATGGGAGGTAATTGAATTGTGGGGGCGAGTTTTTCCCATGTTGTTCTCATGCTAGTGAATAAGTCTCACGAGATCTGATGGTTTTATAAAGGGCAGTTCTCCTACACATGCTGTCTTGCCCACCGCCATGGAAGATGTGCCTTTGCTTCTCCTTCACCTTCTGCCATGATTGTGAGGCCTTTTTAGCCATGTGGAAATGTGAGTCCATAAAACCTCTTTTTCTTTATAAATTACCTAGTCTCAGGTATGTCTTTATTAGCAGCTTGAGAACAGACTAATACATACACCAAGACTCTGGATTCCACAACCATAAAGAGTGAAACATATCTGTTAACTTTTAAAATTACTTTTGATTTATTTTTCTACTCCATACCTCTCTTCATGACCCCTGACCCATAAATCCTCCTGCCACAAACTCATTATATCTAAAACTAAACTCATAATTCCATCAAACCCAGTCCTCCCCAGTATTTCTATCTTAGTGAGTGGTACTGCCATTCAAACAGTTGTACAAGCAGAAATAAATACTCTTATAAAATTAATCACCCAGCATAGTTTTACCCCCTAAATGTTTCCTTTTTTTTTTCTTTTTTTTCTTTTTTTTTTTTTTTTTGAGACAGAGTCTTGCTCTGTCGCCCAGGCTTGAGTGCAGTGGCACGATCTCGGCTCACAGCAAGCTCCACCTCCCAGGTTCACGCCATTCTCCTGTCTCATCCTCCCGAGTAGCTGGGACTACAGGCGCCTGCCACCATGCCCGGCTAATTTTTTTTTTTTTTTTTTGTATTTTTAGTAGAGACAGGGTTTCACCCTGTTAGCCAGGATGGTCTTGATCTCCTGACCTCCTGATCCGCCTGCCTCGGCCTCCCAAACTGCTGGGATTACAGGCGTGAGCCACCGCACCCGGCACCCCTAAATATTTCTTTGGTCCATCCACTTTCCCCATCTACACTGCTACCCAACTAAGTCATGCTGTTACCATCACTCACCATTGTAATATCTCCCTAGTTGAGCTCTGTCACTCCCTCTTATCTACTCTAATAGAGTTTCCATCTACAGCCAGATTGACTTTCCCACCTTACTTTCTGCTTTTCAGCCACACCAGCTTTCTTTCAATTCCTCCAATGTCCTCCCACGCTCCCTCCATCTGCAGAACATCATTGTTTACTTCAAGGTTCAAGTAATATCAATGAAAATACAGGCAAGGCTTCTGTTCTGAATGGTGCTTACATTCTAGTGGAGCAGGAGAAGACATACGAAAGACAAACACAAAAATAAATATGCAAGACTAGTATCAGATAGTGATCACTGTAAATTACTATGCTGAGAATATATTGAAGCTGATGTAAGAGAAAATGATTGGCCGGGTGCGGTGGCTCACGCCAGTAATCCCAGCACTTTGGGAGGCCGATGCTGGCGGATCACGAGGTCAGGAGATCGAGACCATCCTGGCTAACATGGTGAAACCCTGTCTCTACAAAAAATTAGCCAGGCATGGTGGCAGACACCTGTAATCCCAGCTACTCGGGAGGCTGAGGCAGGAGAATGGTGTGAACACGGGAGGCGGAGCTTGCAGTGAGCCGAGATGGCGCCACTGCACTCAAACCTGGGTGACAGAGAGAGACTATGTCTCAAAAAAAAAAAAAAGGAAAATGATTAACTGGCTCCTCCTTATTAAGTTGGCAGAGGTGGGATTTCTTATAATTTCTTTTTTTTTTGAGACAGAGTCTGGCTCTGTCCCCCAGGCTGGAGTGCAGTGGCACCATCTCGGCTCACTGCAAGCTCCGCCTCCTGGGTTCACGCCATTCTCCTGCCTCAGCCTCCCGAGTACCTGGGACTACAGGCGCCCGCCACCACGCCCTGCTAATTTTTTTGTATTTTTAGTAGAGACAGGGTTTCACTATGTTGGCCAGGATGGTCTCGAACTCCTGACCTCGTGATCTGCCCACCTCGGCCTCCCAAAGTGCTAGGATTACAGGCTTGAGCCACCGAACCCGGCCGGTTTCTTATAATTTCTTATAATACCTTATGAAAAAGTAGCCAGCCATGCAGAGATGATGGGGAAGAGCATTCAGACAAAGGGAACAGAAAATGCAAAGACTCTCATATGGGAATACGCTTGGCTTGCTGGACCTGTGTAATAGGTGGATGTGGTGAGATCGAGGAAATGCTTCTATATGCTGTTCTTTCTGTCTGGAATGTATGTTTCCCCTCCTTTTCACCCACTTTACTCCTACACTTTTCCCTTTTGCTCTGCTTATTCCTACTCATTCTTTGATCTTACTTCCACAGGGAATTGTTTCCTGACTCTGAAGACTTGATCAGTCCCCTCATGTGCATGTATTATGCATTTTCCTTCATAAAATACATCACAGTTGTAGTTTAGTAACATCAATCTCTTTGGTGATTTGATTCATTTTTCTATCTCCTTCATGAAAACTTGCTCCATGAGGGTCTGGACTAATCTCCTCGCTCAATATGGTTTTTCTGGTTTTTAACTTGATAAGTATTTGTTAAAGTGGGGTTGTTAGGTCAAAGATATGTACCTTTTAAATTTCAATAGAGATTGCCAAATTACTTTCTCCCAAATGTGTACTGCTTTACATTTCCATTAATCATTTATGAAAGCACTCATTTCCTCTCACCCCACCAGTCCTGTACATTGGCATTCTGTTTGATTTCACCACTTTAGTAAATCGTCATTTGCATTTTTTCTTCTTGAGCACCTACATTTTGGACAAATTTAATTATATTAGCTCAGGTTCATACCAGACATTTTAGGCCTAAATTTATTGTGTTTATTTGGGGAATGCTTTCTTCCTATCTAACTCTCCAGTTTGCATGTGACATACTGAATACTCCTTGTTTGGAAATTTCTGTGCTGTAAACTATATGCTACTTTGGCAGTCATGCTCTACACAGCTAGGAGAGGTTAGGTGCCAGTGAAAGACAGGTGGGTTCTGGGCATCCAAATGAGAAGGATGCAACAAATTAAAAGGAGAATAGAGAAAGGAATGAGTCAGAGTTAGGAATGAGCAGAGTCCTGTAAGACTGGAGCCAAGGTAGGATCTGATGGTATAAAAGATCTTGAGCGAAGTGTTCCGGAGATCTTGATAGCACCTTAAGAACTTTGTAGGGCCCTTATTTCTTCAGTGGCCAGGAGAATGTAGAACACAGACATAAGATGGAATTAGAAAGAGAAAGTAGATTTGTTGGTCAGTAAGACAATATAGAACCCAGATCTGAAAAGCTTGGATTGAGGAAATTGGGCAAGTAAATCTAATACCAAGGACCACTAAGATCTTGCCCATTTGGACAAACTTGGACCTAGATATTCATAAATGTACCCTAGTAGACCCTCACTCTTGAATAAGGTGGTGTTCTTGCAAAGAAATAGTACATTCTCTTTTAAGAAGGGACCTGGGAGACATTGGGGGAAGGGTTCTGTTTTTAGCATCTTAGCCCATGAGTACAAAGCTGTAGGGCCATGGGTGATGACAGTAGGAGATGTCAGCAAAGGTAGTCATTGCTGGGGACTTGGGCATAAGGCATGCACAATCATGGTTGTACTTACGGTCATAAGAAATAGAGATCTCAGATGCTGGACAAGGAACCCAGAGCTGCAACAGTAGTAATTGAGTCTCTAGAAACCTAGGCTGGTAATGAACTTAATAATATTAAGTCCTAACAGACTGGGGGCAGGGAAGAAGTAGAGGGGGGGGCAGGATTTTTTTTTTTTTTTAATTTGCTTAAGAACTGAGACAAGGCCTAAGCAAATTGTGGACCAAGCTACAGAAAGCTGAGGGATGAAGGCAGAGAGAAATGAGGTGGAGTCTAACTGGCCAAGCCTGGAGATTCATCACAGTCTGCCCCAATGTTTTCTATCACCTCTGCCTTCACTATGGACTGGAGCAATTTTATAATTAACTTTTGCTGGATGTAACAGTTTCTCGTGCTGAGCTATATATATGAAGAAATGATCTCCTTAGGAACATTCAGTCCTAGAATTCTGAAATGGGGTGAGTGCTGAAAAGGGGTAAAATGGGGCCCTCGAGTACTGAGGGTGTATGAAGTTTGGTTAGTCCTTTCATTTCCCCATTGTTTGGGGAATATTTCAGTGTACAGTTTCTAGTGCATTGTCCAGGCTGGTTTTCAATGCTTCATTTAATATGGATTTCTTTTCCCTGGCAGAAGATACCTTACTATTAAATAAGTCTCACTACTAGGAAGTCAGATAGCCTCCCTACATTTTCGCATTTTGTTTCACCTCATTACTTGTAACTCATGATAGTAAATAATTCCTCTCCCAGCATGGCACTTTGAAATAAGCACTATTGTATTTTGACAAAGCTCGGTAAGATTTTCTATTGTGTTCCAGTCCCATATTTTATGTACAATCTCTCCTGGTTCCAATTATTACAACCAATTTGAGTCAGCATAACATACTTCAGCCCTCACTATCTGTTCTACCTAGATGAATGTTTGTAAATGTCTCACCTTTAGAATATAATAAAAAGCCCTTTGAATATCTTTGGAATTATTGGTGTTGTAAATGAGGAGAAACATCTGTATTTAACATGTTTTTATGCATGTTCAGAAATGGGAGAGTTCTAGTGAATTTTGACTCTTTAAAAAAATGCCAACAGCAATAACAACAATGGCAACAATAACAAAAATTTTTTAAACATTCGCCTAGAAAATTAATTGGCTTGGCTGTCTTTTTTATTTTTTATTTTTTTGGAGTGCAGTGGTACAATCTCAGCTCACTGCAGGGTTCAAGCGATTCTCATGCCTCGGCCTTCTGAGTAGCTGGCACTACAGGCATGTGCCACCATGCCCAGCTAATTTTTGTATTTTTAGTAGAGACACAGTTTCACCATGTTGTCCATGCTGGTCTCAAATTCCCGACCTCAAGTGATCTGCCCGCCTCGGCCTCCCAGAGTGCTTGGATTATAGGCGTGAGCCACCACACCCGGCCAGCTGTCTTGCTTTTGTTGATGAAGACAAATATAATCTTCCTATTAGGCTTTCTATTCAAATGGAGCCAGTGTAATTTTCAGTGTATCTTAGTAGCAACAAGAATATTTCACATATAGCTAATTTTTAAAGAGGGAATTGATAAATAATATTTTCCTACAAGGAAAAAAAATCAGATCTCTAAATATGAGAACTCATTGTCAAGGCAAAAAAGCTAGCCAATTGCTGAACAAAAGCTGGCTGCTGTATAG
Organism: Nomascus leucogenys; assembly: GCF_006542625.1. Classification (NCBI taxonomy): domain Eukaryota; kingdom Metazoa; phylum Chordata; class Mammalia; order Primates; family Hylobatidae; genus Nomascus; species Nomascus leucogenys. Next base: position 25,590,648 of record NC_044397.1, on the reverse strand, counting down.
GCAGTTTAGTTGGCAGTCCTATCACTACCTGCTGTGTGTATTTGTGTCCAGATGGCCAAAATGCCAAGCAAATCCTTAAAGCACAGGTGGTGTTGAGATGCTGATTATGCATGGGAGATTGTGGGTGAGCACCCACCTTCCACAGCAGGTAGGCTCTCTAAGTGAACCCTGGCAACCCATAGAGTCATTGCTATCCATGTGAGGGTGGTGATAGATGATGCTGAGTTAGGGGATCCTT